>NC_059502.1:19054811-19679811 GCF_914767665.1 Harmonia axyridis
AAAGGATTTGAGTAATAACAAACTCAACTGTGAAATTTACAGGGTTTTCAAGATGGGCATTTAAGTCCATAAAATTCTAGATACGTTCAACTATACAAAGATTATTTCATAATTAAGATCCGGAAACAAACGAGGTAGTCGAGATTATATTCTCTCATGTAATATAATCAAGAAAGTAGAGGAAGGAGGGAGAATGAAATGAACATTGGTGAAGAAGAGGACATTTCCAGATATTAAACGGCCGATATTTATATGTACCTAGATTTAAGAGGTGTTTCATTGCACCGCGGCCTTATAATCTATTGTGCCTCCATCAGAGTTTTTCTTGTCATTAATCGTTGTAGTCCGGAGTTTCTTTCTCTTCCACGAGATACTCCTCATCGCAGGATCAAATTTTCCAAGAATCATTTCAGAATGATCCCACCCAGGAAAATTCTCTTTCGATTTTTTCCTTCTCCTGAAAGTCTTTTAGGCTCTATATCATAGAAATGTTCTGAGCCAATGCAAGGAGTTTACGCTCCTTTTCTAGCAAGTGTGTAGGGGTCTTCATTCATTTTAATTCCTGACTGACCGAGAACTCAGACTAAACAGACCTTGTTATTATTTCCTATTTCATTGAATTTTTTTTCGGCACTCCAATAACTTTCTGACTATCAGAATATATCGCTATATCACATCTTTGATAGTTTCTTACTTGGCTTCAGTTCACACATCTCTCCATCTCAAATATCTCTGCATGTTGGTTTGATAAAGATTCTTCTAATTTCCTTTCATATTTCGAAATATCGGCATACGGTTTTCAGTTTATTCTGTTTTTCGAACAAAAAAGCTTGAAGATGATAACCTAGAATCTATTTTCAGTCCTGAGGATGAGCTGTTTTGCTCATTGCAATTTTCCTATTGAACATAAAACCGTAATCAGCAGAATAAATGAAGAGATAAAAGGATCTGAGTAATAACAAACTCAACTGTGAAATTTACAGGGTTTTCAAGATGGGCATTTAAGTACATAAAATTCTAGATACGTTCAACTATACAAAGATTATTTCATAATTAAGATCCGGAAACAAACGAGGTAGTCGAGATTATATTCTCTCATGTAATATAATCAAGAAAGTAGAGGAAGGAAGGAGAATGAAATGAACATTGGTGAAGAAGAGGACATTTCCAGATATCAAACGGCCAATGCTTTCTCCCTATTTCCTTTAACAAGGCAGAGCAATAGCTCCGAACATTTCTTTCGCATTTAACGACACCGATCGGGCGAATTGGCTCATAGATAACGGGCGTCTTCCCTTCCTCGAAGGGAGGATACTCTCTATTGAACGCTCCTGCATTTTGGGGTTTATTCTCCCAGCTTTCTCCAAATCCGCAATAAAAATTGTTTCCATAAAGTTTATTGCGCCAACCTGAAAAATATTTCTCGCCAGCTTTTGGTATCAGCGATGAATTATTTATTGGATATTCAGATATTGGCCTTTCTTGGAGGTGAATCGATCGTCTAACGTGAAGAATGATATTGAAAAGAAACTTCGTAATACAGGGTGATGTAACCTTAGTTATATAGAGTTACTAGAGGTTCCTGGCTTGACTTTATATTCAAGATACTTCAAATCAAGTCAAGTAGTACTTTTTCAATGTCAAGTCAAGTATTTATCAAGTACTTGTAAAATCGAGTATATTCTATGAAGCTTCTTTATTGTTGAGCAGTTTTATTGTGTAATGTGCACATCATGATGAAATGGAAAAAAACCTTGCAAAAAACACTTCAATTTATGGAAGTTATTGTATGCAAGAACCAAAAATATCAATTATTCTAAAATGGAAAAACAAATAAAATCACTATAAAACATAACAAAATATAAAAAAAAATGGTTTTTTAATATTGAGAAACCTCCAAGCCCTATTTGATTACCTCATTTTCCATCGAGGATCTACATATGAGGTATCTTATGGATTTTTTGCCTAATCTATTGCGGAATTTTGTTTCAGTCAGAGCAGCTCTGAAGAATTGTCTTTCAACAGCAAGCGATGATAATTAATGGCTATTTTGGCCACTTTGAAATATAATTTTTGTTCTCTATTGAACGCTCCTGTATTTTGGGTTTTATTCTCCCAGCTTTCTCCAAATCCGCAATAAAAATTGTTTCCATAAAGTTTATTGCGCCAACCTGAAAAATATTTCTCGCCAGCTTTTGGTATCAGCGATGAATTATTTATTGGATATTCAGATATTGGCCTTTCTTGGAGGTGAATCGATCGTCTAAAGGGAAGAATGATATTGAAAAGAATTACTTCGTGATACAGGGTGTTGTAACTTTACTTATATACAAGGTGGGTCGAAAATGTGTACCGGGCTTTCTGAAGGTGATATTTCATTGAAAAATAAATATAGTTTGATGATTAAACTTATGGCCGAAAATGCATATTGAGGAAGATATATCCTTCCAAAGTTGATAATAATAAAAGCAATTCTCCGCATAACTTGTAATAAATATTTTTTCATTTCACTTCTACATTTCTCTTATTGAATAAAGGGTGTTAAAGAGGGATTCTCTGGACCAACTTCTATGGTAATTGGTAAATAGAAAAAAGTCTGAAAGAGTTAAACATAAGATCTCGTTGTCCAATTGTGATCACTTCTTCAAGAAATAACGCGGCCAGGAAACTTTTCAAACAAAATTGTGATTGTTTTTTCGTTTTGTTTTTATTCCGAATAAGTGTGTGGAATACCAAATACAAAATAAATAAATTATCAAGACTGACGAAGAATCGACAAATCTGGGTTTTCATCAATACTACATGCTACAGCGCCAAATTCTCAGTTGTCCTTTAGTGACGCACACGTTTTTGATTCTTCTCATCACTAACTTGTCCCAACAGCTCAAAATTTTCACCAGTTTCACTATTGCCGGCCGAGAAGGTGCTTCACGTCGACCCAAAAATTCTTCAGTTTTTCGAACTGTGACTGCCAAATTTGACCAGTTTTGAGGTAAATGTGATCAATTTCAGTGCTATGTTGAAGCGTGTATACCCACTTCCATTTTTAGTGATGATGTAGTTTTTCCTTGTTGAGTGTTAAAAGTTGAAAGCTTCAAAGTGACATTTGCCTAGTTAGCGAGCTATTTGAAATCGAACCTCTTTTTGGAAAATTCTACATCGGTTCATGAATAATGGATATTATTTCATAACGAATGCGGTAAATGTCTCTTTGATTTGTCTATGAAAAAATTTCAATCTTTATGAGTACTAATTATATTTATTTATCTCAGTATCGTTTGAGTTCATTACAGTACTAAAACCAGTGCTAAAAGAATTCAGTACAGCATTGCTTTGAGTTATATTTTTTATTTTGTGGTTATACTTCACTGACTTCCGATCCTGTCAAATTTCAAATTTCAGACACGTCAATTATCAAAATAATATAGTTTGGATATACATAGTGAAATCATTCGTAACATTATTGGCAATTTCTCTTAATTCTGTTATTCTGAAATCTATTTCGTCAGACATAATTCACGAATTTAATGCCCAATTGTAAATTATTTTATAATTCGAAACGTACGTTAAAATTCAATTCCGGTTTTTGTCAATTTTCGTAACAGTCACACCAACTGCCAAGATCAAATAGAAAAGTCACTAAGATGTATAATCTGAATTTTTCATTGGATTTCGACAATATTTCGGAAAACTCGACTGAAATAGAGAAAATATCGTCTAATATTCATTTTGCATTCGTGTTCTATTTTGTACTATTAAACAATTCTTTAACTTTTTCTTGATTTTTTGATAGAACACTATCCAGTGAAATTTTCTAATAAGTTCAAGTGCGAACATGGTAGGAATAAATTGAAGGAACCATGCTATCTCATAGTGGACCGCTGTCCAGAAATGTACAACAGAAAAGTTCAGAAGTTTCCCCTTTATATGAAATATAAAAGTTGGTTATTGAAAAACTTACAGGATTGCCTCACATCTCGTGCTAGTCAAGTTTCGTAATATTTTCAAGAGAAAATCTGTTTCTTGTGAACCTTTTCCTCAAATATTGGACTATGTTATTTCAGGAGGTTTTAATAAAGATTTTTCCATTATTTGAAGATCACTAATTGCATTGGAATATGGAAATATTCGGCAGAATTATTGATATTCTTGAGGTCTTCAATCAAGAGAGAGAGAGAAAATAAATAGGTAAAATTTCCAATTGAGTAATTATATCATACGATATTAACTATTTATCTGGTCAATGTATCAGCAATAGGAAAATGCCATCCACACAACCATTGTCAGACAGAAGGTCTCCACGCCATTACGTAGGATTCATAATCGAAAGTAACCCAAGGAGAATGCATGTCATCAAGGGAGGATAGCGATATACCGGTTTCACCCTTATTAGGGATCATCAGTACCGCATAACCCTACCCAAGATGACAAACAAACGAAAAAGGGTGAAACCGGTATATCGCTATCCTCCCTTGATGACATGCATTCTCCTTGGATTACTTTCGATTATGAATCCTACGTAATGGCGTGGAGACCTTCTGTCTGACAATGGTTGTGTGGATGGCATTTTCCTATTGCTGATACATTGACCAGATAAATAGTTAATATCGTATGATATAATAACTCAATTGGAAATTTTACCTATTTATTTTCATCAAGTATTTCCAAATATTAGCCGTTTTATTTATCAAGAGAGAGAGTTTTGTACCGGGGGTGATAATTTTTCATCAAGTCCTCTCATTTCATTCCATTCATTGAGGAAACTTCAAAAATTGAACTTTCGTGGGTGATGATAAATAACAAAATTGACTGTAGCCACCTATAGTTTTTTAAGGCATCCCTGTGGTTCAACGACCATATCAAATTTCAAAAAAATATTCTGAGCAGCCAATACAACAATAATTAAAAAAACTATAAAAAAAAATAAATGAGAAAAATACTGTCTACAGTAAAATTCTACAATGAATAAGAGATTTTTCAGATGCAACTCCAAATTGGCGGATCCCCGATTTCTCAAATTTTTATTATCATTGAGATAATACATCCGAAGATAAATGTCTCAGTAAATTCTAGACAAATAGTATGGATAAAGAACTTCACTGCATCGGTAATAACTTATTTGAACTATTCCGGAATGCACCTAGTCTTATCAGAAAACTACGAAAATTTATGGTCCAGCATCCGTTGGACCAATCGAAATAAACAGTATTTTATCACACTCAACTTGATAGGTCGAAAAATATAGGAAGTGACTTGGTGGAAACGGTAATGTGAGGGTTTTCATGTCATATTATCGTTAGGTGTATTGTGATTGATGAGACACAGGCAGAGATAATAATGATGTATTGTGAAAGAAAGGTACTTATATCGACACCTCTTTCATCTATGACAATCTTCGGTGAGTTTTTACGTTGTTTGAGGATTTACAGGCAAATATTCTTTTCTCTAATTCTGTGGTTATTCCGTTCATTCTTCCACATCTTGTAGAACTAAATCGTGCGAGAATATATCAGAAACGCACAGTTTTCATGGTTATATTTCATTATTATGTGTTGGTACTCCGAACTTTCCGCCACGGCTTTATCTGTCAATTCGTCAATTTGCCTTAAAGAAATCAGTTCTGCCAACCAACATTTTTCAATGCAAAAATAACTAAATGATATTTATGGAAATATTTCATTAATTTCAATAAAAATGCAATGAATTAGAGAAAATAGTGTATAATACTCGTACAGAAGGCTCATTCTACCACTCGTTCATTCCAAAACTCGCCACTTCGTGGCTCGTTTTTGAAATTTGAACTCGTGGAAGAATATCAATGCCTTCTGCACTTGTATTATAAATAACTATTCAATGGTTGCTTTGATACGAGCAATTCTCTGTTCGGTGTTTTCTTTCGTTTTATAGAAAAAGACATTTATTATTTACCCGAAAAGCTGATGATTTAATCGGATCTTTCATAAGAATTGTACTTAATTAAACTCCCAATAAAATGATATTTGGATGCAATGATCTCGAGTAATTGCATATTATAATTTAAATTGGTGGCAAACATGGATAGAAACATTTACAACTCAAATATAATATTTATATTCCATCAAAACTTAAAAATCAGTAATGACATGTTCTTGTTGGTATCGTAACTTTGATACATTGATATCAAGAATCAGCTTTATTTCAATTTCAATAATTTGATATTGTCATCTTCATCGATTTCCTTCTGAATTTTGGAATATCATTCTTTAGGAAATTTTCATTTATTCCTCACTCTTTTGATTTCTTGTTGGAAATGACGATAGGTTGTGAGTAGAAGAGTTTCAAATTCTATGACTCTTTTAACATCGGACCGGTGCTATAATTATAATTTATGTATTTGTATTGTTTTTATTCGTATTAACGATCCTATAGATTCGGTTTTTCTCAACTTTTCATTGAAAAAGGAAGCTACCTGGATTATATAATGGCAAGTTACCATATGCGTATTCAGATTGGAACTTCTCTACTAAATTCACTTATTCCATATACCTTAAGCAACTTAGCATAGCTATGTTAAGGTAAATGAAATGTTGATGAAAATAGGTATGGATATCAGAATCAAGGAATGTATAGAGTTTTGTTTAAATTTCAGCCTTGCTCAAGCTTGCGCGATCTACTTGATTTTCAATTTTGATGAAATTCGGTATGGGTTTTCGGATTGGTCATCAAAGGTTACGTAGAAATTTTAGCTTTTAAAATGATTAGTTTGCGTTGCGCATACGATCGTCTTGAAACATAATGCTTCTATAATATCCAAAATTACTAATTGTGGAGGGCTGATTTTTGGGTAACACTTCAAAGAAATAAAGACTTTCTTGAAAGAAGGTTAATTTTCTGTTCTTTAATCATCATTTTGGAACTTTCCACCTCCAAACGCGGTCCCAGATAGGGACCCCCAAAATGGAACCACCTAACACTTGATATGCGTTTCGAGCAGACAAGGTACGAAATGGTCCCATCAAAAAACTTAAAGCCCATAACGACGACCCCCCCAAAATTCATGGCTGGGGCCGCCCTTGTTCAACTACATTGAAAAGACCCATAATTTTTTTTATGACGTCGGTTAGTTAGAAATTCATTAAAATCGAAGGCTCACTCAGATGGGTGCTATCAAGTGTAAAGAAGACTCCCTTTCTTTTTTATAACCGAGCCTCTAGAGCTTTGAAATAAGTCTCAGATATTTGTTGAGAAAATGAGGGGGAGGAGAATTTTAAACAATAAAATGATATGGTCATTAAGATTTAATACGTTTTCATCGAATGTTGCGACGCTCGTTAAAAAAAAACAAAGTGATTCTTTATTCCTTCTAAATGAATTAGGTTTCTATTCAAAGAATAATTGGGTCGAAAATAATTTTCTTTCTTTAGGTGCTTTTTGAAATAGCTTATATTTACAGATATTGCTTCCACAGTTCAAGAAATGGAGTTTTCCATACCAACTAGAAAAATATCCATATAGAAAAAATTGCAATTACCAATATGAACAATATTACACAATAGAAACTATTATCTTTCAGAAAAAATGAGAGCCTGAAAAATGGTTAATGAAAGCCCTACTCCTAACAGTTTTGTAGTCATGTATTGATATACAGGGTTAGAACTATTTAGAGGGGCACTACAGGGATATCGAAAACCGTTAGAAATACAAGGGAAATACAAAAAAGTAATGCCTGAATTATCAAATAACTTGTTACTTTGTTCAGTTGTTATGTGAAACCATAGCACTTAAATTTTGTAAAAACCTAAATCCAATTTGATAAGTACCGTCCTATTAATTACATAATCATGCTGATACCAACACTCTACATTGCGTACAACTGTCTGTAGAAATTATTCTACATATTTCAAAAAAGAGATGGTTTCACATAACAACTGTCAACAAAGTTATTTGACAATTCTGGCTCCAGGCCACTTCGTAAATCATTCATCATGTTGATATAACAATGTATATAATAATAATAATAAGAGGGTTTATTCAAGAAAGAAAAACATTGAACAAACTCTAATATACTGTAGAGTTGAATATTCGATATTAACTATGCACAGTGCTGAAACATAACAAAATTTCCTTGAAAAAATAAAGAGCCACAAAATAATAAAGTTTCTTACAATATAACTCCTAAAACAGTGTGTTTTATCGTTATTAAAACAATGGTTTTTTCAGGGACACAAGCATGCAGAAAATAAAAGTTGAAGATCATGTCATGTCAAAGTTCATCTATTTTTCAGTGTATATTCAATATTCATATAACCATTCCATTTGAAGAGTTCTGTCAGTGCATTTTCAATTTTCATAAATATCAGAATTGTCAAATAACTTTGTTGACAGTTGTTATGTGAAACCATCACTTGAGTTTTAAATTATGTAGAACAATTTCAACAGACATTGCCAATTGTACGCTATGTATATTGTTGCTATCAGCATGATTATGTAATTGATGGGATATTATTTATCGAACAGGATTTAGGTTTTTACAAAAATTAATTGATAGTTCCACATAACAACTGATCGAAGCAACAAGTTATTTAAAAATTCTGGCACCAACCTACTACTTAAACAAAATATAAAAAGGAAGCTCAAATGTGCCGAGCTAGACTCGATATTTTTGTTGAGTGTGATACATTGTTGAATTCGTAATTTTTTTTTCGTCACCCTATAACGAGAACCAATATGGCGTCCATAAGAAACAAAATTGACTATCGCGTCTCTGAAAGAATGGGAAACAAAAAAATCTGACTACACCATTAGAATCTCTATATTGGATAATGGCTTCGAACCGAATTTCGTGAAATCGAAATTAAGAATTAAGAAGTGCTTTAGTTCTTAAAAACCTGACTCTTTTCTTCTTTCAACCAACTATTATTATTCGCAAACTTAATCAAAATTTCAAATACGTACAGAGAGGGCCATTGAAAACGAAACAGCGGCTCTGTAAGTCGGCAGAACCGAGTTATATAAAAACGCTCGGACACGTCAACAACATTTTCGAGGGGGACATCGTTCGCGATGAAATTCACCCGAAATACATTCCATCCCTCGGAGCTGTGACCGCCACCCCTAAATTTTCAAATGGCACCATATGGCAAGTGATACCTCATTTGAAAGGTAGTTTCCTTCTCAATATCAAACAACAAAAATAAATTAATTTTATCGATTCGTTTTCGAGATATAGGAACTTGAAGTTGGGAAATAACTTTTTATTCACTCAATCGTTACCATGAAGAGCACTTGAAATTTCAACAAGTTTTTGGATAGAATGTTTTCTGGAAGTTGGATTGGAAGAAGAGGCGCTATAGGGTGGCCAGCCAGATCTCCAGATTTAACCCCACTCGACTTTTTCCTGTGGGGTCACTTGAAAATCTTTATTCTCTCAATCAATAAAAATAAGATCTAACATTGCAACTGTTTGAAGATAATTATCATTGTTAAGGAATTAAATGATCTAACTGTTTACCACCCATTTCCATACAATCGTACAAGTTCTGTTCAAAATGAGACCTCACATTTCGTAGCATTTCCGGCGTTATTCGACGGCATTCTTCAATAATTCTACGTCGTAAATCTTCCAGAGATTCTGGTTCGGTTGCATAGATTTTGTTTTTCAAGTGACCCCACAGGAAAAAGTCGAGCGGGGTTAAATCTGGAGATCTGGCTGGCCACCCTATAGCGCCTCTTCTTCCAATCCAACTTCCAGAAAACATTCTATCCAAAAACTTGTTGAAATTTCAAGTGCTCTTCATGGTAACGATTGAGTGAATAAAAAGTTATTTCCCAACTTCAAGTTCCTATATCTCGAAAACGAATCGATAAAATTAATTTATTTTTGTTGTTTGATATTGAGAAGGAAACTACCTTTCAAATGAGGTATCACTTGCCATATGGTGCCATTTGAAAATTTAGGGGTGGCGGTCACAGCTCCGAGGGATGGAATGTATTTCGGGTGAATTTCATCGCGAACGATGTCCCCCTCGAAAATGTTGTTGACGTGTCCGAGCGTTTATATATAACTCGGTTCTGCCGACTTACAGAGCCGCTGTTTCGTTTTCAATGGCCCTCTCTGTATAAGTTTCTATGAAGTCCTACACTTCCCTCTAGTTTGACAGGTTTCGACACGTTGTTACCTGAGTTTGCATTACACTACATCAGGACATGGTTAACAAGTCTAGAAATACAACCTCCTAAGTTCACGAAGGTAACAGTCAAACTTATCAATCATGTTCATAAACAAACCAAATAATTATCCTTTTGAATTCACTTTCGAATTCTGGATGGCGTCATTTCTGTTTGATCGAAATGAAGGAACAATTTCGCTCAGGGTTAAATACTGGGGAAACAGTTGAATCCTTGCATATTCAAGCTAGTGAAACAGGATTCATTAAACCGATATAATTGATGGTTGATTCAGACCGTAATTGACTCTAATTCAGAATAATTATAAGGACGGATAGGATCAAACGTAGGACTCACGTTCGCTAATGCTGTTTTGCATTCACTGCGCATACTCTGGCGAATATCCAGATCGAATTCACATCATTCGCAGGTATAGGGGTTGGAAATTAAGGGTTCTGGATTTTCTTGAAGACTTCTGATACTATCTCATTCTTGCAACATAGGTATCTTATCAACTTATTAACTCCTTGGTGACAATATGATAGATACCAGTACCAAGAAATCCAAGAACTAATAATGGTCTCAGTGAATAGTACATAGGCAAAGATTTTTGCTTTCGTCGTTTTTACCGGTTTTTCCTCATTTGAAGTTCTTCCTCGATAACTCTTGAAACATTCATTTTAGGTGAAGTGTTTGCTTAAGTAACCCCCACTATTTTCGTACTTAGAATCGACTGAAATAATAAAAAATATCGGTTCTAATTTGAAAATCTTGAGTTTTGATGAATTTGAGTTGTCCATGTTCATGATCCTCTTATAAACACCCTGTATATTTGTGGTAGAAGCCGCAGTCTTATAATACTACGTATTTGTGGAATCGAAAAGGAAAAAAAAAATTTCGAAAAAAGCTTTTTCTGCTGAAATATTCAAAAACTGTGAGTGACATTGCCACCATTTTTATAAGATCCCAATAACTCATGAACCGTTGTGTTTTCACCCAAGGTATGGAAAATTACCGAAATTGCCATCTAAAAAGCTATCTAATGATGCAATAAAATACTGGGTGTGCCATTTGAAATAAGGAAGTAGTAGTCTGTTTCCGGAATAACCGGAAGTTGTAGAGATCTGAACGTATTTTAGGGAGAAAGATCATTGTCTCAAACCCCAATATGCAAATTTTCAGCTCAAAATTATGATTAGTTTTTCATGAACGTCTAATAGGCCATCCCGGTTAATCACCCTGTATAGAATTGGTTTGTGATTGTGATTGTGAGATACCAACATCGAAAAATAAGATCCATTCCTTGCATGTACTTTTCTTATTGTATGCTGTAGTGAAAGAATTTAAATTTCGCAAGCCAGCCAGAGATGAAGACAAAAAAACCAAAGTGATAGATACAAATAAAGATGAAGAATTGACGGACAGAATTGATTTTGAGATCGAATTTTCTCCTCAGCTGGTTGAATCCATTTTCAGCTAAAAAGGAGAATCAGAACAAGCGCTAAAATAAATCTTAGCTTCCTCCACGACCACCCAGTTCACAACATAGATAAAACAGTTTGTTTCAAAGTTGAAACTCGCACGCTCCAAATATCAAAAGTTTGCCGTTTCGATCCGCAAATGATTAAAGGGCCTACATCATCAATCATAAACGGCGCTAACACGAATTCAGACACAGATTCCATTCCACCGCAGTTTCGCGTATTCAAATGTATCTAACAGCCGAAAGAAACGCAATTATCTGCGAAGCCCCCAGATTCGAAGATTAGCCTTCGCCGCCAACCATGCGAAAATTTACATTATACTCGGAGCAGGATGCATCAGGACCCAAACAGACTTTTCTGTTTAAAATCCCCCAGAATACCGCGTGGGGAGGAGATGAAACTCGTATGTGAAAATTCTAAATTGAGCGGACGATCCTCCGTGGATAGAATAACAGACTCGCTCTGCTCGCCGAAGGGGCTCCGCCCCTTGGACCCCGTCACTATGCCGGTAGATCCTTCACTGGGTATCCGGCTAGAAAATAAAAGCTTTTTTTCCGAAACCTTGTATCGTTAGCTGATTTCAGACGATTCACTCGGTATACTATGCTGGTTCTAGGTTGGAATTCTATATGATTTTTTTCCTAGAATATACCGTTTCGCCCTTGCTCACATGAAAATATTTGATGCAAATCCTAACTTTTCATGACGACAAATCAAGGGCGGTCCTAGCCTTAAATTTTGAGGGGGTTCGCCATTTTGGGCTTCGAGTTTTTCTATGGGACCAAATCCCATATTACACCGATATCAAGCCTAACCTCTCAAAAATATTTATATTTAGATATTCAAATGAATATTTATATAAGGCGTACAACTTTGCTTCCGCCGCGGCAACGGCGCGCCGTTTTGCAATAGATGGCTGTAACGGTAAGTGGTAGTAGAAATAAATATAACGTAGATGTCACACAATAAGTTTAGGTATTTGTGAACATAACGCCATCGACATGTTAGTCGATTTGTATCTGCATCATAAAGTTATTCACGATTAGCTGCCATACGTCCCGGTACGCCGGGACATGTCCCGGTTTGGACCATTGAGTCCCCGTGTCCCGGTTAGTTATTCAATTGTCCCGGTCAGTAATTTGACCGTTATGAGATTCATATTTCCTTATATAGTGTAGGTGAGACAAAATTTGTTTTCATGGAATCTCAACGGATTCCAGTAATCATAAATCTGAAATGCTGTTTCCGTTGCTCAAACATTATTTTTCAGAAACCGAAGGATTGAAAATAAAATTATTAAAATTGTTCAAAAAAATAGTCTTATGCAATCACTTTATTTTATATTGAATCCTTAGAGTACCTTAATATTTCCATATAAAATATTTTCGCTGTCAGTGCGGTACTTACTTCGAAGTAAAATAAAGGCGAGTTTTTTTTTAATTCGACAATGAAACTATCGGTTGTCCAGCGCATAGACTTCACAATACTGCTTCCACTTCCGCCGATATGATTTTAATTTCTGTGCATTCTATTGGTCTTAAAATTTTCAAATATTTTTCGATATTTTTTGTAAGGGTCGAACGATGAAAGGTTTTCGTGAGTATGCAGAAACAACTTACAGCAATGTTCTTTCTTATTCTAGCTATTGAACGCTTGCTGAAGCTATGAGTGCCATTGAAAAAAAATTTCTTAGCTGAAAAAAAGGCCTTAAAAGCTGTAACCGATTTTTTTTGACTCTTTATTAGAACTTTATACTCTATTTCTACACAGTCAAGCATTTCTGATTGACAAACCGATTGAAAGTATTGAAAAATCATTAATTACTGTTATTAAAGATTAAAGTAAAAATTAATTGAGAGGATAGGTACTAAGAAAGAGTTGAATGGAAGATTACTAAATAACTATTTCGGAAACCAAACAAGACAAGTCTACAGGGTGGCCACTTTTTTAATGGGTTTGTATTGGTAGCTTTTAAGCCATAAGAGTTAGAAGGTCGGTCAAATGGAGAAAAAAATTGCATGCATAGAAGCATTATAAAGCAGTTCAAACAAATCGAGATTATCAGGGCCGGTTATTGAGATATCATAAAAAAAGTAAATTATGTCATTTTGATTTTTCTTTTTTTCCCACTTTATTTAAAATATTATCAAAAAATGTTACATGAATTTTTTATTCGACAGTAAATTATCCTCAATTTGACGTATTCAGATTTCGTATCCAGCGTTTCGAACTCTCTGGGACACCCTCAACCTCATTTTTTTCAATACGGACCTGCATATTTTATGACATTTTTCGAAATAACTTTTAACGCTGAATTCAACGATATATCACACAATGTCATTCAAAGTTGATTTTCAGATGATTTTGACCCTCATCCAAATTTAATGGTGTGTATGTAAGAAAAAATAAGTTTATTAACGATATCAATGTTCTGACCCAAATTCAATCGAACCCAGAAAAAAATCGAGAACTGTGGCCAGTGAATGGAATTTTTCAAAAACTGCTGTTAATAAAATAGTCAACAGACGCGAATACAATGATTTCAAATTTGAATACCAAGCCTTGCACAAATTATATCGTAATGATCTCAAAATAAAGTTCGATTCTGTAATTTGTTTCAACGGAACAAATGACAAATACAACAATAGTGATACCTCGCGAGAAAATTGAGAATGTTTCGAAAGGTATTCAAGGAGACCAAACAAGCAAATGTATAAGAAGTATGGGTTCCAGAACCGTAAAGTGTACCTATTTTACAAAATGGTGGACATTTCAAACACTTACTTCATTAATTTTCATTTACTTTCGAATAATCATCTGATTTTTTTTTCGTTAAATGATACTTTCGTTTAATTATTATGAATTGAAATATTTAAATGATTATTATAAAAGAAGAACCAAGAAACCAGTATACTGGTTTCTTGCTTTGATTCTAATATGTTCCATTTAGTTCAAGATGGGTAAGTTGACTTTCTTATCGAAATTTATTGCATATTGCATGTTGCCAATTAAACTGAATAAAGGTAATACAGATCCGACCCAAAGAAAATTGGATAAGGGTCAAAATCACCTGAAAATCTACTTTGAATGATATATCGTTGAATTCAGCGTTAAAAGTTATTTCGAAAAATGTCATAAAATATGCAGGTCCGTATTGAAAAAATTGAGGTTGAGGGTGTCCCAGAGAGTACGAAACGTTGGAAACGAAATCTGATTACGTCAAATTGAGGATAATTTACTGTCGAATAAAAAATTCCTGTGACATTTTTTGATGATATTTGAAATAAAGTGGGAAAAAAAGAAAAATCAAAATGACATAATTTACTTTTCTTATATCTCAATAATAATGCTTCTATGCATGCAACTTTTTTTCCATTTGACCGACTTTCTAACTCTTATGGTTTAAAAGTTACCAATACAATCCCATTAAAAAAGTGGCCACCCTGTAGACTTGTCATGTTATGAGTTTCCATACAGTTTTATAATACGTCATAATCTCAAACAATTTATTAATATGAATTTCTACCAAGTAAAGACCGATCCCATCAAGAAGATCTGGGCATACTGGCAACGTTGCAGATTATTTGGCATTTGACAGACGTTACGTATTGAACATAATTGCCGCCACCGGATGTAAACAATGAATAAAATAGTAGTTTTTGACGAGAAAAAGCCATTTTTTTTTAGGGAAAAGCTTGAAATGTGATTAATTAATCATTTCTAACGAGAATCAGTTGATAAAATACAAGAAAACTAGCTATTAATGTGGATAACCTTACCTTCATCAAGCCAATTTTACAAATTTTTAAAAAAAACCAGCAGGATTGAGGAATTTATGTCACCGGATTCGTGATCTAATACCCAAAATTAGTAAGTAAGCAAAATTTCATCACTTTTGAATCATTATCAAAATTAATTCTATATAGTAAACATTCACCTGTTTTTCTTTTCAGAAGATGGATTATTATACAGGATTTGGATGGATAATTATACAGGATTTTTATTTGTGGAATATCAATTAGAAATATCTAGAGATGTTGGACCAATTCAAGTCTGAAAATTGAGATTAAAGCTTCAAATTATTAACTAATTTGTAAAGAAATACACAATATTTGATCAACTATTATATAGGGTGTATATATTTGAAGTAGTAATTAGTCATTTTTGGAGAAATGAGACATTTTGAAATCTGAAATTCTCATTTCTCTAGAAATGGCAATTTCTTTCTTATTTAAAAAATTTGGGAAAAATGCATAATCAAAATGTGAGAGTTATTATCAGTCAATAGAAATACTACCTGAAATAAAGAAACTGCATTCAATGTTTATTTTCAGTTTTGACAAATATTGAATTTACATAATCATTCGATAAGATCTATGAAAAGACCTACAGTGAAATGTTGTTTTAGGAATATTCAGTATAGCTGTAATAAACAAACTGAAAAGAGGCAGAATGAATAATAGATCTACCTTTCGGATACCCATATCTGAGAAATCAGGTTATAAGAAGTCCCTCATTTCCAAGGTTTATCAATACATTTTTCAGTTGAGCAGCAAATTATTCTTCTATTCCATATTTTGTGAAGAAATACAATATAATTGAACAATTTGAAGGACCTATTGGAAATTCCTGACGAACTAAGGAGTTTTTTAGTATCTGAAGATTGTATTGATGCTATGTTATAGAACGAGACTTGTGGCTCTGGGTTTTACTCAGAAGTGAATTAAACAGGGCAATTTATGTCCTATATAGTAAATAAAATTTTGATAGATAAAAGTTTCAAAAGATCAACAATTGATCATAGTATTTACATAAATCAAAAAATAACTGGCTTACTATTGTTGCATTGTACATGGATGACTTTTTTGTTTTAACTAATGTTAATTCTGAATGAATTTTCTGATAGAAAATTTTATGATAAAGAAATTAGGGGAAGCTAAAAAATGATTAGGGATGAATATTACTAGAAATTATGGAAAAGGTAGTAAAGCTATCGATTATATTCTTCAAATATGTATTGCAATAATTCAACATGTCTGATTGTGAACATGTGAAAACTAAATTGAATTTTGATTCAACAAAAGAGAGTTGTAATGATGAACCATATAAGAAATTAATAGGTTTATTAATATCTTCAGCAGTATTAACTAGTCCTGATATAGCATACTCTGTTAATTTCTTGAGTCAATTTAATAATGATCTCATTGTTGAACACTGGAAAAGTGCAAAATTCATTTCAAGATACAAAGATAATTGTTCAATTTTTACTTCAGTCAAAAGGAACTGAGTATTTGAAATCGGTACTAAAATTGTATCGGCCAATACTATTGACCCATATGGGTCAATAACTACATTGACTTGATTTTTTCAAATGTTAACTTTGGATCTGAATCAATGAATAATTTAATTCTTACCAAAATGAAAAGCAATGAATAAATCAGTAGGATAGCATTTTTGAAATGGCCATATAGCACCTATTCCTATAACGATTAAAAGATTGGAAACTTTAGTGAACAAATAGGTAGGTATCAACATTTTTATACAAATTTGATCATTCATTCATGACATGGAAATTTTCAATAAATAGTTGCTTTTTAAAGTATTTTATACCTTCATTGAATTGCTGGAAAATTGATACCAATTTCGAAAGTGACTGCCATGTTAAATTCTTCATATACTGAATGATCCTTCAAAATTTATTTCTGTCGTAACATTTTGACTAGTATTTCAACTGATATATTCCATACGTCATTGAAATCAATATCTTCAAAGTACTATTCGAAAGACTTATAATGGAATTTAGAAAAATATGTCTTTCTCAATTTCATAGTCATATATGATATGATGCATAAGTCCAAATTTAATTAATTCACATCTAAAGTGAATGTTATTTTTAGAAATATTCAGTATAGCTATAATAAACCAACTAAAAAGAGGCATAATGAATAGACTTGCCTTTCAAATACCCATGGCCTATGTTACCTCATAAGCAATTACCTACAATATCTTATCTTGGTGAAACCTTTTTGAGAAATCAGGTGATAAGTTTGAGAGTCTCTAATTTCCAAGGCTTATTAATACATGTTTCAGTTGAGCGGAATATAATATAACAGGGTATATATAGTTGAAATTATTAGTATGAAAGAGTTGACTTATTCATTATAAATTCAACAGCACTGCACTCAAATTCTTCAAAAACGGGGTCACTTATATTTTTGCACTCCTCTGTCGTAAGAGTGTATATTTTAGATATTCAAAAAACTCATGGAAACTTTTGACTGTTATCTGACTAACTTGGCTCTTTTTTTTCCAGTAATAAAGCCAATTGTGAATTATCTATAAGGAGTCTTTCTATCTGTTTAATACTGATTCATAGTAGCATAACTTTTACTCCAATCCAAGACTGAATTGATGAATGAAGCTTCTGTTCTCTTTGGTAGTTCCATCTTCTGTCGCAATAAATTCAAATTCTCACGAAAGGAAATGTAGTTTTATAGATTGTGGAAAATAAACGAAAAATTCCTGAAATAAAGTAACATTCATCCAATTAATTCCAAATAATACAAACCCTTCAAACAAACCTGAATTGAGGAAAATGCATTCGATGATATAAATGTTCATTTCCAAATTTTGACAAATATCTATCGAATTTTTGATTCGCCGTAGACTTTGCATTTTATCTGTCGGCATTTATTTAAATATTGAATAACAATTTTGGAAACTGCAAACTTTTTCAAGAACTTTCATATATCGAAATGGAATATTTATTATTAACATGACACTGACAGCCAAATTGTCCACAGATACCACAGAAATATGGGACTTGAAATGTCAAAATGATCCGAAACACCCCGTATACTCGAAAACCGCGGGGAGAATCGAAGGTTTGGGATTTTTCCCGGGATCTCCAGACGATTTTGAGGGGGGTCTTATTCTTGTCATTTTTGCTCTAGATGGTCCCGTATGGGCTGTGATTTTACGTTTAGAGTTTGACGTATATGTGCAAGCGGTTTTATATATACTTAGACTCATATATTGCATGTTATCAGTCATTGACGTAGATATGATACTCTTTGTGGGGAAGGCTAGTAAGCTAACAATAGTGAGGTAATAAAGAAGAAATTGAGGAAATCACTTCTTCTTCTTCCAATGCATATCCATTAATGGATGTTTGCGATAACATTTTCCATTTGTTCTTTATTTCTGGCGGTGTGTATTAATGACTGTACATCGCGAAGTCCTGTCCATTGCCTGATGTTCCGCAGCCAAGACATTTTCTTCCGTCCGATTCCTCTCCGACCTTCGATCTTGCCTTCAATTAACAAATGTAAGAACTGATATTTCGTGTTTCGAATTATATGCCCTAGATATGCTGTTTTCCTCTTTTTGATCATTTCAAACAGTTCACGTTGTTTGTTAACACGTCTTAGAACTTCCTCATTTGTCATCCTAGCCGTCCACGGCACCTTAAGTATTCTGCGGTATAGCCACATTTCGGAAGCCTCCAATTTGTTTACTGTGTTTTCCTTCAATGTCCAACCCTCCATACCATAAAGAAGCACCGACCAAACGTAGCACTTTAGGAATCTTAGTCTTAGGTTCAGGTCAAAATCGGAACAGGTAAGCACTCTTCGAAGCCTCAGGAATGCCTGCCGGGCTTGTTCTATGCGACATTGCACTTCCCTATATGATTTCCAGTCTTCACAAAGCCAGATGCCCAAGTATATAAATTTTTCTACTCTTCCTAATGGCTTTGTGTCAAATATCAATGTGGAGTTTTCAAACATATGAGGGTTTCTGGAGATAATCATATATTTTGTTTTCTTCGTATTTATGTTTAAACCCATTGATTTGCTTCGTTCACCTACCTTGTTGACCAGTTGTTGTAGGTCAGTCATGTTATCAGCTATTAATACTGTATCGTCATTCGTCAGCATATCGAATATTATTTATCCACACCCCATTAACTTTAATTCCCACCTCCATGTCCTCTAGAGCTTCCCGAAATATCGCTTCCGAATATAGATTGAACAGGACTGGGGACAGCACACATCCCTGTCGCACTCCTCTCTTAATATGCATGGTGTTAGACATATTGTTGTCAACTTCAATTTGTGCTGTTTGGTTCCAGTAACCTTCTCAATGCACCGAATGTCTTTTTGGTCTATATCCTAAGCCTTTTGAGGAGTTGCATTAATTTGTGGTGTTGTACACGATCAAATGCCTTCTCATAGTCTATGAAACATAGACACACATCCCTTCTCTGATCATGGCAATTCTGGACAAGCACTTGTGTGGCGACTATTGCCTCTCGTGTACCTAACCCTTGTCTAAAACCAAATTGCGAGTCACTTATATCCCTTTCACATTTCTTGTAAATTCTCTGCTGTATGATTTAAAGGAATATTTTCAAGGTATGGCTCATCAGGCTGATGAGTCTGTGGTCTTCACATTTTCTTGCAGGAAATCACTGACGTGAAGTATTTTGACCACTTGTTAATTCATGTGCCAAATGGATCCTTGGATACTGGAGATACACGACACGGCTTTATTTTCATGCTACTTGTCTTGAGCTTGACTTGATTTCAAGTCAAGTTCAAGTCGAATAGTAGTTTTTCAATCTAAAGTCAAGTCGAGTATTTATTCATCAAGTACTTGAATCATATCAAGCTACTTGATTTTTAGTATTGTGTAGTGTCACATTAATAAAAATGATGAAATGACAAGGAACCTTGCAAAAAACACTTCAATTCATTAAACTTATTGTATAAAAAAACCGAAATATAAATTAAATAACTATGAATCATAACAAAATGAAGAATAATAAAAAATTGAGTTTTTTAATATTGAGAAAACTTCAGGCTTTGTTTGGTTTCATAATTTTTCATCCAGGATCTAAGACACATGAGGCATCTTATTGATTTGTCGCCTTACCTATTGCGGGTTTTTGTAACTGTAAGGGCAGCTTTGGAAAATTGTCTTTCAACAGGAGCTGCAAATGCTGGCGTTGATAAAAAAAAAAAAGTTTGGAAACATATTCCTTTAATTCTGTGGTTATTCCGTTCATTCTTCCATATCTTGTAGAACAAAATCGTGCGAGAATATATCAGAAAAGCACAGTTTTCATGGTTATATTTTATTATTATATGTTGGTACTCCGAAGTTTCCGCCACGGCTTTATCTATCAATTCATCAATTTGCCTCAAAGAAATCAGTTCTGCCAACCAACATTTTTCAATGCGAAAATCACTAAATGATATTTATGGAAATATTTCATTAATTTCAATAAAAATGCAATGAATTAGAGAAAATAATGTATAATACTAGTACAGACGGCTCACGTCGACAAGTGACCAATCAAAGCGTATTCATATTTTCAGTGCTTTGAACACTGAAAGCACGTGTTCCTTTTCCGAGATGATTTGTTAAAATAAGGATCCAGTTCTCGTCTCATTTTTTCTACAAAAAAATTTTCAATTTTGTGGGAGGCATTGTTCTCTTCATTATTCTCACTTCCTCCGTTTCCTCTTATTATAAATGCATTTGCTTATTGCGAATTTCCTAGAAAAACTCTGATTCCCAGCTTTGTCGTGAACACCCCACTGCAGAAAAACATAATATTGCATATTCTCAATTAAAAGTTTGCTCATGGATAATTCGATCTGCATTGGTCGATTTCGGATGAGGGCCGATTATGAGACCCCGCATCCGAAAGATGCTTAAAATCTTCTGACTTCACGTCGATAAGTGACCTATCAAAGCTTATTCATATTTTCAGTGCTTCGAACACTGAAAGTACAGTGCATCCCATTTTGGGTGAGACAGCCAGGTTTCTCGCTTGTTATTTAAGATAGAGCCTTGCGGTTTTCACGTTCCTGTCCTACTTTTTCGTGAAACTCAAGTTGGTCTAATCAGATTTTGCATAACTGTTTTCGTTCAAGAGATACAGGGTGATTTTGGAAATTGATACTTTTCGGACCCCTCCTTTATCTCCGAAGTTATTAGAAATAATGCTGAGGTAAAAACTACGTCTGAATCAAAATTCTGCGTAGAATCCAGTAGCGTACTCAATATTTTTTTTCGGGGTATGGTTTCGAAGATTCAACACAAACCTATATTTTTTTTAATGGAACACCATGTATATCATTACTTCTTTGAATTCGTTATTTTTTTCCCTTCAAAATGATGTATGATACTATGTAGGTAGAAATGTTAAAAAAACACTAAAACATCAGGAAATGATGATTTTTTGTCAATGGGCCATGAATTTTCTATGATTCAATAAGAGGATTATTAATTTCGATTTTCAAAACTAGTAGGTCATTGATGATACGAACATCCTTGTTGTTATTATGGCTACTATGCATTTGGGAGCATTGTTTCATCAAGTAGGCATTGGAGGGAAAAAACCAATCTGATCTAGCTGTCATCGCTATGAATTATTGTTATTATTATTGATTCTTCTTTTATATGGGAAATCCATTGCCCATTAACAAAAAGATCATCATGATTTGATGTTTTAGTGTTTTTAAAACATTTCTGAACATCCTACCTACATAGTATCATACATCATTTTGAAGGGAAAAAATATAGGTTTGTGTTGAATCTTCAAAACCATACCCCGAAAAAAAATATTGAGTACGCTACTGGATTCTACGCAGAATTCTGATTCAGACGTAGTTTTTACCTCAGCATTATTTCTAATAACTCCGGAGATAAAGGAGGGGTCCGAAAAGTATCAATTTCCAAAATCACCCTGTATCTCTTGAACGAAAACAGTTATGCAAAATCTGATTAGACCAACTTGAGTTTCACGAAAAAGTAGGACAGGAACGTGAAAACCGCAAGGCTCTATCTTAAATAACAAGCGAGAAACCTGGCTGTCTCACCCAAAATGGGATGCACTGTACATGTACCTTTGGTGAGATGACTTATTAAAATGAATATCCAGTTCTCGCCTTATATGTAAAAAAGAAGGCAATTTTTAACAAGGCAGTACGGTAGTTATTGCATTTACACGCTCTAACGTCTGTTTCCAAAAAAAAGTGAGGAACAAGTAAATAGCTCTAATTGTTCTCTTTATTATTCTCACTTCCTCCGTTTCCTCTCATTATAAATGCATTTGCTTATTGCGAATTTCCTAGGAGAACTTCCCAGCTTTGTCGTGAACACCCCACTGTAGAAAAACATAATATTGCATATTCTCAATTAAAAGTTGGCTCATGGATAATTCGATCTGCTTTGGTCGGTTTCGGAAGCGGGGTCTCATAAAGGGTCCCCGGGGTGTCGGATGCTGCGCTGAAATTTAATCGTTGTGTTTGGAAAAGCCCGATGTCGAGAATATTGCGGATTCGCATCAATTCTGTTTGTTATGGGCTAATCATGCCCCGAGCTCGTTTTTAATAAGGGACAGGAAGGAGTGTGGAAATCAGGCACTTTGTTCGGAATGCTGTGTTTGGCACCTAATTTTTGAACGGGGAGGCTTGTGTTTACCCATGCGTTATGTACCGACGGATTGGCCTTCGGAGAAAAGCGTTCGTAGTTATATAATGAAAAACATCATTAATTTTTTTTATTTTTGTTTTCCTGAATAACAGACCGTTACTTCATTTCATTACAATATCTTTAATATAAATATACAGGGTGTCCCGTAAAGACCACGTCAAACCGAGAGAGAATGTAGATCAAAGGATAACCCACCTGCTATGACAAAATTCCCATTATAAAAGTCTTACCGTTTTCGAGATATTTTTTTTTTTTGGAAATAATTAATTTTTGCCCCTTTCAATAGTTCTGCCCTCACGGTTGGTACAATTTTACATCTTTCTGGTTATTTTTTCAGTAAAATATTGCTGAAGAATGATTTTATCGTTTACATTAAAAACATCCTCCGAAAATTTTAAACGGGGGCTATGAGAAATATTTTTATTGGAAATTTTGGTAGTGGATAATTTTGTTCATGAAGTTTAGCCCATCGTAGTGGAAAAAAAATGTAACGAGCTACTGCTGCACAATAAACCAATAAATTGTCTATTTTATAGTGATTTCAAAGAGGTATCACACAAGTCATTTGTTATTCAAAGAAAAAAGATATGGCTGTTTTTATCCAAATGGGTACGTTTCTGACAAAATCAAGTTTGTCAATTCTGTTAAGAAATCTTCGATGTTGCATTACTTAATGTACAATGGCAATTGTTTACATGCGAAAATTTTACTCGCATAATTATTCACCTCAACGAAATTCAATTTTGCCGGCAAATTTTGGAAAACATCATGCAGATCCAGATTTTATAAGATCATTTGGAGCGACGAGTCTTCCTGTACCAAGGATGGGTACATGAAGACCTAAATCCTCTGGACTTTCAATATTGAAGCTGCCTAAAAGACAAAGTATACGCAACACCCAGATCTACATTCTCCTTCGGTTTGACGTGGTCTTTACGGGACACCCTGTATAAAAATCGACAACATTTAGTCCTTTTTCCTTCAAAACATAATATATCTTTATGATACAGGGTGTTTCATTGGGAAACGGAAATACTTCACAGGTGCATAGGTGGCACCAAGGCGGTTCTGGAGATACCCCATTTATTGGGTCTTACTCTCTTCGTAGCCGAGATATAGGCTGTTTTATGAGTGTTGCCCGTTTCTTTCTGAGGCCATATCAAACGAACCACCTGGTATATTTTCTTCATATTTGGCAAATAGGTTCTTAATTGAGAGCCCAAACGTATCATGCAATAACCACCTTGAAAATCCAGGTCTGGGTTAACAAAAAATTATGAATCGTATGAATCCTCGTAACAACATCCTGTACATCGGAATTTTGAAAATCTGTTTTAATATTCGGAAACACCACTAAAGACTAAACTGAGACCTTTACTGCAAATTTTCGCGCAGACAGTTTTACTGCAGAAATTTTCAACGTAAAAGTGAAGTTTTTAAGAACTTGGATACCTGAAAGTGGTGTGAAGTGACTTTTAACATTGAATTATCAAAAATATTGAATCCATAATTATGTCAAGATTACTTTGTAATTCATTTTCACATTGGTTTTTCTTTTCATAGCTTGAAATAATTATGGATCGGAATTATCGGACAACCCTGGATTAGAATCCTGGATCTTCATCGAAATTTTTTACATTGACAATTTCTGTATAAAATATCTTGGAGATGTATAGGTTATTTCTCGATAAAACATGGTATAAAATTTGCTTTATATTCCTATAAAATCATAATCATAATGTTCATTTGATTCATTCATAATCGGATTTTGCAATACTGAAATTTCATCCTGCTATTTCGTGTTCATAACATAATTTCCATAGTCCCTAAATATCAAATACATCGATATTGGTTTAACTTCCGAGAATAATTTTACAATTCATGATTCATTTGTATATCGAACATAGTCTGTTTAACGTAACAACGAAAGTATTGTTATTTCGGAATGAAAATGCGTAATCCGATTAAACAAATATAATTCAAAAACTCACCCTCAATATTTCATGAATATGAAAATATATGAAATTGCAGTTCACTTTAATCACGTAATTTAAAAATGAATTCAACACGTATCTGTAACAGAAAGAGCAAACAAGAATAGTTCAACTCGAATGTATAAGCTGGTATTCAAACATGTCTAAATATTTGCTGAACAGGTAGAACATGATGGATCTCGGCAGAAAATTTGCAGAATGACGATCTAATCTGGTAATCCAAATCATCCAATTTATTGCTTTTTGAGCACGAATAGGACTCCATACTATATAAAGGGTGATTGGTTAGTAATGAGACAACTTAAAGCATTTTATACCATCAAATGATAATGATTGGAGAAAATCTCAAAGTTGAGTTGTTGATTGTCGAAGTTATGAAATAAAAAAATTGTGGTGTGCATTGAAAAAGCTCAATTGCCAAGAGATCGAGCAAGGGAACCAAACAAACCTCCTCCTATATTGCATTGTACAATTTTTTTACGCTACTTAGGATAACAGGCCAATTGAAAAGTCCCCGGTCTACCCGAGGTCTACCATAGTAAAACACGTTTTTTTTTGCAAAATTCGATTTTATTATTCAACATAATTGCCTTCGAGGGCGATATAGCGATTATAACGATCTTCCAACTTTTCGATATCATTTTTTTCGCTTCAAAATAGGCCTCAGTTTCGGCGATGAATTTCTTTCCAGCGAGTATTCTTTTGAGGTCTGAGAACAGGAAAAGGTCGCTGGGGACCAGATCTGCCGAATACGGTGGATACAGAAGCAATTCGAAGCCCAATTCATCCAATTTTGCCATCGTTTTCATTGATTTGTGACACGGCGCAATGTCGTTGATGAAACAGCACCACTTTTTTCTTCAAATGCGGCCGTTTTTTAACGATTTCATCCTTTCAACGATCCAATTAGGCTATATAATAATCGCTGTTGATGGTCTGGCCCTTTTGGAGTTTCCAATAATATTATACCTTGCGTAACCCAGAATACTGATATAACCTTGCCAGCTTACTATTGTGTTTTTCATCGCTTAGGATTCAACACTTGACACAATTCTTCATTAAAAATGGATAAAATATCCATTAAAAAAATATCTGAATAAAACCTAGTATGTTAGCATCTAATTCCAGGTTATATGTTACTACGGCAGGCATCACTAGGCTATAAAATTTTTGCTTTTTTCTAAATTGCTTAACAGGTTCATCAATAATTTTTTTCACAGTAAACTTTACTTTCTCATTCATTTTAATCATATTCTCAATCTGAAAACCTTTGTGGAGCAGTATATTTGAAATCATCCCCTAGCTGCGTGACTACATGATCCGCTATTCAAGTTCATGCGCCAATCTTGATATCATTATATCGGTATCTAATGTTCTTGTCGGTAGTACAGCATAATTTGATATTTTAAGGAGATTGATCAAGACTCTACTGAACATTTGATTTATATCAGGATCTTTCATGATGGATGTTCCTCAAATGTCTACAACAGTTTAATTTCTGCTGTGAAGAAATGCCCCTCACCGAGACATGATGCATGCTGTTTGCCGAAATAATCGCTCGAGTTTTTCTTCAGACAAATGGGTTCCCTGATGCTATAATCATCATAAATCAAATAACTGAGGCGTCTCCTTATCAAAAGTCCGCCAATATTTCTACTGTCGTTTTCTTCACGGTATTTCTGCTCCATATAGCTGCCTACATAGCGAGAAACTACAACATCAAACGGCCTCCAACATCCCTGAGGGTATGGAGACGAGAAAAACCTAGCAGGACATTTAAGACCTCCATTTCAGGGAGAATTTCATATGAAATATTGTGAAGAGTCCTGCTGGATATTATTGTTCTTTTTCGTGAATCATGGTTATTTTATTTTCAAATATGGACAGGGATTGATCAAATCAAGCTCGTGAAAAATTACATACTTGAACTTGACTTGATTTGACATATTTATTGCTTGACTTGATATCAAACTACTTGCCATTACTTGAGCATGATACGCACGAGTCGCACGTCATATTTTTCTGCATAAGGGGGTTCCCCGAGCTCCGAGATGACTGAAGTGATCGCCAGCAGTGGCATAACTAGAGTTGACTCATAGGGAGGCGCTTACCCCCACTTTGAAAAAGCATAATCCTTGAATTTTCATACATTTTTTCTTTATTGTTACTCACAATTTTCGTATGCGTTCTACTCGAAGGGAGTTTATATCCCCAATAAACCCCTCCTTACGACTATGATCTAGTGTGACCTTGTTAGTAGTTTTCTCGCATTTCTATGAAATTTTTATTAGCAAGAAATCTGTTGGTAGATTTTGGAAGTTTTAGAAATATAACATATCGAGTATCAGCTCTAGCGACGGGGAAAGAAGGTTACCGAGACAGTTGGGAATTGGGATGCCTGGACTGTTCTCATGAATCAATTCATTGTTCATTGAGGTTCTGCGTGATTCTAGAAGAATCGGAGCAAACATATTAAAATCGTAAAACTTCTTCGGTTGCTATCGACTAAGAACAATTGCAAACGGTGAATCTTTGAAGGGTAGTGTAAATTTCAGTTTAAAATATTGCATCATCTGGTATTCCATTACGGAAATACAAATGTAACTGGAATTTCATTGACGAATTGAAATGGCAGAATATTTCAGATTTATAGATATTCATTTTAAATAACAGAATGCTAAAAATCAAGTAGCTTGATAGAATTAAAGTACTTGATAAATAAATACTTGACTTGACATGACTTGACACTGAAAAACTAATACTTGATTGAACTTGACTTGAACGTGACTTGATTTCAAGTCAAGCTAAGTCAAGTAGCTCGAATAACAAATCAAGCTGTGAATATCTAAATATGGGTTTCCTATTATGTAATATGTTCGAAAAATACCCTGATATATATTTATAAGAATAATAATGACTTTATTTTATCGTTTAAATTCAGAACTTCTTAGTTAAGTTTCGTTAATAAAATTAATTTTTAAATTTCTTTTTGGAATCTAGATCTCCGAGAAGAATATCAACACTAACCGAAAAATTTTTCATTGAATAACATATTGAACAGAGGACCAGGCACCAGAATGTATGAAAAACGGTTACCGGTTAATTTCAAATGTTATTATTGTTTTTTGTAGACCTTTACGCCCTCAAGTAGAAGTACTGAACGCTAAGGCTTTTTAAGTTTTTAGAAGTATTCATCATCTTCTCTTATGAGTTACATGACTAGGCGAAAAACATAACAGGTTTGCTGTTTTGCACAGACAATGTTTTATTTTTATTATTCGTTTATTATTTTGTTATATTCATTGGAATAATAAAATTTGGTCAAATTTGCTGTCACTGAAATATTGAATCTTAATTTTTTAGATGAACTTTCCAATTATGTTGATAAAATAACTTGAATTTTTTGAAATACTTGAAATAGTAATGGTTATATTTACGGGACCCCTTGCCACATTTTGCCTATTATCAAACTCAAGCACGGCATTCGAGATCCTGGACAACGCTAAAAATGTCTATCAGCCAGACGGACACAAGGTAGAAAAATTTCACTCACTTTAGATGAGTAACTAATTAAGAGATCTTTTCACAATTTTAATGAGTTATATATTATAGTTTTCCAAATGAAATAATACAGAATTAGATTCCTCAAAGTTAAATATTAACAACAATTATTGTTTCGCAAACACACTGTAGTTTCCTCAGGTAAATTTTACATGTCAACATTCGAAATGTGTTGCCACAGTTTTGGCCAAACAATTGTTGTCAATACCAAATTGTGGAAAAAATTATTTTATTTCACTCGATATATAATTTGATCAAGTTATGACCAGTTTTTCCATGAATATTTGGTTCCTTGTTTTGTTGGTTTTATACAATATCCAAAATTCAAACAGCTTTATGCAGGATCAATGTCTGAATAGGAGGAGTACGGTGGAAGAGCAAAGTAAAGTAAAGCAAACTTGTTTGAGTTTGATAATTTCTCAAATTATTCATCCGAAGTTTATCCTTGCCAAGTATAATCATTCCAACGTCTTCCAACTGGCCATTCCATAACGAAACATCAATAAAATGAAACACCAGTTATTTCTCGATAATAAAACGAGGCTGTGAATCTTCTTCTGGCACAGAATATTCCACTCCGGGATTCCATTTCAAGAATAGTAAATATCGAGAGATCAGACGACGGAGTTCCAACATAATTCGCCCAGGATTACATCAAGAAACATGAAATTCATTCGAAACTCCTTCGTCCTTATTTATATTTCTTCGGCACTCTAATAACGTATCGAATTGATCAGAAGAACCGTCTCCGGAGGAGGAAGAAAATTATGGATACGCCCTTAATAATTGAAATTTTACTGCCAACGGCCTATTTGAGTTTGAAAAGTTAAATGGATTAAATCGCCGAAGTTGGAAATTACTTCCTCCTGCTTCTGCTTCTCTTTCTCCATCGGCACATTGGCACCTACGAGGTTTGCCCAATAAGTAAGGCTTTGAATTTTTACAGGATGTATTGGAGTGGTGCGTGATTGTCTTACAACTCGAGTTGTGTACTATACTTTTTCTACGACAGCATTAATTTCCATGAAAAGTTAATAATTACGGAACGTCAAAGAGTTATCGGCTACGCGGGCCGTTCGATATTCGTTTCCATGGCAACTACTAAAGGTTTCATCTTAATGGTTCTTCTTCGTGCGATTTACTTTACAGATGCTACCGTATTTTTTGTTGGTCATGCTCTTTGTTTACGATAAAATATATTGCACCGTTTTACGTTGCGAAGTGTTTAAATAGACAGTTACATAGTTAACGAGTTGTACGATTTTCGTCATTTTCTGTAGATTCGAAGAAGGATATTGTGAAGGTTTTTTGAATATTAGGTTTAATTTTAAACAGCCCGGCGATATCTGGGCAGCTTTTGATTTCAGACATTTAATAAGTAAAAACTTTACCATTAATAAAAATACACGACATGTATGCATTTCAACAACGCTTTGAAAATTTTAATTGCACTACAAAAATGGTGAATGCAGTTCTGCAGTAAGAAAAACTAAAGCATTTTCGGGTCGTCGTGAAGAACCTTGTCGGCCGACAATAGTGAAACTGGTGAAAAATTCGAGCTGTTGGGACGAGTTATCGATATTAAGAATAGAAACCGTGTGCGTCGTTCAAGAACAACTTAGAATATTGATAAAAATCCGGGTTTCTCTATTCCTCAACGATTTCGGAATTAGGAAGATGCTTTAGGGTTATCTCTTTTTAAACGAGTAACGATTAAAACTACAAAACAGTCAATATGAAAATAATTTTTGGAACTCTTCCAAATGAAACAATTTTCAAATAGGATCTGAAAAATTATGAAGGATTTGAATAAATGTATGAAATCACTCTAATCTAGTGAAGGTTTTGGCACATTCATATTCATACCAAATTTGTGTATATGTATTTGCCATTTATCAGAAATCCATTTATTCAGAAAATCAAATAGTGTTTCAAAAAAACTCAATAAAAATAAAATATTGAACTGATATCAGAATGTTTATAATCTGAATTGTCTGTTTCTGAGAGAAATACTCTAAAGACGTATATAGGTGAAGAAGGCTGAAAAAAATGAAGTCACTTTTTGAACAACAGAGCTCGTACAATTGATCATAGGCAGAAGACTTTTTGCCAACAAAGAGATAACTCAAAGCGTGTATGAAAAGCTTGTTTTGAATGTTCTCATCTGAAGTCAGTTTGTTGGTTTCCATTCTCGAAGGGTCTGCACGAAATTTCATTGTTATGGTAACGTTTTCGGGGTGGGTTTCTGTTTCTTCATGCAACAAAAAGAGGTTTTCTCCCCTATCGAATCAGTAACCTTGACACTTTTGCATTATCTGTATTATTTGTGTTCCCTGTATGAAATTGGAGTTCGTGATTTCCTTATTGGATTCTCAGCAAAATAGGATAACTAGGAGTACTAGGTTTTATGAAAAGAAATGCTGAGGTTTCTTCACAAAGTTCAAATAGAAGTGAAATTTTCAATTTCTGATTCTATATTTTTCGAAATTTGAGCTGGTCTCAAACAATAAGGCTTGTCTTACTCAATACGCATACTTATTGACGAGTCTAATGGGCACAGGTACGTTAATATAAAGTTGGGTAATCAACCGTTTATTATCAGTAAAAATGTCGCAGTAAATAACGTTCATTCAGTCGGAGTATCAAAGATGTATTATCAATATTTAAGGTAGTTTTCAAACGTATGAATACGGTTTCATTATGACATCAACAGAAACGTGAAACGAATACTGAAATATATAAAAAATTGTTTATGTATTTGAGTATTTTACATAACAAAAATATACACATATGAATTATTCTGGTTATATTTCTGGTACATTCTGAATATTTAAAATGAAAAGTTTTGGGGGGATTGCGTTATTTCCTCCAGAAATTATTGATAAACTCATCAGTTTGACACTCTGATCTCTGTCAAATACATCTTTCATTTCTATTGTGGAGGATTTTACCTGATGGAAATAAACTTAAAGCTTACAGCACGCGGTAGTCCTATAATCAGTCACCCATCCAAGTCCTAACCGCACTTGACGCTGCTTGACTTCAGTATTCTAACGAGAACTGACAACTTCAGCGTGTTATGGGTGACTTTGCTAAAGTAGCAAAGATTCACTTCATAGGTGATATAGTAACATGATTAGGTCGAAGTTCCATTATCGATTTGAAACGGATATTCCATCATCACTATCAACTATTTGAGTGGAAAATATGTTTATATCAACGATGAATGGAAACGTAATGATATAGTAATAAGAAGGCGTTATTGAATGATTTCAATGCAGCAATATTGGAATACCGTATATAGTCATTAAAAAACTAGTGTCAAAACTAATCATTAATAAAAAATATGCGTTCACTATAACTTTTCAAACACGTATCTGAAATACGTTAGATTTCACAACCAAATTGACAACGTTAAAAATTCAACCAGTTACTTGAATTTCAACCATACAACGTCGACTCAACGTACGTGTGCTCATTGGGCATTGATGTATCTCAGTGTATATATCGACCTTACATCTTCGCGAACCAAAGGCCAATCCACAATATTTCTGTATCAGGTGTCCCAGATTTGTTGCCTTGTGAGAGATCTCAAAATCCTTTCGATAATTCTATATTTCAGGAAATAAGATAACGTGTGATAACTTTCCTTTTCGGTATATCGGAAGCAGCTTGGATGTAGACAAGAGAGACGTGGATTACTTCTCATAATAATAAAATTATAAACTAAAACTCTGATTGAGCCAGTGCCCTTCTGGGACCAAAACTATCATTTCGCTTCATGAATTTCAAGCTTTCAATATAACAACTCATCGTTTGACAAACAACAATTAATTTCAAGCCCAATTCAATCCTCGCCAAGAATTCATTTCCACATGTTTTCCGAAAAGTTAAAGTGAAACGCAACTGTCCTGTAATGAAAACATTCCCAAAGTATAAAGTATTTAAAGCCCTCGGGAAGTTGTGAAACAGAGTAGCTCTCCCGTCCCGTGGACAGTATTTAAATGATTTTGCATGAGGAACTTTTAATTGTCAAAATATATCAAAGTCAGAAAAGTCACCCCTTCCATTCATCAGGAGTTTGCAGATCCCACCTAGTGACCAAGGGACTTGAACCGGATTCGTGTCCGAGTTGACATGTCAAATGAAAGTTTGAGTTCAAAAGTAGATCAACTCGGCCATAGCGGGACAAATTAATCCATATGGATGAATTTCAGGTTGGTGGAGTGATTAGTCGTTTCGTCTTTCCATTTGCGACTATTATTCAGGGCCTATTCGATCCGTATTTGAAGTTAATCCTTATCATTGTATGTTTAGGTTGGATTGTTTAATCTCTCTATCTTACCCATCTGACCATCGTAGTCGGACAAGAGTTTTTTTAATTATTCTCATCAAAACATTGATAGAATCGATAGAAGAGAAAAAATTCGATAGCTGTTATGTGCTTGTTGTATATCCACTCGTTTGCCTTCTTGTGGCGTTTGACATGTGTCTTGATCAATCATCAAACCTGCAGCTTCAAAAATCTCTCTTCCACCGCTATGCTAGTCTTCGACGTCAAAATCACAGTTCTTGAAGAGTTTTAACCACTCTCGGCACGTTCTTTCGATAAAAGCGGCCTCACCATAGGTATTTGAGAGCATTAGATGAGCCTCAGCCGCATATTTATTCATATTTAAGCACAAAATCAAAACCTCCCACAAATGACGAGAATAACTTTATGATGCAGACATGAATCGACTAATATTTCGATGACGTTATGTTTTCAGATACCAAAGAATATTTCTTGTCAAAGCTTGTCATCTACGATCTATTTATTTCGACTACCAATTACCGCTATAGCCATTTATTGCAAAACGGCGGGAGCAAAGTTGTACACCTAATAATTTCCTCGAAGAAAAGAAAGTGGATTTTCAAGTGGAAAAAGATCATCGCACCCCTATATCTACGCTACTGGATAACTTTGGTAGGATATTCGAAACATTACATTATCTACAGTTCAATACCTGAAAATTCAAACAATAAAAGTAATAATACTAGAGTTATAAGTAAAAAACTGATTTTTTTTTTCAAACGTTATCACCCTGCATCTCGAAAACAAAGCTTTTCAGGATATATGTTTGTATGAACTTTTCTCATGAAAAGAGTTGTTATATCTAATGGCAAAGTTATTGGAATAAAACCTGGACCAGCCTGTATTATGGGAAATATCTATTTTTCCTGTACTGAAATTGGTTGGGAAAAAGGTCAAAATAACTGAAACCACTATGAATCTGTTGCCGACGTTTCGACTTTTATAAATTCATCCTCAGGGCACTACAATAGGGATTGTGATTATCGTACAAGATTGATAATAGAACAGATAATAAAATAAATGTTAAAAATAACAAGTCAAAAAAAAATGAACTGTAAATAGGTTAATTTTAAGAAAAATATTATATGACCAAAATTATTATAAAACAAATTATGTAGAGAACAACATAGCACTTACAAGAAAAACAGGTTCCCTGTCGAAAAAAAAATGTATTTCAAAAAGGTCATTCACATATACTCTGATTCCACAATATGAATGAAAATGTTCATATCATTAGGACCGGAGAAGAGCACCTGACTGAAGTTATCCAATGGAGATTGAAAGAATTGTTTTTTTCCCCTTTCTGATTTCTTTTACATATTATCTAATAAGATACGTGTAGGAACCATAGGCGTGCCTGATATGTGGTTATTGTGATGTTTCTAATTTATTTAATTATTATAATTTATATAATTTATTTTGCCCTTTTTCCCAACCTATTTCAAATCTATTTTTCCCTTCGGAAAATTATATTTTAGGAGGAAGCTGACCGACCATGCGACTAAATTCCACATTTGCCTTGACTAACGTTCGCAATCAAAGGTCAGTCAATATTGGATATCCATCGGGAAAACGTGGAGTTTAATTCCGGTATTCTTTGAGTTCGAACAAATTCCCTAATTAACCATTTGCGGAATGCGCTCCCGAGGGACGTTTATGGGAATGTCCTCAACGATCTGTTCTCAGTTCAATCGGTAGACAGGTGGGGAATCGAATGCCCTGGAAAACGGTGTGGGAAGTGGGAGGAGGTAAAATCAAACTCTCTGTTGTTGGATTGGCAGAGTTTCATGGTACTTTATGGAGTCAACTTCATGAATTATACTGACCAAATAATGATTTATGGTGGTGAAGAAAGAATCAGATAATGACAACTACAGTTTTTAGGGTGCCTAACCCTTAACTGCATGATATGCAGGGAGATTCACTGCGATGGCCTATTAGACTTTTATGGAAAACTAATAATTGTTTAACGACTGTATATTAACATATTGAATTAACCCGCAAACTCCGAATTACTAGTCCGATGCACCAGCCTTTGAGCTATCGAGGAATCATCATCATCCTCATTGCAGAGAATCTTCAACTTCCTCGATAGCTCAAAGGCTGGAGCATCGGACCAGTAATTCGGAGGTTGCGGGTTCGAGTCCCGCTCGGGGAGGTATTTCCAATTGAAAAATTGTCTGAATGGCGTGAAATTATTTTGATATGAAAAACTAAGCATAATTCAGTTCTGAGAATTTGCATGTTGAAATTTGAGACAATTATCTTTCTCCCTGAAATATTTTCAGATACCCACAACTGCCGGTTATAGCAGAGAGAGAGGAAATTTTTTTTAATGAAAATTTCATTAATATGTCATACTTTGGGAAAAACTCAACGGTTCATGGGTTAATAGAATTCTTATGAAAAAAATGGTGACGACGAGGACTCAAATTTTCTTGAATATTTCTGCAGAAACAGTTTCTTTCGAAAAAACATTTTTCATTTTCGATTTTGCAAATACGAAATATTATAAGACTTTGAATCATAAATCTATATAATCTGTTTTTGACAATAAAGTTTTCGGAGAAAAACGGCGGAAGCAAAGCTGTACGGTATTTTTTTGCATGAAGAATATCTAAAAAAAAAAATGAGAAAAGCAAAAGCTGGAGCTTTTGCAAAAGCTGGAGCTTTTGAGTGCTCGTTTATTCCTTCGCGAGTTGCAACTTCAGATACTACATATAACTATAAACATTTATGTGGTCTCCAAATGCTTTTGGTGCATGAATAAGCGAACGCTCAAAAGCCCTTGTCTTCTAGTCAGTGCTTTCCTTATGTCATTATTTTCACTGCTTGGAGTTTCAATGATGTGAGGTAGGTCAAACGAATACGCACATCTCTTTCATTTGTAGTTTTTTGCGGAAATTCAATATTTTTGTATCATCAGCCTTGGAGAATAGTTAACAAAAACACTACCGTCTTGATGGATTCAGTTTACTGATTAATTCCCTCACATCGTAAACCCTAACAGATTGCAGACATTTCAGAGGAAATTTTCTCTTCAAGAAACTCATCTCTGAATTTCTAACAATATACGAGTATATCCATATCTATGCTTGATTATACGCTATATATTATTATAGAACGAATTTTATTATCGACTTCAAGGAAATATTCCAGTGTCAAAGTGAAAGGAGCTGAAGTCCTTTTATTGAATTATTCTACGCTATTATTCTCTGGAAAATTCAACATAGAACCATAAAATTCAGAATGGGCATTGTTAAGAAATTCACTATTCGTCGGTTGAATGCAGAACTATTACATGTCCATTTTTCCCGAAAATGGGTTTATAGCTTAAAATGATACTTGATTTGGCTCTCTATCTCGTGCAGAAGTATTGCAAGTCCAAATGATATTCTTACCCCACTTTTTCAATTTTGACTAAACTCACGTGATAGTTCAATCGCGCTTCAGTTGAGTGCAGAACTATAACCAGTGTGGATGTATGATACTTTCTACCGATTGAGTGGACATAGCATAGTTCTGACCCATATCATAAGGACCTAGCTCTGATGATAGTGGACTTAGTATACTTCTGCGTATTACTGATATAACAGTATGGCTTGCAGCAGGGCTCAGAAAATTCTCAACCTCTTGGCAGCAGAGGATACCATCATTCATGGTTTGTAATTCAAGAAAAAATCAAAATTCGTACGAATAATCTAAATTTTTCAGATGCAGAAAATGATAGAACAAACATAATTAAGACGATTCCGGTTCAAAAACAAGTGATGGATTTTGTAGGTAAGTAGTCATGATAAATTTGGAGGTTTTTTCCTAAAAACACATAAGTTTCAGTGTTTGTAATATAAAATAATATATGAATCAATACATAAATATAAATTTCTATTACTTTTGCCTGCAGTTCCCGTAGGTCAAGATCCAGTGGATGCCGATAAAATAGAGCATCTGATGAAAAAATCTTCAGATCTTCAAATTCCTGATCATTTATTGCCATATGAAAGTCTCAATTTCAGTACAGACTCATATTATCGTAAGTAATTGCACAAGTGCATCAAAATTACCGATAATTTTGCATGACAGCGTGTTGTCATAAAAACTGCATGAGTTCATTTTCATTTTTGGAGAAAGAGCCCGACACCGAAGGTGGAGGGCTCTTTCTCCAAAAATGAAAATGACCGAATGCAGTTTTTCAAAGAAAACACGCTGGAATGCGAAATTATCCGGTAATTTTGATGCACGAGTGTAATTCGGGGGAATATTTCCCGAATAAACTGTTACATTACCTGTCAAACTGATTTAGAATGGAATTGCCATAGATTCGAACTGTGTAAGATGCATAGAAACTAAGCATCTATGAACAGAACAATTATCGCAGTGCAGTTTCGCTTCCTACAATGCAATTATCGCTGTAATTTTCGATAATTGTTCTCCAGATACATAGAATTTTTGACAGGAGGGAAATATTCTAACCAATTTCGATATTCTTAAAAGAAATGAATTCATTCCTCCAAAGTCCCAGTCAAACTTAACCATCCTGAAAAATGTGAATTACTATGGAGATAACATAGTATCTCCAGAACCAGATCCATATGCAACTGATCATGATAGCAGTGATCCAGATTTCATACCTATCCATGAAGAGATGGAAAGACATGAAGATAATGAGGAAGGTGAAAACCAGAACCATGGGAAGTTAACAAAAATAAAGCGAAGATGTGTTGAGACATGGAGAAGATCTGAAATTAAAGAATCTAGGAATACCGGAAAAGAATATATCAACTGGAAAGGAAACCTGCAGTCTGAAAGGAAACTGAAACCACCTTGTAAAAACTGCCGAAAAAAGTGTGCAGAAAAATTGTCGGAGGAGGATCGGAGAAATATTTTCACAAATTTCTGGGAACTAGGTGACATTAATCGTCAACGTGATTTTATTTCCAAATTCGTAGCCACTGAAGAAAAAAAGAGACATCGCCAACGAAAGAAAACAAAAATTAATGTTGATGAGAATAGTGGCCAAGGTAAAAGAAACTATACTTTCAAGTATTATTTGCCGTCAAAAGGAAAAAGTAGTTCTGTATGCAAAACGTTCTTCAGGAATACTTTGAGTATCAGTGGCCAAATGGTACGTACTGTGGTATCAAAATTGACTATGTCAGGAGTAGTAATAGCTGATAGAAGAGGAAGAGCTCGCAAAAATTCGGCTTTGGACGAATCAGTCAAAGACTCAGTTCGCCATCACATTAATGCCTTCGAAACAGTAGAGAGTCATTATTGCAGAAAAAGCACTCAAAAGAAATATTTGCCTGCCACACTCAATGTAGCAAGAATGTATAGTCTCTACTTGGAATACTGTCAAGAGAAAAATATGGAAAGTGTTGCTACTGAAAGTATTTATCGTCAAATATTCAAAACAGAGTTTAATCTTTCGTTCTTTGTTCCAAAAAAAGATTTATGCGACTATTGCCATAATTATGAAAATGCAGAAAATAAAGCTGAGTTGGAAGAAGGGTATCAGCAGCATCAAAGGAACAAAGAATTGTCACGTAAATTGAAAAATGACGCCAAAGATTTTGCCAAAAACGAACCCCATTATTGTACTGCCGTCTTTGATTTGCAGCAGGTGCTCCCTGTTCCAAAATCTAATGTGGGTCTGACATATTATAAACTGAAATTATCGACTTATAATTTCACAGTTTATAATTTATCTTCAAAGGAATGTGATTGTTTCATGTGGTACGAATGCATTGCCCGAAGAGGTTCTTCAGAAATAGGTAGCTGCCTATTAAAATTTATAAAAGCTGGCATTGACAATTCTATCACCGAATTTTCATTTTTCTCTGACAATTGCTCGGGTCAGAACCGAAACAAATTCCTGTTTGCGTTTTATAGTTATGCATCTATGAAATTCAATATCAAAATACGACACACCTATTTGGAAGCAGGACACACCCAAAGTGAAGGAGATAGTGTTCACAGTGTGATTGAAAAAGCAGCACGAAATATTCCTATTTATACGCCAGAGCAGTGGTACTCTGAAGTACGAACTGCTAAAAAGAAACGTCGTTTATATACAGTTCATGAAATATCTCAAGAAGTTGTATTTGATTTAAAAAATCTTCAATCCAAAATGCCATTAACTTCGACAAAGATGAAGATAATAACAAGGTTCTTATTAGCAAATTCAAAATAATCGAGTTCAATCCAGAATTTCCTTTTTTTTTGTTTTTCAAGACAGGATATGAAGATGACCAGTTCAGAAAGCTAAATTTAGCTCAACGTGGGAGAAAACGTTTATCCATCGGCAGTATAAACGATATTGATCTCGTGCGTCTCTATCCAACAAAGTTACCATTAACAAAAAAAAAGTATGACCATTTACAATTTCTCTGTGCCAAAGGTGTTATATCTCAAGTTTATCACGAGTTTTTCAAAGACTTACCATTTACAACTCACCAAATGGATGAAGAAGATAATGAGCAATGAAAGTTCCTAATCATATCTAGCTGATGCTCATCACTAAATAATGATCTCACAACAATTTTTTTGTTATTTTTAATATTTTTTTACTTTATGCAGAGTTTAATTTAAATTCCTTCAAATTTCAGATGAAATTTATTCTTTCTGATCTCACAAGATGTTTATTTAATATTTTCAAGACTGTTTCGTTAAAAGACTGAAATAATCCAAATGTATAGGATTTAGTTAATAAATTATATTTGAATCCTTTATTTCAACTTTACCATGACCATTACGTGAAAAATATTATATTCAACCAAAACTCTCCGTTTTCATCTTGTTCGTTTGTTCAAGAAGAAAACTATTCATAGTATTCTAATGATGGGTTTCACGAAGCTTTGACAGCTCATAATTGCCTAATTAGTGCGATTCTATGTCGATTCCCAGTTCATTTTTGATGGAACCTTCGAATTAAATCCACAATTAAGCTAATCGAGGCTTCGTGAAACCCGCTATAGGTGTATTATTGTGGACATAGAATAGTTCGAATATGAAGAACTAACGTATGTCCATATAAAACTATATTATGTCCCAATTTTTCAAAAATTACAATTTGAACGGATTTTGAAACTCACAAAACAATCAGGATATTGAAGGTGAATGTCTAAATGAAAGAATTTTTGAAGATTTTTAATCAGCTCTTGACTTATTCAAAATAATGTGTCTCCTGAAAAGTATGAATTTCGGACTTAGTATAGTTCTGCATTCAACCGACGTATTATGATTAGCTATTTTTATTGTTACGAGATTTTGAAAATTAATTAATTTAAAACTATCTTCCACTTATATTTATAAAGCGAGTTTCGAGAGGAATACGATAAATGAAAACCATGATCTAAAAATATCAAGGTGGACTCATTTTAAAAGGGTTCAATATCCTCAATAGGGGACTTGTTTCAGGATAATGAGCAAAATTTTAAAGTTCAATAATTTTTGGAATTTTCTACCTTTCAAATTTTGCAGTTGTGTCACCATTTTCGACTGCCTTCGTTTAACCTTTTTGAAATTGAAAAAATCACGACCGAAAATTTTCGACTATTTGAGATCATCTCTAAAGGGTGCCCCAAATTCGATGTTCATTGAAAGCATCTCAAGAACTATAAGACTCAGAGAAAAAATCTTCAACGACTTCCAATCTCTTTTTTCGGAATAATTAGATTTCAGAAAGCAGATCATAGATATCTTGTTAGAGTTCTCGAGTTACAGGGCGTTTGTGTAAAAATGACTGTTTTCAATATTTCACTATATCTTGGTTTCTGTTCAAGATATTCGAAAAAAAAGATGAGCACGCCACTGGATTTTACGTAAAAAAGTGACTGTATAATGTTTAAATTTCAGAGCTCTGTGATCAGATAAAGCCATTTTTCAAATTCTTGCTCATAGCTCGAAAACAAAAGAAGGTGACCAAAAATGAATACTACTCGTGTTAGTACCTCTGAAAAAAAAACGAGAATGGGAATGGAATAGATTTTGTCTGTCTCCTATGATTCAAAAATTGTAGTGCTCAAACATCGAAATTTGCCCCAACCTGTACACGCTAGTATTTCTGGACATCTAAGTTATGATGGAAACAACAAAACAGATCTATAGATATTGTGGTGAATTAGGAAGCTTCCTGAAAATTATCACCATTTCTTCAAAAATTGAACGATGAAGCAATGAAATTTTTTTCGAGATATCATAGTTATGAATGCGGTTATGTTCGAACAGATACGAAGAAATATTGGTTGTAAAATTTTTATTGTGAAAAACCCTTCCCGAGTCTTTATTATGATACAAAAAGATATCAAGGAATATAATAAATTTTATCATGTACTTAAACAAGATGAAAAGCAATAAAGGTACTCCAATCTTCATAATGGTCCTATGTAATTGACGAAAGCTATGTAAATTTTCAGGAGGATAATAACACAAGAATGAAACGAATAAAAGGATATTACTAGGGGTCCTCCAACTCCGTTGGAAGGTGTTATGAAAAGTGTTATTGCATTGCAATGAAAATCTGTTTGAAGCCTAGTGCCTATAGGTGATTTGAAATCTTCCATTTTTAAAGTAGATATTCGAATTAAAGAAAGACCCTTCCACAAACGACAAACAACATCGACTTTATTTAACGTCAGTTGAACTGAAAAATGAGAAAATCACTGAAGTGTATTCTGGACCATTTGAGCGCTCGTTCATTCAGACGCCAATTGCATCATTGGAGACGACATTATTTTATATAGAAATCTATATAAGTGGTTTTCAAGGATGTAGTTGGTGCAAAAATGAACGAGCGCTCAAAGCTTCTGAGAAAATTCGAATAGGGATCCCGTAATTATGTGGGTGTAAAATGATAATTTAAGGCCTCGTGCAAGACTTCATGTTATCAGAAACAAATAAAACCTAAGAAGAATATTGAAAAAACTACCCAATATTTCTCTAACCACTGAATCAAAACCATAGAAAATTCAAGGAGATTATTGGAAATCCAAATAATAATTACTCAATATTTCAATGACAACTAATCCCGTAATTTTTAGCTTTGAGAAAAATTTTGCAGTAAACACTTAATCGGAACCATTCAAGAAAAATTTCACAGAAATTTACGCTACGTACAAAAGTTCATGTTGATAACATTATCAGAATCATAAATATGAGTAAGAATATTGGAAAGAAAATAGTGAATACTGAATATTTCCGTCAAATAAGGTCAAGAAGTTGCCTGGATATAGAAAATAATTAAGATTATCGAAAAATGATCCAATTCTTCTGTGACCACAAAATAGACAGTGCTGAGGTTCTGGATGACTTAAGGTGATAAAAATTTCAAGCTCCCTTCCATTTTTCAAGCTGATCATAATAATCGGAAGCATAAAAAATTCAAAAGGAATATTGGAGAAGAAATACCCAAAATTTCTGTAACTAAAGATCTGCGTGTATGACTGTCTACAGGGTGTTTCCAAATTTGATGTGAACCATGAAGGAGGAGTTAGTATTGCTGTCGTTGACAACCTAAAATCAACAGTTTCAATATTTGAGTTCTTATGTTTTTTAAAAATATTCTCAGCTGCTCACTTAATCTTCAAATTTTTCTACGTTGACCAAGTTTTATTTGAATTTTGAATTATTTTCATCAGGTTATAATATGTATGAAAAAAGCAAAACTATGCTGTATCAGTTGTTGAATAAGAATACGTATGATTTGAATGTTGGAATATGAAGGAAAGAATATTAAATTTCTCATATGAATTTGCCTGCAACTTACGAATTCCACAAATCATGTATGACGAAATCATTTCAAAAACTTGCCAAATTCTTCCTTTATTTCCCAAAAAATAAGTAGTTAGAATGCAGGCACTAGTTTTGCTTCAGCAGATTCTGATTTGAAAGGGGAATGAAGCAAAGAAATGAAAGTAATGAATTTAATTTTTTTTTATGCAATTGAACTCGAAAACTCAGTGGAGAACGTATTCATAAATTATATTTGAAATGATCTCCACTATTACAAGCACGATAGATTATTTCTCAAGTTGTTACTTTCTACCTGAAATTTACTCTCAATCTTTTCACTGCTTCTATTCTAACGGTATTGGATCCGGACTTCTTCCTGATTATTAAAATAATCAATTCAGGTCAACGTAGAAAAAAATGACGAAACATGAAGTAAGGTGAAAAATCTTCAAAGAATCACAAGAACCCAAATATCTCGTAAATTGTTGATTTTTGATTATTACTAAATATGGCTCAAACAACATCAAATGATTCATGCCAACACGTCCTCCATGCTTCACGTCTAATTGGAAACACCCTGTAGAATAAGCATTTGTAGCTTCAAGCAATTCAATATAGATATAACCATAGAAAATTATTATCTCATATTTCTTAAAATATGACATTTTGCTATATGACAATCGCACATACCTCTAAACATAGAAATCCGGTCACCAGTCATCAACAAATGGAATCGAAATTTAACACTTCACACCATCCTGTACCACTCTAAGTTTAGTGTAGTCGTAACCAACACCAGCCCTAATATTGCTGTCGATGCTAAGCCGTTAGTGATAACACAAAACGTGGCCGATAGGATGTTGAGCCGATTGCTTTGATTCTGCGGTAAATCGTTTGGAGGGCTGCAGAAGGACCTTGTTGGCTAATCATTGATCTGGCTGTGGGAAATCTGTCTCTTGTATCCAGTCGGAGGCGAGAATTGTCTATTATGTCCTTTGACATTCGATTGCTTTTCAGTATGATATTTTTTTTCAATCTTACATCTATTCTTTCTGGATTTTGAGCGTATTATTTGTAACCCTGTAGCATGTATTGCTTCTATCGACAAATTCAATATTGAAAGAATTTATTGGGGGTTGCATCTCAAAGATAATCATAAAATTTGAATTTTATTGCCACCAGGTAGAAGTTCAGTAGGTGAACACTCGATCACCATTATGGTTGAACACGTTCTACAAAAATACTTCCTAAAGCCGACGAAGTTGCCGACGGATGCTGGGACTGCTCGGTTTTAAAAAATATGCAATTATGCTAATTGGAAAAGAGACCTAAGTAATAGAAACATCTAGCTTCAAAATTTCTGATTGAGTAACAGATTTCTCAAACATCAATTTGTTCAATTATCATTCAAGTATTTGATTGATCGGAGTTGTCAAATTTTAAAGATTTCATTCTCGATTATAATGAAAGCTAAAATATAATGCATAAATTTTCATTCAAAGCATAATATATTCACTCTTGAAAAACTATGTCCAAAATAACACTTCCCTCTTCAAGAGTAAATATATTGAGCGCTTTGAAGGAAATTCAGGCTTTATATTGTCGCTTCTATTATAATCGAGAATGGAAACTTCAAAATTTGACGATCAAATATTTATAGAACCATAAACCACATGGTTGTATTTCCGAATAAGGAATCTGAATTTTCTCAGGTTCATTTTGATTGGAAGAGCTTGAAATGAATATGGAACTACCACTATACTAACATATTCGGATTCAGAATCGATTGAACCTTCAGAAAACATGGAAAAATATTAGAAAGGATATTTTGAAGAGAAAATTTTGTGTTTTCTAGTTCGAGTGAAAAAACAATTGGTGGAAAATTGTCCTTAGACCTTCTTATTTCGAAAACTTATCAAATTTGCAAAAAAAAAATTTTTTTTGGGAGATTATTTTTCCTCAATAACAATAACAAATTTAGAGGACCCGTGAAAAACACCATCATTGTGATGGGTCACTTTTCAATATTGCTCGACGGATAAGCCTCAAAATCCAGTGACCTGCTTACGTGAAAAACCCTGTACAAAACAAACGCAACAAGTTGATATTCAGTGAAATTTGAAGTCTCATAGTTTTCTTATTCTAAGCTCAATTTTCAAATTTTTTTCAATTAATTGTGGATAAAATTATTAATTTCAACTCGCATATCCAATCTCTAGTGAGTGCTGGTCATTATGCACTGTTAATCAGAAGTTTTTTGTTAAACCCTAAGTTTGATACATCCCGTGGAATAATTTCGTGGTAAAATTTTCAATTTACCAATTTTCAATTTTTGGTTTATGGTTTTAAGTGCACTAATTCATTCTTATCAATGAAATGAGCTTGTCATCCACAGTTTACTTCAAAAATTAAATTTTCCTCTTTATGCTCTTCGAAACATTATCGACAGTTTGAACCAACTTATGCAGGCAGTAAAATAAAAAATATTAATCTGAACTAAAAAAAAACGTTTCTTTATGTTATTCACGTTAGAGTTCAATTGATTTGTTTTGATTATTTACTTGAATTCAATTGAAAAATTTTGATTTGATTGATTATCGTTGTGAGGAACAAAATATTGTTGCATTGGTAGATTAATGAAAAGAGCTTTCGCATCGACATTATGACACAACGAACAAAGCCATATCGAAAAAATGTCTTAATTTCTTCAAATTGAGTAAATTATTTAGTTGTCCCCTAAAAATGAACTAAAGCCATGAATGTTGAAAAGGTTCATGATGAAAATTTGTAATTTGAAAAAATTTTACCACGGAATTATTCCACACGATATTTCCCAATTGAAATTCAATAACAAATATCTAATAACCCTGTGTAGCAACTAATAAGCCAGCATCTAACAAAATGTTGAATTTACAATTATTTATGTTATCTAAAGTTTATTGAAAGAATTGCGGAAATTGAGCTGAGAACGAGAAAACTATGAGACTTCAAATTTTACCAAATATCGACATGTTTTTTTTGCACCTGAGTGTTCATTACGCAGAATATTTAATGTAATTTAATAGTTTTGATGGCCAGGCCAGATCTCATTCTACCCTAAAGAGACTGAAAATGTATTTCAGGAGTGCAATTGGAAGTGAGAGATTGACTGATTTCGGTCTGTTGAATATTTATAATGATTTCGAATTCGATATTGAGTATGTATTAAATGGAATAACCTAGGAACATCTGAAAGAAAACTGAATATTAATATAAACTGAAAGAAAAATGAAATAAATAAATTACTTTTATTATCTTTACTTTTACTTCGACCCTAGCTCACTCCGAATTATCGCATTTTTCATATTTAATTTATTTATACAACCGATGTTCAGCATACCGCTCCCCTTCAAAAAAAAAAAATCTGCCTCGGCATTTTGCCTAAGCAACCGACTTCCCTGCCTGACCCCTAGCGACGGCTCTGGGCTCATACTCAAAATAGGATCAGCCTGTATACGTATCCCATAAAAGAAATTATATTAATGGAATGAACTCTACCCAGTTATTATCCTGGAGCGTATTCCTGAAAATGAGTTTGATTGAGAATAATCACTTTGGCAGACTTTTTGCTATCTCGTTTCCATCACTGGAAAAGCCTCCCGTGACCAATGGAAATCCAACGAAATTATGCAAACAGCTGCAAGAAAACATAGCGAAAAGAGCTCTCGAATACAGTCAACATATAGCAACCACGTTGTTGACCGTCTCACGGAAGACTGCGGATTCATTGTTGGTGGGTTTTTAAATCAACAAACCCACTTCAAATAAAGAGGAATATTTCTGCAGTTTTCCATTTATCCTCATTCGTTTTCATCATCCCATTGTGTTCTCTTTGAAAGATCCTTCTGAAAATGCTCCATTAGGAAGTTCGCTTTTTTTTTTGATAACTGTATTCTTTTGTCGCACAATCTAGCATTCGCAGCGGAGAGCCATAGCTGTTTACCCATTTGCAACCTCGCAATTATGTTATTCTGCCGAATAATTGGATAAAGATTTATTATGCAGAAATATATTGTGCTCGATTTTATTGGGCGAGTCGGGTTTTCACTGAATTTTTTTGTGCTTAGGACATTTTTCATTGATGGCCTTTCAAATGATCTCTTCCTTCCATTCACGAGGAAAAATATTTCTGTGTATCCCATTGATTTTCTTATTCTTAGAAATAATACTGTTGAAGAACATACAATTGCGAATAAAGAAGGTCCATTGAATTTACACAATTAATCTCTGTTCATTTTGTTGCAAAATGGCGAATGCGTGAACGCGTTTGAATTATTTGCATATATTTTGACATTCTATTTGAAATTTATTGAAAACAATCCACACAAAGACTGAAATAACTACGTGGATGAGTTCTTCAATCAATAAAGGATATATTCTTCTTGATACACATATACTTAAAAAAAAACTTACTTACTTACTATATAGCGCATTCGCCATTTAGTAACACAATTGATAGCTAAGTGGACTCTCGTCAAGTCGAAATCCTTGATAACTCGAACTATTTTCAATCCCTTTGGAAAAACCTGTCTAAGCCGAAAAATTTTCTATGCATAACTCAAAACGATTTTACGGATATATTTTACCATTTTTACCTCTATAAGTCGAAGACGCACTGAATTTACCTCTATAACTCGAAGTCAGTAGTTAATTCCAAATCCCGCTGAACAAGTCGAAACGAGTCGTTGAATCGAGCATATTCAATGATGCAATAATTGCATCGTGATATTTATAGAATTTTGTTTTAAGTTTGAAAAATTTGATTAAAATGCTTCTGCGCAATAATTGCAATAATTTGTCAGGATGAAAAAAATTTTACCAAAAAAAAAACGAACAATAATACTATGAATTAATTAACTCTTTTGACGTTTTACAGTCTTGATCCTTCATCAGATAAACTCTTAAAATATTCAGAATTTGTCAATTGGCTTTTGTCAACACAAAGACACGTTGATTTATTTCATTGTGTAATTCTCTATTGTCAATTCATTTTTCAGTGAATTCATCAAATAAGTACGATCTACTCTCATTATAGGAAATAAATATCACTATTATTTACCTCTATAACTCGAATTACCATTTGGTTTACCTCTCGGCATACCTCTATATCTCATTACTTATGTAAGTCGAATTTAATCAAGAATGACCTGTATAACTCGAACTACGCCTATGTCGAACTAGACGTAACTCGACGAAAAATCTTGGCCCCGTGGTGTTTCGAGTTAACGAGAGTCCACTGTACTAGAATTTGGTATATTTTTCATGAAAAGTGAGTGAAGGAAAATTAGTTTGATGATGAATAAAGTACCCTGAATTTGATTGAAAATCTATCACATCAGAAATAGACAAAAATATAAAACAATGAAGGATTCATTCTCGGCAATTAATAAGGGATGGATTCTTCCTGATCAACACATTCAAACGCATTCGCCATTTTGTAACACAGTTGATAGCTAATTGTAGATTTTGATTGTTCTTTCATGAGTGAATGAAAACTATTTTAATAAATCGCTCTGATCTTGATTGAAAATTTATAACATCAAAATAGAAGAAAAATAAAAAACAATGAAGGATTCATTCGCTGAGGTGTAGAATACAAAGCGGGGCTTCTTTTCCTGTGAAACTTAGGGATTAATTACTCAACTCCATTCAGTAGCACCTGATGCATATTAAACAATTCCTAGTGAACTTCTGACCTTTATAATTGGATATGACAGAGAAGATATCGGAAAAAATTCAAATCACATTCCTATCATTTTTTGCAAATTATCGAATACACAAGTAATTCCATAATGTTAGTTCATTATGATACGAGAGAGATTCAATTTTGAGTTTTGAATTAAACATGAGTTAATTACGAATAGGCCAATAGGCTGCAATAGGTAAATATGATTGAATTTGTGAGAGGGATCGTCGAGATTATTTTTGTCAATGATTGTTTGTTGACAGAACTGTCCTCAGCATTGTGGATACGTAATTTTAACATTTAATTCTCTCACAGTGCTCAATTTGATCAATTCCCCAAAATTGCTTTCGCAATTTCATCATTGGATGCAAATATCGCACAAAAATTTTTTCTCGAATTGAAAATGAATTAGAATTCTCGAAAAAGTTAAAATTCGTAGAAAAAGAGATAAAATGTGCTCTATTGACTTATAAAAATGCGGTGAGAGCCAACGACCTTTGATTCTTCATTCACAATTCACATATTATACAGATTGTAGTGAAATGTAAGTAAATTGGTGAATAATGAATAATTATTAGAAATTTGAGGTTAAGTGTTATTAGTTTCTCTCATTTTCTGTACAAGTGTAGTTAAGGAAAGTTTCCTTCTTATTTTCGTGTATTCGCCATATGTATGAGTTTGTTATAAATGTTCTAGTTTTGGTGTCTGCTTGATTTTGGTTCTACGTTCAAAAATATACATATACAGCAAGTGCATGGTTGAGGGGATTATATAATCTGTTATTGCAGTGTCTCATTCGGCTGTTGTATCAGCAATGGTTGACTTTCTACAATTGACCAAAATGAAATGAATGCAGTTTAGTAACGGTCACCATGTGTATACCTTCCTAGCATTTTTTATTTTAAGACCTTGATTATTTTGTTGTCTGATGTGTTATTTCACGTTTATCGAACATTTTTACAGTTGGAAAATTTTCTGATATTTGAGTATGATCATTTGGGCTCACATTTATCTCATGTACTGATCTACAGAAATATTTGAACAGGAAATAATCGATTAAACAAGAACGAGACATTAACAAATTCCGAATTACTCAAACAATTTGGGTTTCTCCTTCATCAAATTATGCGATTAGGCCAGAATACACATTTCTGAACTTTTTGATGAAATTTCACTAAATGTGAGGATTACTGTTCAGAAATTACCTTGAACCTCGAACTCAATTGTGCTCTCTATTGTGCCTCAATCAGAGCTACTCTCATCATCTAAGATGTGTAATGAATTACAGTTTATGGGTGGATTCTAGTTGTTTACATTTTCATGCCTTCATGTTTTTCGTTTGAAGCTATTTTTGAGTTTGTCGGGACATTTTGTGACTTCTGATTACAGAAGTTTCTTCAACCGCCCAACAACATAAGGTTCTTCTTGAGGTCGAGTGTTGAAGAATAAAGCTTCAAAAGACCTTTACGGTTTTCCTTATAATACGCTTAAAATTGTTTATGCAGAGAATCGCACTTGATAAAATTGAACAAAATACTTATTATCAACCAGTTCAAATTGATGTATAAAATTAATAATAATCTTGTCAAAAATGATTTACTGCATGAGGAATCTAGTGAGTTGAATCAACACAATATTAAAATGAGGATAAATTTCGTCTCAAAAAAGTAAATTCTGAACTGAGAAGAAGATCTCCAGCAGAAGTTTATATAGGAAGGAATACAACAACTTACCCATATCTTTGAGACAGTATGATGAATATTTGAAATTTATTATGTGAGTGCATTAAATCTTATATTTCACGGGATCAACTCAGTTGATTTGTAGATTTAATGTTATAATAAATAAATAAAATTTTTACAAACTTGGTTCAATAGAGATATGGCAGTGGTACTAAAAGTGATAATCGTTTAATTCATAATTGAATAAAATACTGTTTTTTTCAAATAATTGATATTTTCATTCAACATTGTTCATTCATGTTATACTACGAAATGTGTTTTCTTTAAATGAATCATTTTGCTGATTGCAATAAGCAACTGTCTACTAGTTACCAAAAATGTTGTTCCAATCGGTTTTTCTCACAATTTATTGCAATGAAATAATTCTCGAATATATGAGAACTCAATATAAATAAAGGAACATTTCAATTTTTTTCCATCATAGCGCGAAATGGAAAAAGATTGTTTCTGCTTGAGAATATTTCATTAAATATGTACCGCCAGAAGACATTCTAACTTTAGTAGTTTTTCGTTTCTCACACTTGTAGCTTCACAAGTTAGTTACTTATCAAACAATTCTTGAATCATGGTGTAAAGAACCAAAAGAACCAAAAAATCAAATATAAAAATTTTTTTTTTTTACTTTCCCGATCTATCGAAGATAAAAAAGACCGCTCAGATAAATTCAACTAGATAAAATGATATCGATAAACTGTGATCTTAAAAAAAAACATTTCATCCAGATCAAACCGATAAAATTGTCACAATCTCGAACTGACAGACTCTAGCCTAATTGAATCTTCGATGAGCGGGACATCTGTCGTAAACAAGTCCGTTTACTCACCCATAGATCGTGGAGGCTGGCTGCATGAGACACTGACAGCTATCATCTACCAGGATCCCCGGAACCAGAAGATGTGCATCTGACCAACTTAAAGTTCAGAGCACTCAGGAACAAGTGGTGCGAAGGGACTGTCGAATCAAACAAGTTCAGTATGCAATAGGAGCGTCAGAACTGTTGGAAAACCTGGAAGAGCAAACCCTTCCAGTCCCACTGCACTACTGAACGAACTGAGGAAAGGCTCGCTCGGAATTTAGCCGGAAGGCCACAGACGCGCATGTCCTCATCCGCCAAGAGTTTCCGATATCCACACCCCCAAAAATCTGTTTTTTTTATGCTGTGCTCATCTCTCCTTCCGTTAGGTTCACATGTACATGTTCCTCTTCCATCCTGCATGGCCACGGTGGAAATCATTCGTCATTAGGGTTGCCAGGCTTGGGCCATTTGAATTATTCTCTTGGTTGAGTAGAATTTGTCTCCAAGAGAAATGTGTGGGAAATGAAACAGACGAGCGAACAAAGGATAATAAATCCATAACAATGTATCTGATTTAGGTCACCGCAAATATTGGTGAAACGTGTCGCTGACAGTTTGCTCTGCTGTATAAACCCATCCATCTGTACATTTTCAAACATTTTTAATGATGGACGCAGAAACGAGCTGTGCGACTCGCATACAGGTTTATTTCACTTCGGAGTTATGCTGTACAAGGGATGTTTCAATCTTTAGAACCGTTCCGTTTCAATTCAATTATTTTGTCATGTGTTCACCAGATAAATGAACATAGGACATAGGTCATCACCCCAACAGGTACCAACAAATAAATATTGAATTATGTGAATTACTCCTGCCGCTTTAACAATCTGAGTACCGAGACAATTCTGTACTTAGAACTTCTTGTTATTGGCTATTCTAGTGAAACCTACAAAATAAACTTCCAGGGAGAAACAAATTAGAACCTCAAAATAGATTACGCCAATAGACCATTAGAAGCAGGAGTACCTCAAGAGTCAGTTCTAGGACCTCTACTCTACAAGGGATGTTTCAATATTTGGAACCGTTTTATTTCAATTCAATTATTCCGTCATGTGCTTACCAGAGAAACGAACATAGGACATAGGTCATTGCCCCAACAGGTACTCACAAAATAAATATTGAATTTACTGAATAACTCCTACCGCTTTAGCTGTCTGAGTACGGAGACAATTAAGTATCTGTTCTATTCCATTGGAACTTCTTTTTGTTGGCTATACTACCAAAACCTACAAAATAAATTCCCTAGGAGAAAAAATTATAACGTCAAAATAGATAACGCCAATGGACTAGTAGAAGCAGGAGTACCTCAAGGGTCAGTTCTAGGACCTCTACTCTACAACATATCATGTATAGGGATTCACGCCTTGTCTTGATTTTCAAGATACTTGGCTTAAGCTTGACTTGATTTCAAGTCAAGCTTGAATGAATTCATTCAATACATAGGTACTTCTAGGAATTCGGATTCCTCGGAAAAAGTAGAAAATGCCGCCCTCCAATATTTGCCGCTTGAGTGAAATTCGTTTCATTTTATTTCTTGAGAGAAAATTCCATTCTTTTTAGTTTTTTAAGTAATTATATATGTAAATGTGTAATATTTTTTGAATGAATTCTATATATTTTCCTGTTTCTACTAGTTTCCGGATTTAACACCGTTCGATTTTTGAAATATTTCAACATTTTCAAATTGATGAATTTTGCACTTTAAATGCGACCAGAGGAAAAAATCTAATTGTGTTAAATTCGGAGACCTTGGTGACCACCGAAAATTTTAATTATCTGAAGATCACAGATCATCATAGATAAGCACTTGGTTCCTTTCCTTTGTGGAACTGAATCTTTTGATGATTCTAAAAGATTGATTGAAAATTTATATATCATGCTATATATTTTCGAAGAGTTAAAATTAAGCGATTTCATTTGCCATAGAAATTCATATAAATAACATTTTAAAAAACACAGTTTTGTATTACAACTTGAAAATTAACTGCAATAAACAACAAATGATCACACCAATGGAATCAACGGAAAAAAAATGCCTGTAGGACGTTTTTGTATCATGTTGATAGCACCAGTAATAGAGAAGTTATGCGAACTTTTCGCTTCACGCCATTTTCCAATTTTCTCTTATAGCTTGAAAACAGTTGAATTTATGAGATTGCAGTTCTCACTATATCAATTCTCCCAAAAATCGAACCCGAAAATGTGGCTTTCATTTTTTTCAAGCTCGAAGGTATTCTGATATGCCCTCACTAGACGACGAATTTGGGACACCTGATACATACGACATCCCTAAATACCCAAGAAATTTGCCTTTAGGCAGATTATACGATAATAGCAGTCAGACAGAGACGAACAGACGTCATATACAGAAGTCTGCAGGAAGCACTAGAAGATATGATATAGACAAGTGGTTCATTAAATTGGAAATAAAATTGAAGGAAAAAAGGGGCAGGCTATACCATTTTAACCATCTATATCATTTCCATTGGAAAACCCTAGACAGGATGTTCCTAAATTGGATCTACATACAAAAATGACAGATTTCTTGGATAATATAACTCATGCTCTGATGAACCAATGGAATCCGTGAATTTCCGTTAGTAACGGCGTATTGATAAGTGAATATACTAATTGACAACGTGGTATAATCTTTTTGGTGTTTCGCCTCCTGCCATATTGTGATCATATCCACATTAACATACTTGGACGTTCGCCAAAATAATAAGAGTCAAGCTCAGTGAAATGTCATTGAATTATCAAAAAGCAGTGCTTTAAAAAGTTAAAAGTTTGAAATTATTCGTTATATAATCGTAACTAATACCAACTCGAGCATAGAAAATATATTTCGATTATACGAACCTCTTCACTCGACGTAGTCCGTGAAACTTTTTTGGTACCTCTGGAACTTCAGAAATATATAAAACGAAACTTTGGTCCAGGACTACACTTTTTGGGTTTTGTTATTTCATCGTATCTGCTACCAGTATCGAAAAAAAATCAAACAATCCTCTCGTAATCCTCAGAAAAATCCAAATAATGATAAAGATATGGTACTTATTCACTCAATCTGTAGCGAATATTGAAAAAGATTCGATAAACTGTTATAATCCTAATTAGTAACGGCTATTCAATCATTGATTTTCTCTATTTCAGTATCGTAATAAGTTCATTACAGTTCTAAAAACAGTGCTGTATTTAACTCATTACAGCATATTTTCAGTTATATTTTTCGATCTACGGTTGTCCACACAGACTTCCAATCCTATCAAAATTCAACACACGTCAATTATTGTCATTTATTCAATAAAATTTGGATTGAGTGAAATGATTTGCGACATTATTCGAAATTTCTTTTAATTCTGTTGGTGTTAAATTGATTTTGTCTGATATAATTCACGAATTTAATGCGTATTTATAAATTATTTTAAAATTCGTTACGTACGATTCAAATTGAAATAAAATAAAATAAATAATAATAAATAAAAATAAAAACATAATTCACGAATTATGACAATGACGAATTAATGCGTCATTGTAAATAATTTCAAAATTCGAAACGTACGATTCATATCTAAATTCCGTAATCTGTCAATTTCCGTAACAGTCACACCAACTGCCAAGATACAACACAAATGTCACTAGGATGTATAATCTGAATTTTTCATTGAATTTCGACAATATTTCACAAAACTTAACTGAAATAGAGAAAATATCGTCTAATACTCGTTGCAGAAGGCAATTCCAACACTCATCCGTTCCAAAACTCGTTCCTTTGTCGCTCGTTTTCAAATTTCGCATTCGTGTTGGAATAGGAGCCCATTCTGCAACTTGTTTTGGATTATACTAATTCCACTGAAATAGTAATAGAATATACTACTATCTACTCCTATTGAATCATATATTCATTATTCAACTGCTTTTGAGCAATTAATAGTATCTATTAACAAACAGCATGAGTTATAATAACTCACTACTATAAGTCACTATAATAAATCGGAAAATAAGGATCTGTGCTTTTATACTTCTTTGCTTCTATTCGATTGACCGAAAGGGGACACTCCATTATTGTTATTGAGGGGAGGAATGTCCAAGGGAATGTCACTTCAATAATTTTGACGTTTTCAAATTAAGTTGATATCTAATTATTGTGAATGTTTTGCTGAAAATGATTAATTCAGATAGTGAAGATGAAAAATAGGTATACATTCCCAAAAGACCAACAGCTAATGTTACCATACAGAATTACTTGCCCGAAAAAAATTTAAAGGAGTTTAAAAAATTTTCAAGATTGGTGTAGCAGTAAGATCATTAAGTCATAGTTTACAGGGAATGTTTTTTGTTATTTTTTAATGCATTTTGATAGGCAACCATTAAGGTTTATCAATATAGTTCTATGTCTTTACTCTGTACTGGATTCGAGCTAGCCGAAGCTAGTTCGATTGTGATTGGTGACACTAAGTTTCCATCTCTCTTGTACTCTAACTCTAACTATATGTTTATTTCCTGTTCCTTCTGTCTATATTCTAAGTCTGTATTTTTTTCTTAGTATTTATTGATATAGTCGTAGATAAATTATAGTATTCAACTTGCCGCTCGTTGCATAATATACTATAAATCTGCAATTCAGATCAATATAAACCATATACTATCATAAATAATGAAAGGATACCCTTTTCGAATTGTAGTCAAATTATTTGAATCCTGATTTTGATAGTTGTATATACTCTTCGTTTTATTCGTCAATCATAAGCAGAATTAGTACAATATGTATTTGTCAACAAAACGAAATAAAAATTTTCAATGAATCGATTTTTAATTATTTCCCTAATGCATCGTATCGAGTCCAAGACTCTCTAAGTACTCTCGTTTGGAAAAATAATCTTCGCTCAGTGTTCACTCTTCCTGTATTCATTCATAGCAGCTCTTCGTCGAAAGACAGAAATTCGGTGATTTTTCAGCTTTGCGCAATATACAGAGACCATAATGGCGTCTATATAGATTTTCTGGAGGCAATTAACTCTCTTGCGCTTCGCCGTTCTGTGACCATAATTCTCATAAAGATGTTAAAACACTCTAATGCGCCTTTGCTTTTATGAGATAATAGTATGGCACCCAAGAGTTATTCTCTCCCAAAAGTGACCACGAAAAAAATTATCGTACATTATGGGGATGATGATACAGCTCGATGGATGATTTCGTTTTTGATGATCCCGATATAAAGTTATATGACAGAGAAATGAACAAGTTTGAAGCGTCATTTTGCATCCGGTTGAGAGTTATTTATTTTGAGTTATGAGAAGTTCATGATATAGCAGTTGTTTCTGCATTTATACGAGTTATTTTGAAGGTGTTATGTATGCCAGTGTATGTATTCATTGTAACTTTACATTTCAGTTTCGACCATACCAAGTTGGGTTCTAAATAATTTAGTTGACATACCTATTTGCCTGATAATTCCAAATTCTAAGCATTACTTTCTGAGGCTAATTTTCTCAAGGGAAGTGCAAATACTGTGTTAAAACTACTTTCGAAATTATCAAATTCCAATATAAAGTAAAATTTCTAAATTCAAATTGAACCATGAATTGAAGAATAACCTTTCGACTATACAGGGTGCAGATGAATATTTGCGAAAAAATTTAGGGAGTGATTTCTTGTCAAGAAATAGGGTGGATATTTTATATAAACTTTTTTTTCGACCTCCTCCTGCTCTTAGTAACAGCCCCCTAAAGATTACTCCCGAAAAGTAATTGTTAATTTGTGAGAAGTTTATAACTGTTGGTTTTTTGTTGAATTCAATTCATATTTGTACCAGTTCTCAATAAAAAATCAAAATATCGTTTTGACATCCGCCAAACGAATAAATTCAAGGTCAAAAATAAGCCTCCTTAACTCAGAAGATAATTCAATATTTTTTTTTTCTCGAAAACCGTGAATTTAAGCAAAGATTTGCATTCGATAAGAATGGAGAAGTCTATCCAAAATTAATTTTTTTTTGTTAAATATGAATATATAAAAAGTTATTGCGAAACAAGTTTGAGGGGTGGCTTTTTCTACTCCTTGGAATCATAGAGGAAGACCACCAGAATGTTTCTTATTGCTTTCTGGGCCGCATATAATGTCAGCTTCATTTCATTTTTGTGAATGCTTTGGTTTTGAAGAAAAAATCTAAAACAATTTTCCTAGCGCCATTTTTGGGGGACGCAACTAAGCAGGGGGAGCTCAAAACAATGTATAGGAAAGACCCACTCTATTGTTTCAATATTTGGAATAATTCTTTCGCAACTATTCAAATACACCCTTTATAACGAATTCGATACATTATTAAGAATCCTAATTTTATTTAATGCAATATTTCAGACTCTAGTACTTGGTAGTTGATCAAGTCAAAACAAGATTCGTGCTTTATTAGCTTTCACTATAAAAATTGGATATTAGAAATTTGTGGATCACATTGTGAAATCACGTATTCAGGAACTCATTCATTTTCAGACACTGAATATTCAACGAATGAAACCGAGTATCTATATGGATTCAGGTTAAAAAAAAAAAGAAATACGAAAACGTCGAAAACTAAAAATGGACAATAAAATTTGGTATAGAAGGAGAAAACATTTTTGACCGTTGACAAGGTGTCTGTGATTTCAGCTATCATTTGAGGACGTTAATTATTTTGAAATCACTCAGTTCAGTTTCTTCATTCATAGTTTCGAAACTATTTCTGTTCGATAGCTTATAAATTTCAATGGATTTGAACAAATGAGTCTCCTGACTCTTGATTGCACATGTATAAATTTCATAATGTCAATTGAGGGGAAAGGATGATCATTATCTATGCAATTATTTGCGAAGGAGATTCCTTTATTTTTGTTGAAATCCATTCGATGTTCGTTAAATCTAGTTTTGAATGAAGGTCTTGTGTGTCCTACGTATTTCATATAGCAAGTTGAACATGTTTACTCATAACAGAAACAAAGACAGGCGAAATATTTGAAACAATCATTTTTCAGAAACCGCCCCTCCTGTAACTTGAAAATGAATCACTATATCTATGATCTGCATTCTGATATCTGATTATTTCGGAAATAGTAATTTACGTAACAAGTCCGGAAAATAGGGTTTTTTTGGACGAATAGACAAAATTGTGAGTCCAAAAAAACCATTTTCGGGCGTGTTGCGTACAATATTTTTTCGGGAACCATGTAGAATAATACTATCGCTGCTGCTTTCCATATTTTATTGCGTTTGCGATCAAAAAACATGCAAATTTTTGACAACTAATTTCATATGAACTGTCAGCCGTTATCTCGGTTGCTATGGATTCTATGATTCTTTTCCGGCCTAGTCCGGGAAGTACGTACTTTCCGGACTAGGCCGGGAAATGCTTCTTTCTCACAGAAAAAGCGTCCGGGAAGTGAGCACTTCCCGGACGGTTGCCGAAAAATGTTTTTTTGTCAACAAAACAAAACAAAACTCAACTGATTGATGAAAGCAAAATTTCAAGTCTACTTTTCAGTGCTTATTTAGTATTTTTACTCAATCACAGAAATAACATAAGACATTTCCCAAACTAAATCGAATGAAAGCATTTGATAAAGAATTCGAAACTTCGTTTCAAATTCCGAAATAGGTTATCATCCGTAACATCCAGGTTACTGTAGTTTAATGTCGGAAGCATCAATCATTTGGTATCTCCTCATTACAATGCATGAGCTTCTTGATTGAGATGAACTATGCGATACTCCAGATATTCGACAGTTCAGTTAACAGATTTGTTATAATATATTCACTATTCATGTAAGAACTTGCCATGTTTTCGAACAATACACCACTCTCGTTTGAACTCCTTGTAGTGTTGCAGGCATACGAATAATATTACTGGAGAATATGTGTATATTTTCAGTTTTAATGAAACGTGAAACATTGTGTTTCAAGGTTTCACTCGAATTCATTCATAGAATCGAACTGTATAAGACGCAAAATACAACAAATTTTTGTTTCTTATGAAGAAAGAAGAAACCACAGGGAAAGTAGAAATGTTATTGTGCTAGAACATATTATGGAAATAATGGGACAATAAATAAATATAATCAGTTTGGGCCACTTCATAAATGACCTACCAAACTATTTACTCACACACAACCAAATAACAACGTATTCTATATTCCAGTTAAATATTCAGGTGTAGAGTTCAGCTACCTAGATAATACTAAAACATGAACTTAACACTAAGAAAACAATATGTTCTATTATGAGAGCAACTTGAGGAGACAGATTGAAAATTCAGTGTTTGTGTGTAGTTAAATATTCATTTGGGGAGAATTGAAATAATTGCGTTGACATGCAAATGATTTCCATGTCAACACAATGGAACTTGCATAGCTCCAGAGGGAATTATCCAAGATTCTTACCCTTTCATCTTATTCCTCTCGTCAACAAGAGTTTCTTGTTATTATAAACGATTCCAGTAAATCTGAAATAGAACATTTAGCTTCCATTCTAGATTCACATCATTATTCATTTCATACATTCGGAGATACAAAAAGCATTCGATTACTTTATGAGACAAAACAATTCGTTATTTTGTAAAGAAATAATTAAGTTTTATAGCTGAGGGCACACTAAGTTGTACTGGGTGTCCTGAATTCCATGCCCACTGAAAGCATCTCAGGAACTATAAGAAAAATCTTTTTTCGGCAACCGTCCGGGAAGTGCTCACTTCCCGGACGCTTTTTCTCTGAGAAAGAAGCATTTCCCGGACTAGGCCGGAAAAGAATCATAGAATCCATAGCAACCGAGATAACGGCTGACAGTTCATATGAAATTAGTTGTCAAAAATTTGCATGTTTTTTGATCGCAATCGCAATAAAATATGGAAAGCAGCAGCGATAGTGTTATTCTACATGGTTGCCGAAAAAATATTGTACGCAACACGCCCGAAAATGGTTTTTTTGGACTCACAGACTTCCAGGACTCGCTTACGCTCGTCCTGGAATTTTGTCTATTCGTCCAAAAAAACCCTATTTTCCGGACTTGTTACGTAAATTACTATTTTCGGCAACCGTCTGGGAAGTGCTCACTTCCCGGACGCTTTTTCTCTGAGAAAGTAGCATTTCCCGGCCTAGTCCGGAAAGTACGTACTTCCCGGACTAGGCCGGAAAAGAATCACGTCGTTTGTGTCATTGTGAATATGAAAATCTTGGTAGGTATATTTTTAATAAATGCAGTTGATCATTACTATAGCAACCGAGACAGTTCATATGAAATTAGTTGTCAACAATTTGCATGTTTTTTGATCGCAATCGCAATAAAATATGGAAAGCAGCAGCGATAGTGTTATTCTACACGGTTGCCGAAAAAATATTGTACGCAACACGCCCGAAAAAGGTTTTTTTGGTTTCACAGACTTCCATTCGTCTATTCGTCCAAAAAAACCCTATTTTCCGGACTTGTTACGTAAATTACTATTTCTGTAGAAATATTGGAAAAAGTGTGAGTCCTCGTCACCAAATTCTTTTTCATAAGAATCCCATTAACTCATGAACAGTTGAGTTTATATCAAAGGAATGGCATATAGCTGGTATTGTCATCAAAAAAGGTATCTTATGATGCGATAATATACTGGGTGTGTCATTTAAAATAATGAGGTAGTAGTCTGTTTCCGGTAAAACCGGAAGTTGTTGAGATCTGAAAATATTTTAGGGATAAGATCATTGTCTCAAATCCCAATATGCAAATTTTCTAACGTCTAATAGGCCATCCCGGTGAAACACCCTGTATAGGTGAATACAATTCAATAATATAATATTTGAAATCTTAGGTCTTATTTTTCCTGTGAAAACCCCTGTTTTCATTTTAACACAACACGTAATATTTCTGAGCAAAAATTAATCTTGAATAATGGTAAGATGTAAGGCATATTCGATTTCTTAGAGTACACCGTTATCTGTAATTTTTACATCAGACCTTTTTATATTTCTTCGCGAGATGTCGTTACGTGATAACTCAAGTATATCAAATACCACCTCAAATCCTACTCACTAATTACATTTTGCTCCCCCACTAAGCTTTGTTTCTTATGTTTCCTCATTATCAGCTTATCTTTACGAGTATACTATATAAGATTTTATAGGGAGAAAGTTCACATCCAAAAAGAGCGTTTCATTTCTGAATTTTGCTCTTTGCATCACAATGCAGGACTGTGATGAACTTTATAATTAGAAGATATGAATCCAGATAATAACTCAATAAAAAATAATTTTTATTGTAATGCCCTTTTTCTTCTTCCAAAAATCACCAAAGAAAACAAATTGAATTCAGTGAGATTAGTTGATAAAGGTTAGTTGAAAATGTTAAATTAGCGAAAATAAAGAGAAATTCTCGTGAAAATTATACCGCTTGATATTTTTTATCAACATTCAGCAAAATATAATTATTACATATCTATGAGAATACATCCATTTAGATCTTTAATCCAATTCGATCCTCAGTAGCAGTTCCTTCTAATTATTATCATACACTATTCGATGATGTTTTTCTTTATTATTTATTTTTTTCTTATTTCTTACATTGAGTTTATTCAATCATGATGGTATAAAAATGTATTTTTTTATTTTTACAAATGAATAAACGTTATTATTCTCAATGAGTAGATGTTCTTCGAATTAAATGATGTTTTTGGGGTTGCACGTGATATTCGAACTTCACTTTGGAATTAATTTTCAATTCAAATCAAAACGTAGAGATTTTAATTTCGATATTCACATTAGGTGTCGTAAATATAAATAAGGATTAAACTAAATTCAAGTTCGAACATTTTTGACTAATAAACTTCTTTCTCAATCTTTTCATTTTCTTCATCGTATTTCAGAGAACATTATAAAATTTGGCTTCATTGAAATATAGGAAATTGATTTTTCAATTGTTTACTAGAACCCTCAAAATCTATAATAGTATATTTTTCATTCACTAGCAAATCGAGCGTTGCTAACGACAAATATTATTTTTTCTATCTGTTCAAATGTGATATCAAGTGGTCACTTGAGCTTTAACGAAATATGATTTTCCATCCAATCTCATCGACTATAACCTCAGGATTTCTACACCGAAATTGATAGATCGAATTTCGTGCAATAATATGCAAATACAATTGATACAAAGTATAATATTACAGATTGAAATATTATATTTTCAGTCCATATCGAGTTCATTAGTTTTGTTTTCCATCAAAATATACCGATCTGAATTTTCGTTGATTTATTAATTACGTTACAATTATTTTGAGGTAACGTTCCATTAATTTATGCTCACTATTTCACATTGATCAATCTATTTGTAGAAAATAACAACCTGTCTAGGTTGTTATTTTCTAATTTTTAATTTTAATTTTATTGTCTAATAATGACGAATGATTGACGAAAAATGAGATCCGAATAGTTTTAATTTGTGAACTAAATTGAGGATTTGTTTGCTTAGTGAACTAGTGGAAATTTTCAGCAATTTCAGTTTCTCACAAATTTTCAAAATTTTTTTTTGGTTCATGCATTCATATGTTCATACGTTTTTCTTGGATGGAATATTGGATTAATCAATCTGATTTATGTTTCTCACATGTCCAATAATTTCTGCCAAATAGCAAAAATTCATTCATTCATCAGCCATAAAAAAATATTTGTACTTTTTTTAAATACTTCACGAAATTTCCGAAAGTATACATTGGAATTCTAGATAATTCTCCTGATCATTCCAAGATGACACTGATGAACAGTGGAATCGTATTTGTACTACATTATTATTAGTTAGTTGAAGTATATACACATATTTCATACGATGAAAACTATGAGAATCTCATGAACTATCAGTCAATTAATACCACAATTTGTTTGTAAATAGCAGCAACCAATAGCATATTGGTTGGCTGTTTGTTTCTCTGGAAGAATTTGAAAAATTGACACTTTTGAGGAATTTTATCATTATATTGTGGCGAATCTTTCTCAGCCAATATTTTTGGTGTGCTTCCTGACAAAAACTTGTGTGTCATTCCTGGACTCAGTAAGGCTACTCAGTGATCCTTGTCTCATCCCAATGGGCACAGGTACGTTAATATAACGTTGTGAAATGGTTGTATAACTAATCCTTCATTATCACTAAAAATGTCGCGGATAATAACGATTATTAATATTGAACGTTGTTTTGAAACGTATAAAAACGGATTTATGATATCAACAGAACCCTTGATTGAACATTCGAATATAAAACAATTATTTATATAAATATTCAATTATTTCACACGTATGAATTTCTCTGGTTATATTTCTGGTATATTATAATTTTAAAATCCAATGTTTGGCTAGAGCTAATTTTTCTGAGAGGATTTCATTGTTCGTCCTGAGATCACTGATAGAATAGTGAGTTTGGCACTCAGTGATCTCTACTAAATACATTAAAATCGCGGAGTACTGTGCATGATATTGAATTTCTGAACTGACAATTTCAGCGTGTTATGGGTGACTTTTCTGGACTAGCAAAGAGTAACAAGTGTATAAATAATGTAGTATACAACGGCTTAGATAAATGAGTAAATGTTTGGACGTCACAGATAAATTAGAATGAATATCATTATTGTACTTCGAGTATTATAGATCTTCTTTCTCATAACAAACAAATTCAAATTTCTTACATGGTGGTTCATGTGAGCGGGTCACTAAATTTTATGATTCATCCTTTGAGCAAAATTAAATAGTGATCCATAAATATGATAGTATTTTTCCAAGGCTATCTGAATGTGTTATTCAAATAACTATGGAACACAGCCGTGGTAAGTTATTGAGGAAAACCTGTTTTTCGAAAAAACAAATTTCTTATGAATTCGATCGGTTTTTATGGTTCAGAGACCATTTCGATCATTTTTTTCCATTTGAACTTCCGATTTTCTCATATATGGAAAATTTGTTGAAAGCTTCTGAGACAATGGGGAAAAAATGTTGTTTGGTTTGGTAACTCTCTCTAATATATTACTCTGTGTATCACAAAAACTGGTCATAGCAAAGCTAATACTGTTCGACATTATAATGGTGTAATCTAACTAAAAGTAATGACAGAAAATTGCAAAATTCCACAGACGCCTTCTTCAATTACAGGTGAATTGTGAACGAATTTCATTTTGGATAATGTTAAACTCACCCCGTATCTATCGATAATTTTCTTCAAAAACAAGTTTGATATAATTCTCAAATATTTCTCAATATTTATCGTGCAAAACTGTCTCATTCAAGATATTTTCTACGAGAATTATTGTTCCTTTGAAAAATGCCATTTCGATATACACCCTGTATCTCGGAAACAAGTCGTAGGATTGAGTTGGACCCATAGAGTTTTTCATTCAGGGGGGCATACCCAACGAAATACGAAAAATTCAGAAGAATCAAACAGTGAAAAATTTTTCCATTAGGCTGCTGCCTGGTCCTTTGAAGTTTCTAGAACTTTTCGTTCAAGAGATATTGTGTTTACGGCTGAATGGACAGATAAACTTCATATATGACCCCATCATAGATGGATATGTAATCTCCTAGCACCTTAAATAAATTTTCAAAATATTCAAAGTTCATATACTGAATCATAAGAAATACATACATACAAAGACAAATAAAACAATAAACAACAACGAATTTAATCAATCCGCCAAATAACATAAACCATTCCATGTTCGAACCACACAAAGCTCCAACCGGATAAATCTTCATTATGAACACAGAATTGTTGTATTCGCGCTGAGCTGGTTTTCATTTCCAAACTAAAACCCAATTCATAAATCCTAATGATATGTTGTTATGTCATCTGAAAGTTGAAATTAGATTGAAACTATGTGAAGCCCACACATACACGATCTCAACGAATAGTAATTGAGAGAAATAATCGAAAGAGAACACGATGCGCTTCTGCTAGACTAATCGCTATGCAAGGCAATTTACGGGCGGAAGCTAAAGTTCTGGACAGGGAGTCACCGCGCGCCGAGTTTGGATGATATAATAAACACTACTGGGTTCAATTAAAATGAGTCCAGAAGCTCGCGCGTTAAGAGTGAGCGCCGAAACGGGGTTCCATTTGAAAACATCGGCAACAAATCTAGACGAAACCTTCCAGCGGGGATTACGTTATTGGTCTTACTGGTGAAACTGGAAGCCAGTGAAATCTGATGGTTCTCGGTCTGACTCTGGGATAAAACCGTTTCAGTTGTACTTTGCTTATCACCGTCGCTGTATAACTGGCGCAGAATGTAACAATCGCCGTATATTTCTTGCTCGGTTCGAAGTTCTGCATGTCTGGTCACCAGTGACTTCGATAACCTGACTAGACTTCCGCCAGGAACGTTTTATCATTCTGATTATTGTCTCTGTGTGCTTGAGTCGGAGTTTGGTTTCGTTCAAGAAGAACAGCTAATATTGATATTTGGCTGTTTGAATTCGATACAAACTGTAGCTGTTTTACATATTCGTCATTTTGATACAATTATTTTACCAATTCTGTTTAATTCAAACCTCTTTGAAAATTGGAATAAAGTTGTACTGACTAACGATTTCAAGTTGTGTACAAAATTTATTGACGAAAGCTCAAATGTAATGGTTGCTTATTGAATTCTGTACATAACTTGAAATAGTTAGTCAGTATATCTTTATTCCAAATTTCAAAAAGGTCATTTTCGTTTTCACCGAAATATGTATTAGGTTTGTATAATACGATAAAACCAAAATTCTGCACCAAGTTTGAATGTATTCATCTGTACTCAAAATCTCAACTCGACCGGTTCTGTTATCAGTTATAATATCCCAAGAGCATAGACAATATTCGATTATACACCGATTCATGGGACGTAGTTCGTGAAATACTTTGAGTGATGAGGTTCGTATAATTGAAATATATTGACTATGCTTGAGGTGGTATTCGTTACGATTATATAACGAATAATTTCAATAACCATAACCAAAGCACTGCATTTCGATAATTCAATGACTTTTCACTGAGCTTGACTTTTCTTTTTTTGGCGAACGTTCAAAAATGTTACTGGAAATGATCCCAATATGGCACGAGGCGAAACACCAGAACGATTATACCACGTCGACCGTCGTCAAGGGTATATCCACTTATCAATACGCCGTTACTATGGGAAATTTACGGATTCTATTGGTTCATCAAAACTTGAGTTATTTTATATAATCACTGAAAAAGGGAGATTTTTTCATAAAAATTCATGGATGTTATTTGACGGCTCAATTTATGTGGGCTTGGTTAATAGAAAGCCTTGGTGTATAATTCGATAACCTGACCAAACGTCTACTTTGGTTGACTTTGCGTAAAGGCACTCAAACCAAACACTTCTTAATTTTAATGTGGCATTAAAATTTAATTAACGTTCCTGAAACTTTGGATAGTCTGTTTCTTGTCTCGTCTGAACAGTTTTACCGTCTAAACCTGATTGTTGGACTGATTAATTCTGATCGACTGATATGGTTATGTGTTTTATCCTGTCAGAATTGTCACCACTATTTGAAACAGCGTAGTTGAAAAAGAAAAATATATTATATGACGAGACAGCATACGTGCATGATTTAACTTTTCTCACTACAAATTATAACATGGCGCATTCAGTTGAGCAAACCTGAATAAAAGTTTATAAAGATACAATATCAAATAATTACTTCGAGAAAGATGAGTAAAAATGACTACTGCAGTTCCAAGTGCATCAGGCGAATTTCAAGCAGTAGGTACCTCCCAATGAACTTTCCTTCGAGGAAAACATTGCGAAAAATTGAAATTTCTTCGAACAGAAGTTCGAGATATACAGGGTGAGTATTTGACTTGTACATATACTTCAAACGAATGTTCTTGAGGTCAAAAGAAACACTTTTTTCGTTTACTATTTTTTCCGATTTGATTTTTTTTTCTCACTTAGTATAGCTGGCTTTCTGGAGTTGACTGGACTTCGATGGAATTATATGTTTGGAAAAGATTGATCAATCTTGTGATTTTATTCATATAAAAACTATATTCCGAAAATAATTTCCTTCGATTCCATTCCATTTGCGAGATATAAAAATTACATTTCATTAAGGATTTTCAACATCCTGTATTTTTTCATTCGAAAAATGGCATAAGAACTTAAAATATATGTACAAGTCAAAGGCTCACCCTGTATACTCACGCAAGTTAAATGAACAACGAATTCGAATAAATTGAAGGATTTTTTCTACTGAATCGTATAGGACACAAAGCCTTAAAAATATATAATAGTTTTCAATGGACAACGAATGAATATGAAAAACGATATACCAACATAATGAAAGTGTTGAACTTACTCATTCAACCTATCTCATCCCTTATACTGCATTATATTGAAGATTTGGAGCAGATATATTAGGTTCGCTAGAAGTCTTCCTACTTGTTGATTTTACCATTCCAACAGGCGAGTATTACGGTTGAAATGTCAATAACGAGTTGAAAAAACAATTCAATATTTTTCTTGAAAACTTTCCCCTTGAATATTTGACTTCATTCAATCTAACAGGGATAAGTTCCATAATTTTTTTTCACGCTTGATTGAGAATTCGATTCCACTTCTTGGTTTATTATTTCCATTCTTGAATTGGAAGAAAAACTCATAACACTGCTTAAATGATAAAGTTTTTTGTTTGATTTGAGTCGCAAGAAATATTTACACGACTGAAGGACTGCTGAAAAAATTTTATAATTATTCATTTTGTTTCTGAAGACAAATAAATGTTTCGTGATTTTCTAACATTCTGAACAGATTGTTGTGAGATATACTCTATGGATAATATTTTGGTTTTCCACTAGTTCAGAAAGAATCAGCTATGAAATAAGATATTTTCATTTGAAAGCACTGACGCAAGTAGTCAATTTTGGCGCCATATGGTTCATATTTGGAATTCTTTGTATTTTATATGCATATATCTATATATAAATGGAGATTGAATAATGAACATAATACAAAGAAGAGAGAAGTTTTATGGAAATATACTGTGAAGAAACATTCTGAAAGAAAAATTTAGATCTTAATAATTATCGAAAAATATCACAACACAGTTGAAAAAATGTTTTCAATCAATAAATATCTTCAATCAATGAATTCATAATTCGAAATATGAGGGAAATGGAAATATATTGAGAATTCGCACCTGACAAACTGTAAATGAAGTTATAGATACGAGACTCACATTAAAGAAAAATCTTGACAAAATTTGTGTTCTTATATCATCATTCAAACATTCATCGCCTTCTTCAGAAATATATAAGCTCTAAAATGATTCAGGATTTTCTAGATAATTGCTGCATAGAAATTAATTGAGGAAATTCATGATTTTCTTGTGAATATTCGATGCATGGGTAGCAATATCAATATTATACGGGAGATAACGCATAATCAATATCAGGATGAAAACATAATTCCTGAATTCATTGAAACATTCCTTCATGTTATACCATTAATTTTTTGCTCAGAATTTTTAATTCTATAATCACTTAAAAATGAACTAAGTTCGACTTGTATTTTACTCTGCTTCTTCTCTTAAGATTTGACGTTTCCTTTCAACCATCCGAGAGAGCTTGATGATATATTCAAGAAGTCCTTGTCTCAATTGTCTCATCCTCTTTTCAAATGCTTATAAATTGTTATTTTTATCAGTTATTTTTTATTTTTGAAGAAGATTTCTGATGAATCCATTTGGAAAAATCATCTGAGTTGGTTTCAACCTCAGGAAATGAATGTCTGAAGTGATGAATGATGAATGAAGAATGTTATGGAAAGTGATTTACATATTATATTGTCTTGAAATGAAAAATGAAAAGATAAATTTTTCTGCAAGAATATCGCAGTATAAAGGAAACTAGCTTTAGAAGTAATATTATATTTTCAGAATACTTCCTTTTTATATGAGTTATACGAACTTAAAATAACACATATAGAACCATAAAATAATGGATTAATGTAATAAACTTGCCTCTCTTTCCCTCCAAGCTATTTCATTTTAGCATGAGCGCGAAGCGTTTTCCTTATCGTCTCAATTTGCAATATTTTGTTTGGATTGGATTCATGAGGAAAACAACAAAAATTACGAAAAAGGTTGAAGACGAATTATACGAACAGGGTTCACATTAAATTCCAGTAGGCACTCCAAGAGATTTATTCGTTTTTTGAAATAAGAAAAATCTTTGGTGTGGAAGAAATTCATATCTGAAAGCTCATTCCTCTTTTGTTGTGAAATTGTTTTCTTTTGTGTTTCAATCTATATTGCAGATGAATTGTCAAACTAATGATTCCATCAGTGATGTCAGGATGAAACACCTCTCTGAGACAGGGCGCACCTTCAAAATTGGCTAAGAATGCCTCGCAAACGCAAAAATCATGTTTTACAATGTTCAATACATTGACTTTTAAAATCATCTTTTTACAGGCCACAATGATGATAGTCATTGATTGTTCAAAAATTATGAACTAGAATAAGATAAAATGGCTCATGTCAAGTCAAAAGCAGAATTCCAAAATTTATATAGGTACGTTTCCTCTAAGTTTCCTGAAAGTGTAAAAATATTGTGTGCTTTTTTAAATTATTTATATAGAAAATGTTTATAAATGTATATTCATACGCGTACAACTTTGCTTTGCCGTTTCTTTCAGAAATTTGAGGCTTTGCTGAAAAAACTTACATTTATGATTCAAAGTATTGTCCATCGCTGGACACTACTTCCTCCCATCTTCCGGATAGCTTACGAATTCCGCGTTGAAAAAAGATGATTATGATTATGATTAATGCAATGCAGAAATCCCTTCCGTCTTTGCTTTGCAAGCTGCTGTTCACAAGCAAGAAAACGCCGTTGAACATATCTCTCGGCTTCAACTCGTACGGCACCCAATTTCCTTATTTCTGATTTTCTGAATCATTCCCATGTTTTTCAGGCCTTTTCAAATGGCTTGTTGCGGCACTCCCAATGATTCTGCCGATTCTTGTTGCGTTTGATACGAGTTTTGATCAAGTAATGCCACCAATTCTCCATCTTCGAAAACCTTCCTCTTCAACCGCCATGCTGGTCTCCGACGTCACAATTACTGTTCTTGAAGCGTTGAAACCTCTCTCGGCACGTTATTTCAGTAAAAACATCCTCACCACAAGTATATGAAATCATTCGATGTACCTCAGCCGCAAATTTCTTCACATTAGAGCAGAAAATTAAAACTTTCTGCAAATGACGAGAATTATGCTGATAAGCTGACATGTTCAATCGAGAATAACTTTATGATGCAGATATTTCGATGACGTTATGTTTAAAAATACCTAAGCTTATTGTATGACATTTACGATCTTTTTATTTCGACTACCACTCACCGCTACAGCCATCTGTTGCAAAACGCGGTAGCAAATTTGTCCACCTAATACTTTTCCTCATAAAAATTATTGCTCAAATATTGTGAACTTTTCTGAAAAGCAATAACTGTTCTAAATCAAACGATGAGCATTACTACTACAATTATTAAACAATCAAATTTACACAAAAAAATGTTTATATTTTCTTCGGAATATTGGTGCTGTATTTAATACCAATTTGTGTACATTAGGTTGACAATTGTTGTTAAATTGTGCAACCATTTTTAAGAGTGACATATTTGGATTATCAGGAGATCGAGCACTCGAAAAGTTGACAATTTTACGAGATGAAGGGTGTTTTTTTAGACCTATAGAACTTTAAATTGCAATAAAACAACGATGGATTATTCGATTGACATGAATTTCATTTATCCGCAAGGTAATCTTGTGGCATTACATTTTGAATATGATTTCTGTTATATGACCGCCACGGCTGGCTCGGATGTAGTCCAATCTGGACGTCCAATTTTCGATGAATTTTTCCAACATTTGTGGCCGTATATCGGCAATAACACGGCGAATGTTTTCTTCCAAATGGTCAAGGGTTTGTGGCTTATCCGCATAGACCATATACTTTACATAGCACCACGGAAAGTAGTCTAGCGATGTTAAATCACTTGGAGGCCAATTAACAGGTCCAAAACGTGAAATTAGGCGGTCGCCAATCGTATCATTCAATGAATCGATTGTGGCACGAGCTGTGTGACATGTTGCGCCGTCTTGTTGGAACAGCAGCTCCTGGACATCATGGTTGTTCACTTCAGAAATGAAAAAGTTAGTAATCATAGCTCTATACCGATCACCATTGACTGTAACGTTCTGGCCATCATCGCTTTTGAAGAAGTACGGACCAACGATTCCACCAGCCCATAAGGCGCACCAAACAGCCAGTTTTTCTGGATGTAACGGTGTTTCGACATACTCTTGAGGATTAGCTTCACTCCAAATGCGGCAGTTTTGTTTGTTGACGTAGCCATTCAACCAGAAGTGCGCTTCATCGCTAAACAAAATAAAATGGACGTAGTTCGCGATACGTATTCCGCACAGAACAATTATTTTCGAAATAAAATTGCACTATTTGCAAGCGTTGTTCAGGCGTGAGTCTATTCATGATGAATTGCCAAACCAAACTGAGAATGAATCACTTGACAGCTGTTAAATCGGTCGCCATCTTGAACAGTAATGCCAACTTAAAATTATACACCGAGAAAAAAAACAGCCTATTAAAAAATTTTTGTGGGCCAAAATATAATGCTAAGTCCCCTAAAAATTCGGAATATATCACATCAAGGGTCTTGGTTGTCGAATTTTGAAATATTCTCTATAGCCATTATACATCCTATATATACCACAGTATCATGGACTAATAGAGCTGAAATTCTCCACTAAACCCTTATTCAAAACCCGCCGAATATTCATTTTATTCAGAAGCAGTTGGCATTATCGAAAAAGAGATAAATCATCTCCCTCCGAAGAAGAGTTCAATAAGCATCCCCTTATATCTCACTTCCATCCAAGCCACAGGACCCATGTACGCACTACTTCCCTTAAATATATATTTTATCAGCTCGACCAGAACAGCAGACACATTATGCGGACGATATGATAACATATGGAACTATATTCGCCGATGTTGCGGATACCTCAATATGGAGAATATGAAATTTGCATAATACCGGCAAAGGTCAACTACATAGATTTTGTAACGGAATGAGCGTTCTATGTAAGCTACGATTGCAGCAGCTACATTCATGTGAACCGGGCAGGCTATAACAATCCTGTTTTCTATTTCATCTAACATCGAGATAGGCGATATGTTCTTCGAAAATATTCAGGCCCTGAAATAAAATCGACCCCTGAATAAATACAAGCATGGTCTTGGTCGTCATAGTGTACATAGGCAGGTTCAAAAAAAGGCAGCAACCTTCCAATTTTTGAAATTGTTTGCACAACAGGAAAACCTGTTTTTGTAATGTTGTAATCATAATAAAACCAATCCATTTTTATACGTTTAAAAATGACATTGAATATTAATACAATAAACTTTATTTTCACATTTTTACTGATAATTAACGGTTGGTAACACAACCATTTCACAACGTTATATTAACGTACCTGTGCCCATTGGGTATGTTCTATTTCTAGTGATTCCAATTTTTGAAGTAGTTTCCACAAAAGGAAAACATGTGTAGGATATGGTTAGAGCACGACGGTGGAATTCTGTTGGGTGTAAAATAATTGACTATTTATTTATTTAAAAGTCAATGATGGGAAAGACCATTGATATTATTTCATTTCAATTGACCTTTCACAAAATATCACTTTCTGAGAAATTACTTTTTCCCGGAAATACAGAGTGTTTCCAAATTAGGGGTTAACTTTGTGGGAAGTTATGTATTACTCATTTATTGATAACCGAAAATCAACAGTTTCCGAGATATTTGATTTATTGTTTTTTTTTTAAAATTTCTCACTTTACTTCATTTTTCGTCAATTTTTTCTACATTGACCAAGTTTGATTTGAATTTTGCATTATTTTCATCAAAAAAGCATATAATATGTATGAGAAAATCTAAACTTTGATATATTAGATGTTGTATAAGAAAAAGTATGATTTGAAATTTGATATATGTAGGAGAGCATAGTAAATTTCTGATATAAATTTGCCTGCAACTTCCGAATTCCAAATTCGAATAACAGAATTGTTTTCTCTCTTTCAATATCGTAATGAGTTCATTACAGTACTAAAAACAGTTCTGTAATGAACTCATTAGAGCATTGTTTTCAGTTATATTTTTCGTTTTCTAGTTGTCTACACTGACTTCCGATCCTATCAAATTTCCACACACGTCAATTGTCAATATAATATAATTTGGATATAGTGAAATAATTTGCAACATTATTCGCAATTTCTCTTAATTCTGGTGGTGTTAAATCGATTTAGTAAGACATTACTCACGAATTTTATGTGTAATTATCAATTATTTCAAAATTCCAAACTAACGATTTAAATTCAAATTCCGTAATCTGTCAACAGTCACACCATCTGTCAAGAAACAATACAAAAATTCACAAGGATGTCTAATCTGAATTTTTCATTGAATTTCGACAATATTTCACAAAACTTGACCGAACTAGAGAAAATATCGTCCAATACTCCTTGCAGAAGGCAATTTCAACACTCGTGTTGGAATAGGAGCCCATTTTGCAACTTGTTTCGGGAATATACTATTGAAACTTGCCAAATTCCTTCTTTATTTCCCAAAAAAGTTTTCGTTAGACTGCAGGCACTAGTTTTGTTTCAGCAGCTTTTAATTTGAAAAAGGAAAGAATCAGAGAAAGGAAAGTAATTAATTGAATATTTTTTTTATTGTAGTAAAACTCAAAATTTCAGTGAAAAATGTATTCATAAATTATGTTTGAAATAACCACCACCATACAAGCACATGCCTCTTTCTTATTTCTTCAGTTGTAACCTCTGAGATTTACTCTCAATCTCTTCGCTGCTTTGTCTACTCTAACGGTGTTAGATCCGGGCTTCTCGCTGGCCACGAAAATAATCCAAAATTTTAATCAAATTTGGTCAACGTAAAATATGAGAAATCTTTTAAAATTCACAAGAACACAAATATCTCGTGAACTGTTTTTAGGATATCACCAAATATGACTCAAACGACAGCATTAGAGTAATACTAATACGTCCCCTAAGGTTCACGTCTAATTTGGAAACAATGGAAACACCCTGAATATGCAATGAAGTATATAAAAGACATTTATCTCAAGAATATTTCATATGCAAGTTAATTTCCTCTAATTTAAAAATGTGCATTGCATGAAAGCCATTTGACGTGAACCATTCAGTAAAACAGTCGAATTTCTTGTGATTAAATTATATTTCTTTCTGCTATGGAAAATTCCTTTCGATGTAGGTACTTGGTTGGAACTTTAGTTGTTATTTTAGGACTACCACATGATCCTCAAAATCAAATGAGGAGTTAAAAATAACCAAACGCTATTATCATAGTGAAATGAAATAAACGATTTAACATTAAATATCCAAAAAATTGTGTGATATATATATCTAATTTATTTTAGTGTTTATGGATAATGTATGCACAAATTAATTATTTTATTTTTTTTTAATACATCGTCGAATGAATGATATGAGAAACATGCAAAATGGGGTCAGGAGGTGAGATATATTCTCTTGTTAATTTATACTGATGAAATTCCATATTACTGGAACACAACTCCAGATTCGTGCGAACATCTAGCGAAACGAATGCAAGAAAAGAGAGCCCCAACCTAGCCAGTGACGAATCTCTTTAAGTCTTCAAGAACTCGACGAATGTTGCGGACAGGAGAAGATTAAGATATTTTGTGATTGGCATTTTAATTTGTGAGGAGCAACGGCAGCCGTTTACTCAGAATATCCTCCTGGTGTCGAACGATCAATGCATTTAAATGTTACATTTTCAGTATGACGACTGAAAAATATACTAGGTACCTATTTATTTTTCTGAGATCGTCCGAAAACCTCATTTCGTCTCCAGAGGCATTATCAGCATTTCCGTTTGTTCCAGAGATCTTCAATCATACGAGGTTGGATCGAAAATTTTACTGGAACTTGACCGTTTCTTGAATAAAAAAATTCAAATCATTCATTCTTGGTGAAGGTTATTAAATATAAAAACCAGTATGAAATATTCTTAAATTATTTAACCTCCATAATTGTATCTCTGAATTAGAGTTATTCATCCAGAAATACTATCTTGTTCAAAAAGCAAGAAATAATTAGGTATATTTGAAACAATGAGAAGCTAATACAATACATACAACAAATTTAATTTCGATATGAAACTCAACTCACCTTCTTAGGTTAATCAACATATGAGGATATTATATCAACTAGATTCAAACCTCTTGGCAAAACCATCGGATATTATGCCAACCGTCTTCGATTTGTAATGCCCTTTGAAACGGTTATAATTGACCGTTATAGTGCAATATGTTTCGTAAATCGTTTGGACAAAACGTCATCCATATAGTTCAGGGATGGATTGAAATCAGAGAGAGGTACTGGTAATTTTTTTCAAAAAAAGCAGGAAATAATTATATTCTCAACAAAAAGAAGCTAATACAATACAAATAACAAATTTAATTTCGATATGAAACTCAACTCACCTTTTTAGTTTTAGTAACATAAGAGGATATTGAATCAACTAGATTCAAACCTCTTGGCAAAACCACCGGATGTTATGCCAACCATCTTCGATTTTGAAACGTTTCATTAAGTTTCGTAAATCGTTTGGACAAAAAGTCATCCATATGGTTCACAGATGGATGATAACCAGAGAGAGGTACTGGCATTGGGGTATATAGACCTAAACTGAGGATCTCTAAAGCTCTGGGAAGTGAGCCCCCTATTTCATAGACCGAGTTTCTATCTGTTTACGTATGCGCTCAGGAGTGTCTCAAAATGAACCTCAAGGGGGCGCGTGTCTACATCAACATGGACAGCCAGACCTCGCTGAGATCTGCGGTCTGAAAATGGGAGTTGAATAACAGGACAACCCACTGGACAAACACTCCTGGACTTACTCAGGCCAAGAAATTCGTGATGATTTGACCTAAGTATGCCAGAAAGCTCTTGAAGTTGTCACGAGCTGAGGGTGATGGTGGGACTGCTGACAGGGCACTGTCAGCACAAACATAATTTGTACCGTATGGGAAAGTATGTAGATCAGAAGCAGAAACAGCTGAACACATGGTATGAAAGTGTACAGAGCTGGATAACCTAAGAACTATTCATATGGTGAAGCCGATCCTGGATACCCGTGAGGTAACGGCCAAGGTCCCTAAGGAGGTTGTCAGTTTTATAAACATGATTGACGACCTTCTTGAGTTTTCATGAATGAGTAAGGTAGAGAACACAAGATCTACATAGTCGCAGTTCCCAGAAGACTTACCGAGCCACAACGACCCCAGTTCAAATAATAATAATAGTTTTATTAACAACTAGATTTTAGTGGCAACTTCACTCGCGTGTTGATCTCCATATTTTCAAATTTCATTCAATAGGAAGCTTAGTAGACAGAATCCAAAGTAATTCTCACATACGATATATGCACATGTCTGGAACGGACATGATGGAATATCTATAATGTGATGAATTTGGTATTTACTTCATGGTAATTCATTAACTATCAAATGAAATAAAACTGGATTAATTTTCACTAATATTAATATAATAATATTAATATTCCACTAATATTAACAACAATTATTTGGCCAACACTGTCGCTTCTTCCGGTTAATTTCAGTCGAAGTCTAAAAATAATCTACATGAAAAGTTGCTAGTTTTTACTAAATAAACATTGCTAAAGCATTTCAACGTTAGTAATTTCAAATCAACTTTTGCAATCCTTCAACTCACATCGGCTTTATTGCAACTTTAAATAGTGATAAAGATTTTTGAAAGAAGTGATAACACAACTTACATTGAGAATAATCTTCCTGTTTGATTTTTTCTTTGAAGTTTCCAGAATCCACGAGCATCTAGACGATATATCAAATCTTTTGTCGAACAGTCCGCCGTAATATTCCAAACATTCCTTTTCTTATATCGAAACCCAAGAAGATAACATATTCTACAAAAATGAGGGACAATTCAATTCTCTGATATTTTCCCGCAATTCTGTATTCGGTGATGAGACTTTCCCAAAGCCTCCACCTCTGGCGCGTTTCAAGATCTGAGTATCCTTACATTATTCTGCAAATCATATGCAAATGAAGATGCTCCTTTAGATCCTGAGAAGCTTTGTCGTTTAGGGTCGTATTATGAATGAAAGCATTTGCATATTGCTGCTACATTAGGGAACTTGTCTGAGTTGTGGCTAGAAACAAATTCCGCTTCTGCTCTTTCGTTTCGTCATTACATTTTTTGTGGGGGGAAAATAAATTGGAATATATTTTTGCGGTAATTCAGTTCAGTACGGAATACTTACTCGACTACGTTGACTCCATATAGAGTAATTACCATAGGGAGACGTACATGATTGCGAAAGAGTTGGGGAATCTGTTTTATTTCGTATTGTCTCAGGGTATAATGAATGTTAAATACAAATTTTTAAATTGGTATTTAATTGGTTATTTGTACCAATGCGAAATCTGAATTGTATAATTTATTCCTTTCAACTGGAAGTGTTCAGTTTTTTACGATATTCTTTTTGAATTACTTCCGGCTCTACTCAATATGAAGAAATCAATTTTGAAATGAAAAAGGATTCCGATCTCCGATTTAAAAATTTCCGATTGCAGAGTATATTTGAAAATATCCTGAACAACTTTGATTTCTGTTTTGTCTGGCGGTCTGTGTCCAAACATCCTTGTAACAGCTTCATCTTCTTCAATTCGTATTTAGTTTGGTAGATGGTCCCATATAAAAATTAACTTTTTCTAATCATCTTTGTTACAGCCTCATCTTCTTGGCTTTTTGAGATAAAGGGTAAGCTCTGAGAATGAGCAAAAATGAAATTCCTGATATTTTCAGATTTTCCGTTCTACTGGTTCGATGTTCGAGAAAATTGAAGTGGATGTTTGGCTGGGCTAGTACTATTTTTCTTATGCTCCTTGTTCTGTAGTTGGGTTTAAACCTGTAGAACATAGTATATTTATTAAATATATAAATTATCATAAATGAATGCAAGGGGCTCCTGGATGTACACAAATAACTTATCACTGAGACTCGAGTTTCAGAAAAACTTCAATACGGTATTACCAAGCCGCGAGCAATGGATTAATACTGGAGTGGTTCTCCCTAGATTCTAAAGCAATGGCCGGTGGCTCGAAAACTTAGCCATACCAATAGGTTTTTGCCCTTCGGTGCTCCAGGCAGAAACCCTTGCTAGCGGTTGACTCCCCACTAGTTAAGTCAAAGTTAATCTGGGAATAGGAAACGTCCCTCGACGTACTCGAAGAAGGGAATCAGGTCAACTCCTTTTGGGTGCCTGGCCTCACCGGGATACTGGTAATGAAACTGTTAACCGACTGGCCAGGGAAGGGAGGTTAATCTCCTTCACCGAGCCAGAAACATTTGGTGGCATCCCAGCCAGTCATCAAGCAATGGCAGTTGAGGAATGGGAACAAACGAGGAAGCTTGCATTCTGGCGGACGATCAATGTTCAAACATGGGCCAAGTCATTTCTGTCATATTCGACGAGCTGGACTCAAAAAGTTCTCTCACTCGGTAAAAAGGAACTAGGGAAACTGTCGACTGCACCCACGGGACACTGTCCGTTGAAGCATCATCTGAAAGACATGGAAAAAGCACTTGAAGACACATGTCGCTTCTGTCAAAAAGCCACGAAAACAGCCAAACACTTGCTATACGAATGTGAGGCTGTTCACCGGAAAAGCTTTAGCTCTTGGTTTTTAAAATCGGAACAAGTGATGGATATAGCCCCCAGAAAGGTGAGTTCATTTCGAGACAATATTGGCCTGATTGGTAAACAGCGCGGGGATGCACAAAAGATCTTCAGCTCAAGGTGCATGCGAGGTTGGATAATCTTTCGCCCCTCCTCTAATCTAATCTAATTGCTTCTATGAAAATTTCAGCTTCTTCGGTGCTGCTCACTCATGCTCTCACATGAAATACCCGGGATCTCAAAATTTCCATTACATAGCGATAAAGTCACTATAATTGAAACGAATTGTGGTTCTGACAATGTTATAATCGCTAGCAATAACAAATTTAAAAGATTTTGCGTAGGATAGTGATGGCGAGGTATTCCGCCACCAGGTGATCAGGAGTTTTTTCCTCCTCCCCATAGAATCTGCATTCGTAATTTTCTGCTAGACCCATTCTCATGAGGTGTTTGCTAAGGCGACAATGCCTGTGAGGAATCCTATGAGGAGGTGTAGTATATTTTTGCTAAGATCCAGATACTTAATGGATCTTGCAGGGTCAAAGTTTCAAAGAAACTTTTTGGAACCCTAGAAGATTCCGCCAGTGTGTTTCTCTTTCGGTTTTTTCCTTCTCCTGAAACCCTTTCTTGTAGGTACATTTTTCTATGCCACAGAAAGGTTCCGGGCCGATGAAAGGAGATTGAGCTCCTTTCCTGGCAAGTGTGATGGCCTTTCAGTCCCTCTAATTCCCTAGTGGCTGGGAACCCAGAATAAAAAGACCTTGTTATTCTTGCCTATTTCATTGAATTTTCTTCGGCACTCCAATACCATCTTAGAATCAATGATATGAGAGTTCAGTGCTTCGATTGCAGCCTGACTATCGAAATGTATCGATATATCACATTATTGATAGTTTCTTATTAGGTTAATTTCTACACATCTTTCTATTGCAAGTATCTCTGCCCGAAAGACACTTAGACAGCGGCCTAATGATATTGAGCATTTGGTACCAGTCTCGAATACTCTAGCGCCGTCGTGGTTTTGGAACCATCTATGTACCATTTGATGGTATTTTCTTTGAGAACTGGGATTGTGGACTCCTTTTCACAATCTTCTTTTCTACTTAATATCTTAATGAAGGTTTTTTCGATACTATCTTTATTATCTCGGATTTTAGGATTATACTGATTGAATTTCCTTTTCCGTAATAACTGCAATTTTATAATACATTAACTTCAAAATAATGGGCAGCTCCATGATGTGATTTTATCGCTTTGAACGGGGAGTACAAAATTATCTATTTTGTACATAGAATGTATTAAATGATAGAAAATTTGAAGAAAATTGCAATTCCGCCAGTGGCGTAAAATTTCGAGAGGTTCAACCAGTCATTTGTCCATATCAGTATCATACGACTTTGATGGTAGCCTGAACCGTTTATTTGACAAAATTTAGTAGAGTTTCTTGTACCCACACTTCCTGCCAAATATGGAAATAATACGTTGAATAATTCTGGTGTGATAATTTATAAAGTTTGAAAGAAAATAAAGTACCTTTTCATTTTGTGCTAAAGATTCTATAAATGAAATATTTTCAATTACTTACTTATGATACGCTCTGTATAGGATCAATCTTATTTAATGAATATTATCTATCATTTCATAATTGAGGAAGTAATTCAGAATATAGAATTCACGAATGAATTGGTCAGGGGTGGAGGTGAAACATAATGGTGATGATGAGATGAAAATTTCGAGGTCCCTATTGAAACCAGCTACTTGTAGGAGGTTTTGTAATCGACAAAACACCAGAATAAGACGTTATAAATACCGGTGTTCGTAAAGAGCTCCAAATACCGCTTCCCTTTCATTCAATTAATTCAAATTGGTATGTCCTGGTTCTCGCAATTTCTCTGATTCAGGTCGCAATCTCATTTCGTGATAGGTATTCCAAGTGTAAATAAAATCTAACTTTCCGAATATTGGAATGTGGGTCGAAAACAATAGGGCCCTTTGTTGCAAGAGTAGATGTCTATCCAGATGACGATTTGAGGGTCTGATTCATTCGATTCAAATGAAAGAAGAGCGATTCAGTATGGAATAAACGAGATAAGCTTTCTGCAGTTACCAACGTTTGCGTATTATATAGGACTTGATTGGATTTACCTGGACCTAAATTGATTTCACTTCCATCAATATAGATTAATCTGTCGCTTGGTCGATGTGAATTTTCAAATTGAACTTTGTGAATTTATTCGATAGCAGGCCTGTGTTGAAACAAATTTTCTCTTCACATCCTGTCAAATGCAGTGATTTGTTATTTCAACATGCAGGCAATAAAATGAGTTTTGTCTTATTTCCATTAATACTCTATTCTTATTATATTTCAATATACATTGAATGGTGTGATTGACAGAGTAAAATTAAACAGTCTTGAAGGATTGAAAATAATTTTAACCACAAAGTGAATCACCTAAGTTACAAGTTCTTGAACTAGAAGCTGATGCTCTGATGAGTTTCAGTCGTTTCAGACATTTTTAGAAGTTATGGGGTTCTTTTTGATTAGAGTGTCTCCTCAATATTATTCAATTAAGGGTGTTTTTATCCTCTGTGACCTATTGTACCCCCATCAGAGCTATTCTCGACACAGCGTGATCTACAGCTCGCTTTCCAGTTCCAGAGATCTTATGATCTCCAGTACCTATCTGGGATGGCTTCAAGAAGGCTTCCTCCTCACTTCTACAGGTTTCTTATCCCAAGAAGATTTTGCGTTGACTTGTGATGGCGAAGTATTCCGTCGCCAGGTGCTCCGAAGTTTTTTCCTCCCCACAGAGTCTACACTGGTCATTTTCAGCTAGGCCTATTCTGTTTATTAAGGCGACAATGTGTGAGTGAGGAATCCAGTGAGGAGGTGTTGTATACTTCTGCTAAGATCCATATACTTCTTGGATCTCAAAAGTTTGGATGTCAAAGTTTCGAAGAAACTTTTTGGAATTATCCAATCCTAGAAGATTTTTTTTCCTGAAACTATTTCTTGTATGTATATTTGTCTATACCACTGAAAGGTTCCAGGACAATGAAAGGAGTTTGTGCTCCTTTTCTGGCAAATATGTTGGCCTCTTCATTCCCTTTAATTACCGAGTTGCCGAAGACCCATACAGAATGTATCGCTATATCACTTTTCTGATTTCTTGCTGCTTTGATTTCAACACATCTATCAATTGCGAGTACCTCTGCCTGAAAGACACTAGACAGCGGTCTAGAAGAATGAGCATTTTTATATACAAGTCCCAAAAACTCCAAAAACCATTTGATGGTATTCTTTTTGAGAACTGAGATTTTTGATTCCCTTTCTCAATCTTCTTTTGTGCTTAGTATCGTAGTGAAGGTTTTCTCTCCATAAGTTTCATTCACTTTTTTTTCCTTCTTTTTTCTTCGAGTACCATCTCCATTAATGCTGGAAGCAATGAGGTTGTGCTCATATGGGTCTAATCACGAATATTCATCACCCATAATTATTGTCTTCGTCCAGGTCCTCATGAATCAACTATTTCATCTTCTATTATCAACTTCCTAGCTGGGTTGTTGTTCTCTATTTTATTGACAGTAGAAGCTCCCTGTCTCAATGGATCATTTTCAGAACTTCTTCATTTGTTATATGTTTATGGTCCACGTTTCTCTCCCATACAGAAAAACTGGAAGCACATAGGCTTGAACAATCTTGTGTCTTTTTTAATCGATCGATGAATAACATGGTGCCTAGTATTTTCATTCTCCTGAAAATTGCTCTGGACTTCAATCAAGGAAGAGACAGGATTTTTTTGGGCATCCAAGATTTCCAGATCCATCTAGTTTACATATATGTATATAATAACTCTATATAGATGATTTCGAATAGAAATGAAAATTATTTGATTGTGGTTATTGGTGGATGCGTTTTTTATTTATTCTGTGACTCTACAGAAGTAGTAGAGTTTTGGATTAGGCTATTGAGAAGCCTTTATCCTTGTAGGCTATACATTCTCGAGCATTAATTGAAATGATAACATATTTTCCATTTTTAGGGGAAGCTGTATCATTCTTTGTATTCGATTTTTTCATTCCTTGAAACTTATTGATATTAAATCTCTGGCGATAGCTAGGAAAATGATGTAGATATCTACCTGGTGTAGATGGTTTGTTGTACCAATCAAGAAATAATTTATTGTAAGGTCCTCTGACGACTAGGTTATCTAAGAATGGGACAATATTTTTATACTCTACTCTCATGGTAAACTTGATGCGTTAAACTTGTCAAGGGTGTTGGTGATTCTGTGTTTGGGAACACGAATGATCTTTTCGTATTTTTTGATGAAAGGTATTCAATAATAAAAGTGCCTTCATTTGCAAAAAAAATACATAAATAAGGGTGAACGGGAAGGATGGATATTATTGTTTCAATTTTTGGATTCTACACATTCTAAAACGTGAAATCTGAATTTCACGGGAGTTAACATTGTTCTACTCGAAATTAAATTATTTCTTTTAGAAATAATAATCGAATAAAACGCAGTTATCTTTGAAAAAATATGGAATTTTTTCTTCTCTTCTCAGAATCAAACTAATTCAATAATGAAAATTGAACGTCTAAGTAGAGCACATAGTCTTTCAATCGGGCAACAACATTTCATTCCAAAAAACGAAGTAATATGATATAGCTCCTATTAACTCACTTAAGGTTTCTACTGGAGTTGTTGCATATATGACAGGCTTTACGAACTTCTGGCTATTGTTAGAGACGTCTAAAAGTCAACTGATATTTTTAAAAGTAAGTAATATGTGAAAAGTTATATTTTGGACTCATTGTACAGTTTGAAATGTGTAGTAGGAGAAAAAACGTTTTGGTGGCATCTTTTATTATCTTGCATTATAATGAAACTGTCTACGAGAAACTTTCAACGAAAGAGTTATCCCATGTATGCAACAATTTTATAACACAGGATGTGACACGTCAGTGATTTCATGAAAGATGTCATTACACTGGCGTCCCTAACAGATTTCTTAAAACTACATTTTATAAAATTGATACTTGGGATAACTAATATACTAAAAATGAATCCCATTCCACAAATTACAATTATCGATAGATATTTTGGTCGTAATGGAAGGAGTCAAACTAAAATAAAATTATACAGAGCCTCTTCAAAATTCTTCTTATAATTATTTCAGTTTATGAAAAATGGGATACATGATATTTCACAGCAATCAGCTCAAAATTATACTTCTTCGTTCAATTCAAAATCAACTCTAAGGACGTGTGTGCATTTGAAAATTAATATAACATTAGATAATAAAATAACTAAACAATGAAAAATATGGATATGTTATTGAACAAATAATATCGATAGAGCTTAAAAAAATATTAACATAAAATGATACAAAACCTGTACAATTCGATCTAATCTTAGCCTATTTCAATAAATTAATTGGATACCAACAGCATGAGTTATCATTTCACAGCAATCAGCTCATAATTCTGTCCTTCTTTTCAGATTCAATAAACTGTTCGACAGCATTTCGAAGACTTTCTTCTTTGCGCTTAGTGGTTTCGGCCATATTATTATTGATCAACTCTACTTCTTGCTGTGTTTTGGGTTCTGAATAATTCATTGAATCAATATTTCTAATAACTTCATTTCCAGCATCTTCAATACTATCATATATCTCCAAGGAACTGAAACAGTGAGTTTCTGCAGGTGGATCAGTATTACCAGAATTGAGAAGTTTGTTTGTTGATAAATTGTCACTCAAAAGGAGTGTTTCAGCCGAGTTACTTATCGATTTATTTTTCACTTCTGGCAGAGTTTCTATATCTTCCTTCATTATCTGTTTCTCAATATCCGACAAATTATGTTTTTCTGGTTTTGGAATATTTGTTCGTCTTGGTCTAGGCAAACTGGCATCCCGAGGATTGTAATGCTCAATAAGGTCCAAATCCCAGTCTTCTAAAGCAGCGAAGCTATCATCACTTTCTGCACTTGGTACAACACTTGGTGCTGGTTTGAGTCTATCTAGCAACTGTTGGGGTAAAAGGGAGCCGAAGCTCCTGCATCTTACCATATAACTTTTACTCCCAAAAACCTTTGTTTCTTGCGGTAAAGAAATATGAGACGCTTTGATTTGCTTACTGTCACTACCAATACCATCAATATCACTGAAATCAGCAACGGTGAATTTGAGGTCACTGTAATTCGGAAGAGAAACAACCGACAAATTCTTTCTTCGTTTCGACTCCTTATCTTTGTCGTTTTTCTTCGACTTCTCTAGTTTCAGTTCTTTTTTGTTTACAATGTTTTTCTCCTGTACTGCACTGCTATTTTCAAGATTGTGTTTGTGTTTTGGGTCATGGCATGGGCAGCTGTAATTAATTTTTTTCTTAACGCAAAGGGGTTCTTCTATGGATTTTTTGGGTTGCAGAGCCAGCAAACCACTTTTGGCTGCAGCTTCGATTTTTTCCTTTATTCCTTTCTTTTGTTTTCTGGGTGGTGGAATTGGGGTTCCTGATTCGCTGGTATTGAACACAGGTTCTAATTTTGAATTGTCGAAACTGATAGAGAAGTCTTTGTCGGGCACTTCGAGAGAACAATCTACCCAATCACTGGATTTGGATTTATCGTCTGCGTTTTCCATGTCTTTGCAGAGTTTAGATTTGGATGATCTGCAAAAAAGATTATTATGTCAGTTATTATTTTTTTTTAAGTTTTCATTATAGGGGTCATGGAAGTGGTAAGCAATTATTTATAAAAAGGAAGCATGATGAGATAGAGAACTCCTTAATGATCAACTGAATTGTTGTATAATCGTTCTAGGTATTCAATTGTTTTGTCCTCGAACTAGTATCAAGCAGATGCCCAATTAATGTTCAATAAAACATAATATATAAGGTGAATCAATCTATCTTCGTATAGTTATTTTGAATTATGAAATTCTGATCACGTTCAACTCACTATTTTCATTTCAATTTGGATGTATCAAATTTTTGGATACAACTAGACATCAGAAATTATATATTCATTGAATCTTTGAATTATACAGTTCATTTAATTAATTATCTTCTTTTTATCTTTTGTTGAATGAATTCCATTGGAATCAATTAATTAAGAATTATTCAGCTTAATATTGAGAACCTAATCTGGAAAAAGCTGCTTTCTAGAATTTCCAGTTTTTCCAGGCAGTAGATGAGGTTGTTGAATATAATTCCTTCAGTGTTGGAAATGAATAGTATAACGATGATCATCATGAATAATAAAGATCAGAATAACCTCATTTGATAATGATTTTCTATCCAGATTTCAATTTTCATTGAATATTCAACAATTTATTGTTCATATTGAATACATTTCAAATTCAGAATCAATTAAGCATTACACACTTTTGAATACATAATATTTGAGTCGAGAGTTGGTTCAAATGACTGAATGTTCCACGCAATGACAAATAATTAGAGGTCAAAATCAATTAGTCAACTAGTCAAATATCTCTCAAAAAAAAAAGCTAGAGATTTAAAATTTTCGTGGTAGGTTCAAGGTCGACGATTAAGATTGGATCTATTGCCAAAGAAATATTTGGTCATTCTTTTTCAATATACCTCTTGAACTTCTTATTTAGTTCTGGTGATGTTATCGCTTTCAGATTATACACGACGCAACATTTGAAATTGTTATTTTATATCTACGTCAAAAATTTAAATTTCGTCTATTATTAGGTTTCGGAAATATTTTGCATAAATCTAATTCCGTTCTCAAAATTTTTCAAAAATTTTCTCTGTTTATGGTGACGCGATCAGAATTAAATTCAGGTTGAAGCTTGAAATTTTTGTTTCACATCTACGAGAAATATATATCTTCCATCGCTCAAAAATATTGAGATGAAAGCGGTCACACACTCACTACTCTGATAAGCTCTAATATGTGATTCGACTTCAATAACAACAATCCGTAAAAATAAACAGATATAATAAATTGATGTAAACTTGTACAACTCACCTGCTGACCTGCTTACTGCGATGTAAGTCAGTCGTCCATGAATTAGGCCTTAACTGTAATGAAAAATTAATATTATAATTTGTTCTTGAGGTCCAAGGGGTATCTTAATGGTGTAATGAAAAATGAGATCCATTCCGGATGCTTGAAATAAAATTCGAATGGATAAGATCGTTTTGGTTGAGAACTTCTCAGTTCATTTCGAGCGCATTTAATGAATGAACAACTTCACAAATTGAATTTTTTACAACTTATTCTCTTTCATTTCATTCTGCATAAAAATTGTTCTCAAAATCTCTCATTCACATCAATATATTTGCTGTCAAGTACTAAAATTATGATAACGAAGTTATTTTTCTTTTTTATATTCAAACATTGAAACTATTGCTATTTCATAATAAAAGAAGGAGGAATTTCAGAATATTGAGAAAATTCAAAATCAGACCAATTTTTATTTAAACAACATATCTCCCATTCTTTTCTGTCTCCACATTATTATATCTGATCAGAATACTCACGGTTTACAAGGAATGAACTAGATGCCAAGAAACGGATACAAATCAAATGGATATAATAACATCAAGCAATCAATAACATCTTTGTACCAACATTGTTATGTGGAAGAAGTTTCTATGGTACAATATCATTATAAGATATTATGTTTCTATTGAAAAAAAAAAAACAAAATGAGGAATGATCGTTAGTTCCCACGATAAACTATTACAATGTATTCAATTCGTAATTGAATTAACAGCAAGCAGTAATTAATTTTAGATCTACGACGAAAAAACAGGAACAAAGAAATTATTAGTTGCATTTAATCAGAGATTATCGAAAACAAAAGACTCCACAAGATCATTTTCAGTGGAACATATTCCATTGTTTTTATCAGGAATTGAGATAAATTAAACCTTTACAAATTTAACTCTATAACTTTTCATCTCACAAAAATATTTTTGGAAATTTCAAAAAGTGCCTCAACAAATAGAATAAAACGGAAACAAAACTTTATCCTCTAATTTTTCAATACGTTTTCTGTAGAAATATTGGTCTTTACTTTTGATATAGGCTTCAACAAAAAATGCAATTCAATTTGACTATGATTTTTCATCGATTTGTCACAGGGGGCAATGTCTTGGTGGAAGATTATAGATCAAAGTCAATTCGTCCAAAAAACTCGAACGAAATAATCTAGATATTTAAAATTTTTAGGGCAGATTCAAGTTTCGATTACATCAATTAAGATTCTTGATGAGCCACATTCGTTCTATGGTTCCGGATATTTTATCGGATTATCTCAATAATTGGAAAATACCATATAGTAATAAACATAGATGGAGGGAGTGTACGCAATTTTTACATGTCCCCAACATGGTTAGATTACGTTGTCGGTTTGTGATATATTTTCAAATCCACAATTTTACTATATCATTATGAATGTATAATATATTGAATGAATTATATTTATTTGAGTGATTCCCAATTAAATATGCAGCAAATTTTCATATTTGAAATCCGATATTTTTCTTAATTGTCGAATTTATAATATGTAGAATATTTATTATTTTCTGTTTTACCTGCTGAAATCCAAGGTTTGGCAACTATTGCTCTCCTAGTGTCATCCGTTGTTTCACGTCGTTTGGCGCGCGCACATGAAGTTTGTTTTCTGAATTTCTGATATATTCATCTCATTATATTTTAAGTTGATATGAAACGTTGATTCACTATGGGACATTAGAAGTGCGTTCTTTGTGGAGAAACTGGCAAATTAAGTGAAATATCGTATCAATGATATGTTTTCATGAGATATGCTCTCTCTATCTATGTTTATATGATTTTATGAAATAGATTGATTTTAAATCGTTTTTAAATAATGAAACAAAAAATGTTCTCAAAAAATTTTTTGAGCATCGCATCAGATTAGTGAAATTTCGATATCTCAGCAGATGGTTTCGAAAAAGTGATTTTGTTTAAATATCACGTCATTTTATGTACTACAATTTCAGTATTCTATGTTTTCATAGCATGTCACAAACCAGAAAGATTCTTCCTCAAATTTGTGTTCAGAAGGAAATTGAGGCTTTTCTCATAGGAATTATAGATTCAAATTCAAATCACTGTGAATAATTTTTTGACATTCTTCATGACGTTTATGCTCAGTAGGCTTAGCCGTTTAATCAATGAAAGTAACACATTTCATCAACGTTTAGAAATTGTTTAAACAAAATCTATGGTCATTGATGAATACTGAGAGAAACTCAAAAATAATTCATGGACGACATTAAGTTGACGGACACCATTTTGACTTATTGTGGACAAATTTGTACAAGAATACCAAGTTCTGAGCCGTAGTTGGTACCACTTTAAAATAGGTCTACAATACGACGAATTGTGAGCCAATTACTGAATTACTGGATCATCATTGAATTCTTCAAAAATTTCTCTCAGTATTCACTAATTTAATTTTCTATTTGTCATACACAAATTGAACATTAAGGAGAGATGACATTATACCTTCTCCAAGAAAAAGCACATAAAATACGCTGACGGGAGAATTCTCAGTATGTTAAACAGTAAAAAAAATGGTCAATTTATTACTCATTCTGATCGAATTGAACGTTCGCTCAAGGTGCAGATAGACCTTCGAAATATACAATAATTATTGTGGATTACATCACCGCTGAAAATATCTCTGAAGCGACCACATATTCACCTCTGTAGTTTGATGGCGAATGAGATATAATTTGCGTATCAGACGAGTATAAATGAATGTGTTCGTAGGCGAAAAACATTATGAACTTCCGTATTTATACATTATAGTTGATATTCTACTCTGCAACATCCTTGTTATAGACTGATGAACTCGAAAAAGTCCATCAATGTGGAATTCGACCACGGTCGTTTACATCAAATTTTGGTCATGGAGACAGATTGTCGATATGGATGTTGACATTGTGCTGATTTGTTTTTCGGAATGAATCTTTGGAGACATTGGAAGAGAAATTGTTAGTCAGGAAATATAACTACCCTAACTCGAAATACTGAGAATCATAATATGGAAAATAATAGAATGTGAACATTTTCATTAGGACAAATCGACTTTTGAAGGTCAATACATCAACCTACCTAATGTATGTACCTAAAATTCTTAATAACTCAGCTTAGTGTTTTAAACTTATTTCAATCTTATCTTATAGATAATATGAAAATTTTTCGGCGATATACGTAAAATGTAAATGAAATTATCGGCAATGAGTAATGAACGTAGCGTAGGTGTAAAATTTGAATCATTCGTTCTGACGGAATATGAATGAAAATATTCATATTTAATACCTAAGAGGTTTTCAATTCTGTCGATACTTAGATCAATTCAAAAATTTGTAAAAAGCACTGACTTCTCGTCAGGAGCTTTCATACTCCTATTGCGCCCTGAAGAACAAAGAACTTACACAGGATGTTCCGCCATTGACAGCACTGAAATTTTCGTTTTTTTTCGACACAGTATCATCAGTCTCTATTTTCAAATTGTTTAGAAATACAAAGGGTATAAAAAAATATAAATGAGCAAACATGTTTTTTTAACTGAGATACTAGAAGAACGGTGGATGTAGTGACTCTCTGAAAATCATTCAGAACTCTATGAGAGTTCAAAATGAGACGATTATTCAAATATCGGGTTCATTCCAAATGACACACCCTAGATATATTTCAATTTCATTTTCAATTTGGTAAAGAATTTTTCGAAGATAGTAAAATTTGCTACCTAATGAAATAAAAACAGAGTTCCCCATTTGCAACAGGTCTGATATTAACATTTGAATAAGTCATCAATGAATTTCATCAGTTTGAACACCCGGTAGTGTTCTCAAAGATTATCAAAAGGTCAGTAGATAGTCCTCTATGTTCTTTCAGTACCTATTTATTTACAAAATCTCATTTCTTCTAGTAGTCTATGACTTCCGGAAAACACAGATAGATACTAAAATTAGATGTTTTCATAACTAAATTTGAAATTACAAGAATTGTAACGAATTATTCGTAATTGAAAATTGTATTGGTTTATGAATTTCTCAACAATCCAAACGAATAATTCATTACAATTCTTGAAATGTGAAATTTCTGTTCCTTTCTGTGTTTTCCGGAAGCCACAGACTACTCCACACAGTTATAAATTTCCCCCGCTATTTTTGTACGTAGAATTGACTGAAATAATAAAAAAATATAGGTTCTTCATTGAAAATCATGTATTTTGATGAATTTGAGTTATCCAAGTTTATGATCTCATGAACATCCTGTACATTTTCGATCCGAACCGCGAACTTTTTATAAGAATACGTATTTGAAGAATCAAAAAAGAAAAAAAATTTCGAAAAAAGCTTTTTCTGCCGAAATATTCGAAAAGAGTAAGTCCTCGTCGCCACCATTTTCTTAATAAGATTCCCATTAATTCATGAGCCGTTGAGTTTTTACCCAAGGCATGCATATTGCCAAAATTGTCGTCAAAAAGCTATCTAATGATGCAATAATATACTGGGTGTTTCATTTGAAATAAGGAAGTACATGTCTATTTCTGGTATAACTGAAAATATTTTACGGAGCAAAATCATTGTCCCAAATTCCAATCTGTAAATGTTCAACTCAAAATTATGATTATTTTTACATAAACGTCTAATAGGTCATCCCGGTGAATCACCCTGTATATGAAATGCGAAAATGGTATAGGAATATTTGCAATCAGGATCAATTTAAAATTGATTTTCAGATCATATTTGACTGAAACAAAAACACAAAGTGTTGCCTTCGAAAGTAAACAGTAAGTTATCCAGAAAAATTTGATATATCATCGTATAACTGAAGGTTCATCATTGACAATTGTTGAATATTCCCAAAACTCCCAGAAAGATGTGGTAGCTGGCGTTCATCCTAAAAACCGTTCTGATAATTGAGAATCGATACTTGGCTTTCTTATCTTGAAACTCTGCCAAGAATATTCGGTCTAATTTTCGTCTCAAATGACAGCTGGGAAAGTGAAACAGCATAATGAATAGAAATGCTCAAATCTCTTTCAAGTTTTTGATATTCGAAAAAATCATAAAAAACACAAAAAAATGAATTCTACGTTTCAACATTGAATGAATATGATATGATCAAGTATAATTTAGATTCCTACCTCCACAAAATGGGTTCACCGGTCTTCTGTTCGCATTATCGCATTCATTCGTGACACTCAATATTGGTTAATCACCAGAATATAGGATTACATCTTCTATAACGAATCTTAAAGATTCAACGATGCGTAACTCTCAGTGTTATATTCGCGAATAAGATACGTAATATGTACAACATACTCTTGGGTAAAAATAAATAATCGAGGCTTATAACTTTTCCAAACACGTTTCTCGATGGGTATGATCGATAGATATAATTGGATTCGACGAATATAAGTTTTGTGGTACAAGGATGCCTCTAGTACTGAAATCTTTGGTATGTAAACATGTAAATCTGGCATCCTTACTCTAATAGTTATTGTTCGATCTCGTGAGATTTTTCACTCGATTTACTGGTGGGTTGGTTTGTATAACTAACTTTCGTGGGGTAATGATTTAGGTTGACACTAATAACACACTGTTTAAGTAATATGATTGTATATTACATATAAATAGATAATTTAAGATTTAAAATGAATAATTATTAGTGATGCTGTTAAGTTGTGTATAATGCTTGTTTTACGATTGGAACTGACTCAGAAGTGAGCTTTTTGGGTGGTGCATCAGGTTCGAGGGATGCTGATAATGCGCATGGCATAACTTAAGTCAATCGCAATCGATAGGAATCAATACATGCCGCCCCCCTTGAAAGGATCGGCTTTCAAAATGATATGATATAAATGTCTATTGTCTTTCTTAATCTAAGAGTTTATCGGAAGAACACAGACCTTGGTCACTGGTCGTTTTAAAACACCATTAGCGGTTTTCACATTAACTACCCGCAATATTCCGTCTTTGCCTGGAAATACCTTGATGATTCGGCCCATTTTCTAGCATAAAGGGGCTGTGTTGTCTTCCTTGAGTAGAACCAGAGTGCCTGTTTCCAGATTTGGGGTAGATTGTCTCCATTTCATCCTTTCTTGGAGATGGTTTAAGTATTCATGCGACCATCTTTGCCAAAAATGTTGCATTTGTTTTTGGATATTCTTGAAGTGGGACAAACGATTGCTTGCAACATGTCTGACATCATCCTGAGGTAGAGTGGTCAATGGCTCGCCAATAAGGAAGTGTCCAGGTGTTAGAGGTGAGAGATCGTTAGGATCATTGGACATTGGGGATAAAGGACGGGAGTTAAGGACTGCCTCAACCTGAGTCACTACTGTGTATAGACCCTCAAATGTCAAATGTGAATTACCTACGATTCTCTTAAGGTGAAATTTAGTTGACTTTACACATGTTTCCCACAAACCTCCGAAATTGGGAGCATGTGGCGGAGAAAAGTGCCAATTTATTTGATTTAAGTTGAGAAATTGATTAAACTGACTGTTTTTCTTGAGGTTTGATAAAATAGTCTTTAATTCACGTTCGGTACCTACAAAATTAGTACCGTTGTCGCTATAAATGTCGGTGCAGACACCTCTTCTTGACACAAATCTTGTTAAGCATTTGAGAAATGACTCCGTGGAGAGATCTTCAGATAGTTCGATATGTGCTGCCTTTGTGACAAAGCAAACAAAAATGCATAAATAGCATTTGATAATTTTTCTATTTTTCGTTTTGCCATCTTTAATATGAAAAGGACCTGCAAAATCAACGCCTGTTGATGCAAATGGGCGTTGTGGTTTGAGACGTGAATAGGGAATATCTCCCATTTGATATTTACTTTCTATTGGTTTTGTTCTGAAACAAATTACACATGTGCGTAGAACTCCTCGAACAGCACTACGTCCGTTGATTGGCCAAAATTTAGCTCTGACGGCTGAAAGAGTGGCTTGAGCGCCCGCGTGAAGATGCCTTAGATGTTCATGTTTTATTATTAATTTAGTGTAATTACTGTGAAGAGGTAACAGAATTGGGTGCTTTTGACTGTAAGAGAGGTTGGAATGTTTGAGTCTACCTCCTACTCTGATCAAACCATTTTTATCCAAAAATGGATTCAATGATATGATTTTGCTATTTGGAGATAATTGTTTAGATTTTTGTAGTAATATAAGCTCTGAAGAAAATGCGTGTTTTTGAATGAATTTGCAAACGGTAATGAGGGAATTGTCGAGTTCGGATTTTGTTAATCGACCGGAAAAACGAGCTTCAGGAATTGAGATTTTTGAATTGTTTGCAAATCGCAGGCAGTAGGCTATAACTCTATGGAGTCTTGTAAGGGAAGAAAAACGATCTATGATGCTAATATCTTGAGTTTCTTCAGTTGTGATCAGGGTTATATCAACTTTCTTGAATTCAGGAATTTCCGATAAGGGTAATATGTTGGTTTCTGGCCAGAATGATTTTTCTTGGGATATCCAAGGAGGACCGTTCCACCATATTTTGCATTCCTTTAATTCCTTCGGATTAAGACCTCGTGATATTATATCTGCTGGATTTGATTCTGAGGGAACGTGATTCCACTGATTTTTATTCGAATACTGCTGTATTTCAGTTACCCGATTTGCAACGAAGGTTTTGAGTTGATGTGGTTCTGTATTTATCCATGCTAATGCAATAGTGGAATCACTCCAATAATAAATGTTATCAATTTTATTAGAAATGGCTTGTAAAACCTTTTGAGAAAGTTGAATGCTCAAAAGAGCCGCACAGAGTTCGAGCCTGGGTAATGATATAATTTTCAAAGGTGCCACGCGAGATTTTGCACAAACTAAATGAATATGAATTTGATTGAATTGATCAATAGATCGAAGATAACAACAAGTTCCGTAAGCCCTTTCAGAAGCGTCTCCGAAACAATGCAATTCGATGGATCTAGGATTTGGACAGATAATATGCCTGGGAATGTTAACAGAGTTCAAATGGAGTATTTGACTGGAAAATTCTAACCATGAAGAATGTAGATTTACTGGAAGGCTTTCGTCCCAATGAAGCCCTAGTTCCCATAGTTTTTGAATGATTATTTTGGCCTTGATAGTACAAGGTCCAATTAAACCCAAGGGGTCGAAAATTTGATCTATTGCAGAGAGAATTGTTCGTTTTGTGACATTCGATGTCTGATTATAAGACACGATAAACTTGAAAATATCATCTTCCGAGTTCCATGTCAAACCTAATGTTTTTGTTGTTTTGTCATCGGTGATAACAGTTTGGGATGATTGAGATTTTATTTCAGTGATGTTTTCTAAAATCTTACAGTTATTTGATACAAATTTTCTGAGATTGAAACCAGCTGAATTGAGAATATGTAAGAGTTCTGATAGAACTTGCTTGCCATCTTCAATGGAATTGAAACCTGTTAACAAATCATCCACATAAAAACTGGTGGTGATAACTTGGCTAGCTCTAGGGAATTTTGATTGATTGTCTTTAGCCACTTGGAACAAAGATCTAATAGAAAGAAATGATGCACTGGCAGTTCCATAAGTGACTGTGTTTAGCTGATAATGACGAAGTTCCTCAGATGGGTCAAAACGCCATAATATCCGTTGAAAATCACGGTGATCATCTCGTATTTTTACCATTCTATACATTTTCTCAATATCGGCTGTTACAACATATTGATAGGTTCGAAATTTTGTGACGATTGTAAACAAATCATCCTGAATGGTAGGACCAACTTTCAAAACATCGTTTAGTGAAATTCCACTCGAGGTTTTTGCTGAACCGTCAAAAACAACTCGGAGCTTTGTTGTAGTGCTGGACATTTTAATAACGCCATGATGAGGTAAATAATATATTGAATTTTTAGTTGAATCGTTCGAAGGGTTTATCTGTGTCATGTGTCCGAGTTCTTCATATTCGTTCATGAAGGAGACATATTGTTTTTTAAATTGAGAATTTTTAGAAAGTTTTTTCTCAACAGAATAAAACCTCTTGAGTGCGACATCGAACGAATCACCAAGTTGGTTCATATTTTCTTTGAAAGGCAAACTAACAATAAATCTACCAGATCCATCACGAATTGTAGTTTCTATGAAATGTTTCTCGCATTCTACTTCTTCGGGTGAGTATTGAACTTGTGCTGGACATTCTTCTATTTTCCAAAACCGCTCTAGTAAATCGTGGATGTTGTTATTGTTTTGTAGAGTTATGTTGCAAATTGAACTTGAAGAGTTTGCTTGGGACATCGGTAAGGGCCCAGAAAATATCCAACCAAGTTTTGTTTTTTGTAGAACCGTATGATTACTCAGTAGATTTATACGTCCGACACAAATTAAGTCCCAGAAAATAGAAGCTCCAATAAGCATGTCGATAGGACCGCTTTCATTGAATTTTTCATCTGCCAAAATGACATTCGGTGGAATTTTGAGATTATTGATATTGAAAGAAACAGCTGGTAAATCCTTTGTTATTTTGTTGGATATCAAAAAAGGTACATCTTTCAATATGTATGAATTTGTTTTTGATTTAAAAGTCGCCGAAGTTTTTCGGAAAACAGATGTTATATTTGAACCGAAACCTTCAACTGAATGAGTAACCTTTGAGGTAGTGAGTTCTAAGATTTTGAATAACTTCTCAGTGATGAAATTTGACTGAGAACAGTTATCGAGGATAGCTCGACATTTGTGCGAGTTGCCATATTTATCGAAAATGAGGACGTTTGCTGTAGAAAGCATAACATATGAGTCAGTATGCGATGAGCAGGCAGTGAGAGTTGAAAAATTAGAAATAGCATTTGAATTATCATTCTCATTTTTTTGTGAAGTTACAGAGGTAGTTGCATTTGAATATTGTTCCTTGTCTGAATGTAATAAGGTGTTATGTCGAAGAGAACATTTTTTGCAAGAATGTGGATTTTTACAATCTCTCGACGTATGTCCTTTTCGTAGGCAGTTATTGCATGCATTAATTTTTCTTATCTCAATTATACGTTGTGGTACACTGAGCTTCAAAAAATTTACACATGTGAAAAGAAAATGATCTTTTTTGCAAAAAATGCACACTGGGTCTGTGGTGGCAACATTTGCAACACTTGAATTATGAATGTTCCTTTTCATGAAATGTTGAGTTGCAGAATTATAAACCTTTTTATTGGAATGTAATCCTTCTAGGAGTTGACACCTTTGATTCAAAAATGAAGTGAATTCTTTTAATGTAGGTAGCTCTGATTGGATATTCAATGCGTGCTCCTCCCACTCACGTTTAGTGGTTACATCTAATTTCGATGAGACTAAATGAAGAATGATAGTGTCCCATTTGTCTACAGGTAGTCCTAATGATTCGAGACTTCTGAGATGCTGATTGACAGTATCAATTATATTTCTGAGTAGAATGTGCGACTCTTTTTGCACATTCTGTAGATCAGTTATGGCATTTAAATGTGTTTGAATTATAACCCTTTTATTTTCATAACGTTCGCAAAGGAGATCCCACGCTTTATCGTAATTTGCTTCAGATACTTCCAAAGCTGTTAAAACATTTGCAGCTTCGCCTTTAATACATGATTTCAGGTACCAAAATTTTTGAATATTATTGATAGATTGGCAGTTATGTATCATCGCTTTATATGTATGAGAAAATTGAAGCCACTTTTCGTAAGCTCCATGAAACTCCGGTAAATTTAATTTTGGCAATTTTGAATTTGAATTTTCTATTGTTGAATTATTGAGAATATTTTGTCTGTCAGAAGGGAAGTTTTTATCGACAGGTGATGTGAATTGTTTTATTAATCGTTTTGCTTGGCCAACAGTTTTAAAATAAAAGTTTTCAAGATCTTCTCTCTCGGAGAGGTGATCTTCAACTGTGGTGTTTGTATCGATTAATTCCAATTCAGATTGAATATTGTCTAATTCATTCCATAACGGTTCCAATTTTTCCAAACGTGTTTTTAATTCTTCTAAAATGCTATCGTCTGTTATGGTTTGTAAGAATTTTGAAAATCGTGTTATATGTGCTTTTATACTGCCGCGTTTGTAATGGAAAGTTTTGATTTGTTCTTCGGTCATTTTGACTAATGAGAATCTATACAATAAAAATTAAAAATGAAGCAAGAATAAAGGAAAGGCTTACTTGAATATCTCAATGATAACTGAGATTTTGAGCTGCGTCGATCGGCTTGTCTACACTGTTGCTACGCCACTGACTAACGCATCTGCTGACGTGTTGAATGCCGTACCTGTTGACTGCAGTACCTGTTGGCTACAGTACCTGCTAATGCTGAATAGTTTTGCTGCTGATTTGAAACTCCATCGAAAGTTAACACTGGAAATTGTTGATGATGCTTGATTTGCTTGATTCGAAGGACCTGAGATGTGTCGATTGACTTTGGCTTGGTTACGCTTGGTTCACATCGGGCTCGAAGCGGCCATGTTCGATCTCGTGAGATTTTTCACTCGATTTACTGGTGGGTTGGTTTGTATAACTAACTTTCGTGGGGTAATGATTTAGGTTGACACTAATAACACACTGTTTAAGTAATATGATTGTATATTACATATAAATAGATAATTTAAGATTTAAAATGAATAATTATTAGTGATGCTGTTAAGTTGTGTATAATGCTTGTTTTACGATTGGAACTGACTCAGAAGTGAGCTTTTTGGGTGGTGCATCAGGTTCGAGGGATGCTGATAATGCGCATGGCATAACTTAAGTCAATCGCAATCGATAGGAATCAATACAGTTATTTTATTCTGCTCTACAGATGTGCAAGTCGATATTTAATCACCCAAAATGATCAAATCCGTTTGATAGTTTAGGAGTTATATCCAAAAATCAATCATGGAATAGTGGGACGAATGTTTATTTAGTATTCTTCGTATCGTATCATAAAATTTTTTATAATATTCCAGTATCATTGGATAAAAATATTGATCTTTAAATCTATTTACCTGATATCGAAAACGAAAATTTTTTGTTTGTTAATAGATATTTTCAAGTTCATAAATGAAATGAGTTATGGATTATTTGAGCTATGTATCTCCTACAAACATGAATTGCATTAAATTTTCTGATCTGATATTTCCCAGAACCTCAGAATATCTTTCGGAGAAAGGACAAATTTCCTTCGAGTTTTTTCAGTTATGTTTGAGAAGATTTCTAGGTAGACAACCAGGTCGAAGAATGAGTGCAAAACAAGCTACTTGCGCTTAAGTTGACAGGTCTCCTCTAAATGTGGTATTGGAGATCTCTTTCTATTGATTGTATCACATTTGTACAACACATAAATGATGAAATTTTCAGGTTCAGTCGAAGGAAATTCAAGCTACTAAAAGAAGCAAGAAGGACGAAATTTTCACAGTTCATGAAAAGGAGATACATCATGAATATTAAAAATCTTGTTAATTTCCCTGAAAATTTTCGAGAGAACCATTTACTTGGCGTCAGAAGATTCTGACCACTAGTTCATTCAAACGCCTATTTCGCCTTTGGAGACCACTCTATATGATGTATCTATATAATGATATGAGAAGTAATTTCACATATTCGAACAGAATTTCTACACCTTGTGGGATCTATTGGCACGCAAATAATATAGGATCTTGTGTTTAATTTTCTATGGTACAGGTGACTCGATCAACATAAGATTCTGCATAAAGTTGAAATCTATATAACACATCTACACGAAAATTTCAAATAGGTTGGATCTATTATAACTGGTGAAACTATGAAACGAAATTTTGCCCAAAAATGAAATTGGTGAGATATCTAAACGAAAAATTATAGCTCCATGTTATCTCCATGGAGCTATAACTCGGTGATACTACTAATGTTTTGTTTTTAAATTCTGAATAAAGCTAAAATTCTTATTATATCTACACCTGAAATCTTAACTCCGTCGGTTTTGTGGTCACTGCAATATTTTATTATTTTTCGATATCCATGCATTTTCTCTGGTTCTATTTTATTTTAATAGGTAGTTTTTCTTTTCAGTAAAGATAATGTTCAAAAAGCAACACATACATGTATAATGATTCTGAATTGAAGTATCGACACACTAATTCAAATAATCTTTTTAAGCCTTCAAAGAATCGTTTTGAGAAAGATGAGTTTTCTTCAGAAACTAAAAGTAACTCAAAAACATCATACAGGGTGATTCCTGCGGAGTGAATCAGACTTTGAATGATTGATTTCTATTCTTATTCAAAATAAGTTTATTTTCTTCAAACCACAACTCAGCCTGACGAAAAACATCCTCAAGTAGCTGCCATAACTCAGGTCACAAAGACTTTACCATAAGGATTTTTGAGTCATCTGCATTATTTACTGTCCTCACTTCATTTGTGTTTCGTTGGGAATTGTTAATGAAGTAATTATGTACATAATGAAAAAGATAGGACCAGCAATCCTTCCCTGTAGAACTACCAATCTCAACTCAAGTGGTTTAGATCTTATAGAACCACTATTGGTAGATATTTCTTCCAGCTGTGTTCTTCCCTCGAAAGAAAGAAAGACAATCACTTCCGAGGCGAAAGACCCAAAAACTTGAAATTCTCAGGGTAGGTTCAGATCTCGAATTACGTGCCTGAATTCGTTAATAGGCAAAATCCGTCAGAACCATAGAAAATTCAAGAAGAATATCGAGAAAAATTGTGAAAGCACTGACATGAAGTCGAAGCCTTAGTGCACTCGTTTATTGATGCGCCAATTACACTACTAGAGACCATATATAGGTACCTACTTAAAAGCTCCTGACTTCCATCGGTGCTTTCCTGATTGTTTTTATCGTGATGCTTTTAAAGAATTGGAAAAACATCAGGGTTTCATTAGTTTGAAATCATAGAATAACCGAGTTAATAATGAATTCGGCTCACATTCGTTCAGTAACTATTTGTTTGCTGTTCTTCCTTCCTCTCGAACTTGATAAGTAAGTTTGGAAGTTAAGGAAATTGTTGCACACTCTTAACAAGTTACTTCGACTTGTTGAATACCTGAGACCAGTTCCACTCTGCGTATATTCTGTTTGAATTACAAACGACTGCATTTATACATCGCTTTTACTTTCTAACGTAATTTTTGCAATCAGATGCATCAAGTATGGGTTTGATCGAATTAGAAATTGCTAAGAAAGCTTATAATTATGATGTATTCTTTCATATTGAAAATGGTGTTACAGCAAGTAGTTAGAATTATGAGATATATAATTTATAATTTTCCTATTCAGAGATCTCGTTTCGTAATTGAAGGTCAAAATTTTCAGCAATCAACAGAGCACATGGGCACAAAATATATATTTTAAATTTTTATATTCTGTTATTGTTTCTCGACGAGTTCAAAGATCTGGAATACTCACTGAGTTGAATATAAACAAACCTGAATATTCAAGATGGATATATTTTAAACGACTAAATATACCTCGGCAAGCTACACTGAATTTCAGTTCGGGGATTATTCTCGCAACTGTTTTCTCTACAGTGAAAACTTTACCCCTTTCAGACCTATTTCCCCAGAGAACAATACCATAGCTCAGCACAGATTGAAAATTTCAGTAGTAGACTGTCTTGACAACATCTACATCCATTTGCTTGACGAAACCCTCAATGAATAAATTACTGATTTCAGTTTTTCAATCAGTAGCTCAATTCGTCTGTTTCGTCTCAAACAAGAATTTACTCTGATCTTTAAATATGAAGCGTGACCTAGGAATTTTGTTTAGGAATATTTGTTTTTTCTGGAATATTTGTTGTATATTAATAGATCAGTATAGATACTAAACAAGCTTAGTTTTGTCTCTAAATATGTGTAAAAAAAAAGGTTTAGTGAAGAAGTATGAAAAATAAATGTGCCGAAAGAATGCATGCATGCGAAGACTTCAAAAACAATTGGTCAGGAAATATCCTTCACAATAAGTGGTATTAAAATATCAAGAAATAATAGGCATGAAATTTCATGGAACTCCCTTAACATTCTACACCAACGAACCTCATTAATGATGGTCAAGATGGAAGCAAATGTTCGAGATTTTTCTGCTGGCTAGTGGAAGTATTGAATCGAAGAAAGATATTGAACTCATTACTTTGCTGTATTTGGAATCCTTACGGTCCAAGTAAAGTTCATAAATTGAAGGATGTGTTGAATTATTTTGACACACATTTTTTTCAAAATGAATTATTTGTATGGTGACATTCAAATTGAAAATCACCTAGCAGAAGGAAGGTCAGATAATGGACTCATTGATAGTAGAACTCAAGAAACAGGCAGCATATTGTGACTTGTGGAAATGAAGCGCGTAATAAAAGCTATGCTGATCGGATAATAAAGGAAATAATTGTCTTGGGCATATTTGATAAGCAGATGCAAAGTCATCTGTTACGTGAGTGTGAGATGACTCTAAATAAAATGCAAAATCATTGTAAGAGCATAGAAGCTACACTAAACATGTGGAAGTACTGAACATGAAGTAGGTACGACCATAAGACAGTTTACATTGAGGAAGCTGAGGAAATGCACCAAATGTTAAACAAAAAACTTGTTAGAAATGTCTTATAAATGGACATTCTTCGAGTGTGTGCTTTTGTAGAAGAAGTAAATGAATATCTTTGACATAGTTGTAAGATAAACTCGACAGTATTGAACAAAAAACAGGGCAACAAACAGAATCACGTGGAGAGCTGTCATGTAAATAGTAAATAAATATAGAGTATTCATAACTGACGAAGAGAACATGTTAGAAAAAGCCTGAGAGTAATAAACATAAGAGGGAGCATATGCCATTTTCAGTGAGCAGAATTTGTCCCCAACATGGACTATCAAATTTAACATGAAGCGCGCGGAAATGAAAACATATCAGTCATACGATATTTCACTCAATTTGCGAGTTTCTCACAAAGAACGCAGGTAGATACAGAAAATAATGGATATTCTGCCAATTATGAAATCGACAATCAAAAAAATATCGGATTCCAAATATTCAAATTTGCATATTTAATTGGAAATCACTCAAATGAATATATTTCATTCAATATAACATACATTCATAATGATATAGTAAAATTGTGGATTTGAAAATATTTCACAATACGACAACGTAATCTCACCATGTTGGGGACAAGTAAAAATTACGTATACTTCTTCTATTTATTTTTATTACACTATAGAAAAAGCTCAAAACTTCATATATCAAAAATACCCCAAATATTCATTTCGAAAACAAAGTGTGCGGTCTAAATGGATGATAGTTTTGGTAGATAGATTTCCTTTTTTAGAACACGTTCCCAGAACAGATCGCTTCATCATTTGGTTCCCGATGTCTGAAATATTCGAATATACACCCTGATATGGCCCCAAACCATGTTTGACTGACTAATGACAACGTCAAGAATGTTCTCCCGTTCAGCCAGCCGTAAACATTATAAGTCCCTAGCGGAAATACTTGAAAAATTGAAATTTTCTTGAATGCTGCGGCTGTGTTTCTTATAGGAAAAAATCCTATTATGGGTTCCCTTCAAATATTTCGAAAATTTTGTTTTGCTGATAGTTTAAAAACTAGTTCGATCAAACTTAAAGCATTCGATCCCATAACTAAAACCATAGAAAATTCAAAATGAATATCGAAAAAGGTACCGAATATATTTACGTGACCACAACGTACGACGGATTTCATATTTCTAGTGTAGATGCAATACAACAAATTCAAGTTTTTCTCGTAATCAGAACAATAGAAAATTTAAGGAAATATTGGAAAAGAAATACCCAATATTTTTGTGACAGCAGATCCAATCGGGTTAGGATTTTGCGTGTTTACATAGAGAGCAATTTCATGGGTCGTGCAAAATATTATTGACAGTGTCATTAGAACCATAGAAAATTCCTTGCTTCACGTCAGTGCTTTGCTCAGTATTTATTTATATTAGTGTTGTTCAGAATCTCTTATAGTATCAATTGATCTAATAATCACATATAGTCACATATTCGATACATATTTGGTTAGAAATTGAAAGCGGAAATAATTAAGTCATATTCCGACCAAGGTAAAACTAAACATGTTGTACCTATTTCCTATAATTTATTTGTAGATGTGACGATACCATTCAGAAACATATTGAATTACGTAAAGAATTTTTCTTATTTCTGACCATAAAAATAATAACACATATGACTAATACTCACACATAACCTTGACATAATCCTATCCATTGCATTTTCCTTCACTTCCACCGGATCGCCATCATTTCCTTTCCTTTTACACAGTTGGTTCCCCATGGCGAAAACGCACAAGTTCCTTTTCACTTCGAGATCTCTAGAGCAGAGATCCTATTCTAATCACAAGTGATCTTGAATGATCACAATTTCACCGCACACCGCATGTTCTCATATGGATGTGAAGTAGGTGATCTATACCTTGTAAAATCTGAGTTAAGTACTGTTGTAATGGTATAAAAGCCGTTGTTTCTTGTTGTTACTGTTCCCTTGTGTTATTAAGTCATTGACTGAACGGATCTCGCAGACGTCTAGAAAACTGCAACTGGAGCTAACCATCGAGTTACACCGGTGGAGATAGACAATGCCCACTGTACCAGATTGAAGCTCCCACTCGTTAAAGTATGACCTTAGACTGGACGGCTTAATTTCCATCTCTCGATCAGGTTGAAATGGTACAAAGGTGAATATCGAGTCATTTCTCTTTCGCGTTCTGTTGATTGGTGATATTTTCCGGTATCGCCCAATTTATATGCAGTGTTTCGTAACATTTGAGTTCACTTCTGAAAGGAATTTTATTAAATCCATCATTTTCTCATTTCTAAGATCAAAACAAACCATTCTTTATTAGTCGAAGTATATTGGATGAGTGTTGATGCATTTGATGATAAATAGTAGCGACGGAATAACCTATAGAACCTTCAGAAATTTTTTTCAGGGTTAACTCGTATGCCAAATACCGGGTATTAGATTTTTAGTAGTCATAATTCGACTAGGAGTTCTGTAAATATGGCTATTCGAAAATTTATTTTTGTATCAATTTAAAACCACATACTGAATCGAGTATGAATGCATTGCATTTAAATGTGCAATGTGAATTGTAAACTTTGTGCTCAGTTTCAAGATTATTGTGTTCCTAACCAGAACCACAGAAAAGTCAAGATGAATATCGAAAAGGATTTACCTAATAGGTATTTCCTCGACCAAGAAATGGATGGATTTGAGATTTCAAGTTTTCATATGACATAACAATTTCAAGCTTTTCAAGAAATTTTGAGCTGTTTATATCATCCAAGTATGAACCTAGAATTTTGAAAAAAAAAGGCATTTTCATGACAGCAGTTTTTTTGTTGATAATTTTATCAGAACGATAGAAAATTCAAGCAAAATTTGGGTTTACTTCGAAGAATATTAAAAGAATATTTTCGATGCAAAGTTCACTAAAAGATATTCATGGAATTATTCCATCATTTTCAATAAAATTCAGTGAATTTAGAGAAAATCTGAAAATAATATAACTAAGTTCAATACTAGTACAGAAGGTTCATTTTAACATTCATTCATTCGAAACCTCACTACTTAGTAGCTAGTGTTTGAATTTCGAACTCGTGGAAGAATATCAATTCCTTCTGCACTTGCGAAATTTTAAGTCAATTGCTCCACCAGAACTAAAGACGGCTTCAAATGACACAGAAAATTTCACTCTAAACCTTATTTTATATCTTCTTTTGATTTGAAGGGATATCTTATGGTAGGAATCGAACCATATGTCCCAACAACAGGATGAATATTTCAAAAATTTATAACTTGTAAACCAGAAAAGCAATTCTTCAATTTTTGGTCTGTTTTATCTAACCATAAGGATCAATTCGGTGTACCAACGGATTTTTTTAACAAATTTGATTTAAGAAACCTTTCTATTTTTCAAGAAAAGCTCAATAAGTCGTAGGGTCTCATTTTTTTCATTGGATTTTCGGATTCTTTATAAACGTGAATTATGCAAAGTTCAATGAAGTTTGATTTATATCTTAAATCTAATCCATAAGTTTCATATAAGGAGTAATAAATCAAATGAACTAAAATTGAAGGCAGACATTATTTTTGTAATGATAATCAGTGTGTTGAAAGTTACATGAAACTCACATGCAAGTAGGGAGAACAATATGATGCACTTATAATAATAAGTCTTTGTACTGAATATTGGGAAGGTATGTTTCAATATAATCATTATCTCTCTATTTTTCACCATGAAAAACGCATATACATATTTTCCATCCCACTTATTTCGAAATATTTATTTTAGGGAGATCTCATGTTTCCTTTAAAAAATCTTATCGTATTATCATTAATTACTTCTTTTTAAAGGAAAGCTAAATTGAAATGGGTTATTTTGCGAATGAAATACTTCTTATTGGCAACAATGAGAAAATACACAAATTAAGCACGTACATATAATCCTTCAATAATTCGGAAAACATTACAATTCGTGCTTTAATTCGTATTCATGTCGAAATTAGAATAATTTCTATCAATAGCGGTGACAATTTATGCTCTTTGAATTTAAATTCTAATGTTTGCTGTCATAATAATCTGGAATGTGAAATATCGATTGGTTTTATGTGATTTTGTTTTCTTGGTTAGTTGGATTGGCATCTTATACTTCATATTCTGAACTTCAGGAAAATAAAATTAAGTACATTGCAGCCACCACAAATCAAAAAGACCGGTATTTTGTCATAAATAATAATAATTCAAATTTTGATACATATCGCTACTGGAGCATCACTGATGTTTATTCCCACAATGCTCTAATATTCTCACGTTATTCATATGTAAAGGTTTAATATATATTATACCTAAATTTTTCTTATGATCTGATCCTTTCTATAAAGACAAGAAAATTGACGAAAACTAGCAAAAAGATAATTTTCGAAAGCAAAAATTTGAAAAATCATTATTACCATAATCATGCCAGGTTCATAAGGAGCCAAAACTCAAACAATATTAAAAAGAGCCAACGAAATCAAAAAGGACATAAACTATAGAATGGATGGGACGATAGAAAAATTCATGTAAATGGAAAAAAACAAATCTGTAGGCACATAGGTAGACAAGCATGAGCTCCAAGGAACGTATGATGGATCTCATAGCACACACATTCGATTTGTCATGAATTTTCTTTCTTGAGGCTTTATATATCAGCTCCACCGTTCTTTCTCATTATTATTATTATGTGTTTACCTATCATTCTGTACTAGATTTTGATAAAGTTGATTAAGTGACAGCCCAGCTTCCTAGGAATGTTATGCTGAACAAAAGAAGAATACATATTTGATTCATGAACATTTATTTCGAAAATAGTGATTGAATTTCTGGGAATTCAAGCATTATTGAAAATATTTTAGAGTTATTTGTTATACAATTTATAAAATTAATACAATTTTATGTGATATTTTTAAGATCTGTACCTATATTATGAAACAACACTTTTTAAAATAAATGAATGAAATTCCTTTTGCATCATCTTCGTTATTGAGAAGCAGTTTAATTCTGAGCGAATGAATATACAGGGTGGCCATTTGAAAACGAAACAGACGAGATTATAGACGAAATAAAGTTTTTCGATAGAAATGCTCGGACAGGTCGATTTCTGTTTCGAGGGGGACAACTTAAGATGTAGGTTACGGACGCATAGCGCTTCAACCCTTGCTACAACAAACCCTCACCCCCAAATTTTGAATAGGGAAGATGGGGTGAGTGATACCTCATTTGAAAGGTATTTTTATACTGATTTCAGCACAGTAATTGTTTTTTCATTTTATGCATTAGTTCTCGAAATATTCTTAACTAAGTATTTGAAAATGAAGTGGTGTTTTCATGGCACTTGTAGTGTTCGACATTTTGAGCTTCAAAACAACCATGACTGTGGCTTCCTTCCTAACTAACTAACACATGAATATTTCGAGAACTAATGCATAAACTGAAAAAACAATTACTGTGCTGCAATCAGTATAAAAATACCTTCAAATTGAGGTATCACTCACCCCATCTTCCCTATTCAAAAATTGGCAGTGAGGGTTGCAGCAGCAAGGGTTGAAGCGCTATGCGTCCGTAACCTACATCTTAAGTTGTCCCCCTCGAAACAGAAATCGACCTGTCCGAGCATTTCTATCGAAAAACTTTATTTCGTCTGTAATCTCGTCTGTTTCGTTTTCAAATGGCCACCCTGTATTTTAACCTAATACTAGCGTCTAGATAGGTACAATGAATATGTTTGAACAACATAATATAGGTAGAGGTGAAAAAGAATTGCAGAAATTGCATTATTACATCTTTACATTCCCTCCATATCCATAAGAAGTCATTTCATGGTGATGAACACTAATATTTATACTCACATCATAGAAACTGTAGCAGATCTCCGTTTTTCCATGAATTATTCACATTCTTTCATAAAATGATTGCTCATTTGAAAAAGCTTTTAACCCTGTTTTCTTTCAGAGAATAAATCTCTGGTCTGAATCATTCGATACACCATTGATTCGAGTAATTATTGTTCCGAATTATTCTATATTAGGCTCGATTTACTCAGTTTGGTTCGATTTGATGCGCACAGTGGGTAATATGCTAATGTAATGGGCTCTTTAATTGGTTGATTTTTCAGTTTAGAATAACACTCCTCATTTGGAATGGAAAACGTGAAGGGATATTTGGGTCAATACTTCTGGTTTTTTGTGCTTCCGCTGAATATATTAATTTTTTTTTCGTAAAAATTAGATATAGTAGGTCTTGGATGAAATTCTTATATTGTGATGTCTTCCAAGACTATCAGAGTATTCGTTTGAATATTTTTTATATTTTTGGTCCTAATTCCAATTGATCTGAGATGGTGATGGTAGTAAGGTTTATAATTTAATCAATTTTCAATAAGATTCAATAGTTTTGGGTAATGTCCAACTCGATATTATGATTTATTTATTCATTCACTAAATGGCAAGAAATCTCTTTCTTCATCTAATGAATGAAGGATGAATAGTTATAAATTGGACCTTTTGTGTAATAGAGATTACATATCTTTTTTTAATTTTTTTTTTTTTTCAGAACTAACAGGCGAACTTCTTGTGAGCCTCTGTTCATCATGTTTATTTGCAATAGAATAGAATATTATATTAGGTTGTGTTGAAAGCAAATAAAGTTTATTATTATTATTACCTACATATTATGTTTAAGTAAATTTATCAATTGCTGCTGCTCTCTACTAAGGTATTTCTTCTTTTAATCATAATTTTATCTGATGATTTTCTATAGCACCGCCGTCAAGAAATCATTATGCTGAAATAAAAAAATTGGAAGATAAGCTTTTATAATTGATGGATCTTGAGTCCGTATAGGGTCAAAATGGTAAATATAGCAATCCTCACATCGAATTTCATTCGAATATAGTTCGAAGTTCAACATACTTCTTCATTCTCACTAATTCTTCTAATACTAATACTCGATAAATCTTAAAATTTTAAGATATCAAAGGAAAGTGGATATAATTATTTTTAAAACTAACCCAAAGCTTTACTATTGAAAATGATACCTACATTGAACAGAGTATCGCATCCACCAATTTCTATAATTTTACACTTTGCCTTGGATAATTGGTGAATGCGCTTATATTAAAATCCGAATTCCCAAAGTATTTGCATACCTAACTTGAATTGGTCGACCGATCCAATGATTGTAAATATGAATTTAGGGTGAATACAAAAAAAAACTGAAATTCAACAAAAAATTATTGAATTTTTGTGAAATCCGCTATATCTTCTTCAGATACTAATTGAATTTATATGAGGTTAAATGAAAAACTGGTTCTTCTCGAAAAACATAATTACGACTATCAACTGAAAATATGTTAGCAATTTCTTATCAACGATGTGTAAAATTTTTCAGGCAAGACAAGTTCTGTTAATAAGATGAAAAATAATAACAATAGGTAAGGAAGAAAATTCATAAAAAATGAAATGAATCTTGATTAGAAGAAAGCTAGAGAGTTTTCATGGGCTCAATCTGGTTCTGCAAAAAACGTAAAGATTGAAATATTTGAATGCATTCAATTATAGCGACCCCATCTGTAGAAACAGGGTAAATAATCATTCAAATAAAAAAATTAATTTTCTTACTTTGTCATTAGAATTTTTTGATATTAGGAACCTCGTTTAACTTCTATTATCACAAGGATGAAATGGGGTCCGACAAAAGAATTAACGAAGTGAAGAAAGCTGTAGTCTAGTGTCATGAATTTGATTCTGCATAATAATGTGGAGAAGTTAATGGAACGCATCAAACTGAGGATACAGTTACTCAAGTACAAAATCAACTAGTCTCCTTAAACTTTTGTATTCATTAAAAAACCACTTACCCTCAGGAAGATAATATATGCGGAAAGCACCATACAATACTGTTTGAGAATTTCTTAACGATCATTCATAGGCATAAGCTGAGCAAACTCGAATATCATTTTAATTTTCTTTATATTTTTATGAATCTCATTTGCAACTAATATTCTTTCAGAACAGAAAACGATAGATGGAATTAGCTATAAGATGCTCCCTCTCATGAAGGATTTGAAAAAGTTTTTCCTTCAACTTATTTTTCTTCTTTTGTCTTTTATTCGTTTACGATGTTGTCTTGTATGACAGCGAGACGTGTGTTGTTGAATTGAACTAAACTCATTTTCAACCACGCTATATTCTTTCCCATATATTCAACATACCCTGTATTTCCTTTGGATTATAGATATATCCATTAACATAATATAGTGTATATAATAAGTATTCTTTAACATTTATCATAAAGATCCCATACATAGGTATAGGTATATATCTCAGGATTATACAAAAAAAACATCATCTTCGTATTTCTTTAATTCCTCAAATCTTCACATTCGATTCAATATGATATTGATTACATTCAACTATATTTGTTACCAATTTATAAAAAGATACCTATGGAAGAAAAGTTCTATATCATGTTTACTACATAAATTGACATAGGTACTGATTTCATACTCATTTTGATTATAATTAGGTATATTATTACTTTTAGTATACTATATCAGTAAATATGATTAATAATATCCATTTACACAAAATACCAGGCAGCAAAAGCCTTTATTTGGTGTTAGAGACTCCCAATACAATGAGAAAAATTTATGAAATATAACGACGAATGATAATGACAGTACCCGTACTGAATTTTCATTTCACAGAGTAGTACTAAGTGGACAACCATTGTACATCGAGTGTTCATGAAATCGAAAATTGCTGGTCACAAAACAAGCAACAAAGATAGTTTGGACCATTTGTGTTCATCAAATAATAGGAAAATGGAGAAATATTCTTGATATAAAGGAAAAAATTTTCAAGAGATTGAAATTATTTGTGCGTCTAAAAACTCATCACATTTTAATAGCTGAAAAAAATGAAACTACTCTTCTTAAAATTATCAGAAAGGTCCCCTGAGATTTTACATTAAATTACCGAAATATACATGTCGAATATAATCACTACATATAACATCTAGATCATTAAAAATTATAATATGAAAATTTAACTCAGTTTTTATTTTGTTATGAAAAAATATTCAAGAAAGAGTGCTTTACACAACTTCTGAATTGATAGGGTGTGTTTCATTCAAAGGGGCGTACAAATATGAAGAATGAAACTTAGTTTTATCACCTACTTAGATGGTTTTCAAGTTTTGAGGGTGGGATATTTCCAATAGAAATTTTTTAAATTGAATTATGTACATGTGTTGATATTACTTTGTCAAAGGCATGCGTTCCAGATGATCTATTCAATAGTAGAGATCAAGCAGGTACTAATGAATATAAAAATAATAGAACATGTGAACTCGAAGAGAAAATTTTCAATTATCAATAAATATTTTAATGGCTGAAAACCTGATGCAATACTGCAGAGATGAAATGTTTTTATTGCTTAGCTCAAAAAGGCACTCAACTAACGAAATCTTCTGGTCAGTTTGACCTTCAAATTCATTTGGAATTGAATTCCTTTGAAATTTGATGAAAACCGATGATGATAAAATAATTATTATTCTTGTTAGTTACCAATATCGAAATGGTTCAGAAATGATGAACCATTTCGATATTGGTAACTAACAAGAATAATAATTATTATATCATCGTTTTGGATGTCATATTTCTATAGAATATTCAAATCCAATGAGACTACCCCTAATTTATTGGGTATCCAAGTATTGATTCAAGTTATTAATATCGGAAAACTAAATTTTTTCATATGCATATTGAATTTATTGCAGATGTATATCGATTAAGTATACTTTTTGGTAAGATTCACTTTTGTTTTTTTGGATCTTCTGATAAAAGATTTTCAAGTTGTTCTTCGGGCCTTTGGTAACATTTTTATATCACCTTAAAAAATGCAAACCACTATTTATTTTTCATAAAGGCGTTATCGACTTAACCTCAACCTCATAATTGCATTTGTATAATTCATCATAACTAAAACATAACTTTTCAACAACATTTGAAAAACTTTTTTATTATTTCTGTGGTTCAGGGTCTTATTCATCAACGACTATAATATATCTTTATATAAATCGTTTCCTTATTATACGTTGGTCTCAAATTGGTCTAGTGATAATCATAATTTTTCTTCTCAAAAAATACCCAAATCTAAAAAAAACTTTCCAGACTTCGTCAATTCAGATAACTGAACGGTCACTGAAAAAATATTAAAAAATAATCTTCTTCCAAAAAGATAATATTTTTCAAGCGCTGAATTAACAAAAAGAATCTCATATTTTTGAATAAAAAATCCGTATTTATGGCTCCTATCATTATTATCTCTCTTATCTACCTTGAAATTCTATGATTTGAAGCTGATATGTAGGTATTCAAAAAACTCACGGAAGAAGCCTCATGATTGTCTAGGTGATTTCATAAAAGTCATTCAATTTACCAAAATATTCTTCAGATATTTTGATTTCATTGATATCATGATAATTGAAAATTCTCCAACTCGGAACAAAGAAAGGCTAGTATCAACAGATTTGTTGAGATCCAGGCTTTGTAGCCGTGGTCCAGTTTCTTTTTCAACTGACGTTTCACTTACTACAGCTGTAGGCATTTTCAGAGATTTCTAGGTAACAGGATGTTTCGGCTCCCTTGCTCAAAAAGCAACAATAACAACATAACCTCTCTCATAACCACCTCCTCTAATGAAAAAAACAGCACCTGCTCCAATGATAATACATGCAATCGTGCGTGAAAAAAAATTAATTTTAATGATTATTCTAGTGATGATTTTATCCCTCCTTCAATGAGTGTAATAGGAAATTCTGTTTATATTGGTTAGGCTGCCATGTGTGTACATACGGTTTAGTGAAGGTAGTTTGGAGATTTTTATTGCAGAGAATGTTGATAAACGAAGCGAAGCAGAATAATCTTTTGCTGTTTTTAAGAATCAAGGTTGAAATATCAAAAGGCCGTCAGAAAACTGGGCCGAATTGCTGTCCCTCAAATAAAGGCGCCTGAAACGGTCGCTTCGCTGCTTCACCCTTAACGCTGGCCCTGCTGGGGGGTAGATTTCAACTCGATGCTGGATTTTTCCAATTTGAATGTCGGCTCTATCCTGATGCGGTATTTATACTTTCCTCACCATAGTGGGAGGAGGCGGAGCTATTTTTTTCATTCCCTCGCCTTCGGCCTATCTGTGTTGACCAGGTGCTATGAATTATTTCTGATTCTTCACTTTCGTCTATTGATGTTATTTGAATTTTTGTATATTTCGAAGATTTGGAAGAATTCCTGCTCAACAGCGTCGAATTACAATCTACGATCTAGAAATTTCTGAAGACAATTACCACAGTAGTAAGCGAAACCAACTAGACGAAGGCTAAAAAGACTGGAATTTTCTAATTCTGTTCAACAATCCAGTCGTGAAAGCGTTCAGTGTTATATGAAAGGCTAGTATTTCAGAACAATATTGAGAAATGAAAATCGTCATTGTTATTCGGTGTGCGGAGTTGATGACATTTTCTCAGGGTATAAAAATCTAAAATGAACAACTCAACTGCCGAATTATTGAAGAAGAAACAGCCTGTATTGAATCCTGAATACTGTTTTCTTGGTTCGGTCATAGATTTATCTCTTAGGATAAAACACACGAATTTCTCTTTCCATGTCGATCTCGTATGTTTTGGAGGTGTTGGAGTTGAACAGCTGAGGGAACCATGGCGCTGCTGTGTGATGGTGTTGATGGTGGTACGCCTGATTGGAGTGGAAGGGACTGTCTACGTTTCCTTCGGAGAGCTGGGCTTAAATTGTACTTCAACTTGGCCTGCAACAGGAGTTCTTTGAACACTTTGCTCACGTTTTGATTTTCTTTGGCTGATGTTTCAACGAACCCATTTTCCCAATCGACTGTCACTACTGACTCAGTTGTGGCTGTGTCGATCTGAAAAAGATAACATGTGATATTAAAATATATTTTAAATATAGGAACTCAAAGTTAGGCAATTCAAGAAATATCCTTTAAAATCAAGTCAATTGATTCTAATTCTTCTTTTTATCCAGATATTTTCAATATCAAACAATATAGATCGTTCAAACTGGATAGAAATGTCGCAGAGCTTCTGGTGTTTGGAGGGTTTGACTTAAAACTGAAGTCTTCTAGTCCCACTCATGTTCGTTTGGCTGAAGATTGTGAGATCTGGGTGGCCAAGGCAAGATATTGGAATTAACCTCTTCGATGCGCTCTATAGAATGCCTTGTATTGTTATGATGGGCATTATCCTGTTGGGAAATATGGGCTTCCAGCTCTTGAATGAATGGAAGTATATGAGATGCTATTAATTCATTAACATATCAGTGGGCAGTCATTATTCCTAGGATGAATACCAACTGTGTGAAGCAAATCAGGTCGTCCTTCATTTCGAAACCTTATGGGCCCACTGACGAACAACTTAGTTGCCAACCAAGTTGCCAACATATCAAGTTGGCGACTAAGTTGCTCATCTGTGTACTGGTTGTTGATTGATATTCCAAGTTGTTAACTAAGTTGCTGCCAGATCAAATCGGTTTGATATTCTTTGTTGGCTACTAAGTTGCAGCGTCTGTGGGGTAGTCCGCAACTAGCTTGACAAAATCAGTTGGATTTGTGGATGTATAGAGGGAAGAATTATTTCTTTGAATTCGAAGCACACATCCAAGTGAACCCGTTGAACAATATGAGCAATATTCCACATATTCCAATTTATCTTAAGGCCGTAGGAAGGGAAAAGTTTTGATGGGGCAATTTTTTCAGAATTGCTAGTCTAAATCCACTTATAACTTTTTAAATTGAATGAGACATCTTTTATTTTATTGCATATTCAGAGGTACCTATTTCTTAGTTCATATGTTCATTTGTTGTACATTTCCTATTCTATTTGATTTATGTTGGGATATATCAAGTTATTTGCCATTTCTCGGATAAGATAACTGACCAAGATAAAATTGTGTATTTTTCAAGCGCAATTTATGAAATCAGATTTGTTTTATATACTCATCTACCTTATCATGTATATATATTTTGATCCACAAAGTTTATTAGGAAAAAGGGACCAGCAATATTGGGCAGAACTTTTATATTATTCAAAAAGTGTGTGGATTCATTGAAAGGCGAATAAGACCTTCTGAAGAATTCGGGAAATTTAAATCAGGAATTGTTTCCAAATATATATAAACTTCTGAAAATATTGGTGACCATACCTGTTACATATGTACAGGAGATACTTCTCCTTCCTTAAACCCCTCAAAATATATTTAAAAAACCCCGAAATTCAGAACAAAATGAAGAGAAACGAATATTGAAAACGAGAAAGTCATCGATATATTTGCATATTTTTGTAACAACAAATCCGGGTCTGTATGAAATTTGTTTGTTCAAGTGAAATAACCACTCAAATGTTCGTGCCAAATTTCTGGACGATTATATCGCCAGAATGACAAAATTCTGATGAAGAACATCTCACTATATTATATGCTTGCAATTTTGTGGTCACCAAGTGCGAGCTCTAAATCAAGGTATAATCCGTTCTACTGGCACATTTTCACGATATGCTAATAAAGCTGAATAGAAAAGGGATTCAATTCGCTTGTTTCTCTATTTGATTTGATACGTTTTCAAGCTCAAATGATATTCGAATATTTCATTGAACGTTCACATCACTTGACATAAAGAGAACAATTCATATATATTTCGTACTAAAACTATCGTTAAAAGTACCCCATTTCCGAATTCATAGGAGGAAAATACATCAATTATTATGAAAATAAACTGAGTGGATTCGGAATAGAATAGCTGAATTCATGCAAATATCATAAATTGGATATTTTTACGACCGTATTTTATAACGCCTTCAAAGCTTCGAATATATGCAACATCTGGTGGTTATCTCTATAGTTTTAGTTTATTATTTTCAATAATAAAGATATGAAATTGTCGGAAAATATAAATTCAACTACCACTTGAATGTTCGAGTTTACCTCTAGGTAGCTTTTCTCGGGAAATTATGATCTAGTTGTCTAAAAACTTGGTACGTAAATTGGCCATATAGTCCTTCAAACTTCCCAACACTTTTCTAGGTAAATAATTCGAATAGAAGTAACATAATTCGCATGAATTTATTTCGAAATAATTCGAATACACGTAACATGATTCTTTATTGAATATGCAAATATTGATTTGAAAACATTCGTTGTTTTTTCTCCGCAGTGTTTATAAATATAAACACTAAAAAAATATTCAAAAAATCGTAATCAAGTATTTACTTGATTACGATTTTTTTTGAATATTTTCTTTGGGATAAGAAGTTTACTATAATCAGATATTACAGATAAGTACTCAAAATATAATCGAGTCAACTTAGTAGTCAACCTCAGAATTTCAGATACCCAGCTAGAAACTTTATTTTAACATCCTAAAACTTGTCTCAAAACCTAAATATGGTAGAGTGTCCTCATCCATTAAAATCTAAGGTTAAAAGTCAAAAAATGATCAACCATACACTCTCCGCCCTGTATCTTCAAAACGATTCAAGGTATAGAAAAACTTTCAGAACAAATTTTGTAGGAAATTTTATGTTCTACAATATTTATAATGAAATCAAATAGCGAAAAACCTATAGGAAACGAGATATTGGCAAGAAAGACCTCGAATTTCAATAGTGGCGGACACCCTAGCATATGCAGGTTTTGAGACAACTTTTGGGATGTCCAAATACAATTTCATACGAGTTTATAGCTGGGTATCTCAAATTCCCAGATAAGTACTCGATTTCAATAATTTCACTGGACCAATATTGTAGAAACCGGTATGTCAAAAATAACCTCAAACGATCAGAAAGTAATACACATTTGACCATATTTTTCGAACCGTAGTTTGCTCTTGAAATATCTACCCGCTGTTTTACTACAAAACGTTAACACCACCTACCAATATAGGAGGGATTGAATTCATTGTTTTTGGCTAGATGAAGGTGAAATTGAATTTCAGACCCTGATGAATTCTGCAACCCTAGTCTAGACTCTATAAACGCGTAACACTGCGGAACTTATGAATATTTACATTTCGGTGGAGGTCTGACCACTAACGAATAATTATTGAATCCTTTTCATTGAAAATCCCACTGAGGTAAGTAGAAATGGTTCTCAAATCTGAACAATCAGATATTGAATGAATCAGAGAAGGAGGTGTTTTAAAGAACTACCTCACAGATAATGAATGTAGCATTTTTGTGAAGAAAGGAGCTCCTCGCACTTGTAAATCAATATTTTCATTAAGACTTGAAGCCAAATAAATTTATCTCTAGCTTCTAGGTTTTCGCATTCCAATATTCTTCTTGAATGTTCTATCATTTTTATTTCCATAAAATCCTAAGAGATTTGAGATAGTTTTCATTATTCCATTGTATTCTCACTCCAATACATAAGGAAAACAAATAAAATATTTTTGAGACTATATTAATCTAAGAAAGATGCAACATGTTGCATCTTGCTCATTCAAGCTTTTTGTTGCAGATTTATACTTCTAGGTTTCTGTGAAAATCAATATTGAACATTTTCGCTAAGAGAATCCTCTGATTGTTTTGGAAATGTAGCTTTCACAATTGCGTTCGATCTTATCGTTCTTTTCAATATAAACCTTATGAAAAATCTAAAAATGGAGAAAGTATGTTACTGAATTGAAGACTAGATAACAGTTTCTCTAGTTAAGGGATATTTCCATTCCAATATTTCCCTTAAATATTTTAAGGTTTAGATGAAACATTATTTTATATTAAACTCATCTCGACTTCTTCGATTTTGTGGTCATTGGATGATTTTTTTCGATATTATTCTTGAATTTTCTATTGTTAGTTCTGATTATGCGATCAACATGAAATGTTGAGGCTTGAAATCGTCATTCTTAATCTAAATGTGTATTTTCTTCAAGATAGAATCTGCAGATTTGACAAAAGTAGGAGAACAATACAGGGTGTAACATGAATGGTTGGCCATAGCCTAGTGGTGAATGCACAATGTAGGTCATCCAGATCTTTCAGAAAAGTAGCTTGTTTTGTATCCTAAAAAATTTAGTTTCGGATAATCAGGGAGATTAATGAGATTTGGCCTAAATTTCTGGTATACGTTACTTGGAAATCAGCAATCAGATTTCATTTAAATTTTGTGCAAACCTTCAAAACATCTCATGTAATTTTAATATTTCCACGAAAGTACTCAGATTTTATTTTTTTTCTTCTACGAAATCTATATTTTGCATACGTTTCAGAGGAATGTCATAATTTCCATGAAAAAATTCATAATTCAGTGTAGTGAATTCAATTTTTACTTCGAATTGCGAATGTTTTTTAAAAGTGCAAAGGAAATAATTAATGTTTTATGTAATTTTTTCAGAATATGGTCCTGTTTTTTCTTATTTCCTGATAATATTTGATGCAATCAGCCGAGGTTCAGGAATTTAAGGCTTTGTCTTCAACTTTTCTTCAATCTAAAACCCTAATCTCCTTTATTGAGTGTTTCAACAATGCCACGTACAATATTGATTATTATATCATATATTTTTTTTAATCAACTCGATATTCGGTACCTAGTGAAATTGAAACAGAAATGTGGGAAGGTTTTTTTTAACGAGTTTTATGACCGGTGATTCCCAATGAAAATTGCTGCCTTTTCTCCTACACTACAACAGATGTACGGCTAAACAAATCGGTGGTTTTGAAACATCCGTATCACAGAACTAACGGCTGGTATATTATGATGAATTGTGGACGGTCTTTTTGGCTAGATTGCGTATCTGGATTTTGACGCATTCTCTTTTCCAACATTCGTTATAGTCATTCAAATGTGACAACTGAATTTATGATTCATTGCAGCCATTTTCAGAGTATAAATCTTTCTTTATTTCCTTTTCCTACTACTGACAGCAGTAGTAATTCCGAATAAAAATTTCCGGAAAGCAGTGGCGTGAAATTTGAAATTTTTGTTGCGCTTTTAAATACCTTCAAACTTTTACTTTTAAGAGACAATTCCCGAAGAAAAATTGTTGAGAGGTAAGAAGTATTACAAGAACAAACATAATTGGAGGGTTGATTTATTCGGAGCAAAGGACGAGTAACCAAACTGATTGGCAAAAAATTGTTCCGTTGATCTCTATCGTTTTTATGTTAGTAGTGTATCGTATCCATAAAATTAAATCGAAGAATTCAATTTTCGGATTGAACTAGTAATTGTAATTTCAACGCAATTAGATCTGCTATCACAAAATATTTCTATAGGTCTCATGGTGTGATCAGCTCGCAATTCTGCACTAGGCTTGAAACTTCAATTTAAAATTTGAATATAGAATTGTTAACTATACGTCCCGATATTGTTAATATCTAATGGAAGAACAGATATGAAATCCCATTAGTTGAATAAAAACAGTATGATGTAGTCATTTGAATAATTTTCTTTCGAACATCGCTTTGAGAAAAGGGAGTACAAGTAGACGTGTTCGAAATCATTCGGTTTAGATTGAATGAATTCTGATTTGAGAAAGTATTTGGAGGAAACAAGAATAAATATGTCTAGCTGTGCGATTCTCGATGCCATTATTTGAATGCTGGTCAAAGGAGACTATACAGGGTAGCCACTTTTTCAATGGGATTGTATTGGTAACTTTCAAACCATAAGAGTTAGAAGGTCGGTCAAATGGAGAAAAAGTTGCATGCATAGAAGCATTATCAAGCAGTTCAAACAAATCTAGATTATCAGGGCCGGTTATTGAGATATCATAAGAAAAGTAAATTCTGTCATTTTGATTTTTCTTTTTTTCCCACTTCATTTCAAATATTATCAAAAAATGTTACAGGAATTTTTTATTCGAGAGTAAATTGTTCTCAATTTGACGTTACAGATTTCGTATACAACGTTTCGTGCTCTCTGGGCCACCATCAACTCTTTTTTTTTTCAAAACGGACCTGTATATTTTATAACACTTTTCGAAATAACTTTTAAAGCTGAATTCAACGATATATCATACAATGTCATTCAAAGTTGATTTTCAGGTGATTTTGACCCTTATCCAAATTTCTTTGGGTCGGATTTGTATTACATTTAGGTACCTTTAGTTTAATTAACAACATGCAATACATTTCGATGAGAAAATGATCTTACTCATCTTGAACTAAATGGAACATATCAGAATCGAATCATGAAACAAGTAATAATTAATTATTTACATATTTCAATTCATAATGATTAAACAAATTATTATTTAATGAAAGAAAAATCGAATGATCATTCGAAAGTAAATGAATATGAATGAAGTAAGTGTTCGAAATGTCCACCATTTTGTAAAATGCACTTAACGGTTCTGGAACCCATACTTCTTATACATTTGCTTATTTCGTCTTCTTGAATACCTTCCAATACATTCTCAATCTTCTCGCGAGAAATCACCATTGTTGGATTTGTCATTTGTTCCGTTGATACAAATTACAGAATCGAACATTATTTTGATAGCATTACGATATAAGTTTTGCAAGGCTTGGTATTCAAATTTGAAATCATTGTATTCGCGTATCTTGACTATTTTATTAACAGCAGTTTTTGATAAATTGCATTCACTACAGATCCGACCCAAAGAAAATTGGATAAGGGTCAAAATCACCTGAAAATCAACTTTGAATGACATTGTATGATATATCGTTGAATTTGGCGTTAAAAGTTATTTCGAAAAGTGTCATAAAATATACAGGTCCGTATTGAAAAAAATGAGGTTGAGGGTGGCCCAGAGAGCACGAAACGTTGAATATAAAATCTGATTACGTCAAATTGAGAACAATTTACTGTCGAATAAGAAATCCCTGTAACATTTTTTGATAATATTTGAAATAAAGTGGGAAAAAAAGAAAAATCAAAATGACAAAATTTACTTTTCTTATGATATCTCAATAATCGGCCCTGATAATCTCGATTTGTTTGAACTGCTTGATAATGCTTCTATGCATGCAACTTTTTCTCCATTTGACCGACCCTCTAACTCTTATGGTTTAAAAGTTACCAATACAATCCCATTGAAAAAGTGGCCACCCTGTATACTTCCACAAAGTCAAATAGTTTTGAATGGCGTTCCTCTCGTGGCGGACATGTTATTGCAGCAGAATGAAATATATTCAAATCTGTTTTATAGACGTAACCAGAATAAAAAAAATAAATCGTTCCACCACTTCATCCGGGTTGCCAGATTTCAAATACCATTATAATATCAATTTTTTTCCACACGAATACATTTTTTGTTAAAACGAAAATTCTCACTTTGCAAAAAACTCTTATCAAAGGCTAATTGAAAAAAGAAACTTCGAATATGATGCAGATACTAGAGACGAACATTTTGCAGAAGTGAGGGATGTACTTCTTTTCATCTCTATAATTGGAATTTAACTGTCTGTGGAAGGGAAATAGTTGTCGCTCTGTCTTTGAAGTTTGCCATTCTGTGTATGCATTTCTTTCCAAAATTTTATATAATATTACTTTTTATCATACTCACTTGCCAGCACGGATTCTTATATATACTTATTTACTATAAGTTTTTACATAAACATATTTTTCTTTCAGCCGATCTGTGAAGCTTCCAGTGAAAAATAAATTGAGTCAGACTAAAATATAAAAGTAATAGACGACTGAAGAGAAATGGGTTTGTCTACGAATTCAACGAGTACATCATCGTATTATTCTTTAGGGAAACATATCGCTGTTTTCCAATTCCGATTTATATAGGAAAGTAGTCGAATATTTACAGTCCAATAAAATAACGTCAGTGAGGATTACACATATCCATAAATTATAGTCCCTTGAACAAAATTTGAAATTTTGACTTCATGGCACACACACGCAAAGAAAAACAAAGTTTAATTTAACCTTCGCGCATCTGTTATGTTAAATGTTAACATTTGTAGTTATTTTCCGGATTTGTTGAAGAGTTATTGAACTAAAAAAAATTTCACTCATGAGGGAATGATTATTGATCGCCTTGTATGACCGTGCCAAGCAGAGATTTAGAATTTTATAATGAATTGATTCTTTGTGGTTCCGAAAATGGGAAAAAATCATAATCCAATATTCACGAAAATAGTAAAAGTCTGAAATTTTCCTAGTCCGGATCTGATTTACTCGAATTCAGAAATATTGAAGGAAGGCGATAGGAAAGGGTGACAAAACTTCAAAATTTGAAATTGTTCGGTCGATTAGTTAAAGAGTTATTCAACTGTAAAATTTCACTCATGAGATGAACATCACCCTGTATATCCCCAACGAAGGCACTCAGGTGATTGAAACATCTTGATACGGGTCCTCCATGATGACCTTAATTTATGGTATTCATTTGTCGCATTCTTCCTGGGACACCCCGTATATCGTCCTTATCATCGAAAATTATTGATTTTCATAAAAAATCATTTCAGTGACCACAACAAATATGAAATTAGTCTAGCGACGGATCACATGAAAATATGATTGACTGATCAACTCGTTGTCAAAAATGAACTGAAATTAAACACAGTTATGCTTTGATTGAGAAAATCACCATGACAAAAGTTTTATGAAAATCACCAAAAAAAAAGTAACAAAATGGCGAATGGGTTTTTCCAGATTAATCGAATTGAGGGGAGAAAATAATGCCCAGCGATGGACAATACTTTGAATCAAAAATAAATAACCAGTTTTCAACAAAAAAGCCTCGAAATTCTGGAAAAAAAAACGGCGGAAACAATGTTGTACGCCTATGTAATAAGATTGTTATCTTCATATCTTACCTCTCTGTTCCCCATAAGGTCAATCTTATTTCCAACAACAACTATTGGCACACTCGAAGTTCCTTTGGTCTCATGGATTAGATCCCTCAACGTTCTGGCTTCTTCAAATGTTGAGGAATCAGTAACGTCATAAACTAAAACAAAGGCATCTGCAGAAGATATAGAAAGGGCTCTCATGGCAGGAAAGTCGAAAGAACCAGCAGTGTCCAAAATGTCCAGTGTCAAATGAACACCATTCACATTGAAGTCACCATGGTGCATTTCTTCCACTGTGCGTTTGTATTTCGGTGAAAAGGTAGAGTAGAGAAATTGTGTGATAATGGAAGACTTTCCTACTTTAGCAGCACCCATAACTACTATCTTATGTCTGACGTAACTACCTGAAGGGGGACCAATGGTATCATTCTTTTCAAGGGATTCTGCATCCTCACTACCTGGTGACCTGTAAAATGCATAGGAGTTTAAAATATATTCATTTATTTAATATTTTAGTGTCTGTGATATTCGATATCAACCTAAAATGTTATGGACAAGGGTGGTTGCACCAAGAAAGCATTGAGTTCCAAACACCTTTTTTTCTTGGTATGTAAAAAAAAATTGATTTTTCTCATCTTTTTTTGAAAAAAGTATCAAAGTGTAGTTGTTTTTATTTTTCTTTGTGTCCGTGTCAACATTTTGAGGTGCAGAAATAATAGGGGTTCATCAAGCCAAGTACCTTGACATTTTAATCAACTACTTGACTCGAAAATCAAGCTCGTGAAGAAGCTTGAGCTTGATTTGATTTAAATATTCATTGCTTGACTTGATATCAAGCTACTTGATATTACTTGAGCTTGATATGCACGCGTCGAACGGCATATATTCCGGCAAGCTCGTGCGCGCTTAGGCTAAATAAGGAGATTCCTCGAGCGCTGAGAGACAGAAGCATTCGCCAGTGTGACTTTATTAGTAGTTTTCTCACATTCCTATGAAATCTTTTAGTAGTTACAAAAACCTACAATAGGTTAGGACAAATTTATAAGATGCCTCATATGTCTTAGATCCTGGATGGAAAATAATGAAATCAAACGAATACTGGAGGTTTTCTCAATATTATGAAATATATTTTTTTTAAATTTTTTTCATTTTGTTCTGATATATAGTGATTTAATGAATGTTTCTATTCCAAAAAATTGAGATTTTCGGTTCTTTTATACAATAAGTTTGATAAATGAAAGTGTTTTTTGCTAGGTTCCTTCTCATTTCATAATATTTTTATTGATGCGACACAATAAAACTTCTGAAAATCAAGTAGCTTGATATGATTCAAGTCAAGCTCAAAAATAAGCAAAAATAACAAAAGAAAATTTTCCTCAAAATTATCTATGAATTTTCCGACTCATTCCAATATGGTTAAGACAAAGTTGTTCAATGAAATCGAAAAATACCTAAATCGGGTGAAATCTACAAAGGGACACCCTCTTTGTTACATGTAAGATTCGACGAATCGAGTGAGAACAAATCAGGGACATTCCTTTCCAAATTCAATTAAACTTGAGCAAGATCGCCAAAGAGAAAGGAGCAACCTTATTTGTTTCATATGTGAATTGAGTGAGAACGACCCTGGGAAACCCATTTTTACGTATCTGAATCGAGCAATATGGGTGCGAAAATCCCATTTGGTCCATATTATGTGAATCGAACCATGGAACGAGATTGCGATATTATCTCTCGTCTTTGTATCTAATTATGAAAAATATTTGATTTTTCAGTAGAAGATTCTATTTCGATTTAAGTTCTATGAAATTTAAAAATCGGTAGAAATGCCGAAAAATCGGACACAAGCGATCAACATGTCAGCGCAGAACGCGATTCAGAGCCCTAACCTGTTGCGACCTGCAGCAACAGTGCCGATAGCACGCTAAGCCTTGCATAGTCGGTACTGGCAGGGTAGTGTGTGTTGACTCTTTCCTAGATCGGTAAATGGCGCTGAACGCTGCGCAATTCTCAAAAGGAAGGCACAGCTATTGACATAAACCCAACTGGTCTACACGCTCTGCTATGGAGGTAGAGGTGTATATAGTGATTCACGGCTTGGCTTGATATTCAAGCTACTTGGCTCAAGCTCAAGTAGCATAAGCTTGACTTGAAATCAACTCAGTTCAAATCAAGTAGTCGTTTTTCAATGTCAAGTCAAGTATTTATTTATTGAAATTAAGTACTCGACTTAAAATTGAGGAACTATTACTTGACTTGAACTTGAGTTGATTTCAAGTCAAGCCAAGCCAAGCCAAGTAGCTTGAATATCAAGCCAAGCCGTTAAACCCAAAGTGTGTATGGCACGGAAGATGGAGTTGCTATACTTATTATTCCATCAGTGGTACTGGGATGAAACACCTCAATTCCATTGATGGGGTGCACTTTAAAAATCAGTTAAGATCGCCTCGAAAATATGCTATTACTAATTTCAATTTCATATGAAGTAAGTAAAGTTTAAAACCCACAGAAAAGCTACATTACCTCGGCATATTATGGCCCCACCTTTCACGAAGATCAGTTGGAAACAAATTAATTTTCTTCTTTATGTTATCAAAATATGTATTTCCATTTCAAAACGTTGATAAAATCATATGAAGTCTACATTTTGCTGACCGTACAACACCTCCAAAGTTCTCACTCTATATACTGTTGTGTTAATAATTATGTCTATTAGTCGAAATAATTACTTGAATTCAAATTATTATGTTCAGACATGTTTATTGTTTCAATTATAGTTCACATCTAAACAATTATCTATAATATGGAAGCTTTGTGGAATACCAACATATTTCGATTGATCGATTGAATAATAGTATATTATTCAACGAGCGGTAATGTAGGTCATAACTCACGTAGATGAAGTTTGCAGCACGAGCCGCAGGCGAGTGCTGTAATTCATCAAGTGAGTTATGACCATTACCGCAAGTTGAATACTATACTTTATCTACGACTATATCAATAAATACTAAGAAAAAAATACAGACTTAGAATATAGACAGAAGGAACGGGAAATAAACATATTTGCTCGATCCCGACTACAAGAGAGATGGAAACTTAGTGTCACCATTCACAATCGAACTAGCTTCGGCCAGCTCGAATCCAGTACAGAGTACAGACATAGAACTATATTGAAAATCCTTAATAGTTGCCTATAAAAATGCATTAAAATATACCAAAAAACATTCCCTGTAAACGACGACTTAATGACCTTATTGCTACAAAATTCTTTATATTTTTTCGGGCAAGTAATTCTGTATGGTAACATTTGCTGTTTGTCTTTTGGAAATGTATACCCATATAATATTTCATCTTCACTATCTGAATTAATCGTTTTCAGCAAAACATTCACAATAATTAGATATCAACTTAATTTGAAAACGTCAAAAGTGACATTCCCTCGGACATTCCTCCCCTCAATAACAATAATGGAATGTTCCCTTTCGGCCAATCGAATAGAAGCAGAGAAGTATAGAAGCACAGATCCATATTTTCCGATTTATTATAGTGAGTTATAGTAGTGAGTTATTATAACTCACGATGTTTGTTAATAGATACTATTAATTGCTCAAAAGCAGTTGAATAATGAATATCTAATTCAATAGGAGTAGATAAAGATAATATTATCATTTCAAAAACATACAGGCCTAATTAATATGACACAAAAGTTGTTTACTGAATACGAACCTGATTAATTATATAATATAACTATAACATATACAAGGTATAAGCAATAGAGTAGCATGCTTGGCCAGAGGATAACTCAACTTCACGAAGGATTCCTTAATAACATTAAGTTGCGTACTTGGGGATAATTTCAAGCACAAAGGCCCTTAATGATGCTGAGGTTCTGGAATATTCGCGGTCACTCTTTGGAAATTCGGGTATAGAATATCTCAATAGCTTCAAAGAAAAACGTGATCCGTATTAAGGTCTATTGTTATACCGCCTACAATAATCGGTTATTGTTCTTCGGACGAGATTCATATTCAAGAAGAGTCTGGAATTAGTTCTCTCAGATAGATAATATTTCAACATTTTTCAAATTCACAGAACAACAATTTCCACAAAATTGAATTGGAGATTCGAAACACGCATTTATGTGAAAAGAATTGGCCCTGGAGAGATATTTAACAAAAAGTTATGGGATTTTGTTTCAGAAAACATTTTTTTTTATGATTTAAAACTAAATTTTTGGAGTAAAGTCTCAATAATATGAAATAAAAGCGAACCAAAATAATCTGTATTGAAATAATGTCATCAGAAGCATGAGCCTAACAAGAGTGGAAATTTTGAATGCTGAAAGTTATTAAAGGACACTCTACGGTCGTCTGTGTACTCTGATGGAATGGGTAATGCATTTTTTTTATTCCATGTCGATAAATTTATATGGAGGTGGATACGATACGCTTACCTAATCCATTTCGTTCTCCATGAAATTTCACATGATGTAGATTTTCATTTCAATTCAGAAGATTCTTGTTAATATGTGACCTTTATCAAAACATTCAGTGTGATTCATTGGTAAATGGACAGAATCTAAGGGTAGATAGAGGACATAGAGCCCAATCCATGCAATTTTGCCATTGTTTTCATTGATTTGTGACACGAATGTCTTGATGATTCCTCGAATGGGGCCGTTTTTCAACGATCTCATCCTTTAAACGATCCAATAAAGCTATATAATAATCTCCTTTGATGGTCTGGCCCTTTTGGAAGTAATAAATGAATAGTATACCTTGCGCATCCCATAACACTGTTTTTCCTCCTTTTGAATTCGGTTCATTGTGTGCAGTCAACTCAGTTGACTGTCGATTGGACTCCGGTGTGAAATGATGGAGCCATGTTTCATCCATTGTCACATATCGACGCACAAATTCAGGTTTATTATTATTGAACAGCTTCAAACAATGCTCAGAATCATTAACACGTTGTTGCTTTTGATCGATTGCGAGCTCGCGCGGCATCCATTTTACACACAACTTTTTCATGTATTACTTGAACCCATAAAAAATGTTGGCCAACTGTCCCTTATTTGAAGTGGATACAGCGATCCACTAAATACCGGGATTCATTTGAAAGTATTGTTAGTCAAAAAATTCACTGGCCCCAAAGGAATTTCTGGAAACTTGGACAACCCTTGTATAATCGAAATATTCAGGCTTCCTCCAAGTGTCTTTGGATATACTAAACAAATATTCGTGAATGATATGATGTAGAAGTTCAGATGATATCTTCACAATGTCTGTTATCTCGATCAACTTCACTTTACGGTCATTCAAAATTATTTTGATTCTTTCTTCGGTGACAGCCTCTTTTGGGCGTCCATTGCGTTCGCCGTCTTCGTTGCTGAAAATCATATGGATTTAATACTAGCCCCTCCATCTGTGCATCAGACTGGGAAATTTTCAATTGGCCTAATAATAAGAGTGTTCTTTATTATCAAGATATGGCGAGTTTTATTGATTTGGTCAATTTCTTCACTTACCCATTAATTTCGAACCAGCCTATATATTTCTATAATATTTGATACGTTATTCTCTGCAACAACTACTTTATACCGACATAGCAACTGAATTTTTTTTCAGGTCCAGCCTAGAAAAAATTGATAAAAAAGACTCAACCGAAAAAACACCCTGTACGAGTTTATCAAAATTTTTTGAATTTGTTAGGATATTCGAATAAAGGAGAAAAGACTAGAGGGAGCAAGGTGTTTCTCGAACTTCTGATGCATGTCAGTTCTATACACTCTTGGGTCCGTTTTCGCAAAGATTTATTAATATCAAATTGCCTTATCCATTATTTTTACAATCAGCTTCTTCTATTTTTCATAGCAATTCGTGAAAAAAAAAGTGCCTTAAATTTGCGACCTAATTGAAAAATACAAAGCATTGAAATCATGACTTTCCGATGGCGACGCAAACTCACTTGCATGACCATTTCTTTACAATTCAGAAACTGGGCATTCTAAATTACTCTGTAGATATGGAAATATTCTCATTTTGTTATTTGTTATTGATATGGCGATAGGTGGCAGAAAATTTAAGCTGCTGTGGGAGGCCCTTGGAAATTCGGAGAACACCTAAAACCATTACATGAAAAAATTCATTAATCAAATTGAAATTAATGTTGAAACCATTGCATCCATATCAAAAGAACTTAAAATGGCGTTGCTGAATTGTGGTGGATATATCATGCCAATTATTGCATTTCATACGTATTCATTTTCCTTTGATCAAATAACGAGCACCCGACTATGAGTTTTTCGAATAACAAAACGTCAAGTGAATTCTCTAGTCCACTCCAACTAAAATTTCCTGTGGAACTATGCATGACGCCAGATAAACAGCATATTGTTCCCAAATGGACGGCGATATTTAATATACGACAGTATAAACTGAAACAAAAACGAAGGCAGATTAGAGAACAGCATCATAATTACATTGGATTGATGCTACTTTCCTTTATCATGGGATTATTAACAGGAATCAGCCCACATTTCCGCAACAACAACAGGCATTTAGTTATGGAATTTCCGAAAATTGAATGGAAATTATGGACAACAGAGGAAGAGGAGGTGAATTGAGGAGTGAACATTCCACCTGAATTCTATCTGCTATTATGGTTGAGTAGAAAATACTCGTGATAGCTTTGAGGCTGTTCATTATTACCAATAATTTAAGCAGAAATCCTAGGAAATGATAGAATTGACGTCAGGAGTGATTATGTCAAATATAAACAAAATGAAGAAAGAGTGGAAGTTCATACATGCATCAGTTGCTCCCTTGGAGACCACATAACTGATTAAAGGTCTATATTTGGTCTCAAAAGGTGAAATTTTTGCATGAATAAACGGGTGGTTCAAAAATTCCTATGTGGTTAGGAGTATTTTCCTAATTTTTTCTATCAGCACGAAATTTTGTGGAAAGTTTGCAATTCTTACTCTTCATTATACCGACACTATTGTCACAGAAATACATATCAGGTTAAAGCGAGCAATTTTTAATTCTGCACGAAGCATGATTTATAGTGTTTTCGGCCGGCTGAAAGACAGAAATGAATTTTATCACGGATTCGTCAACAGTAAGTTGAACTTCATCGTTTGGGACCATTTTCGCTCTAAAATTTGCCTATGTTCGAAAAAAAAATCTCTCAAAAACTAAACTCTGAAAATTTCGCATTTCACGTTTTAGCATGTTTTTTTTAACGTTTTTCCGGCTTCTCCCGATGTCATTTCATACTACACAATACAAGAGAAAACAAAGATACCTTATCCATTTAATCGATTTGTAGTACAACGAAGTGATTATGCTGTTTTGGAATCGATTACCTCCACTAGATTTGACTATCTCAAAATAGACATCTAATCTATTTGGATCATCAGATAAACGTAAATTAGTTTCCCAGAGTGATACACGCAACAATCAATAACTATTTGCTGAAAACAGCATGTTTGCAATTGGTAAATACAGGTTCATCATACTAGCTCTGCCAAGGGAGGGACTGCAGCAGAAATATTATTTTTCCTACAACTGCTATGAAGAGTAGCGTATTCTTCATAGCTCACCCAATTTCGAAACTATGTATTGCTCATACTGTGAGAAATATTATTCCTTACGGCACTTTGCCCACACCTTGCTTGGTAGACCAATGAAATAGGGCATTTGAGAAGTCGTTTCTATGGAAACGCAATAATTGAATAAATACTGTCATTTTGTATTTGAGTAGTAGGAAAAGTAAAGTGTGCAACATGTGGGAATAGTATATTGTGCAACAAGTGGGGAAGGTCCAACTTTTCTCGCGAGTGTGGACAAGAGCGAGAAAAGGACTTTCTCCACATGTTGCACATTATACTTTTTCTACAAGTGCACTAATTTCAATAATTCAACTAATGGACTTGATTCAAATCAAAATGGCCTTCGTTGACAGTATGTTCTGATTTATTGCGTTTCCATAGAAACGACTCAAAAGCCCAATTTCATTGGTCTACCAAGCGAGGTGTGGGCAAAGTGCCGTGAGAAATAATATTTCCCACAGTATGAGCAATACATAGTTTTGAAATTGAGTAAGCTATGAAGAATACGCTACTTTTCATAGCAGTTGTAGAAAAAAGACCTTTTCTCACTTGTGTGTTCACGGCAATCGCCTTTTAGGCTCGTGCCACAAAATTCTACACTCGTCGTGAAAAAAGTTGATCTTTCCCCATTTGTTGCACAATATACTATTTTCTTTGTATCAAGTCTCATACTTGAGCACGTTCAACAAAAATACTTCCTGAAGCCAACAGATGCTAGGATTGTTCGGTCATGAAAAAAATTGCAATTTTACTATTCTGAAAAGGTTCCGAAGCAAAAAAAACTTCTAGCATAAAAATTTTCGTATGAGTAACAAATTTCTCATTTTTGTGTTATCATCATTCAATCACATGTTTGATTGATCGAAGGAGATAATGACTTCGACTGATTAGAAGAAAATTAACCAAATTTTATGAAATGAATTTAGAAGCACCCTAAACAAAAAAAAGGAACTTAAGATGTGGAAGATGGAATTATCGAAAAGTTTTTTTTCAGGAGACCTTCTTCATTTTCGATTCTGCCAATATATAGTATTATAAGACTGTTTGCGGATTGGATCAAAAATGTACAGGGTGTTTATGAGAAGATCATGAACTTGGACAACACAACTTCATCAAAACTCAAGATTTTCAAATTACAACCTATATTTCTTACTATTTCAGACAATTACACCTATATAGAAAAAGGGGGGTTACCCTTTAGCAAACCTTCAGCAAACCCTTTACCTGAAATGAAAACTTCAAAAGTTATCGAGGAAAAACATGAACCATGGAAAACCCACAATTTCTAACTGAAATGAGTAGTATGTGACTTTCGGAAAACACACATAGAAACACAAAATCGAGTGTTTCGATAACTAAATTTAACATTTTATTAATAACAAGACAATGCATAAGATGGAAGGATATATTGGTTGAAACCTCAGAGTGATAAACATAGATAGAGGGAGCATATGTCATTGTTCATTGTGAACAACCGATGACACTAGGAGAGCAAAAGTTGCCAAACCTTGAATGTCAGCAGGTAGATACAGAAAATAATAAATATTCTGTTTATTATAAATTCGACAATGGGGAAAAGTATCGAATTCCAAATATTCAAATTTGCATATTCAATCGGGAATCACTCAAATAATTTTTTTTCATTGAATATAATATACATTCATAACGATAGGGACATGTAAAAATTGCAAGAACTCCCCATATCTATGTTTATTACTTTATGGTTAAAACATATAAAGAAGTTTAAACCGAATGAAAAATATTAACAATAAACTATTTTTAGCTCGAAAAATATTAGATATCAGGAGAGTTTAGGCAATGATTTCACCCTGAAAGAGCGGAACATGGGATGGGAACTCAAGTTGGAATGATGGAGGTAAATAATTTCCTAATGTTATCCTTCTCTTCACACAGACCACGACATTAACTAAAACGGAAACTATCACACGAATCTTCCCATAACGACATGTCATTTATAAAAGGAAATTAGGTCGAATTATGGTCCAACCATCAGGCGAGTGATGGAACACTTCTGGGTAGAAATAGAATAATATTTCTTAGTCGAGGGATTTGAGCAACGAATTGAAATTACAATGCATTTGAGATTATATTGGGATAGCAAGTAGGAACGTCGTTCAAACCTATAACAACGCTAGGAGATTTCTAAATAAAGGTATGTATTTCGGAATTGAGTTGAGAACTGAGCCGATAATCTCTCTCTTAGCATTGTTTCATAATTCTTTTATTCATCTGCTAGGCCAGTCTATCTGAACTCTGTATGTAGCATACGTGCAAAGTATTCTTATATTGGGATCAGTTATTTGGAACAGATTCTATGAAATTTATATCAATCGATTAGAAAACGTTCAGAAAAGCACATTAGGTATAAATAGAAAATTTCATCAAAATAGCGTTAATACTGAAAATTCAGTAAAAATTTCTGAAATTACAAATTCGATATTATAGAAACTATCGAGACCAGGAAGCTTACACTTCTCACTTTTGTTCACAAGGCGGTATAGAATAGATTGAAGCAAAAATCAACAATACTAAAAATATTGATCATCACTGCAATATCTTTAGTGAGGAAAACATCAAATCATAAGCATGCTCAATTTAAATCTACTACTAGGTTGTAAAAATGGTTTGAAAGATCAACTAAAATCCAAATCCCAAAACAAGTAATGTCTTAAAAAATTTGGAAAAAAAATTATCTCAAAAAATAAGGAAGGAATTGATGTGAAGTCAGAAACTTCAGAGCGCTTGTTCATTCATTCACCAACTGCGCCCTTCGAGACCAAAGAACTGTACATAGCTTGAAATTGTTATTTCATATTTAATCGATATTTTTCTGGGTCTGATGAAGTGATCTTCTTAAAATTTTGCATGCTTGAAATTTTATTTCACATCAACACTCAAATCTAACCCTTCGTCGGTTTTGAAACAAATTCGATCATTCTTTCTTGATGTATTGCGAATTGTTTGTATTTGCATTTTTTCATGATTCAGACTATTTTGAAACTGTCCCTGAAACTGGTCTGCTTTGTAGTTATTAATGGTTTTGTTCTAAATGAAACAGCGATCAACAAGTGCTTCTTCATAACGTTGAACAGCCGTTAATCAAACATCAACATCTACCCACATTCGTGCAAAATAAATTCCACTTCCGCAAACCACACTCATCAAACAAATAGGATGTTCACATTTTAAATGTTCAATTTCTGGTTTCGCCCGAAATAATCATTTTGCGGAAAATAAAGGTCAACTTCATTACCTAGAGTTTTGTTGCCTGTCAGGCTCAGATTCTTCTTTGAGGAAGGAGGGCTGCAGACTAAAACGCCTACGAAACTGATGTCTACCCTTCATGAAAACGTTTGGTTGTGCTGACGATCGCCTCACTCTGAAACAAATTGAAATGGTGACAATAGAGGCATCATTAGAGGAAGAGTTACCAGAAATTCATCATCTATAGCAGGAGGAACTTGAAATGGGTTTTTGCGCGGAAAGTCACCGACATGAGACGGGTAAATAGGAAATTATAACGCATTCAATCTAAATTAGAGATTTTCTCGTCGTGGAAATTTTTTTTAAAAGTTACTCTGTGTATATGTATATTTACGGAGATATCTAGAGCCCAGATGGAGGAATTATTGTAAAAAAATATTTATGATGCTTTAATTAAACAATTTTTTCAATGGAGTCGTGGTTTAAAATGTTTCGTCATACTCAATTTTCATTTCTAGCGTAGTTCTTATAGAGAACAGTGCGAAATAGTATATTCTAAAACAAGTTGCAGAATGGGCTCTTATTCCAACACGAATGCGAAATTCGAAAACGAGCGACGAAGGAGCGAGTTTTGGAACGTATGAGTGTTGGAATTGCCTTCTGCAACGAGTATTAGACGATATTTTCTCTATTTCAATCAGTTTTGCGAAATATTGTCGAAATTCAATGAAAAAATCAGATTATATATCCTAGTGACTTTTGTATTGTATCTTGGCTGTTGGTGTGACTGTTACGAAAATTGACAGATTACGGAATTTGAATATGAATCGTATGTTTCGAATTTAGACATAATTTACAATGACACATTAAATTCGTGAATTATGTCTGACGAAATCGATTTAACACTACCAGAATTATGAGAATTTGCGAATATGTAGCAAATCATTTCTGTATATCCCCAAATTATATTATATTGACAATTATTGACGTTTGAAGTTTGATAGGATTGGAAGTCAGCATAGACAACCACAAAACGAAAAATATATCTGAAAACGATGCTGTAATGAGTTCATTACAGCACTGTTTTTTAGAACTGTAATGAACTCATTACGATACAGAAATAGAGAAAATCATTTATCTCCTTAGGCAGACTTCTTGAAAGATTATTCTAGTTACTTCCCCCAGGATGCATTTATAAATTGTAATTAATTACAACCTCTACCCACACAAACATTTCTGCTAAGTTTAGTTTTAAAATTCTAACGTTTTCTTGGTATGGCATTTTCTATTTTACAGAGTAAAATGTTATTCAAGAATTCAGAAACTGACAAGTTGGTGAGCTTCGATTTTTTTCTTGTTAAGCATCCTTCCCTAACATAAATGGCACATACTCCGTGTTGATTTTCACTCCTACAGAAACACTCCATAAGAATAAAGTTCTTGATTCCACAATTTTCCAATTGTCTTTTGGATTTCCAATGCTCTGTTCTACATAGAGCTCAACATTCTGTATGTTGCTGCAGAAAAACTTCAATCTGATTCGAACAATTTCCTATTGACTGCATATCATGATGAATTATACTATTTAAATTCAGTTCAGAATAATCTATTTCTATAATTATCGTTGTATATTTGTGATTTTCATTAATTCATACAAAAATTTCAAGTTATAGGTCTTTCCGTTCCGAAAATATAAATTCTGTTATTCAAGTTCTTCAATGCCATAATCCCCGTTCTTATATTCTCTTAAGTAAATCTCAAAATTATATCTTTTATATCGGTGAAGGAAAGGAAATTACGTGCAAAAAAATAAATTGCCTAAATTAGATCGGTCTGACTGAGAAAAACTCGAAACAATTCATCAGACGGAGGTGTTGAAATCCCACCCGATTCCAATTAAAATTCGAAATTTAATCAGAAGAAGAAATGACTGAAGATTAATCGAAAACTGTTGCGAATAATAATTGGATTTTTCACGTCAAATACGGATGTTTATAGCTGAATGGTTGAAAAAGAGATGAAAAGAAAAACCACGACTGTATGTGACAAGTTTTATTTCGATGTCGCAACAAAAACCTCTACAAAGATGTTCATGAATGAATAATTTCAAATTGAGTTTGCCCTTTATGTTCTACAAAGTTGACTGATTGTAAGATACCTAATATCTATCCATCATTTTCAACAGAAATAACGCGTTTTCCTCGCGTCCTCAGTTAATTTCATCATAAAAGAAAATGTAAAAGTTAAAATATGCGAAAAAAAAGACACAAACGAAAACCGAGTAAAAATGTTCATTTCAATAATCCCCATATGGATTACACTGAACTTTGCGAATCACTAGAAAGATAATTAAGAACTGGTAGATGCAGCCAATGAATGTAACTAAAAACGGCCCCGGAGTGAACGTGGACTTTTTCAGCCAATAGAAACAACTAAATTAACACATTCTGGTTCCAGCGACGATTCGCTAAATACTGGGGGTTATTTGAAAATACTGTCAGGCAATACATTCACTGGCCTCTGGAAACTTCCAAAACCAGTGTTATGGCTTCTGTTTTTGGTTGAATCGATCAATTGTAATTCTATTAAATTGGGATAATGAAACACCGGATTTCTCAACTAATATATTGAATTTGGCTATACAAGTTACGTGTTTACAAGGTGACAACTACGAGCGTACTGAATATGGTACCCCAATTTCCTGGGGATGTTAAGTTTCGCTTTCGATTTTGCATACCAAAGCTCAATCCAAGTCCCTGATTGGTTCACGTCGTCATTCCTTGCCCTAAGATGTGACTTCAGGATGACCATATGTAGCGCCAATGTGGCGCCAAGGATGCACTTGTTCTATTTTTAGTTCTCGCTGTACCTGCTGGGGTTGGTTTTTCGACCTAAATGCGTCTTTCTGAATATTCAACTGCCCGTAAAGTTTACGTGAAATTCACTTGACGCAACAGCTTCCTCCAAGTGACTTTAGATATACTGAAGTTTATATCTGAGTATCTCAAAACGCTATATTAGTAATTTTGACTCAGATGGCTGGACTTTATCGTTTGAAATCATCTCCAGATCAAAATTCGACAATTACAAACAATGTGACAAAATAATCGTTTCGGAGACGAGCGCTAAAAATAATAAAATTACCAGATATGAATTTAACAGGCCAACGAATCATTCAGAGCGTTCATCTACCCGGGTCGCTATCCAGAGGGGATTTTTAGGTGTTTACGTTTCACAAAGCCGGATTTAGTTGATTTCGTCGTTGAAGAAACAACCAAAATAATCGCATTATTCGAATCAGCGCAGTGTCCCGCAGTTATCTCAACCGTTTTCACGTAGGCGATGATTCTTGACTCGACAAATACAGAGGATTTCCACCTCGGCATGAAACAATTTAATGTATAATTTTGAACGTTCCATCCAACGTTTTGCGAATCATCCGATTCTGATTTGATTAATCGGAAGGGTTCCTTTTATAATAAAACAGCTGACGTGGCTTCTAATGAAAACAGGGTTGAAGGAACTGTGTTCAGTTCGATTGTTTTTCATAATTATATTTCAAAAGTGAAGTACTGCCGCTTTCTCAAATCGATCAGTCATCGGTTTTTTTTTCAAACGTACATGAAAAGTGACACTTCTTCTCCTTCTGAAATAATATACTCTTTCTCCAAACGTAGGTACAATAACATCGTCATTCTTAGACTGACAAAATTGTTCAAAATTTGCCTAGTAAATTTGTTTAAATTTGGCTAGCAAGACTCGATATTCTTGTAGAGTGTGATACATTGTTGAATTCGTATTTGTTTTTCTTTTCATCCTATAAGGAGAACCAATATGGCGTCCATAAGAAAGAAAAATTGACTATCGTGTCTATGAAATAATGAAACACAGAAAAAATCTGAAGGCACCATTAGAATCTCTATATTAGATAATGGCTACAAACCAAATTTCGTGAAGTAATATCCGAAAACAAATGAGTTATACAGAAAAAAAAGAAAATGTCGATTTAAAGTTTTTTCGAGATATCTCGAGAACCATTGGCAATATTTTGGATCTGGCACCAACACACTAATTCGATAAATAACGCAACTTTTTTATACTTTAAGCCAGCCTGTATATCTAAAGGTTTTCGATATCACTGTGGTGACCATCTAAATAGTTCTAACCCTGTATATGTCAATGATTTGGGAAATATAGATTATTCTATTCTGATATATGTCCGTACAATTTTGGTGAAGACATTGTCATTTATAGCAATTATAACTAACACTTTTTGTAATTTCACTTCATTTTTTGCATATTGTTTCATCTTATCATTTATAGAAAACCTCAACGCTTCAATCGTTTCAACACATTCACATGATGAGAAACTAGTTCAAGACCGTTAAATAAACCGCAAACTGAAAACTTTTTAGTCTCGATGATCAAATTATTTAGTTCCTTAAAAGTTGTCTGCTGCTGAAACCAAGCTCCTATGAAGAGAAGAGCGTTCTGGAATTTTTCAGTTGCCGCAACTCAGAAATCGCCTGTGAAAGTGTTCTCATAGGAACTAAGTTATACATTATATTTTTGCAATTAAATAGTTGCTTGACAAAAGTTGCTAATGTGCGGAGGAACAGCCAAGATCAATTTCTACCAACTAAGGCACAAACAACCAGTTAAGGATACTCTGATAATAAATAATGGTTTGTATATTAAAATATTAAATTAATTTCAAGGTATTCAGACAATTTTTCAATTGTGGAAAAAGTAGCTTCCGGAGCGGGACTCGAACTCGCAACCGCCGAATTACTAGTCCGAAGCTCTCGCCTTTGAGCTATCAAAGAAGGGAGGTACTTTTTTCCAGAAAAAAAAATTGTCTGAATGTCGTGAAATTAATTTAATACTCTGATAATGTTCGTCATGCATTGTTATTGAATTACCTATCTCATTTTCGAAAATATTGTTGGATAATGATTCCCTCAGATCATTCGTGAATATTCTGAATATACATTGGGCAATCAACTAAGCAGTTCATGTAAAAATAATACCCAATTAGTGACCTTGTTCTATCGTGTAGCACATCATGACGTACATCAATTCCCATAATGTCACCTCTCGATCTGACATGTAATAATCAATAAGTCATAATTACAGATAAAATAGGGAGCAATTAAAATCGTACGCTCCTTTTGATACACCTTGCAGAAACATTTTTGAATCAGCCATTAAGTTAATGCTTTTTTCATATTTATTATTGAGAAGGAACACCACCATGTGGTCGCTCAGTTCAAAACCAAATCAGAGATTTCTTCATACAAATCACCGATTTTTATGAGGTTTTCACATAATTTCCTCAAGGGAAAATCTACATAGAATCTACTTATGTCTAATTTGCGAATGAAAAAAAATTTGGTAACTTTTCGTTTTTCGTGAAGAAATTAATTATGTAAGTACTTAGTAAAAGGCACTGATATATTATAAAAATATTCTTAAGGAAAAACTAACAAAAATCATCACAAAAGAATTAACACTATAAATTCGTGAAATTAGTCGTACAGTGCTGCCCTCTACTTATTTGCTTCGAAAAAAGAAAGAAGCTGAAGTGAATGTACCGGGTTTTTCACCATAATTTGACCCTCCCTTTAACTTTGTTACTGAAAGAGGAACAAAAAAATGTTTTCTACAAAAGTTTCACGAAATCGACTAGTGTTTTTTGAAATGATTTCACAGAACGAAATATATACAGAGTGGGCAACATATTGATAGCAACTTCATTTTTCAAATGAAACACTCTGTATATTTTTCTATATTTGACTAGCTCTTTTTTCCCTGATTTCAAATATATAACATATGTTTGGCCTATCTCTCTTATTCTGAGTACCACAGAGTTTCAAATTGTAAGAACCACCTGGCATGCTCAGTAATCAGTTTTTAAGTGGTAGGCTGCGATAACTCAAAATGTTTTTTTTTTGAGTTATCTCGTTGGCAACGATATGACATATAGTCAAATTGCCAACGAGATAACACAAAAAAGAGCATTTTGAGTTATCGCAGCCTTCAAGTGGTAGACTGCGATAACTCAAAATGCTCTTTTTTGAGTTATCTCGTTGGCAACGATATAAAATATAGTCAAATCGCCAATGAGATAACTCAAAAAAGAGCATTTTGAGTTATCGCAGCCTACCACTTGAGAACTGCCAGCTTGCATGTCAGGTGGTTCTTAAAATTTGAAACTCTGTGGTACTCAGAATAAGAAAGATAGGCCAAACATATGTTATATATTTGAAATCAAGGGAAAAAGAGCTAGTCAAATATAGAAAAATATACAGAGTGTTCCATTTGAAAAAATGAAGTTGCTATCAATATGTTGCCCACTCTGTATATATTTCGTTTTGTGAAATCATTTTAAAGAACACTAGCCAATTTCATGAAACTTTTGTAGAAAACATTTTTTTGTACCTCTTTTAGTAACAAAGTTGAAGAGGGGGTCAAATTATGGTGAAAAACCCGGTACAACACCGTACACCGTTCAAAGTCGGGCCATTGCAGTAGCGGCAGAGTGGAAATGAATAGGTACCAAAGTTCAACTGATACGCGGAAAACCACGTGGTAGTAATCCCTCTTCAACAGTAGAATTCGGGATCCAAACTTACCCTGAAAATGGCAAGTTTCTAAGTCTTTCCCATCGAGAGTTATCGTGTTTACATTCTAAAAATTTGACACGACCATCCCAGGCACAAAATCTGAAAATTAAAGACATCGTGACGGGATAACAAAGCGATCTATTCCGGAAACGACCGCCCGAAAAAGGCATCAGATGAATTCATGCATATTTTCATATCACGTTCGCGGAATTCCGCTATGCCATTTCGACCCAGTAAATCGAATCAAGGTGAGAAAAATCTTCATTCCTACTGTACAAACCTCAAACAGTTTCATGGAAATCGCTGAATATTTCAACTGATGTCAGTGCCACGGGTCAAACCACGTTCAGGGCAATTCCAGTAAAAACCGCCGAATTCAATTATTATTCAGACCCTCGCTTAGTATGCAAAAATCATTTCTTTCGACCTCCGCTGGCAACGCTGACAGAAAATATCCTTTCGAGGATGAGCTGAAGGACCGTTAAGTATTGAAGAATGTGCACTCGGCTATTGACACGCGAGATTACGCCTTTCACTGTGCAGGCCGGCGGAGGGAGTTATTTTAATCAATAAGTTCGGAAAGGTTAGAAGATGAAGTGTTGATTTCAAATGAATCGATGCGGAAAATTTTCGAAGCTCGAAACATAAAATTACGAAGAGGTGCAGCATTATGCCCCTACTTATAGGATTTCGCTTTGAGCACTTTCCGTACGTATCTCCAGAAGCAAGAAATAAATAATTTCAGCAAACGCAGTGAGGAAAAATTTCAAAGAAGCACTGCCATGCACGAGCCTTTCAGCACTTTTTCGTTTCTTTTTTTTTTCCTACTACTGATGGATTCTAACATGTCAAATGAACTGAATAAAGATAGTTATGCATCCTTAATGGCATGGAATTTCTACTGGGAGTTTTTTATACATAGGCGTACAATTTTGCTTCCGCCGTTTTGTTCCCAAAATTCTAAACTTAATTGTGAAAAACTGGTTATTCATTTATGATCCATGGCTGGCTACTTCTTTCTTCCATCTTTCGGGCAGCGTACGAATCCCACGTTAAAAAAGCTGGTCATCTTTTGGAGGGATCCACGAATCGATCCAATTTTTACTTCTTCATAAGACCGGAAGTGCTGGTCAGCCAGGCCGTGTGCCATTGATCGAAGCAAGTGATAGTCCGAGGGAGCAACGTCTGGAGAATACGGTGGGTGGGGTAGGACTTCCCATTTCAACGTTTCCATCTTTATCATCTATCTCGTTGTATTGCGATCGTTTGTCTTTCAATTCTTGGCTAAAACGAATTAATTGCGTTCGATAACAATCACCTGTTATTGTTTCAGTTGGTTTTAACAACTCATAATACACTACGCCGAGCTGGTCTCAACAAATACTGAGCATTACCTTGGAACCGTGAATATTTGGTTTGGCCGTGAAAGTGGATGCATGGCTGGGATATTCCCATGATTTTCAGCGCTTGAGATTATCGTAGAGAACCCATTTTTCGTCTTCAGTCATAACGCGATGCAGAAAACCCTTTCGTTTTTGCCTTGAAGCAGCTGTTCTCAAGCAAACAAACGCAGTTCAACATCTCTCGGCTTCAACTCGTACGGCACTCTATTTCCTTGCATCTAAATCATTCCCATGACATTCAGGCGTTCGGAAAAGGCTTGTTGCGTCACTCCAAATGATCCTGCTAATGTTTGTTGCGTTTGGCACCAGTCTTGATCAAGCGATGCCTCCAATTCTGCATCTTCGAAAACCTTCTCTCTTCCACCACTGGTCTTCGACGTCAAAATCGCCGTTCTTGAAGCGTTAAAACCACTATCGCCACTTTCTCAAGAATAACGGCCTCATCATAGGTATTTGAGAGCGTTCGATGAGCCTCAGCCGCAGATTTCTTCATATTAAACCAGACAATTCAAACCTCTCTTAAATGACTAGAATTTGGCTCGTGAGCTGACATGTTCAATCGAGAATAACTTTATGATGCAGACACAAATGGACTAATATTTTGATGGCGTTATGTTTACAAATACCTAAGCTCACTATACGACATCTACAATCTTTTTATTTCGATTACCATTTACCGCTACAGCCATCTATTGCAAAATGGCGAAAGCAAAGTTGTACACCTAATTATAATATTTATTGCCATGAAAAAAATTTAAATTACATGACTCGTCAATGAGAACGTTAATAAGTCTATACCAAACTAATCTAAAATTTACACAAGACAACTCATAGTTTACATTTCAAAAAGAATTAACAATCATAATACAAATATCACAGTCAATAGACCATTTTCTCCAATAAGAGACTGATCGTCCTTCCAAACCTCTGTTATGGGCTATTTCAGCTCAGCGTTAATAAAGGGTGTTTTTTTTTCGAGGTATATAACTTTAAGTTGGCATTTCTGTTCAACATGCTGACCGATGTAACAGCTGTTAAGTGATTTATTCTCAGTTTGGTTTGTCAATTCATCATGAATACACTCACGCCTGAACAACGCTTGCAAATAGTGCAATTTTATTTCGAAAATAATGGTTCTTTGCGGAATACGTATCGCGCACTACGTCCATTAGCGATGAAGCGCACTTCTGGTTGAATGGCTACGTCAACAAACAAAACTGCCGCATTTGGAGTGAAGCTAATCCTCAAGTGTATGTCGAAACACCGTTACATCCAGAAAAACTGACTGTTTGGTGCGCTTTATGGGCTGGTGGAATCATTGGTCCGTACTTCCTCAAAAACGATGATAGCCAGAAAGTTACAGTCAATGTGATCGGTATAGAGCCATGATTACTAACTTTTTCATTCCTGAATTGAACAACCATGATGTACAGGAGCTGTGGTTCCAACAAGACGGCGCAACATGTCACACAGCTCGTGTCACAATCGATTTATTGAAAGACACGTTTGGTGACCGCCTAATTTCACGTTTTGGACCTGTGAATTGGCCTCCAAGATCTTGTGATTTAACACCGCTAGAATACTTTCTGTGGGGCTATGTAAAGTCATTGGTCTATGCGGATAAGCCACAAACCCTTGACCATTTGGAAGACAACATTCGCCGTGTTATTGCCGATATACGGCCACAAATGTTGAAAGTCATCGAAAATTGGACGTCCAGATTGGACTACATCCGACCCAGCTGTGGCAGTCATATGCCAGATATCATATTTAAAATGTAATGCCACAAGATTATCTTGCGGATAAATGAAATTCATGTCAATCGAATAATCCATCGTTGTTTTATTGCAATTTAAAGTTCTATAGCTCTGAAAAAACACCCTTTATATTATATAATTCCCTTGAGAGAGTCACCCTTTGAAAAATAGTAATTTATTATACAAGGAAAAAAAGTATTTATTTCAGCTGGAAAACACGTAACTCTCAATAAAACCTGTTTGCAGGGGGAATACAGTTGAGTAAACCAACTTAACAACAACTAAAAATATATAGTTTCCAAGTATACTGAAGGAAGTAGAACCCGAAGTAGAAGCATTAGGATCACCTTTGAGAGGAAACGTTGTGCCACACCTATCAGCAGACTATTTTCATTCATCAACCTAATATTGAATTCTGATTGACATAAAGTTCGCGAACCTGAAATGAAAAAGAAACCGAAATTGACTACAAAATAAACACAGAGGAAAATCAATAGTCAGATGGCTGTGAGTGCATCACTTGTTTATTTCCGCAAAGTCATCAAAGTAATCAATTATTCGAGTCCATATTGCATGTTTATCGATTCTGATTAATGAAATGAAAGATAACGCTATCTTCTATTGACAAAGTCGAATCAATTTATAAGGTTTTCAATAATAGTTAGTTAGCTTTTATTATTGGAATGCATTTGGGGGTTATTCCAGCCCATTTCATGGAATGAAAATATCCATCATTCTTTGTTGACTTGTTCCAGCTTGTATTGCTGCAATATACGCTGCAGTTTATTTAAATTAGGAATCACACTCATGGAATGTCTTTATTAATCCTCATTACATCTTAGTGGCTTTTGAAATGTTCTTTTGTGCTTTTCACTAAAGGTCCATATTCACGGTGATAGTACTATCACGATAGTGCTGCCAATCATAAATTTTGTAGGTATTGTCAATTCTCATTCAAATTTGTGAATCCACCCGAGATGAGTCCATTAAAACTATTTCAAAGAGTACTACGATGCCAATATGAGGCCAATAAATCAAGAAATTGTGTATACATATACATATCAATATATCTATAGACGCAAACCTTTGACATTTAGGACCACACAATTGGATGGAAAGCGTATATAAATAGCCATGTGTTAACAGCCCAATTGAGAAGTCCCCGGTGTACTATAGTAAAACACATTTGTTTGGCAAAATTCGATTTTATTATTCAACATATATGCCTTCGAAGTCACTGATTATAGCAATCTTCGAACTTTCCGATTTTTATTGTACGATTTGTCTTTTTTTTCAGTTTCGCCGATTACTTCTTCATTGGCGCTAAAATTTTTTACAGCGAGTATTCTTTTGAGGTCTGAGAACGAAAAAAAGTCGCTGGGGGCCAGATCTGGCGAATACGGTGGATGCAGAAGCGATTAGAAGCCCAATTATGCAGTTTTGCCATTGTTTTCATTGATTTGTGACACTTCGCATTGCCTTGATGAAACAGATCCTTTCTTCTTCAAATGGGGCCGTTTTTTAACGATTTCATCCTTAAAACGATCCAATAACGCTAAATAATAATCGTAGTTGATGGTCTGGCCCTTTTGGAGGTAATCAATGAATATTATACCTTGCACATCCCAGAATACTGATGCCATAACCTTACCAGCTGACTGTTGTGTTTTTCCTTACTTTGGATTCGGTTCATCGTATGCAGTCCACTCAGCTGACTGTCGATTGGACTTCGGAGAGAAATGATGGAGCCATGTTTCATCCATTGTCACATATCGACGCAAAAATTCAGGTTTATTTAACAGCTCAAAACACTGGTCAGAATCAATAACACGTTGTTGATTTTGATCGATTGTGAGCTCGCACGGTACCCATTTTGCATACAGCTTTCTCATGTACCTACAAATATTCGTGAATGATATGATGTACACGTTCAGATGATATCTTCACAATGTCTGCTATCTCAGTCAACTTCACTTTACGGTCATTCAACATTATTTTTTGGACTTGAAGTGGATACCTCGATCCACTAAATACCGGAATTCATTTGAAAGTATTGTTAGGCAAAAAATTCAAGGGCCCAGAGGAATTTCTGGAAACTTGAACATCCCTTGTATAATCGAAATATTCAGGCTTCCTCCAAGTGACTTTGGATATACTATACGAATATTCGTGAAAGATATGATGTAGACGTTCAGATGATATCTTCACAATGTCTTCTATCTCGATCAACTGCACTTAACGGTCATTCAAAATTATTTCGATTTTAGCGTCTGTGAGAGCCTATTTTGGGCGTCCACTGTGTTCGCCGTCTTCGGTGCTCATTTCACCACGTTTAAACTTAGCAAGTTTTTGCTTCAGCTGAATATTTTTCCTTGAAAAAGGTACAACTGCAATGTAGGCAAAAATTGATTTGTATAGTGTGAGGTGAAAAAACATATATTATTATTATTATCTTTTTTCAAATAACAAAAGTAGCTACACTCTCAACGCAATGTCTCACAAACTAATGGTTTTGAAATTAAAAAAAAAAATGGTCGGATTGCTGTCAAATTTTGACACGTATCGTTCGAAAGTTTGTACTAACTAAAAATCATATGGATTCATCGGTGCTTGTATTAGCACCGCCATCTGTGCATCAGACCGGAGACTTTTCAATTGGCCCAATATTCCTACCTTCCCTCGGATTTCCGTTTTTGCGAAAAAAACCGAGTACGTGTTCGCTTGACCACATAGTTTATTTTAGTAGCAACAGAATCCATTGAATATCTCTTCTATATCTCTAAAACGATGATTTCTATGATCTGTTATTGGTAACCACAGAAATTACTGAAAAAAGCGTTTTAGAATTTTTCGAATATCTCTGTTATAATGTTATAATTCGAAAAAAGAGATCGCGATTTGCGATGAAGATTTTTTCTCTGCGTCTCATTGTGCTCGAGATGCTCCCAGCGAGCATCGAATTTGGGACATCCTGTACATTAATCACTGTTGAAGGTGACTATGTGGACTATGTGGACGAATGAAGTTAAATATTTGGGGAAAAAATGAGTTTTTACTGGTTCGACTCGAGACTTTTCAAATGAAGAGTTACATGGAAGGATTTTAAGAATCCGAGCATTATCAAAGAAGTAATATAGAATGATGAAGAAACAAAGATGGAAAAAATATACCCACCAGTCCGAATGGAGAAATAAATCTTAAATGCTGCTACCAACCGAACAACCACCTGAACCTAAGAGAAAGGGGCTTGTTTCCTGAAAAGAGCTTTCAGAAAGACACTTCTCAGGTAGGACTATTTCTGACACTGCAGATAAACAACCACATCTAGATTGTAGACATCGAGCCTGGTCCTTTTGAGAGGAGAACATAAGTCTATCGATAAACGAGGAACAAAATACTCGAACAATAAAATCCCACTCGAAAACTTGGACGACATCGAAACAACGACATCTTCTTTAACGATACTGACATTGCAGTTTATTAAGGTGTTCATTTGTGTGGAACTTCACAACCGAGCCGAATATTACCAAAGTTTTCGGAGTGGGTTTTTTCAGTTGCGTACAAGGCGATGAAACAAGAAATATTTCACGCTATTATGGTTGCTTTCATCTCACTTTTACGGAAAGAATGTTTTAACAAAACCACTTTTCAGTGTCTGCTGAATTTATTGGAGTTTGGAAGACAGAACATTATCATTTTCAGTGTTAATATTGGGCGAATGAGATAGTTAAACATGATAAATCATCAAGTTCAGTATAGTTCATCCTGACGAAAAAATTAATTACGGATTCAACTTACACCGGGTGATTTTTTTAAGTTGAGTTCAGTTTCAAATCTCAAGAAGGAAACATCTTATGGAAAATGTTGATAGTTTTGAGGGATGAGTCCACTTATGCTAGAATCTCCACCATTTTCTTCACCCCTGGAGAAAGAGGGGGGTCAATTTAAAATGAGAAGCACGGCAGATCCATATTCTACAGCAGAAAATTGTATTAACAATTTATTACTATTCACTACAAATGGCTCTGCAATTGAATTTGAATTTTCCTTCTGAACTATCTTGATGAAATTTTAGTAGTGAATTGTAGGTATATTTCGTTGAAAGATGTTCAGGGTAGGCCAAGGTCGATGGTACCCTAGACTTTCACGGAGAACGGAAGGTACTATTTTCAGAAAGTTTGGTTTCTTGGGTAGGAACAGGAACCACTGCTTATCGATATAAAATATTTTCAAAGCACCGGTGTTGTCGCTTATGTCCAAAAGTATTACTTCGATATGCGAAGTAAAACACCTGTATTTTATTACTTTTTACGGTTTGCCGAGGCTGCAATTTTCAAAAAATATCCATAAAGTCGAATTTTCCAAATGAAATAACCTGAATGTTTTTGCCTGTTGGATAGCCCAGTGAATAATTCATTCTTTGTCTAGACATATTGTACCTAAAATGAATAATTTTCAAAATACTTCAGTTGAAAAGTGTCATCAATATTTATCGATTATATGACCTGCACATATGTCTGCAAACTTTTTTAATAATTTAAATATGATTGAAATGAGGAGCAAACATCTGAGCAGATCATATGTGCAATCAATATTGATGAGACTTGAAGCTGAAAATATGCAGTCATTTCGAAATCCCTAATAAAATGAAGGTTTCCAAATATTTTGATGATTTCTTTGATTTGTCTTATTTTTTTTAATTGATATTACTGGTAGGTAATAAGTAGTGTGGCCACAAAAAGCAATTCGACATAATGTCTGTGTGTAGCCGAAATTGTCGTCACAATACTTAATATAAATGTACCTGCATTAGTGTCAAAATGGTCTTTCGTGGTATTTGCGCATATAACTTTCTCATTCATAGGGTTCTCAGAAAGATTAAATAGAGAATAACTTTTCCCTACCATAATTAGGGTGCAGGCACTATGATACCATTGCTCAGAGAATAAGAAAAGGAAGAAGAAATACAATATGATTTTATGTTTGAGAAAAGGAGAGTTCAGTGGAGTGAATTAACAAGGTGATGTACCACAATAAAGTTCTCGTCTATCGTCCATCAGTGTTTTAATAATTCCCACGAAAACGCGTTACCCCAGAGTAGACTTCAGTAATCTTATCCCTCTGAAATTGTATGCATGAAAAGTACACTGCCAGGCCAGCCCCAGTACGAAATATGAAATACAAAGCATTTTGAATTTGTTCTTTTTAGCCAGAGCATGTTTTAATGAAAAATGAAGAACACTGACTATGGTAGCCAACAAGTAAAGACTCGAAGACTTTTCGGGAAGTCAATAAAGAATAAATCTAACAATTATCTTGAACAGCCTTCTAGATATGATCTTCAGTTCAAACTATTATATCTAAACATAAAATATGTCGAAAAAATTAGCGTACGTCAAAAAGTTCCTCGGCTGAATTATGACAAGTGAAGTATTTCAAAAGCAGAATTTCATAGTATGATATGAAAATTGACATTATCCATTCAAAAAACAGGGTGGTATCGTGTTTCATCACTAACACACCAGCCTGTAGGGTCAAAAGAGCTTATACACTGAGTGCTGTCGATTCCGTCAAAATTTGAATCATGCTTCTAAAGGGTGTTTTTTTTAGAGCTATAGAACTTTAAATTGCAATAAAACAAAGATGGATTATTCGATTGACATGAATTTTATTTATCCGCAGGATAATTTTGTGGCATTATATTTCAAATATGATTTCTGGCATATGACCGCCACAGCTGGCTCCGATGCAGTCCAATCTGGACGTCCAATTTTCGATTACTTTTTCCAACATTTGTGGCCGTATATCGGCAATAACACGGCGAATGTTGTCATCCAAATGGTCAAGGGTTTGTGGCTTATCCGCATAGACCAATGACTTTACATAGCCTCACAGAAAGTAGTCCAGCGGTGTTAAATCACAAGATCTTGGAGGCCAATTCACAGGTCCAAAACGTGAAATTAGGCGGTCACCAAACGTGTCTTTCAATAAATCGATTGTGGCACGAGCTGTGTGACATGTTGCGCCGTCTTGTTGGAACCACAGCTCCTAGACATCATGGTTGTTCAATTCAGGAATGAAAAAGTTAGTAATCATGGCTCTATACTGATCACCATTGACTGTGACGTTCTGGCCATCATCGTTTTTGAAGAAGTACGGACCAATGATTCCACCAGCCCATAAAGCGCACCAAACAGTCAGTTTTTCTGGATGTAACGGTGTTTCGACATACACTTGAGAATTAGCTTCACTCCAAATGCGGCAGTTTTGTTAGTTGACGTAGCCATTCAACCAGAAGTGCGCTTCATCGCCAAACAAAATAAAATGGACGTAGTGCGCGATGCGTATTCCACACAGAACCATTATTTTCGAAATAAAATTGCACTATTTGCAAGCGCCGTTCAGGCGTAAGTCTATTCATGATGAATTGCCAAACCAAACTGAGAATAAATCACGTGACAGCTGTTAAATCGGTCGCCATCTTGAACAGTTATGCCAACTTAAAGTTATATACCTCGAAAAAAAACACCCGTCAGCTGAAAACTTACAGGAGTTATCTTCCGATCGACTAACATATATTTCTCCTGGTGGAGTAAATAAGATTCGCAAGTGAAAAAATTCATTACTCTTCTTGAAGCGTATTGGTTCTGCATTTATATCAATAATTTAGCAGGTAGTTTAACGCGCGTTTGATTGATACCTAAGTATCACAACGTGACATAACAAGATACATCAAGATATTTGGAGTAAGGGTTCTATACGCGTAAAAATTGTTCCTCCACAAAAATCACGTAGGAGTAGTACATGTTCGTAACTTTTTCCATGAATAAATTTACCCGTCACGTATAGCATACCTGAAATCCAAATGAATCCCAGAATAATTTGCCTAACAATTCAATTTACGCAGTAATTCAATCCGAAATCTTGTAATACTCTCCGTTGTTTGGCAAATCGACCTTCGAGACATTGCTCCTAGTAGAACCCCTAGTCCTCCAATATTGAGTAGGAGGTTTAAATTGGTTTAATACATCGAATCGATGAATTCTACAAGTGCAATACCGTTGTATTCAAATTTCAGGGAATTGAAACTGTTACGCGTTAATTTGGTAATCTACGTGTAACTCAAGACCTTCTAAGGTTCATTACTGAATAGACAGGAGAAATTTCTCGCTTCAATATGGATAACAACACAAATGGATTGAAGTCACTATAAACACAAAGACATTTAATGAAACAATATTCGAATCATACTTATTAGAAAACGTGTGTAGAACCTAGCATGTTATTTATACAGGGTGGCCACTTTTTCAATGGGATTGTATTGGTAACTCTTAAACCATAAGAGTAAGAAGGTCGGTCAAATGGAGGAAAAGTTGCATGCATAGAAGCATTATCAAGCAGTTCAAACAAATCCAGATTATCAGGGCCGGTTATTGAGATATCATAAGAAAAGTAAATTTTGTCATTTTGATTTTTCTTTTTTTCCCACTTTATTTCAAATATTATCAAGAAATGTTACAGGAATTTTTTCTTCGACAGTAAACTATCCTCAATTTGACGTAATCAGATTTCGTATCCAACGTTTCGTGTTTCCTGGGCCACCCTCTCAACCTCATTTTTTTCAATACGGACCTGTATATTTTATGACACTTTTCGAAATAACTTTTAACGCTGAATTCAACGATATATCATTCAATGTCATTCAAAGTTGATTTTCAGGTGATTTTGACCCTTATCCAATTTTCTTTGGGTCGGATCTGTAGTGAATGCAATTTATCAAAAACTGCTGTTAATACAATGATTTTAAATTTGAATACTAAGCCTTGCAAAACTTATATCGTGACGATATCAAAATAAAGCTCGATTCTGTAATTTGTTTCATCGGAACAAATGACAAATCCAACAATAGTGATTTCTCGCAAAAAGATTGAGAATGTATTGGAAGGTATTCAAGAAGACGAAATAAGCAAATGTATAAGAAGTATGGGTTCCAAAACCGTTAGTGCATTTTACAAAATGGTGGACATTTCGAACACTTACTTCATTCATTTTCATTTACTTTCGAATAATCATTCGATTTTTCTTTCATTAAATGATAATTCGTTTAATTATTATGAATTGAAATATGTAAATAATTATTACTTGTTTCTTGATTTGATTCTGATATGTTCCATTCAGTTCAAGATGATTAAGTTGATTTTCTCATCGAAATGTATTGCATGTTGTTAATTAAACTAAAGGTACCTAAATGTAATACAGATCCGACCCAAAGAAATTTGGATAAGGGTCAAAATCACCTGAAAATCAACTTTGAATGACATTGTATGATATATCGTTGAATTCAGCGTTAAAAGTTTTTCGAAAAGTGTCATAAAATATACAGGTCGGTATTGAAAAAAATGAGGTTGAGGGTTGCCCAGAGAGCACGAAACGTTGGATACGAAATATGATCAAGTCAAATTGAGAACAATCTACTGTCGAATAAAAAATTCCTGTAACATTTTTTGATTTTTGATAATATTTGAAATAAAGTAGGAAAAAAAGAAAAATCAAAATGACAAAATTTACTTTTCTTATGACATTTCAATAACCGGCCCTGATAATCTCGATTTGTTTCAACTGCTTGATAATGCTTTTTTGCATGCAACTTTTTCTCCATTTGACCGACCTTCTAACTCTTATGGTTTAAAAGTTACCAATACAATCCCATTGAAAAAGTGGCCACCCTGTAAACTGAAATGTGTTCACTAGTCTCATCCCTGTTGGCTCAAAATCTACCTTCCATAGTTTTGATGTCAAGATGGAATCTTTATTCAGTTCTTCATTAAAAATTACTCAAGTTTTCAGGAAAGCGATCTTAGACGCTGTAAGGGTAATGAGCTTGTATGCTCATGATACAATCAAGAATTTCAAAATTTGAATACGTTATTTCCACTAATTCCACCTTATTATCTGCTTTGCGGACACATGACTACTAATCCTTAGATTCGTTTTTTTTTTGATGTGATAAATTGTGGATCTATAACATGTTGAATTATTTGAGGACCATCAAATAAAAATACTTTTGTTTTCCGTGCTTTCCAGGAAATTTACTTCACTATTACCGTCTGAATTCGAAGACTTTCCAAACTGCTTCATCAGCCAGAACTTATAATATGCAAAGAAGAAAGTAATATTTTCCGCTCGTAACCAAAGCTTTGTAGATTATGTTTTATTCTCCTTGAATCATTATATCTTTCGAAGGCGAATTAATTCAGTACACAAATGGATTGAAGTTACTATAAACACAAATACATTTGATGAAACAATATTCAAATCATAGTTATCAGAGAACGTAGAACATAGCGAATGAAATGTGTACACAAGTTTCATCCCTGTTGGCTTATCTGAGAAATTCATCTATGCCAAAGATATTGCTTTTGTATTTAGTCATACTTGTACCGAAGTTATTTAAAATACTTCAAATGAAGATTAAAAAATTATGCAAAATTATTTTCTTGAGTGGAGTTCATGCTCTAATCCAAATAAAATAGCAGTTTCCTGGTTTCATTGGAATAATCAAGAAAAATATAGAAAATTGAAAGAATACCTACTGTTTTAATAGTCAATGGTTTTTTCTACGCTACACTCAGATAGCAGGCTTTTAAAAGAATATTATTTGAAGAGCATATTATTCCAACGACCATGACCAGTCTTGAGTCGATTTAAAATACACCAACTTTTCCTAGAAAGATTGAAACCTGGAACTTTCTCTCAACGATAGGACTTTTATTGTTTAAGACATTGCAAGAACTCCATTCCCAACATCAAATGTCCTTGTCACTTTCATTAGATTGAAGGAACGTATTAATCCATTAAGTTTTGTGCGACTTTAACTAGAAGTTCTAGTATCAGGGAGGTAAGATACAATGGACTAGTTTTCATTTTTTTGTTAAGGATTAATTCTAAAAATTAAAGTAAAATGAAACAAAAATGTGGAAGAATCATTGAAATATCTCTAGAAATGAAAAAGTTATGGGACTTTGAAGTTGCGCTTGGAAGATGCTTACGAATTCATTGGTGTACAATCACTTGTGCCGTTCGTGTCGTGTTTTGTTCGTTACACGATGGCTGAAATAACTTACTACATACATATAAATTACTTTTTTCTCTTTTTACTTTTTACTCTTCACATAAATATGTTTTGCCATTGATAGAACCAGTACTCAACTACAAACTGTTTATGAAACGTTTTTTAAATAAATCATCGTTATAAGTTGAACCATGATGAAGCAAAATCAAAAGTAGATACTAATTCGAAAAGTTTAACTCCTTTTATTTCTGCACTGACATAAGATGGATTTAAAGAAAAAACTCCATCACTGCGAATATATCTATTTTAGGCAAATTGTCACTTTGTCCTTTCACGAAGCCTTCTTCCATTATGGTGACATAAAAACAAAACTCGAGTTGAAACTACACTGTACAACTACAAACGGCGCGAGAGCCTTGGCGCGGCTAAGTATTCAAACGTAATTTATGGTGTAGCGATCACAGGCAAGAGCCGTGACGTCACAGACCAAAGACGTTCCGCGCTATAATACGTAAATTTAAATAATCTATTTCTCAGTCATTTATTGATGGATTTTCAAAATTTTTTCACTGATTTATCGGTTTTGCTCTATTTTTTGATTCTATCGTGTCAAATATAGTATTTTCAACATCACTAAACTAGTCCATTAGAAATAATTTCGGATGCGTATCGTAAGATTTCTGCAACCTGTCGAACCTGCAACGAATATGAGGCGGAAGAATATGTGATAAGACAGGTAACCAATATCAAGGTGTGGATGTAGACGTTCCACTGATAATACTCAAACAAACTTTAAACTGTGCATCACGGGCGTAGACAGGGTGTGGTGTTAGGGGGTTCACACCAACCCCCAACTCCAAGTCGATAATCTGAATCTTGAAACCCCCTCAAACCGAAACCTGGCTACGCCCGTGCTGTGCATTAATTTTATAAACGTGAGCACTATCAAACAATAAGTTGGTGAATAGCTATCCATTCAGTTTCTGATTCTTTCTTAGAATGGGTCGCTTACTTGAATCGATATCATGGAAACTATAACATTTATTACTTTTTTTTCTTCAGATTTAATTATAATATTTGCATAGTCGACTTTTGGTGAAAAGGAAAAATGAAGAAGATTTCATTTGGATGAAGAAGAAGCCCTTGAATATAAATATGTCAGCTTATTGTGTAAACAAATGCATAAATCAATCACTACACTTATACGTGGAAACACAGTTTTTACTGAGGTTTTCATCTATGCTCTTCTCTTGTATCTTACATGATTTTATCGTTTGGAGTTAAACATTTTTGTTTTGTTTTTTATTAAAGAATTATACATAGTGAGTATTTTACTTGAATATATATTCCAACTGAAGATCATGTGATTCGCACATTTCATTCTGAATGAAATTTCTCTTTTCACCAAGCTAAATGAACAAATTTTCTATATTTAAAAAATAAATTTTATATGATATTTTGATAATATTCGAATTTTTTCACTGATTTCACAAATAATATTTTCGAATTTGGAGCATTTCTTGTTGATATTCATTTCAAATTAACTCTTTTAATTCAAAAAATATATTTTTTCTTAAATACCAGAAAATTTTCTTGTTTTATATCAACCTCTCAATTCTCAAATTTGCGAATCGTGTGAAGAGCTAACAAATTAAATTATATCAAGAATTTACTACGTATGTTTCGGTATATTCGTATTTTTACAATTTCATCTAGCGTATTTGTCTCATTTTCTGGAGTAAATTCATTAACTTCCAGGAGATTGAACTGAAACAGAACAACATATAATTGGTTACATGAAAAACAATATTTTCTCAAATTAATTTCCCCTTCCTGGTCGTACCCTAGAAGTAATCCGTTATATACGTCTAGTCTAGACTGTAGTATTCCCATACGGACTGAGGAAGTAGGAGAATAGCTTTTATACTCCCTTTCAAATTTATAATTCAATACCTAATTTCGAAACTGATATATAATTTACCAATAGATAACACAGGCCAAAAGCCTTTTTGATTCCTGCGGTTTTTAAAATGGTTAATTTTTGAGTGCAGAATCCGAAATGGATCTGATTTTCTATATAGGGTGTCTCCTTTAGGAAATGCTACAATTCTAATTTTTCATTTTCAACTTCTGTATATTTCACGTTGAAAACATAACTATTACCAGTTTTAAAAACCATGTGGGTGAAGTAAGTATTCATCAACAGAAACACGTGGGTTCATTTATTTATTACCAAATTTCCATACAATTATCACTTATCAACTAAAACTTTCCATTTATTTGACTTTCTTGAATGGAGTTCAGTAGGGTATTTTCAGTGACCTCTATAATAGTAGGTGTGGATATAACATCGTTGTCAATATTTATTTTCCATAGTTTTAATGTCATGATGGAATTTTTATTCTGTTCTTCACTAAAAATTGCCCAAGTTTTCAGGAAAGCAATTTTGGTCGCTTTGAGGGTATTGAACTTTTATGCTCATGGTACCAACAAGAATTTCAAAATTTGAATACACAATTTCCACTAATTCCACCTCATTTTAAACTACGTTTGAACTGTCAATGAAAAAGCACCAAAAGTCTAGTGTATGCTGAGAAATTCATATTTGATAAGAGTGCTATTATAAAAACATTAATATATTGTTGAAGAATTTCAGGTTATTTTCCTTAGCGAAAAAGGCAAGAGATGTAAATGTAATATTAGACTGGATAAAGTAGATTCTTTCATTTCAATCTTGATGGAAGTATTTCAGCAAAGTTCTTTGAGGAGTTTAGGTTGTTTATGAGATCCTTTGGTTCTTTTTCATTGAAATACTGCGGATTTATTGAATCTGCTTCAAATTAGATAATTTGAAGCAGATTCAATATGATTAAATATGATTACGTCAGATGCCGTCATCAGTAAATTTGCTGGACTTCATAAGACGATGTTTTTATGTAATCTTATGGGAATTCAAACTGCTGAAGGGTGTTAGGGATATTTCATCAGAATGTACTAAAGCATATCTTGCAGTAACTTAGATCAGGGTACGTCCATTCAATGTCCACTTAAAATCATCACAAAACTTAACACCGCATTCGCCATTTTGTAATTTATAATGCCTTAATCTTATAATAAGATTTTCGAATGAAGAGATTCGCGAAATTTTATATGCAAAATCCCGAAGATTTTTGACTCAGGTGATGACGAAATGACAAATCAGATGCAAATCTGATTTGTACTCCCATTGAATTCTCAGCTCTGAAGCTTATTATGTGGAAAAGAAACAGGGATGAGATGTGAAAGAACCGAGATGGTTCTTTCTGAACATCCTGAAATTTAACAGCGAATGTTGGTACTGGTTGTCATTTTGGAATATTCAAATTGTTTTTATGGAAGATTTTATGTCAAAATTACAGTTTTCCCAATTTCTTCGATTCTTTTATCGCTTTATTCACAGTCTCATTTTCTGAAAAGAATTTAGAAAATATTTCACTGTGTAGATCGAAAGAACTGCCAACATTACGTTTGGATCACGAATGCCATGGTAAAGCTTATTAAGACAAAATCCAGCAAGTGGTTCCAAAAATATTGCAGTTCGAAATTTTGTGTCCCTGTTGATTTCAAAACTACAAATAAACTATAGATGGCAATTTGTTTCTGGATGTAGGATGGCAATTTCAACCCTCGTGCGAATTTGCATTTCAATCGCGTGATCAGAATAATGAAAAATTCAGGAAGAACATTGAAAAAAATTACTCAATACTGACGTGACAACAAAACTGAAGGGATTACGGTCGCGTATGTATGAAAACAATTTCATGCTTCGTGCGAAATTTCGTGTGGATAACATAACCAGAACAATAAAAAATTCATGATGAAAATCGAAATATCGTGGAATATTCGTGACCAGACAACTCATATAGTTGAGATGTTAGTACGAAATAATAATTTTATTTCATTTGAAATTTCAAGTCAGTAACAATACAAAACTTGAGAAAAATAAGAACATTCGAACTGAATTCTATATATATCCATGATTATGCATTCGATCGGGTTGAGATTTTGCTTGTACATAAAAAATTCACATTTCAAGCTTCATGCAAAGTTTTGTGTAAGTAGCTTAACCAGAATCATTATAAATTCAAGAAGAATATCTAGAAACCAATATCTAATATGCCAGTGATATTATGTATGTACCGGGTTTTTCACCATAATTTGACACCCCCTTTAACTTTGTTACTGAACGAGGTACAGAAAAATGTTTTCTACAAAAGTTTCACGAAATCGATTAGTGTTTTTTAAAATGATTTCACAAAACGAATTATATACAGAATGGGCAACATATTCATAGCAACTACATTTTTCCAAATGGAACACCCTAAATATTTTTCTATATTTGACTAGCTCTTTCTCTCCTGATTTTGAATATATAACATATGTTTGGCCTATCTCTCTTATTTTGAGTACCACAGAGTTTCAAATTCTAAGAACCACCTGGCAAGCTAAGTAATTGTTTTCAATTGGAAGGCTGCAATATTCAAAACTTTTTTGAGTTATCTCGTTGGCTACGATATATAACATACGTTTGCCATTGAATAAAACGATTCATCGAATATGCACTACACAGAAGCGGAAAAATTTGAAATATTTTCGCTTTATGTGGAGAGCAATAAAATAAGAAAGCTACAAGGAGAGAATATATGGAGTTGCATCCAAATGATCCAAATCCAATTTACAGTGAAAGACGTATGTCATATCGTTCCCAACGAGATAACTCAAAAAGGGCATTTTGAGTTATCGCAGTGTTCCACTTGAAAATTGATTACTTTTGCCAGGTGGTTCTTAGAATTTGAAACTCTGTGGTACTCAGAATAAGCGAGATAGGCCAAACATATGTTATATATCTATATAGCTAGTCAAATATAAAGAAATATACAGAGTGTTCCATTTGAAAAAATGAAGTAGCTATGAATATGTTGCCCACTCTGTATATATTTCGTTTTGTGAAATCATTTTAAAAAACACTAGTAAATTTCGTGAAACTTTTGTAGAAAATATTTTTTTGTACCTCTGCTAGTAACAAAGTTAAAGGGGGGGTCAAATTATGGTGGAAAACCCGGTACATAGATTCGACCGAGTCTACATTTTGCGTTTATATATAGGGTGTTCCTCATGTAAAATTTTATTTTTTAATTGGTTTTTCTGGTGGCATCTGCCCTTCAAAAGATATTCAATTGAAATTCGGCAAATATACTGCAAATTAGAGTTTACGTAACGTGATATGCCAATTTCAAATGTAAATGTATAGGATGAACTTGGTAGACCACTGGTAGTTTAAAAAAATGTGAAGAAAACTTTGGTTCGATACCGAACTTGTTTGTTCCTTATACATACGAAATCGGTATCAGATACGACTGCTACTGAATTCTAGAGATATGTTTGAAATCGGTAGCAGATAGCAGATCTAACATACTATAAAAATTCAGTTAGTAAGCTTTGATGAATGAATGAAATATTTGTTTTGATGTTTATTTTCCCGATCTGAAGCAATGATTCATAAATATTGGTTATAATCATATAAAAACTAGGACGGCAAGAAATACTGTGTATCTGAAAATCAAAATGTTTGCTGTCCCATGTTCATTGGACATTTCTTCCTGAAATTTTTCAATGAATCTCTTCCTTCCATTTGTACCTCCAATTTAAGAAGAGTTTATAGAAGTGCCTCGACCTTTGGTAGATACCGGCGGGGTCAGGTAGCGACTATCTGCCTTTTCTCGGCTGAAATGTTCCGAAGTAAAATTTGGATCATGGTATTTAGAGAAAATATATTTTCGGGAATGTGCGGTGTATTGCATGACAAATGAAGAGGAATAATAAGGAATGAAAGATGTACTTGGCAGAACATTAAAAAAATACAAGATAAAATGAACTCATAAAAAATAGCACTGAGTTACAGATAGCACTTAAACTCTATGTGATAATTAAGACCATTTGTTGCGAAACTAAATAACAAATGATTCAAACCCCCATTAAATTTTTTTTTTTTGGATCAATGGACTAGTTTAGTGATATTGATAATACTATATTCGACACAATAGAATTAAAATATATAGCAAAACTGATAAATCAGTGAAAAAATTTTGAAAATCCATCAATAATTGGCTGAGAAATAGATTATTCAAATTTACGTATTTTAGCGCGGAACGTCTTTGGTCTGTGACGTCACGGCACTTGCCTGTGATCGCTACACCATAAATTACGTTTAAATACTTAGCCGCGCCAAGGCTCTCGCGCCGTTTGTAGTTGTACAGTGTAGTTTCAACTCGAGTTTTGTTTTTATGTCACCATAATGGAAGAAGGCTTCGTGAAAGGACAAAGTGACAATTTGCCTAAAATAGATATATTCGCAGTGATGAAGTTTTTTTCTTCAAATCCATTTTATGTCAGTGCTGAAATAAAAGGAGTTAAACTTTTCAAGTAAGTATCTACTTTTGAGTTTGCTCCATCATGGTTCAACTTATAACGATGGTTTATTTAAAAAACGTTTCATAAACAGTTCTTAGTTGAGTACTGGTTATTGAAGTCTATCAATGGCAAAACATATTTATGTGAGGAGTAAAAAGTAAAAAGAGAAAAAAGTAATTTATATGTATGTATATAGTAAGTTATTTCAGCCATCGTGTAACGAACAAAACACGACACGAACGGCACAAGTGATTGTACACCAATGAATTCGTAAGCACTCTGCGAATACCAGTCGTCTAGTGTGTGACGTCACGCCACTTACACGTACTATGAAATTATTCTTCCAAGCGCAACTTCAAAGTCCCATAACTTTTTATTTCTAGAGATATTTCAATGATTCTTCCACCTTTTTGTTTCATTTTACTTACATTTTCAGAATTAATCCTTAACAAAAAAATTAAAACTAGTCCATTCTCGTTCTCTTTGACAGACTGTAATGCACCTATCTACATCCGAACATTGCACCTATCTTCTTCTGGCTTCGACATCCACGAATCGATACCGCCCTTCACATTTTATGATCACATAGAGACGTGAGTACTTTGAACCCGAATCCTTAACCAGATGAAAATTGTGATATGTATTCAAAAGCAAATACGATTTACTTTCCTCACTTCTGCCTCGAATCCACTCATATACGACATTTGTGTTGATTCTTTCCCACTTCGCAATATCTGCTCTTCCCTGTCTGTTTTAAATGGAAAACCATAAATGTAACATTTCCTGCTGTGTGGTGTTGGCAGGAAATTGAAGAATAAATATTCTTTCGTTATGTCATCATCATAGGGTGGAACGGAATGCAGAAAGGAATGGACAATTTGGGGGATTTTTCGCAGGTTTATAACTCAGATTTACATTTTATGACACAAGAGTAGAAATGCGAATCCAACCTTTGACTAGATTTCCTAGAATTGTGATATCTGAACAAGGACATTTATAGTTTTATGCTGTTTTTATCGTCAGTTTAACTGGACTTCGTCTGATATCACACTATTTAAATCTGAACATGAATGCAATAAAGAGAAGGAAGAAGACCGTCCTGACAATATTTTTTTCTTCGTAAAGAAAAAGGCGTATACCAACGTTAAATAAGCTAAATGAATGTTATCTTGCAGAATTTATATTGTTTTATTATTTTCAAAATGTGAATGTTTCCCGTGGCTACCATGTAGGTATATCGGAAAAAATTCAACAATATTTCCTTGGCCACAAAACCAATAGAGATAAAATTTTGGGTTTTTCAAATCTCTTTGAAAGTATCAAAAATTGAAGAAAACCATTGTTAAAGTTTGAATGTAGTGAGTTTATTCAGAATAACAAATCCAAAATTATGTATGAATTTCGTTTTTATAATCTTATCAAAACCATGAAATATTCAAGCTGTGAATATGAAATATAATAAATCAGAACTTTTCATAACGTTTTCTTTTGATCCTGTCATCACAATTATAAAAACTCGAGCAGAATATCTCAAAGGAATAAAGAAAGTACTGACGTGAAATCAAGAGTTTTCAAGCGCTCGTTCTTTCATGCACCAATTGCTCTCTTGAATATACCTATATACAGTTATGTGATCTCCCATAGACATAATTATTCATAGCAATATAAATATATAAAAAAAAAGTTGCAATATTTAGCCTTATTGTCTTCACAACATAATATATTATGTTATATTCGAGTTTTGTCTCGAAATACAATTCCAGTAGTGACAAAATCAATAACCAACCAAAAAAAATTCAAAATAACCAAAACTGTACAAATTAAGTAAACGGTTAACAAATTGAATGACTAAATTAACATAAAGACAAACGTACCTACGTTTCGGAATTTTTATAATTATAAGTACAATTTTTCCTTATATGTGCCTTATTGTTTGAAAACTTACACTAAATGTAGTAAATTTTTATTTTATTTTTTATAAATTTATATTAAAAAAACCTTCATCTTAAGACTCAATTAACTTTAATTCATAGCAAAATATTTGTAGTATTTTTCAAAACGAACTCGCTCTAAACTCACAGAAACATTCCATATACTACTGGAATAAAGAATATTGAGAATATCGTCTTAATTGAAATATTAGAGAGATAATATAATAATAATAATAAATTTATTGAAATTAAACCCAGTACACGATAGAAAGTGCCAACAGAGAAAATACATTCTCTGCAGAAATTGAAAAAAATAACAATAATACATATTCATTTAACAACAGATGACTCACGTTTTGGGAAGCAGCTATCCATTATAAACTTCAATCTTTGTGAATAACCACATGGAAATGAATCGATTTTGCCCTGAGTTGGGGTTGAACAGCTAATTGATGTTATTCGCCTGGGAATCACCTTTTTATCAGTAACAGTCCAGACGTATCCCACAGTGAGAATCGTTATGCGGGTTCAACATTCGATGTTAGAAAACATGTTTTTTCAAGGACCTCATTAATCAGCAGGCATGATGTGAAAGAACCTGATGAATTTATCGATTTGATAGAAAAAGTTATACTAATAACCTTATTTGAAGAAAACTATTGGTTATTGAATACAAATGTCGCATGAAGGATTTGTCTGAATATTTTTTGTCATGGCTACATAGCTACAACTTTCCCCTATACGGTTTTGTTGGACCTACTTGATAGGAATATGTCGTCAATAATAATATCACATATTTATTATCTAACAAATTATTTAACACAACGAATTATTTAACACAAGTACGTAATACTCAATTATTTTTCGAACTTATGGAACAAAAGCACAAATACAGGTAGAGCCAATAGTACTCGATCGGAGAATTTTGATGGGTGCAATTTTGGCCTAGGAGAATGATTCAAATTTTGACGAAATCCACTCAGCGCATAAGATCAAATTATTTTTGGACCTACAGCGTACAAGCTGTTCCAAAAGTGGTGAATCACGATACCAACCTGTTTCTTCAAATAAGAATGCCCATATCGATACTTATAATCTTTAAAAGCTAATTTCGAAAAAACCCACTTTTCATCATTTATCTGTGATAGTTTTTGACCTAGGCCACTTCTCCGAAAAATTTCATGGTTATAACGATCGTAACCAAAGATTATATCTTGAAAACCGATTTTACTGCATTCGGAAAAAGTTTTCAGCTCTTCTGCAAATTTTCGGATCACTCTAGAGCTGGTCCGAAAGACAACAACCATTGAAAAATGTCGAAAAATCATTTTTTTCCAAATTTTTCGAATATTGTTTTTCCCTGTCGGATGGCGTAGATCATTTTTTGTCTGCACATGTTATGGTTAAAATGAATAGATTTCAAAATGCTTCGCATTCCATGTCTTGCACTGGGGCTGACACTATACTTAATATCTACTGATAAAATCGATTAAAAATAAGCCAAATCAAATAAATCATCGAAATTCGAAAATTTACAGACGACTTGAAAACTTTTTCGGAATCCAATAAAAAAATTGTACAATTATATCGAACGGTTTTCAAAATATGATATTCAGTTTAAACCATAATAATAACCATGAAATTTTCGAAAAAAGTGACCTGCGTCAAAAAGTACCACAATTAAATCATGATAAATGAGGTATTTCGAAATCAAAATGGGCGCGTTCCGCTGACTCAACAGTTGTGGAACCGTTTCTGCTACGGAACAATCGCCATCTTTGGTAGCGAATTCATTTTATGCTACTTTTTGGTAACATGTTGACTTGCCTTTAATGACAGTTGTAATAGTGATTTTGGGACGAAATTTAAATTTAAAATATAGCAATAATGGAAACTGAAGCAAATACTTTCATCAACATTCTGAAATGTTACTCTGAATGAATTTTCCATATATTGAAAAATGAAAAAGTAATAATGGCGAAAGCAAACTTGGAAATTAAAATCGATATTATAACAGAAAATTATCTTCCATCATAACATGACCTTCAAGAAGGACTTACAGAACCTTTTGCTATCAAGAAAAAGAGCCACCCGTCCAACCGAGAATATCTATCAGTTGCGGATCTACTTACGGTACCGATCTTTCTGCTGAAAGCACATATTTTAATAGATATCATGAGTATAATATACAAATTTCGCATTCCTATTAAAAAAAACAGGGTGGTATCGTGCTTCGCCACTTTTGGATCCCTGTAGAGTCAAAAAGTAATTTACGCTTATCCGCTGAGTGCTGTTGATTCTGTCAAAATCATCTACTAGGCCAAAATTCACAGGAGTTATCGACCAATCGAGAACTATTGACTCACCCTGTATAACCCCCACATTTCGATCACATATAACGTTTCACAGAAGTTTTTTCGTCCGTCAAAGCTGTTTCACACCAACACAATCTTGCACAACTAACGAAAAGATGTCAACCTTTTATCAAACTCCAATTCAATTTCGTTCTACCAGAACACAAAAATTCCCAACGTTAACTGGCTCGGACTTTTACACCAGCGACATCGAATCAAGCCTCTGGCCCGAGATAAACACGTCAAACTCGTATGATGAATCGGATTCCTGGTGGATATTATTGGTATTCGTCGACAAATTCTTCCGATGGACGAATCGAATCGGGGAATTAAAATTCCCGATATTGTAAGGGGGAATTACGTTTCTAATCAATTCCGCATAAAGTTACACGCACAAATAGGATAGAAAACCAATTTTTGGGGGCGGATCACAACGAGGAATTCGCTGAATTAATCGTCGGTTGATTGAAAACCGGAATTCTTTGTTGGGATATTTTTCTGTTTGGTTTCGTCGATAGATGTCCTAATCATCATGGAAATCGATCTGTCTCCTTGTAGGGTATCTCGATGTCTTCCTTTCGTATTTCCGTGGAACATCAATTTCCTCGATTTTCTTGAAATATTGTCTTCACCGAGATTTCCCAGAGGGTAGGACTGAAATAACTCAGTATACCTACGTATTCTTATTGGTTTGCATAGTGAAGGAAACGAATGAGATATGATCAAAAAACATAGAAGTATTAAAACTACTGCCAAACAATTAGTATTGAAGAAAATTACTGACTTGGTGACTAGTTCATTCTTGCGAATCTGATTAAATATTGATTAACTTTAACATCATAGGTCATCCTCCCAAAATTTGGCATGAATATTCGAGTGATCATTTCACACACGCACGATTAACAGAAGATTATGTACAAAATCTTAATTGCTATTTTGTTTTAATATGTTTCCTAATGAAGGATAAAGTTTTGTCGATATTCTGCTTGAACGTTCTATAATTCTGTCTCTTACTACTACGTACTAAATTGTTATTTTATAACTAGAAGTAAAACCTAAACTCCTAAACCTAAAGATTTGTTATCTTTGAAAAACAATAAAACTTTATTAATACGTATAACGCACTTTATTAATACGAATAATACTGTACTCTAATACTAGTAATACTGTATAATGCCCTAACTCTCGTGGGTCCCTTGAATTTTCATAATACGCTACTACTATTTCAAGGTATTGAAATAGTACTCTATGGGACGCTCTGTTTGTTCGACAAGACGTTCATTTTTTTGCAGCAGCCGATAGACACTGAAAAATTTGTTATCAATTCATGATTAATTATTCATTTAAAAAAAATTCTATGGAGCATATACAACAAATAAGAAATAAAAAGAAATTTCCGATGAACTTGTTATCGTTCCTTCCACATTGAGAACGATGACAAGTATACTCAAAATTGTAAAAACCTCCAAAGAACCAAACGACAAAAACTGAAACACGTATGCAAAGCACATGGATTTGAAGAAATTTTTAGTGGAATGGTTCCAAAAAGCTCGCAGCAATATCAACCCATTGAGTGATGGTATCATCATGGAACACCAAGGAAAAAGCCTCTCGCCTCAGCCTCTTAAGAGAATCGACTGGTTGGCTGGACCAATTCCGTAACTAACATGTTATAGTTTACAGGCAAATTTCAGGTGGGGATGTACAGTTAATGAGGACGCATTTTTTTCATGGAGAAATAATGTGTTGGCTTTATTATAGCAAGACCACACAACCAAGAACCTCAAACAAAATACTCCTGACAGGTTTCTCTTTGCTCAGAGGGAAAGCAGTGTACATACAAATTATTGCATACAGGGTAGCCACTTTTTTAATGGGATTGTATTGGTAACTTTTAAACCATAAGAGTTGGAAGGTCGGTCAAATGGACAAAAAGTTGCATGCATAGAAGCATTATCAAGCAGTTCAAACAAATCGAGATTATCAGGGCCAGTTTTCGAGATATCATAAGAAAAGTAAATTATGTCATTTTGATTTTTCGTTTGTTCCCATTTCATTTCAAATGTTACAGAAATTTTTTTTTCGACAGTAAATTATCCTCAATTTGATGTAATCAGATTTCGTATCCAACGTTTCGTACTCTCTGGGCCACCCTCAACCTCTTTTTTTTCAATATGGACCTGCATATTTTATGACATTTTTCGAAATAACTTTTAACGCTGAATTCAACGATATATCATACAATGTCATTCAAAGTAGATTTTGACCCTTATCCAATTTTCTTTGGGTCGGATCTCTATTTCTTTCATTTAGTTTAATTAACAACATGCAATATGCAATAAATTTCGATAAGAAAATCAACTTACCCATCTTGAACTAAATGGAACATATTTGAATCAAAGCAATAACCCAGTATACTGGTTTCTTGGTTCTTCTTTTATAATAATCATTTAAATATTTCAATTATCAATTCAGGTATCATTTAATGAAAGAAAAATCAAATGATTATTCGAAAGTAAATGAAAATTAATGAAGTAAGTGTTCGAAATGTCCACCATTTTGTAAAATGCACTTTACGGTTCTGGAACCTATACTTCTTATACATTTGCTTGTTTGGTCTCCTTGAATACCTTCCAAAACATTCTCAATTTTCTCGCGAGGTATCACTATTGTTGTATTTGTCATTCATTCCGTTGAAACAAATTACAGAATCGAACTTTATTTTGAGATCATTACGATATAATTTTTGCAAGGCTTGGTATTCAAATTTAAAATCATTGTATTCGCGTCTCGTGGGAAAAAAAGAAAAATCAAAATGACATAATTTACTTTTCTTATGATATCTCAATAACCGGCCCTGATAATCTCGCATTGTTTGAACTGCTTGATAATGCTTCTATGCATGCAACTTTTACTCCATTTGATCCACCTTCTAACTCTTATGGTTTAAAAGTAACCAATACAATCCCATGAAAAAAGTGGCCACCTTGTATAATAAATTCTGTAAAATTTGAATTGGCTGATTGTATCACTTCTCAACACAGAACAGGCAGTTTACCTTTTCACCCCAAAGCTAGAGGAATAAGATATCTACTTCCCTTAAAGACATATTTTTTCGAAATAAATTACAATAATTTTGATGTAGTGAAATATACCTCCCTTCCCTCTTATTACGTTTGAAATAAATATTGAATGAGATAACACACAAGTCCATTCAAGTCGTCGCTTCAATCCAAAGGGGAGTTGCTGCTTTCATCTGTGTAATCTTTCTAATTACAGTCCCGAGTTCAATTAAGATAAGAATTTAATAAACCCACATAAAATAATAAACGACATTGTTACTGCTAACACTGTGGATGTACTGTATGCTGTGAGGATTATAACATTAATTTGTTCGGATCTTATCTAACACATTCACCCTGAAAGGAAATAATTGGGGAAAATAATTTGCTACCTCCTTAGACAGAATAGATTAACTGATGATTGCCACACACCTGGATATCCCAAACGTTAAATTAAATATCTTTTGATCGAAAACATTCACATTAGGAGATCTTCATCTGGATGTTCACCATAACCACAAAATAAAAATTTGGGAAAAACTTCGACTTGAGTGAAGTAGCTTTTCCGCGCTCCTTTAATCATGCGCCAATTTAACCCTCGGAGGCCACTATGAACGTATGAGATGTTATTTATGATGAATATTGAAGTGATTATATAACTTCACAATGTGCCTCAAAAAAAGTTTATATTTGTTTTGCTTACTGCATGAATACAACGGTTCAGAGGATCCTAGAGTATAAGTCAATCGGTAGTCTGGCTCTTCGGCCTTTAGTCGCTATAGAGCATTTCTCGAGAGCAGATCGGGCGATGTGAGTACTCAGATTTCACAAAAATGGTAATTCAGCCGCCAAAGAACGAAGAAAATTTTGCAATATTCGAGGTTTCGGTCACTTGAATGATGTGCTAAGCATTTCTCTCTTTTTGGAAATGAGTAAAAGTATTTGACGAGATCGATCCAACACTAGATGAACCAGAGAGAAAGAGTGATCGTGAAACGGGTTGATTTTTCTGTTCGTGATGATCCCGACCTGTCGATTTGAAAGCGTGCAAGTGCTTTGAATGTTCATAAATCATCCTGGGCATATCTAAAGAACTAAGTTACAGCAGGATGAAGTAACTGCACACAAGACCGATGTGTTTTTTCCACGAGTTCGAGAATTTTTTTTTTAATCCCCAGGAGAGGTGTTATTCATTCTCATTCAAAGTTTCAATTGGGTAGAATCTTAATTTGCCACAGAAATTTTGCGTTATTTTTCAGATATTCTTCTTGAAAATTTTTCATGATGTTTAAGTTGTTGTGTAGCATCTAAACGCAAAGTTTCATCTCCCTCTGATTCATTTATTATCAGGAAAAAAATTGCTTATCAAAATATAGACGGAACTCAGTTGGATTTTGCATATTAATAAACTCTTCAACGTCATTCGAAATCTGAATCTAACCTCAAGATTTTTAAAAGGTAGAGAGTCTAAACTTTTCCGTTCAAGAGTTATTAAACACAAAATGTTTCAATTCACTAGTCCAATAACCTTTTAACGTATCCAGAATTTGAATTTCCCCTCATTGAATTTGAATATATTATACTCTTTGTTGGCAGTAATTTGATAGATACATTCCAATATTGCGGTGGAACACTATTTTACTTTACGCATTATGAGATAAAGATAAATTATTGCTGGTAATTAACTCAAATACGTTCCACGCAAAGAAAACAGATACCATTAATTCAGAATATGGAACCAACTGTCAGGAGTTGTAAGTTACGCCTTCAAGTAGAGGAGTATAAATTGCAGTTAATTTAGGCAGTTTGTCACAAAACTGTGCCAACGTTAAATTGAACTTCTCTGGTTAAATTGAAAGGGAAAAGAGCAACATACTAGGTTGAAGTTTTTAATCTTCAAGCCGCCTACCAACATACCATATAGAAGTAGGTTTCATTTGAAGTATGGATCCTGAGATAAACATAAAAATGATTGAATTCTGCTATTCACTATTCATTACATTATCATTCTGTGTAAATCACAGTGAAATATTGTTAGTCAATGATTTTATTTTCTGTTGTTTTCTGATAATTCCTTCTTTCGTATACTTAATTTGATTCAATCTCCCGAGGAAGCGATGACACTCATTGAGCCCCCGCAGTCTTGATTTGACGCATATAGGGTTTCCTTAAATATTAAGTTAACGTTAAAAAAAACCACCAATCCTGGCCACTTTGAAACAAAATATTCGCCATGAAATGGTAACCGGAGTAAACTTGCCAAGCCCCATCATCATTAAATTCAGTTGGATTCAATAAATGTTGTGAACGCAAAAGATATTGAGATGATGTTATTCTTATAAATTTGATAAATTTGATTTGATTTGAATTTGATTTGATTATGGAATAAATTCTCAAAAAGTATATTTTCATGATTAATAATTATTTTTTCGACGAACGACATATTTTTTTCGATGGCTTTTTTACATATAAAGTTTTTGGGACACCAGATGGATTTATATTTGACGATAGTCAGAAAGACTTTTCAATCAGCAAACACTACTCGTAAATTTTATTTCTGTTAACAAACGAGCAGTTCAATTAAACCAAGCATTCTTCATTCTTCATTTGGGATCATCTGAGAAAGTCACAAAGATTGTAATCAAATGTGAATGACCTTTTCTCTATAGAAATTCCGAAAAAGAAATCATATAACAGTTCTTTGTTTTTCAACTGGTTGTCTGTGGAGCTACGAAGTTGATCTCTTCATTCTTTTTACCAACAAAATTACACAAACGAAAAATCGAGGGTGAAAGGTCAATGTTATCCGAACGACTCCAACGGTTCGTTCCGTGGAATAAAACAGAAGTTAACACATCTTCCATTCTCGCATTCTCTGATGAATGGGAGCGTAGGGACAACAATGAAAAACGGGATCAGATTTATGCCCCATATTCTCACGTCCTACCGGAACAACAAAACAGAACTAAATTCCGAAATTTTCGTGATGACAATACATCATTATTGTCCCTCGATTCTCGTTGAAGTGCCCGAGATCGCTGTATTGGAATTTCTCTACGCCCACTCATTTAGATGGTAGATTGAATTCGGCGGGTATCCGCGGTATTTCGAATCTCTGGAGTCGTTTTCCAGTTTCGAGGGATCCCTTTTCTTTCGAGCCATTTTGTCTGAACGGTCCAATGTGAAGAATCCTGATATCCAATTCGAGTTTGCGGTCTTCGTTAATTTGAGCTGTGATAGAAGTCCGAGATTTTTGTTCGAGGCCTCCAATTCCACGATTCCCTATGCATTCCCTTAGAAATTAATATCATCAGCGAAAGTATTCCAAATACGGAAATGTGGATGGGATTATGTGCGTATCACGGTTTTGAGTTTAAATGAGTTGAAGAAAATGAGCCATGCTTATATTGGTAACAATAAACTGATATTTTAATTCACACTTAGCAGAACTGAAGGGACGCATATGGTACTACTTTCTAAAGTGATAGTAAATAGAACTCTATCTATCTTTCTATGATGTGTTTGATTCACCTCCTTAAAATCTTCTGAAGTAAATATAACCTACAAATCCATTCAAATAGATTCTGATGATGAAACTCACGCAATACTGAATAGTAGCATTTAACACACCAGTGCATCAACCGAGAATTATATTTTTATAACAAGAAAACAAAATAATACAAACTGATATTTCGATTGACGCTCAACAGTGCTGAAGACTCACATATGGTACTACTTTCTGGTCTTAAATAGAACTCAATCTACTGATAGTACCATGTGGCATTAGTCTCTATGTTATATATTTGATAAACCTTCTGAAAATTTTATGACGTAATTTCTAACCTGATTTGCGAAAATCCATTCGAATATCCTGATTCGTATTTTTTGATAATGAAACCGTAATACTGAATTGAAACATCTGGAAGATTCCAGTGCATCAAATTCGAGTTATAGTCTGATAACAACAATACAAGATACAAAAAAAAAGTGACGCTTATATATAAATTCAAGCTTAACAGCGCTGAAGAGTCTATGTTGTACTACTTTCTAAGATGGTCGTTAATCAAACATAATGAATTATTGATTGTGAAGATTATCACATGGCGTTATTTATTGTGTTATATGTTTGATATACCCTCTAAATCCTATGAGTGTATGCCAATTTGTTTTGTATAAATCCATGCAAATATCCTAATAAATATTTTCTCATAATGAAACTGAAGCAATACCGAATAGTAGCATATCTAAACATAGCCAGTGCATCAACCATGTCTAATAACAAGTATTCGAAATCAATATAGAACAAAAATAAAAAAAAGAGAATTACTCAACAGCGCTGAAGGGTCGCGTATGGTACTCCATTGTGAGGTGATCGTGATCATAAATTACACTGAATTCATCGACAGTGTTGAAGTATTACTTTATGTGATATGTGATGAATAAAGTAAATGTTTAACGATTCTGTGCCATTTTATTCAAATATCCCAGTGAAGATTTTCAAATGATGAATTTGAAGTTAAATCTGCCACACGTCAATGCATTAAAAAACAGAAATTTTAGTCTGATGAAAAGGATCGAAATTAATATTGTAAAAAAAAGACATACAAAAATTCAAACGAATTCTCTTGCCCTTCAATATTGCAAAACATTGAAGCGGCTAGAGTGAGTGTCATTCAAATTCTACATCAGAACTTTTGTGTCCATTTTGCATTATACATGTAGAAGGAAGATTACCGCAAAACGCTTGCTGAATATTCAAAAGAATTATAAAGAATGTAGGAGTATAAGAAAAGCTTCTAACACAAAACAAGGCTCTCGTTTCACCAAAGTGAAGTTTTCTTGTCTAAATTACTCGTACTCTCTACATGGAATCGTTAAGTAAATGTATATTCACAGCATGCTCCATGTTTTACCCGAAGTCTATTTCGATTACCCGTGCCTCTTTCTTCTCGACAATATCGACTTTCGCAGCATCTACGTGAGCATTTTCATCCAGAGAAAACTGATGAAATGACTGCGGGTATTGTATGGTTACCCAAACATTCGATTGTCTTATATTTCCAGGATATGGTTCTCTGAATAAAGACGTTATTTATTTATTTATTTATAAAATACTCCGTGCCAGTGTTGATAAAGTTTTGATTTGTCAAATCAATCAAATTCTCCTTACTACGTGACTAATGCTCTGATGGGAAATATTAATTTAGGTGAAATGTGGACAAAACGACATATGAATGAACTTTTAAATTTTTTCAAAAGTGGTGCCGTATAGCTCGTGTTTTCCCAGTAATTCAGTTTCAGCTAGTGATGATGGCAATCCTGCGAAGAAATTGACATCCTACTGTCTGTTTCACTGGTACAATAGCTACAAATGTGTTTACGTCGGTTGAATTTTTTTTGTTCACTTGATTTCTGAATTGCTTCTGGAGAGTGTCATTACGATATTATTCGTTGTTTTTTTAATATATTCTTGTTGGTAATGTTATGATGTAATAATATGTATAAGTTATAAGATGGATATTAGTTTTGTTTTGAAATTATGCTTAAATATCATAAGAAGTATGTATCGGACAAAATAACATACTATTCTGATGGACAAAACGACATAGTATGTCATTTTGTCCGATACATGTCAATAAAATATATTTTATGAAATAATATGGAATTATGTTGATTGATTTTCATGTGAAACTGATGAGTTCATTTTCATGTTGTTTTGAACTCATTTTGCACTCACCATACGTGATATAACGTGAAATTCTGGTATGTATCTTGTAAAAAATACGATATCTTTTCCTAATGAAATTCTTTCACCACTTCCTCAGTAACAAGGCATAAGAAAGCCAGAAGCTCGCAAATGCACGTTAACGCCTAATTTTGACGAAACCAAGGCTAAATCTACTGCGACCATTCCACCCAAAAAAAAAAAACAAGAAATTACTGAAACATTATTTAATGATGAACCAAAATCCATTTTCAGAATGTACAATACAGGTGTGACTAAGATATGTTAATACTTATTACAGAATTTGGACAAAATAACAGAATCAACACAAGTCATATAACAGATTATAAACAATATTAACCATTATTGATCCTATTATTACACATCAGAAAGTATTTGACTTTAGTTCGGAACCTGGCTACAGGAAGATTTTTGTAATCAAGGGGCAATCTATTATAAAACTTTACAGCATTGTATACGAATGATTTTCTAAATAGCGTTGTACTATATTTTGGCAGGTGAAGATTATAATGATCCCTTAGGTGGTGGTTTCCCGATAGTTGACATCTCATAATGAAATTTTTTCTGAGATATCCGGGTAGGCCAGTGAGCAAGATGTTATGCGTTATATCGAGATACATATTTCGTTTATAAAATGAGCTCAGAGTAATCAACGTAGATAGAGGCAGCATATGTCATTTTCAGTAAGCAAATTTTGTCCCCAACATGAACTATCAAATTTGACATGAACCGCGCGGAAGGGAAAACATATCAGTGATACGATATTTCACTCAATTCACTAGTTTCTCCACAAAGAACGCACTTCTTATGTCCCATAGTGAATCAACGTTTCATATTTACTCAAGACATATTGAAATAAATACCTAAATATATCAGAAATTCAGAAAAAAAACTTCAAGCGAGGCAAACAACGTGAAAAACTAGGAGAGCTACAGCTGCCAAACCTTGGATTTCAGCAGGTAGATACAGAAAATAATAAATATTCTGCTTATTATAAATTCGACAATAAGATAAAATATCGGAATCCAAATATTCAAATTTGCATATTTATTCGGGAATCACTCTAATGAATATATTTCATTCAATATAATATACCTTCATAACGATATAGTAAAATTGTGCACTTGAAAATATATCGCAATCCGACGTGGGCGATTGCATCGAAAGAGTTCTGTGTTAACTTTTGGACACATTGTATATATAATTTTTTGCAGATATCAAATAATAATTGATTTCGAGTAGGTACATACAGGTAATCGTTTCCGAAGTATTCGAATTCAAGTTATACGAATGCCCTCTGGATGTTTCCAATATATCACCAAGATGAAAACCACAAAATGAGAAATATGAGGGTTCGTTACTTTTTTCAATCTCGCGGTAAAAGCTTATCTTCGGAATACAAACTGTCTGAAAATGTTGACAGAAAGACCCTCTCACAGTTTTTATCAGAGTCGAATGGGAAAAGTTCATTAAATATTCATGTGTTTACCCATCTTAAAGAACATAGATAAGTATATCCGCAGAATCCTTTACCTATAAAAATTTTATCGATTCAATATCCTTTCTATGGCCCGAGGCGGGTTACGTGATCATATGATATATTGAAATTGTGTCCTTCCATTATTCCCTGTCCTCACATGAATTGAAGAAAATACGACCAGTGTGGAGAAGTACAGTTCTATAAAATATTATTTTGTAAATCGCCTTGAAGTATTGAATGAGGTCCCATTGAAAGGTTCTAAAATCGAATAATAGACGTATAACAGGCGGATTAAACACCCTCAAGTGAACCAAAAGTAATAAAATATTGGAACTATTGTCAACTTTAGTTGACCAGTATAAACATTTCTATACTGTATCGAAATCAGCTGCAATTTCTAAGAAAAATGTCTGCAATCGATTACTACAATAAATCTAAAATGTAGTAAAAACAGGTACAACAAAAAACCAACGAAGATGTAACCAAACAAGTATTCAGAGATTTATCTGATACAGGAAAACAATTGGAGAGAAAATTTTATTGTGTTTTGCAAAGAATCATTTGAAAACTGGGAGAAATAAGAAGAAAAAATTATTCTGAAGAGAATTATGCAAGAACAATTGAGATGAAAAAACCAAATGAAAAATTCCTTCGGATTACGCTAGCAGTGAAAAAGAAATAATAATCATTAAAAATGATCAAAGAACTGTATTGATAAAAGAGAATCCCAACATATGGTAGATAGAAATGGCATACAAGGCAAGAATCACTAGATTAAAACATGAAAATGTAAAAATAATACGTGGACTGTAATGCCCTGAATGTCGATGAGTTCAGAAATTCACAGAGTTGAGAAAAAAGTGAGAAGAGAGTTACAATGAAAGATTGAAGAAATATACACAATGAAAAATGTTGAAAATTATGAAAATTTTCGGAAATTAATAAAATAATTTGTATTAATTGTGAATCACAGAACTGAAATAACTCGAAAACTGAGAAGGAGTATTAAATTAAAAAATATATTTGGATACACGATTTCATCCAATTCATTTGCCGACACCTATTTATTGATTATTTGCTCAGTTTTAAGTAAATTGCAAAGGCTCTATTTGGTCAATATGACAGTGTCCTCTTTGACTAATGGTCGTTAAAAGTTTCACTTTGAACTTTCCCACGTTAAAATATGGTAGTAAATTAAGTTTTCTTGAATAATTTTAAGATGAATCTAGACGGAATATTCTTTCAATGAGTTCGTTATAAAATCGTTCAACATAGAAACTACTTCCTCAAACTTCTAACTTTCAACCCTACTTCACATCGAGATAAATATTCATCAAGAGGGACTACACATCGAGACAAACTGAATGAAAATTTATTCGTACAATTAGTGACCTGCTCCAAATGAGGCAAATAGAATCGATCTCTCTTATATGGAGAATAGTCAATTCGTCGAGTGCACCTTCTAATTGAACAGCAGAAACTTCAACAGTTCATTAGTGTACCTTTACCACAATTCAACACAGCAGCTTGACGTGTAAATAATGTACACGAGGTATTTGAGTATAAATTAGTCAGGTTGACCTATGACAATCTGCTGAAAGTTATTGAATCAATACATTATCTAATGTCATTTATGTTCTTCGAGTATCCCACTGAAGTTGTAGTTGCCACACTATAATCCACATAATCTTTATAAGCGAAACTAAAAAATATTAACTAAATTTCAGTAATATTCACCGAATAATATACCACCAGCCCGCAACTCAAGAGGGGTTTATACCACGTGGCATTCTCATGATCTTCCAAAGCTCAACTACTCGTCTCTTCTCAGCGCTTTTGAGATCCCACAACTTTTGGGGATGAGTGAAGCAATCTCAAGCTTTACGTCTTTATTTTTAATAAAGAAGAACCGTTTATTCCAAAAAAAAAATAATAATGACAAAGGACATTCCGCAATGAAGAACTTTTTCAAATGAATAATGAATAGTGAAAACCTCATATAAATCAATGGCCTCTAAAATAAAGCGATAGTACCTACATACTAATTTTTGAACTGATCGCTCTTAAGCTATTATAGCTATCTGACATCAATATCATTGCTTTGTCATTGAACTAATCGATACGTCTCCAATAAAACTAGATCTTCTCCACTTTAAGACCCATAAAAATTGTATTGGTGATTATGGTTCGGTCAAAACAAAGCAAACTATATTTTCTTTCGAACACTTCAATATCTTCAATTGTGACATCAGCAGTTTTGATCTGAAGCGGAATGTTCAGGCTTCAAAACATGATCTGCCAGTGCAATTGATTACTCTAACAAGGTACAAGAAGCACTTGGGTCACATAAAGAAAAATCATAGTAATAAATCCCCATTACAGACATAATGTTTTCGATAAGTCGTTTAAACAGATAAAGTATCAAATGAAATGTTTTTGAAAGTTTGATACCCTATTAAGTACCAAATAAATGATATAGGATTTGTTAAATTGCTTCATTATCATCAATAATTCCTACAAGGATATATGGAGCTCAATATATCAAAAATATAATTCAAATGAATGAGTAAGGAAGAGTTTCTATTTACAAAATCACGAAATAACTTAACAACAAAATAGCAGAGTGAAAGAACAAGAGAATACTAGAATATCGGTTCGTTGCAGAGATTTCTTTGAAACTGAACTCCTTTGGAAAGAATTCATTAAGAAATAATGGAGGTATATCTGAAATTCTCCGCAGTTTTTGCTGATTAAACAGTGATGAATTTGCTTCAAAGTTATTATATTTCTCTTAGTAGAACGTCAATATTTTCACACAAAATAAAAATACCTACTGCTAAAGGAAATGAAAAAAATTCTTATCGAATTAAGAGATTTCCCGATTTCAACAAAATAATTCAACGTTGTTACGATAAATTAATGAAGATAAGATTGTAACCAAAAATAATTGATGAGTAGACTCGAAAGTAGAGGATTTATGACCAATTTAGTGTAATGGTTCCTCCTCACCTGAAAATGTATCGAAAAAGGATACTATAATATCTATTAATAATTTTATGACGGTCATATAATGTTATAAACTACTCCTTGGTCATAAGACGCTTAGATGGGTCTAACGTTCTGTAAATAAGGTTTCGAGATCGTTATATCGGATTCACCGTAACTTATATTTGCTGACGTGGAGAAAATTGAAGCGTTAAGCTTTCAATTTGGACCCCTCTGTTTCTCTTTTTTCATCCAACCATGGAATGACTCGCTTCGACGTTGACTCAGCGGGTCAACAAATATAGAATGTATTTTATCACATCAGCAATTTTCGCTATCTGGTTGACTTTTTATTTGCTCCCTGCAATTTTCTGTCGAACTCGAGAACCGTATATGTTGAACGAGATAAATGTGAAAGCTGAACAGTCACATTTATTCGCAACTAAGGAAGGGAATATCCGAATGTTAGAAGTTTATTCATCACTAGAGTACAAGAGAAAACCGAGTGATGAGAAGAGATGAAATGATTGTAAAAATATTTCAATAAGGAGGGTCTTCTTAATTTGTTTTGCGATTCACAGTTAGGTTCAGCAGAATGTGATGCGTTTCTGTATAAATCATGTAGGATGTCATTCACGATGTTAGTAGTTTAAGGAAATCATTATCTCGGTTATCTGTTCTGCTATAATACGAGGCGTGTATTTAAACTAAGGTCTTCATTTATTTTTTTCACATTAAATAACATTTATTCAATAAGTTTTGTACATTGCTGTAAAGCTTGAAATCTAAGCTATTTTTCTACGTATTCGCCATTCTCTTCGATGAGCTTCCTCATTCGTACGACAAACTTTTGTATCCCCTCCTCGAACCACGATCCCGCCGTCTCGCGCCAGAACGAAATGACCGCTTCATGAACTTCTGCATCGTTCGCAAATTTCATTCCTCCTAGAGTCTCTACTGCATACATCTTGGAGTTTTTCGGCCAACCTGCGATCTTTCAGCACAAGCGCCTCAATTTTCCGCACTGTTTCGTCCGAGTGTGACGGCCTGCCGCTGCGCTCCTCGTCGTGAACGTTTAGTCGGCCAGCAGAAAATTCTCTATACCATTTTCGAACGTTTCTCACGTCCATACATTTCTCACCATACACTTCTTCCAATTGATGATGAATTTCTATAGGTGGAGTTTTTTTTAGTGCAAGAACTTAATGACTGAACGTAACTCGCAACCGGCACTTCCATTGCAAATGGCTGCTACGTCAAGACTGAGCGTCCTAATGAGCTACACCAGGGGTCGATTGGTGGAGGAAGGCATAAAGTATACAACAGTGTTGCCGGATTTCATCTAGCGCTACTTGCGGCAATACAATGGCCTTGGAGACCTTACTTTAAATACACGTCTCGTATATAAAATAAAAGTGAATAATTAATTTCTATTTATTTATCGGCCACCTGAAGACACAGAATCCAAAAAAAAATTAAGACCCAAAAATTCGCAACAGCTCCTGAGTTCAGGAACTTTAATTGAATTCAAGAAATTGTGAGTAGCTGGGACACACTGTATAATTGACCAGATGTAAAAACACCAAAGAATAATGATTTTAAGAGCATCTTATATTAAGGATTGTTCACATCTTCATTACTCAGAATAGTGATGATTATCCAGGATGAAGTATAGAATTGTTTAACAATAGAGAACAAATGATAGTTTTCAGGGGCCTCTGCTGGCAAAACTAACCTTTGCTTATTAAATTTTTTGTTTGGAATGACTTGGAATATAACCATAGAGTAATAAACATAGGTAGATACGCAATTTTTACATGTCCCCAACATGGTTAGAATACGTAGTCGGATTGTGATATATTTTCAAATGCACAATTTTACTATATCGTTATGAATGTATATTCTATTGAATGAAATATATTCATTTGTGTGATTCCCGATGAAATATTTAAATTTGAAGATTTGGAATCCGATATTTTTTCAAATTGTCGAATTTCTAATGAGCAGAATATTTATTATTTTCTGTATCTACCTGCTCAAATCCAAAGTTTGGCAACTTTTGCTTTCCTAGTGTCATCGGTTGTTTTCCGTCGTTTGGCGCGCTTGAGGTTTGTTTTCTGAATTTTTGATATATTTAGGTATTTATTTCAATATACTTTGAGTTGATATGAAACGTTGATTCACTATGGGACATAAGAATTGCATTCTTTGTTGGGAAACTCGAGAATTAAATGAAAAATCGTATCACTGATATGTTTTCATTTCCGCGAGCTTCATGTCAAATTTGATAGTTCATAATTTGCTTACTGAAAATGACATGTGCTTCTTCTATCTATGTTTATTACTCTGAGACTATAAAATATCAAAAATTCAGCCGATTTGACAGAATGCCACTTTCCCTAAAAAAGTGTGCGGTACCCTTTTTTCCTTTCAAAACATTTTTCATTTTGAAATATGTGGAATTCATCAATCGAATGAGAAAACTGTTCAAAATACTTTCCTCGGAAACTTTGAAAGCTTGGTGTATTGAATTTGATATGAAAATAGTTTGCGATACCTCATTGATTATCTTGATTGATCCGCTTATGTTGAATTCAAAACAAATGCAACATTATCATACTGGGCCCATAGTTCAGTAGATAACGTGGAATGTGTAAATCAATCCAATATTCGAATTCCTGGTAGAACGAATTCTTATTTTTAATTTCTCAGCTTTGTTGTTCAATGATTACCTACAAAATTTTATGAGATAAAAGAAATAATGAACATATGTAGTATGTTATTTGATTACTATAAAAGTTATATTGAAAACCATGTTTTCGGAATATCCTAGTTGCAATACATGTATCATTATGATTAATACTAATCTTCAAATAATCAAATAAATAATAATTTAGGATATAAATCCTCCTCATCCGTAAATTATCGAAGGATCTCGTTAAAAAGGAAATGATTAATTGGAAAAATCATTCACAATAAACAACATCATATCTAATCGAGTGAAGGCAGAAGGATAATCCTGGATAAATTGATCATTAAGGGGGAATTTCTGAATTCAGGCTATTGATTGCCGAAACATCGTTGAAATCCAAAGTTGAGTTGTTCGTTAATTGCATCTGAAGTCCTGATAGGATCGGTTTATGGTTATAAATTGATTATTAGTATTTCTACATTTCGAACAAAAAAAGGTTGCGTATTTCCATATCAATAAATTTAATTACTTAACAGCACATAGGTAGTTAGCAATTTGCTCTGTTCGTGAAGTTAGTATGAAAAAAAACACAAGGATTGAATCTATTTAGATTGCATGTAACAATGACCTAGTGATTTCATTATATCAGATAGATATGAATCCAATAGTGGTTAGTAAACATAGGGTGTTGCGCGATAGAACAATGCCACTAATTTGATACATGAACTACAGCAAGTGTACCTATGACGATTTCACACCCAAAATTATTTTTAGAGATGAAGCTCGATATTACATCGATGACTCCGTAAATATTCAAAACTGCCATATTTGGGGTTTGAACAATTCATGATGGATTCATGATATTTATGTATACATATGTATAGAAATTGCCTCTATTGGTGTGTTTCTTTCCCGAAAAAAGCATTATAATGGGTTTACTAAGATATTGAGAAAATTAAATAATATGTACAAGACATTTTTGGAATGAATTCGTTAATATTATAATCAGGTAGATAATTTTATGGCTTAAATTTTTTAATCCACCGCTGCTATGAGTTGCATAGTCCATTAGTTCAATCAGTCAACAGTTCACTACTTTTTTCAATATATCTGGCCGTATGGCGCCAATGATGGCTTAGATCTTTACTTCCAATGCTTCAAGAGTGGCTGGTTTGTCGGCATGGATCAATGAATAAACATAACCCCATAAAAAATAATCGAGGGGTGTTAAATCGCAGGTACGAGGGGGTCATTATACTGAGTGCAATTATAAAAACAACACGATTGCGTTTGACAACTTCATTCCAAATAAATTTCAAAACGTCACGTTTTGGCAATGCGTATGTTCAAATAATGACAAAGTATAAATGCGCTAATCGAAGAAAAATTCCCAGAAATACAACATACAGTCACAAATAAATATGAGGAATATTTATGTTTTTTTGCTGCGAACGAGAATATGATTCAATTCATAGAACATAGAATCTTAAAAGAATTGACCTTGATACTAAAAGATTGGGCGGTCAATATGAGAAAGAAAAACGGGACCGAATAAAAAAAAGCAACGGCGAAGGCAATGTGGAATATTTTGTACAAACTCTTGCAAAAACGTACTATAATGACATTATGATTGACCCGTTCAACAATATAGTATTCAAATCAGCCCGAGATGCCTACGATGCAATTGTAACAGATCATCTATAGTAGAGAACAGCAACGAATCCGAAGTTTAGTTAAATTTCAATAAAGTCATAAATTTTTTGTCAAAAAATTTTCCGCTGAATATCCCTCAAGCATTGGCAAGTGCCTCATAATTTTATGACAAATTTCTCAAGCTCGTATCAAGTAACGAGCTTTCGATTGTCATCAAATTTTCTAGTCTATTATCAATGTCCTAGAGATATTACTGCTGAAATTAAATTTTTATAGGGATATTAAAAATAAAGTCTCCTACGATTTTCGTCTATTAATGAAGCCGAGATACATGAACGTTCCCTGAAAATGTTAAAGCTCAGTAGGGATGGGAATACCGGTTACTCACCAGTCGCGTTACATTCGTGACCGCTCCAGAAAAATACCGCAATTTTGTAACTGTAGTTACAGGTAACAAAACCGTAGGCGATTGCAACTAAGTTGAGTACCAGCGACGGAGGAACGAAGGAAACGAGACCATTGGTATACCTAGACTATTTGTGGACTGTCCTGTTGAATGATAATTCATTGTTCATTGAGTTTCTACGTGATTTTAGAAGAACGTATGCAAGCATAACAAAATCATAAAACCATAAAAATGTTTTGGTGGCTCAGAATAACAAGAATCTTCGAAGGGCACCTCATTAAAAACAGATGGTGTAAACTCCAGTGGAAATATACCATCATCGGGTAATCTAGGTATTACGTGAAAGAAATTATATCTGGAATTTCATTGGCAAATTGATTGAATATTACAAATTGATAGAAACTGATTTCACATATAATAATATTTAGAATCTATTTTTTGTTTACCGTTATTTTACAGAGATTTTTTAAGTATATTTGCATTTCCGATTGAGAATAAGGTTCAATTGTTGAAAATCTCGGACTAACTAATTTACATTTGCTACAACCAATTTTTATCGAAGAAATAATAAAAAATATTAAAAAAAGAACATCGAAAATATTGAAATCATTAATCGAATTGTTTAGTTCTAATTCTGGAAAATACTATAGAAATCAAATATATTCCATTAGGCACTGAAAACACAATGGCAAAGACGATTTTTACGGAGTTACAGGAAGGTAAAGTAATTTCTCCTCATTGAACATAGCGCAAATGAATGAAAAAAATTTAAAAGCACTGACAGCAGGAGTTTTTGGGCGATCATAAATGAATTTAGTTTTGTAAAAAGCACTGGCGTACTATTTTTTTTTCGATGTTATTATTCGAAGTCCGGTGCCGGTACGCCGTAACTATCGTTACTTTGGAACTGGTTACTTAACGTTTGTAGAACGCACGACTACGTTACTCAGAATTACCGTTCCAAAATCGCGGTATTGAAATACCGTCCCATCCCTGAAGCTCAGCATCATATTTAGTTCGAGAGCTATCGCGTATACGGCAGCAAGTCTAAGGAAAAGGAACATCCAGAAATTTTGACATTAGTTTATCAATAAGATCACTCTTGGTTCAAAATTCGAAAACTATAAAAATTTGAACGAAATCATAGCCCGTCATTTCCCGTGCAAAAAGAAACAGAAAAAACATATGGGGTCCTTCTCCACCTAACAAGAAACTGTCAGAAATTCAACACTCAGCATCTTTATCGGATTTAGGAAATGAAATTCGTTCGAAACAGAAATGCCTTGATGAATTATACCTTCCATATGGTGAAGTGAATCAAACTTTGGAACTTTTTCACTGTGTTCGAAAGCGAACAGAGCAGAACTCAACAGCTTGAGGAATAACTTCCAAGGAAAGGCGTAAAATGTACCTACTTCTTCTTGATGGATTCTTGTGTTAAATGAAAAAGTTTTTGACGAAACACTGAATTATAAGACGAAATTGAAAAATCTTTGTTGAGAATATTGGTATTTCATGTAGGCACTGATTCAATGTTTGTTTTGTCATGAGGTAATGAAATGAGGAAATAATGGAGATATTGGAAGGAAGTATCTGTAACAATTTCTTCATTTTTCAATAAAAAATGACTATCACTTTGAAAACCTGGATATTGAATATTATAATTAAAGTTTACAACTGCCTCATTTATCCCTGGTAATCATTGAAGAAATTGATTCTTGAGAGGATCGCCTTACAACCTCATAAAAGACTTCAGTAAAATATAAACTGAAAAGATATCAGAAGTAGATTATAAACTTTTCAAGCAATATGGATGTCCAACTTTCAATATTTATTTCCAATGCATATCTATCAGAACACAGTCCAACAGCCGGTCGAATCTGCACTGATCAGACACATCAGCTACTGAATTTATTATGATTTAATATAATTCTTCTGAGCAACTGTCTCAAAAGGCAGGATAGTTATGATTATTGCTGACCTTTGTTGCGGAGATGGCACTTGAAGAAGAATAAAATTGTTGATATATAACTATTCAATAGCTGATTCTTTCGTTATTTAGGACATAATTTGTTAACCTATCCAGATTTGTATGTCATAAAACTATAAAATAAACGCTTAGCTTCAACTGCTTGAGCTTGTCTGTCATTTGATTCCGATCAGATAAATTTTTAAATTTTAACCGACAGACAATATCTATTTATTGGTACTCTAAAATGGGAAATGAGAAAAGCACTGAAAAACCTTTCTGTATAGATTTTCCTCGGAAAATATCGACAAAGAAAGGAAGGTTCAAAGCTTCTGGAGGTCGCTAGTGTGAATAAGAAGATTATTCGAAATTCAGTACTTAATACCCTACCTACTATCGAAAATTTCAATACCCTGATTACTCGTTTCCTAGGGTTTTCCATGAGAAGTAAATAAAGATGCTACGCGAACGTCTTCGATCCAAAAGTTAATTCAACTTACTCAAGCCTCTTGGAAAGAAAGGATTATCGATAAATTAGGTGCATATCACGGTTTGCTGTAAAAGACGGACGCAAGCAACGCCGTCTCTGTTTAAAAGCGATGGGGTGGGGAAAACAGAGATTGGTCTCTTGCTTCGTTTCACACGGATCCTAAATAAAATAACAATTATTCACAATTTCTAGGATTTTGAGTATACGGCCAGCAGGGCGAATGAAATCGAATTCGATTCATTATGAGTGAGTCGAACCTTATCGTTCGGGATCATTCCCCGCTTAAAATTCGAAAATTAGAGACTTTGGGCTGAAATGATATAGCAATCGGTAGCAATGGTAGCCTTGAAACTTTTATCTTATGTTGAGACGGTCGAATTCAGAGTATCTGTCTTTGCTGGGATTTTTTTTTGATGGAGGGGGATATTCATACCCTGTGCTCTAGTCTCTCGACAACTTTTTTCATAGTACGACGAATAAAGCAGATAGTTGTGGATAAGGAATCCTTACTCACATATGCATTTTTTCACTTCATCGCAACATATAGAATATATGTTCATGTCATCTTCAAAAAGTATTCCTGCCACAGAAGAACCTTAGCAGGAGTATCTCCTAGCACAAGTTTCAGAGATCTGTTTAGAAGATTTGGTGTGCTGACCCTTACCTGTTCCTATGTGATGGCCTGCATGTGTTTTGCATATTCTAACAGAGATAGTTTGATGAAGGGAGAAGACATCAGTTGATTCTTCGCGGAGGTACATTGATATCAAGATCTATAACAAGCTCTCTGCCGAACTAAATATCAGAATAAACCATTCTACTCAATATCAGACTGTATAAATCATAAGTTTCAATTATTTGTCGCTTCATATTTCAGATTATAATTCAATACATTTGTCTTTGAATAGACTATGCAAACTGTTTTTTACATTTCATCAATATTTTCACTTCAAATACTTCCAATTTTATAATGATACACCTTGTTACATTGAAGGAAATAAACTTTTATACCATACTATATCAATCTGTATGAAATGGCATCGATGATAAAGCACCAATTTTTTACTTTAAGTTGAATATAGCCGATTACAGATAACAGATTGCGTTCCCTGATCTCCGTTTTAATGCACTAATGCACTCTTGAAATATGTCACATCCAATAGATCTTGCACTTAAGCTATCTGAGTGATTAGGAGTTTCAGACTATGAGCCTTGATCTATAGGGGATGAAATCAATATGTGCTTCTTTTTGAGCCCTATTCAGAGTTCCATTCGCTTGTAAAAAGAATTACCTACTTCATCATCGTTAATGACGTGAGAAAACATGTTCCAAATGGAAAATCATAGCGACTGATCAGCCACTTTTGAGGTAAATGATTATTTTCGACAAGGGCGATGTAAAGACCTAATTGAAAATTCATTCAACCGAATTACATCCTCATATTCTTAGGTGATTATAAGTCAAGAAGATTCGCAATACCTACATCTGAACCTTATCTATTGAGCTACATGGTATAAAAGTTTCAAGAAAAAAATGTCGTTATCATAACTTCAATAACTTAATAAATATTTTCATTTTGGTACACATCCTACAGGCATCAATGGCTATTTTTGATATGAAATATTATCCAAATGTTTCTCCTATGACATCTGTAAAAAATAAGAACTAAATATTCTTGGGAAAAAATGATTCTTGAAAACCTCAACTTAATATTTTTCGTCCAACATATTAAATTAAATTAAATTTAATTATTTCATTATCATGCAAATATTTATGTTGAAGTTATGATAACAAACTATTTTTTCATGGAACTCGACACCCTGGAGCTCACGAATCAAGAGATTAAAAATAGGTTCAAAGGGACTTCTTGAAATTACCGTAGGGTTACCACCCTTCAAAAACAGCATCTTATTCTGAAACACCATTTTTTTTAGCAAGAAACTATCGGAAATTTGATATAGCGATACATTCCGATAGTCAGGCTGCAATTAAAGCACTGATCTCACATATCATCGATTCTGAGATGGTTTTGGAGTGCTAAAGAAAACTTAATGAAATGGGTAAGAATAACAGGGTCTTTTTAGTCTGGGTTCTCAGCCACTCGGGAATCAGAGGGAATGAGGAGGCCAACACACTTGCTAGAAAAGGAGCACAAACTCCTTTCTTCGGCCCGAAATCTTGCTGTGGTGTACACAAATGTATCTACGAGAAAGAGTTTCAGGAAAAGGAAGTAACCGAAAGAGAAAAACTCTGGCGGAATCTTCCTGGTTCAGATCACTCCAAAAAGTTTCTTCGAAACTTTGACTTTACAGGATCCAAGAAGTATCTGGATCTTAGTAAGAATATGCTACCCCTCCTCACTGGATTCCTCACAGGGCATTGCCGCCTTAGGAAACACCTCATGAAGATGAATCTAACAGAAAATGACGAGTGCAGATTCTGTGGGAATGAGGAAAAAACTCTGGATCACCTGGTGACGGAATGCCTCGCCATCGCTAACCAACGCAAAACCTGCCTTGGACACGAAACTTATAGAAGTGAGGAATTAGCCTCCTTGAAGCCATCCCGGATATTGAAGTTCATCAGAACTCTGGAACTGGAAGGCGAGCTGTAGATCACGATATGGAGAGAATAGTTCTGATGGGGGCACAATAGACCATTAGGTCCCTAATTAAATCTAATCTAATCTAACACCCTGTGAATGAGTATAAATTTAGTATATGATTGAAGCAAACAGAACAGTTAAATCCTAGTAAATTATGTCGAACATATATTTTGAAGAATACTTTAAGGATTCATACCTTGTATGTTCAATTGACCTCATACAAAAATTATTTTGATTACAAATTGTTTATTTTCCAAAGAATTAAAATTTACATTTCGAACAAAAAAGGTAATTTTTTTGATTAACTTACTTCTAGCTTCATAGATCCGGATCATTACTGAATTATTCGAATTTGTATTTCACCAAACTATCAATTAATTAACGAGAAATACCTAAACAATTAAACTGACAGTTTTAAATAGTCGTTTACACTCATTAGATTCATCGTCCAAAACTTGCGAACAACAATATATCAACTATGCCGAAACGACTGGAATGAATTATTTAGAGTAGTGTAGAAATTAATCAATCCTTCAAAGCGGTTCGAAATAATTGATTAATGTCCGTCGTAGAACTTGGACTACTTTAATTAAATCCCTAATTTGTCACGTCTTCCATTAATAATGAGGGATAAATTCAGAAATCCACTGAAATCCGTTGTAGACAGCCCCATATCGTATAAACAACCTTTGATCTGAACTTTTGGTTTTGTAGAAGATGCCTCATATTTCACTATCAGTCCTTAATTGGGTCAATTTTCCATATTTATCATAAGTATGAAACACAGTGAAAAAATGGATTCATGATCTTGATTATATTTTTTTTGGACTCAGTGGTCCCTGTCATGTACACCCTCCACCTACATAGCGAGGATTAGATTATTTGCTGTAGAACAGTTGGTTTTCCGAGAAATGAGCATCGTGCTACGCCATCTCTCGACCTAAGAGAGCATCGGTACAATATAATAACTAATTTAAAAATTGAAATTCAGTACGCAGTGTGAAGTGTTGAGCGACCCATATTCATCTTTTGCCATGGCCGCCCAGATCCCCCGATTTTTTGCCCATAGAGCATGTTTGGGACATCATGGGTAGAAAGCTGTCAAAATTATGGAACAAATTGATTTTCTCAGAAGAAAAATATTTAGCAACCAAATCCTGAAACAGATCAATTTTTCTTTCACTTTTACCAAATTTGTAAGCACTTTTGAAGGATTGTTGCACCCTGTGCCATCCCCATCAACCCTCTAAATTTTTTGAATAGGGAAGTGGGTCATGTGATACTTTTTTGGCAAAGTCTTTGTATCTTCTTTACAGGCCTGCAGAAATTTTCAAGAATTTTTTTTTTTTCAATTGGTTAATTCAAAGAGGTTTTTAGTATGTGCATTTTGTAATGACTCATTTACTTTGAGACGATGGTACCTGATGAAATTTGTCACCGAATTAAAGTCGGCCATTACAGTTTTGTTCATGCACAATTTTCAACCCCTACGAACCCTTCAATGAAAATAAAATGGAGTGAAATTGGAAATTTATTTCGGCATTGAAGTACCACCCGGAGAATCATTGTGCATCACAAGATAAGTTGAATTAAATGTTCAAAATGACCACCATCGTTCTGGATGCAATAATCAAAACGCTTGACACATTCTAATTTTTCACGTGAGGGGGTTGAAAGAAGTTGAAAGTTGTGCATGAACAAAACTTTAATGGTCGACTTTTATTCAGTGATAAATTTCATCAGGTACCATCGTCTCAAAGTAAATGAGCCGTGAGAAAGTGCACGTACTGAAAACCTCTTTGAACTTACAAATTTTTCAAAAAAAAATTATCTTGAAAACTTCTCACGCCTGTAAGGAAGATACAAAGACCTTGCAAAAACCACATACCACATGACACACTTTCCATATTCAAAAATATCAGAGGGTTGATGGGGATGGCACAGGGTGCAACAAAAATCCTTCAAAAATGCATAAAATTTGGTAAATGTGAAACAAAAATTGACCTGTTTCAGGATTTTGTTGCCAAATATTTTTCTTCTGAGAAAATGAATTTCTTCCATAATTTTGACGCGCACTGTATAATCGCTGGGACAAACACATTATTTACAAATTTAGTAAAAAAAAATTGTTAACCCTTCGTTTTTCTATCCAAATTTCAATTATTTACTCCTTGCTATACTACCTACCTATGTTTTACAAAAAAAAAATAATGTTAAAACAGCTTCTTCTGGGTGTTGCAGTTTCTTTGTCAGTATTTTACATGAGTATGATTTATAATTATGAGAGTGAAAATGGTAAAATAACGAATGTTCAGACAATTTTTTATCAGCAATGTTATTCTGAAACAAAACGGTCATTGTGTTATTTCGAATTTCAACAAAAAATTCGATCATTTCTTATGTTTTCGGAATTACCGGAAATTCCTAATCCACATCATCTTATGAGTGTCAGTTGACACCAAAATCGAGGACTTCGATTTGAAACTGGCTCAAATAAATCAAAAACAAAAAAAATCAGGTCTTTCAAAATGTCACGATTATATACTGTCCATTCTCCCTAAATCGAAGGCTATTCTGTTTCCACTGGCTTCCGGTGGCTCTGAACGAGCACGGCTCATCCTACTTCCGTTTTATAGAGGGTCATTACACGTGGGTCTGAATAAGCCCCGTTTTTTGCGATCATATAAAACGATCTTTATTGGACATATCGCGTTTCGCTCATAAACCCAAATGAGTTATGTTCTCGCCAGTTTTCTGCTCCTGATGAAACTATTTCAATACCGGTAAACTACTCAACTATGCTCCAGATTATTTCTGTTTCAAATTCTGACAGATGATTTGATATTTCGAATGATTCTCGTTATTTTCGGGTGAAGTAGATTGTGAAAAATTGAACCTTTCCGTCAAAATGAAAAAAAAATTAATTATTTTTATGTAGTGACGCTGTCTGATCAAGAGATGGCGTTCTGTGTTACACGCCACACTTACTTTGGCCTCGGCGAATTTATAGAGGCCGACGCGTTGCAGCAGAGTCACCTCTCCACCATGGTGTGAGAGGGTGAGTCTTAGGCAGAGATCGCTGGATTCCTAACTGATGAGTCCTCCAGCGATCTCAGGACGAAACGCCGTAATCTTCTGGGAGAGGACGTACTTACACAAACATGACCCGAGGATGACTCGCCAAATTGTCTTCAAATTAAAATTAAACAATTCATGTACGATAAGTTGACAACTAACAGTTCACTCAATAAGTTCCAGTAAAAACACATTCTTTTTGTCAATTCGTCAACATAGTGACCTTCAAGAGTGATTTAGATTAGATTTAATTAAAGGGGTTCCATTCCACTGCAACACAATGGTCTAATGTGCCCCCCATCTCGACAAAGCGTGATCTATAGCTCGCCTTCAAGTTCCAGAGTCTAATGAACTCCTGTATCTGGGATGGCTTCAAGGAGACTACTTCCTCACTCCTACAAGTTTCTTGTCCAAAGCTGATTTTGCGTTAGCCAGTTAGGTTAGTTCAGTTAGTCAGTAGGCATTTCGTCATCAGGTGATCCGGAGTTTCTTCCTCCTCCCCACGGAATCTGCACTCGTCATTTTCTGCTTGTCCTATTCTCATGCGGTATTTCCTAAGGCGACAATTCACTGTAAGGCATCCAGTGAAGAGGTGTAGTATATTCTTGCTAAGATCCAGAAATTTCTCAGATCTCGCAGTGTCAAAGTTTCGAAAAACTTTTTGGAATGATCCAACCCAGGAAGATTCCGCCAGAGTGTTTCTCTTTCTATTCTTTTTCTTCTCTTTCTTCTTTTACTTAGGAGTCACAAGCTCCAAAAACTTACAACAAGAAGTACGAACACAAGTAAATAAAGCCTCAAGAATCTCTGGCTATCTAAGGGACCTCTTATGGAAGAACAGTTATTTAACTACTGATAGTCAATACTGCATATACAAAATAGTCGTAAGACCAATACCTACCTACATATGCACTGGACGCTCGAGCGGATATAGCAAAAACAAAGAACATAATGAGAGTAGCTGAGATGAAAACGTTGAGAACTATTGAAGGAGTGAACTTAAGGGACCAAATAAGGAATGGTGCTATAGTAGAAGATCTGAACATTCAAGACTTAGTCCGATTCACGAGACTGAGACGATGATATTGGAGAGACCACGTCAACAGAATGACGTGAGATCAATGGGCGAAGGATGGAAGACCAAATTCACAAAGACCGCCGGCCGACCTCCCAAGAGATGGCACGAAAGCTGGACATCTGCTTTCAAAGAGGCTGAATAATGAAAGAAAAAAGACTGAGTCTTTTTGAGAGAGTCTTGAGAGAAAAGAAAAAGAAGATTTTTGTCATAAGCCAATAGAATTACCTTCAGAACAAGGTTTCTCTCAACATCCCTACCCATATTAGATTTTAGAGGTTGCTGTTGAAGAACGATGTTTCAATAATTTGAGGACTGATTAAAGATCTCAAAATAGGTGAAAAATTCCATATAACCTTGGATCCGAAAATGAGACGTTTTGGAAATATAGGCGATTTTCGCACATGTTTATATGAAACTACTTACTTATTTTGAGGTTTAGAATTAGCTCCCGAAATATTGAAACGTAAAATACCTATATGCGGTTTTTTCAAATATAAACGTGTGGAATAACAAAGTTTCAATATTCTAGGAGCTGATTGAAGATCCCAAAATACCGGTCAGATTGTGACTGAAGTAATCGTCCATCTGTACGGACAAACATCAGTTGGATCAATTATTAATATCAACCACAATCACTGTACTAAGAGCAATAAACCCATAATTCTTGAAAGACTTAATTTTGAAGTATTTATGTCAAATCTCCCAAATATTTCGGGATTTCAGCTAAATTTGAAAGACGAGGCCTTTTAATCCGAGTTTTTCTCGAATTTCGTTCACCGTATTCTCTTTCCATTTAATTTCATAACACGATAAGGGTTCTTCTCGACAACATTGCAGTGGACTTTGAGACAAATTTTCAATTTCATCTTAATTAAAAAGGAGGCTCCACCTACATTTCTGTGCCCCTCAAACTTTTACAACTTCTTGAGTTTTCCCGTCACCAACCAGAATTCGTTTCTCTCACCTTACTTTGCATGATATTGGAAAAGGATAAAAGAATCTGAGGAATTAGGAAACAATCGAATTCCGAAAGTTTTCGAGCAGGTTTTGTTAAAGGGCAACAAAGTAACTTTTACATTGCAGGGAAACACTCGATCTATTGCGAAAAAAAAATCTATGATTATAAATGTAACATTGATAAAATAGAAACTAGACATTGATTGAATTATGTAAGTAACTTCAGCCTACCTGGCATATACCCCTGATTTCATACAAACCTGAAAACTTTAGGATAACTCATGAAAAAGATCTCATTATTTTCCTCGTTAAATTTTTCATGAATATAATTTTGCTTCAGTATTCTCACCGCTGAATAAATAATATCTAAACTAATGGGGAGGAAATGTTGAATTCTGTTAATTTAATGTCAGGTTTTATCTTGCTAGTAATTGGTGAACTACAATAATCAGTAAGATGTTATTTCCACATGTTATTTTGAGTCACTATAATATTTATTCGATTTTTTTCTGCAAATCGTTCTTGTCTTATGGAAATGAATTTTCTTTCGTCTCCTGGTTCTCTCTAATTGTTCTAGAATACTATGTTAATTAGGCATACAGCAATTTGCATGGAATTTGGTGTATTCAATAGCTTAACACCCAACATTCAAAGATAATCCCGTAGAACTGCAAATCCTCGACCCTCATACTTTGAAAACTAAGGATATAATGCATATGTATGTATACGGAAATGCTCAGATAATCCAAGAATTATGTGATGCAATTACTGAGGGAAGAAGCATGTCCCAAATTACATTTCCTAGAAGTGAAATAAAGTATAATTGTTGTTTTAGAATTTCTAAAATATACTGTATCGCGTAACTCAGAATCCCTTTGATTTAGAAAAAAATTGATGACACATTTTTGGGCTCGATTATTGTGATGAAAACCTGAACCTTTTAAGATCAATTTTTTCCAAGCTATAAGAGAAAATTGGAAAATGGCGGAAATGAAAAGTTTTCATAACTTCTTTATTACTGGTGCTATAAACATAAAATAGAACCATTAATGACAAAATACATGAATGGAGGAATTTCAGCTATATCTTCAACTGAAAAAAGTTTTCAACCATCAAGTGTTAGGGTCAGGCCATCAGGCGGTCTTGAAGACTTATAAGGAACGCTTCAGAAATAAATCATAACTCATATTTTATTGACTCAAAATCTCAACACTGCCGGAATCGGTTTATTCGTTGTTATCATGAAAAAAACTCAATTTCATATATAATAGGAGTACTAGTCGGAGGCATATACACACATAGCCAAAATTCTTGGACCCACTTATGTTTGACGAGATTAATATTTAATAAGTCAAGTGTATTACAATTACAAAGTACATTTAATTAGTTTAGGCCATCAATGCAATGGCTGAATTTAATCTTAACTAAACAAGAAAAAAAATTTAAACGAAAAGAAGTGCTTAATATAAAGATTAACAGAAACTGAAATAAAGAAGAAAACCACTCTAGAGCGAAATCAAAATGAATTGATAATCGGTGTCTCCTCTTCTGTTCTGTAGTGTTAACGCGTATGGGCATGGAAACAATAAGGGAGTTAATGTATCCACTAGGATGTTGTTCCATTCTTCTTGGGCCGCTAGTGTGAGTTCCTGGAGGGTGATTATTCTCAAATTCTGTTTGAGATTGTTCTTTTATCAAAATTCCCCATGTGTTTAATGAGATTCATGTCTGGCGAATTTGCTGGCCACGGTAATCTTTGAATATTCGCAATATCTAGTGCAGTTTTCTCTTCTCGTGCAAACATTACCGATCCTCCTTCATATGGAAAGACTTTTCTGGTAGTCATTCGAGTTGCCCTGACCCTCTCCAAACTATGTATCGGCGACTATCACCAACTAAACCAATTCTGGTTTCGTCTGAAAAAAGAACATTTCACCACTGTCTCCGAGTTCCTGTACTCACTGTAGTCTCCAGAATCGCATATAAGCTCTAGCATGTCTCCGCCATATTGTTGTACTGGAAATCAGGTGACTAAATGTTGTTCCTAAATGAGTTCGGACACCTGAGACTGTATATATCCTACTAGATACCGATCTTGTCTTGCATTCGCTACTCTATGAGGCCCATTTCCAAATGTCCAATGAACGCTGTTAGTTTCCTGGTACAAATGCACTATTCGGATAACTGGAGTGTGAAGAACCCTCATTATATCTGCGATTTGATGATTCGACAGACCCTCATCATACAAAGCCACTATTCTTGCTTTATTGAACATTGACAATGTATTGCCAAGCATAATTGCAAAGAAAAACTCAATAAACACGCTGAATCGATATAAACCACTTTTAACACATTGGTATGTAAAATTAGAGGAAATTGTTTTTGTATATATTTCTGTATGTCTGACACATGTGAAAGATATAAAGATTGAATGCACAAAAAAATCATCCATGACGAATATTATTTCTACAATTTACGAGAGGGGTCCAAGAATTGTTTATCTTCCCAAGGGGACGTCGTAGAAAATAAAAATTGAAGAATTATTGATTTTTATATACCTTATTAACACCTGGAAAAGAATTACGTAGTGCCGAGAGACCCTGTATATCAAGACGGAAACATTTAGTAATTATAAACGTTGGAAAAACTCTTAAAAATCAAAATATTCATCAAAAATATTTTTTATTTCTCACATAATTTATAACACAACGTTTCTATCATCAGTATGAGTGAAAGTTCGATAAACACTGCTTTGTTTTCCTTTCCATCATTTTGGCAGCTTTTCATACCTCTAATTCAAAGTTGGTTGCAACAAGAAGCTCCATATGTAGATTAAAATACCTTAATGTATGAGTAGATGCATGGTGAAAGTTCGAATTGATTAAAGTGTTCTTCACTCAACAAACTCTAATCCTGAACAGAGTAATTTTTGGAATTACCGGGGAACAAGTAAGTAAAATCCTGGAAAACGTTTACCGTTCGGCCCTTTGAATGTGAATCTTTTATCGGTACAATTCGATGATATTCCGAGTGAATTGAGTTCAAAGGTTCACTCAGATTCACAATTTTGTTTAGGTTTGCGTCTTTGGAAATATTCACCGACGCCGACGGTTGGATAGACGGAATTGAATGAGAGGAAATAATGTTGCTATATTTCACTAGCGTCCGTCTGTGAATCTGATGTTTTCTCATGTATTATGATAGGATGAAAATTCATTGTAAATTGTAACAAATTTCAATTTGTGAGGTAGCGAAAATTTTAATCTGAGTAATTCATCACGAAGAAGCAAGCGAATTCGTCCCTTTCTAGCGCTCGTGGACTTGCTGGATATCATTTCGTTGAATGTCTGTAAAGGATACCGCACCCTTCATTAGAGAAAGTTCGTCCCTGTAAAATTGGCTGAATTTTTGGTATGTTATAGTCCAAGTCATTCCAACAAAAAGTTTAATAGGCACAAGTTTTTAATAGGCAATTTTTGGTGCTAGAAGTCCCTGAAAACTGTCATTCATTCTCCATTGTGAAACAATACAAAAAGTTATCTTGGATAATCATCACTATTCTAAGTAATCAAGTTGTGAATATTAATATGAGATACTATTGTTTTTTGGTGTTGATACATTTGGTCAATTATACAATGTGTTTCAGCTACTTATAATTGTTGAAAATCAATCATTCAAAAATGGTTACAAATCGCTTACAATCAAAAAATTTTTATGAATTCCATTCTACAGCTTAATCTACATCACACGGAGTGTCCTTTTCAAAAGAAAGCGAATGTAAATATTAAAAATGTGCCTATAAAACGTCCAATCAAAATATTTTCTTTTCAAATCCAATAATGCAACGACAGGGATTTTTAAGGTAATAATCTCCAAATACATGGATTTCTCACTACGGAACATTTCCAATATAACTTTCGCTTTCTATTGAGAGGAACACTTCTTATATTTTTTCCGGATGTGATGTAGAATAAGCTGTAGACCAGTATTCATAACTATTCATTCTTTGATTGTAAATTCCTCAGACGTTTTGAAAACATTTTCGAATAATTGAACTTCAAAAATAAGTCACCCAAACACACTGTATTTGTAATTGACCAAATGTAACAACACCACAAAACAATGCTTTCAATAGATCTCATATTAACGACTGTTCACGTCTTGATTACCTACTCAGAATAGTGATGATTATCCAAGATAACGTTTTATATTCTTCAACAATAGAGAACAAATGAGAGTTTTCAAGGTTTCTTGTGTCAAACTAGCCTACAAAAAGAATTGTGCCTATTGAACTTTTTGTTTAGTATGACTTGGACTACAACAAATTAAAAATTCAGCCAATTGTTCAGGGGGTCACTTTCTCTAATGTTCTGTGCGGTATCCTTTCGAATTTTCAAGAAATCTCAAGTAATTGGTTTCAATTCACAAATAAAGTGGGAGTATCGGACTGAGAGAAATCTAAGTTGATAGTTAACCAGAGGAACGTGCTTTCATCGAAAGCATCGAGCTCATCAGTTTCGCCCAACCAAACATCGATGACTACAAAATGAAAACACGAGGCAGGAACACCAGCTTATGTATGTGCTGTTGCAACGAAGCAACACATGGCACTCAATCACTTAAGCGTCCTTCCTAATGGTGATTCAAATACTATATATCTACGTGAATTTTTCCTTCCACGGTATATCACGTATAATGAAGAATAAAGCTCTAACGGAGAGCAACTCTTGGCTAATAAGAATATCGGAGTAACAAAATGTCTATTTTTTGAGTTACTGTTGGGAAGGAAGCTCAGGTGGTTGGAGGTCACGTATCGCTTACGTACGCTGATGCTATACCGATGGCTTTCAATCAAATAGCCTCTGGTATCATTTGGTTGACATCGATTTAGGATTCGGCGATACTGATGACCTCCAAAAAAAATAATAAAAGTCTATCGTTACTCACTATCCATGACGGAACATTGACTCCTAACTTTTTTTTCAATAATTAAACTAATACCCATCCAATAGTAAAGGCATTCAAAAATAGATGGAAAAAAACGAATTTCATGCAGATCGTAAAAATAGAAAATATTTTTATCTAATTGCTATATCTCAGATTCTATCCGTCAGAATTCACAAAAATTTAGTTCAAATAAAGTTTATTGATAAAGTGATTGATCACAACGTTCAGCTATCTAGCTTTTACTCGAGAAAACATTCGAGAAGAGCATTGAGGAGCTTTTGAGCGCTAGCTGGTTCATGCACCTTTTAAGACCAAAGAACTGTGAATGAGTAGGTATAAACAAAATGTGATTTAAAATGACGTCATTGTTGTCGGTTAGTTTATCTAAATCAGGCTTTCAGATAATACGATCCTGTTGAATGGCTGAGTGATTATTTCGTACAACTGAATTTCATGTTAATTGCGTCACTAGAACCATAGAAAATTTAAACAAAAATTTATAATAACTACCAACAAGAGATCTTACTCGTCGAAATCTAGTTTTATATAATAATAGTTTTTTCTTTGAATTCCAGAATAAAAATTCTTCACAGAGTCTAAATTATACGTGTTTTATTGACATTAAAACAAAATTTAAATAATCGTATCGTATATTTTCGTAATGAATTGAATTGATTTATATTATTTTGTCTTACTAACTTCAACATTACTTGGCTTTGGAAGACCTGTTTCGTGTGATCGAAATTCTTGAGCTTCAATTTTCAGGCCTGCCAAAGTGTCATCCCCATATTATACAGGGTGAGTCAAAAATCTGTACCGAGCCTTTTGGGGATGATAGTACATTGAAAAATAGTTTGATGAATAAACTTATAGCCCAAAATGCATACTAAGGGAGATATATCCTTCTAAAGTTGATAAAATGAAAAAATTGAAAAAAGATTGAAATTTCATGCATGTTGGTGAAATACATTTTTTTATTACACTTCTACATTTCTGTTATTATTATAAAGAGTGTTTTTAGAGGGTAAGTCATGATTTTTTTTCGACAACTTCTTTCGTTTTAGTGGGAAAATATAAACATTCGATGGAGCGAAGAAAATTAAAAAAATGTAAAATGTAGCCTTATCCAAATACAAAAAATTGAACTGTTTTCGAGATATTTGAGTTTTTATAGTTCCATAATGTCACCAGATTCATTCATCGCCATATTCATGTATAATGAAGAAGTTGTCCCAAAAAAATCATGACTCACCCTCTAAAAACACCCTATATAACAATAGCAGAAATTTAGAAGTGTAATAAAAGAAGGTATTTTAACAACATACATTTATCATGGTACCATTCACCGTTTAGAAGGTATGCGGGGATTTTTTTTTGTTTTTATCAACTTTGGAAGGATATATCTTCCTCGATATGCATTTTGGGCCATAAGTTCATTCATCAAACTATACTTATTTTTCAATATACTATCACCCCCAGAAATCTAAGTACACATGTTTGACTCACCTTGTATAACAGCAGTATATAAACACGAATGTTCATGCCAAATTTTCGAAGAATCCTATCATCAGAACACCTCAACTAGCTGATAACAATAGCAAGATGAATCACATCTATACTATATACTGTTTTGTGGTCCCCGAGGGTGAAATCAAAAAACAAAAATCACATTTTATATGTACAGTCCATTCAGGAATTATTGACATCTCGGGTGGCTTTGGAAAATCGAAATTAAGTTGGTACTGGCTCATTCAGTAACATTTTGAATTGCAGATTTCGGGTTGGCATTGGAAATGTCATTGACAGGAGGTTAGATTTCAGTTTGTTTGTGTTATTGGTTCTGATCGAAGAAATTTTGAAACTTAAAAGTTGTATCAATTTCAAACACACATTGATTAGTTTATTTGAGTATTTCTCACAGTACTGTTTGAAAAAAGAAGAAGGCAAGTCATTACAACCTGGATTATTATTGGAAGAAAACCTGTGCAATACGATTTCACCTTCAAATAATCATTGAATGACTTGATTGTTACCAAAAGCCGAGCCAAAAGCAACCAATATATCAGCCTGGATGCAATTTGTCCAAAAATCATCTGGATTCTAATCAATCAAAGACAACATTACATAAACTTAATTGGTTACAAGTTCAAAACAGTTAATAAAAGGAAAATTCTTATTGATAAACAGAAAATTATAATAAGTTGAGTACGATTTTATGGTGAATACAGAGAATATTTGCAACAAAATGTGAAATATATTTATCTGGGAGGAAACTTGGTTATTTATTCAACAGTGGACTTTAGAAAGAAAACAAAATGTTTTTCAAGTATATTCAAGGGTAAAAATAGAAGGAGCACTATTTTGAATGCTGGATATTTGGATTTTTATCTGGATGTTTTGTTTCGACAGTGGTGATCATGAGGATTATATAAATCTATGAGGAGAGAATTATTTTATAATTGGATTGCTAAACAAAGTCTTGGCATTGCATCTATTATTTATTTATATTCTATATTGAAATTAAGTATTGTTATATCTGTTTTTTGTTCTTCAATGAGTAATCCAAAAATCTAAAATTCCAATTGCTTTATAGAATTTTTACTGAGTATTTAATCGAAAAATATATTTAGAAGAGTAACTTCAAGAATTTCTTCACCTCTTACCCACTTGAAGAAAATAATAGAATGCAATAAAATTTCGGAATTCACAAATTAAAAATAATTTCATGCAAAAATGCTTTTAGTGAATGAGTTAAAGCTGTTATGGGCAAAATAATTTATGTTATTTAATAGAAACTAGTATAAAAGCATTTCGATAAAAAACAGAAAACTCGAGTACAAATAGTACCTATATTTTTCATACAACTCTAATCAATCATTCATGTCATGAACAGTTTCAATAAATAGTGACTTTAGAAAGTAATTTACACATCGGCTGATAAATTGGTTCCAATTTTGAAAGTTACAGTACAACTGTGATGTCAAAATTTTTCATATACTAAATGGATTCTTTGAATTTTATTTCAGTCTTATTATGATATGGCTCGTCCATTCACCAAGCTACACTATTTAAATTTGTCAACCAGTTTTTTCTGTTCTCTTCACCAGTTTTGACACCACAGTTAAAATGATCCATAAGAGTTATTTGATAAGAATTTTGCAAGCAGGTTGGTATTCAGTGTCCATCAGTAATGCAACAATTTTTGAAGAGCCTTTGGCTAAAAGGAAATGCATATTTTAATGATCTTCAATGGGATATTTCATGGGCGACTCTTAAATGAATAGATAAGTCTTCATTGGATTTCCTTGAAATGAGATAGCATTTCACTATATTTTTACGTTATATAATCTGAATTTCAATTTATGAAATCATGACTGTATGCGTCCTTTCGTAATAATCGTAATTTCGAAAATTCAGGATCTTCCGGATACAAAAATGATGAAAATAATTTAAACTGGTTATCTCTATTATGAACCATAGCAATTTTTAGTGATATTTTTGTAACTAGAAATAATGCCGCGACTAGACGTTCACGGCCTGCTTCGATGTCAATAATTCCTGAATGGACTGTATATAGTTTACCGAGAAAATTTTCCATGGTAAGCATTCGCGCCATTTCGAGGTGGTTTCAAAATACAACTTAGTTGAAGAAGGAAACTATGAATAAATCTATAGCATTGTTATGCCATGTTAAATAACACCAACGCAGTTTCATCATTCATAAAGCTGTGAATGCAGAGCAATACAATTACGTTCAGTATTATTTCCTTGTTCAACATCCCATTATTCCAGTTGAATCTTCCGAGTTGGCGAAATGGTCATCAATATTCCATTATAACAATTTCCGGCTCAGTAATTATACTAAGTAACATGGAAAATGAACGAAGATTAAATGAGTTTACCTATGGATGGAAATTGATTTTTGGCGAAACTTTAGAGAACAGATATTTTTGCAACAACTTTTGGGCTCATTTTTTGCATGTGCGAGAAATAGGAGATGTAAGTAATATACAAAATTTTGACGAAAAACGAATATCCACCAATATATGTACTCACAAAATCTGAACGTTCGTTACTCTGCAAGTGTGTACCAAGTCAAATATTTTCGCATTCATTCGCGTGCGCAAAATTACACTTTTCCTCATGCTGTTCGGATATATATAACGGGTGTTTTTTTTCGAGATATGTAACTTTAAGTTGGCATTACTGTTCAAGATGCCGACCGATTTAACAGCTGTCAAGTGATTCATTCTCAGTTTGGTTTGGCAATTCATCATGAATAGACTCACGCCTGAACAATGCTTGCAAATAGTGGAATTTTATTTCGAAAATAATGGTTCTGTGCGGAATACGTATCGCGCACTACGTCCATTTTATTTTGTTTAGCGATGAAGCGCACTTCTGGTTGAATGGCTACGTCAACAAACAAAACTGCCGCATTTGGAGTGAAGCTAATCCTCAAGTATATGTCGAAACACCGTTACATCCAGAAAAACTGACTGTTTGGTGCGCTTTATGGGCTGGTGGAATCATTGGTCCGTACTTCTTCAAAAACGATGATGACCAGAACGTTACAGTCAATGGTGATCGGTATAGAGCCATGATTACTAACTTTTTGATTCCTGAATTGAACAACCATGATGTCCAGGAGCTGTGGTTCCAACAAGACGGCGCAACATGTCACGCAACTCGTGCCACAATCGATTTATTGAAAGACACGTTTGGTGACCGCCTAATTTCACGTTTTGGACCTGTGAATTGGCCTCCAAGATCTTGTGATTTAACACCGCTAGACTACTTTCTGTGGGGCTATGCATTCCTTGTTCGATTAAGATTTCAATGGTGATACAGATTCATAAAATGCTAACAATTTAAATAATTTCTCTATTTTGCTCATTCGGAAACGTATCAATATTATTTTTTCATTCTGGAATCTAGTAATATTCCTTTATTTCCCAAGACAATAAGTTCCCAAGCATTCAGAACGTTTCTTCCTCACCAAAATTGTACGTTGTCAATGCTTCATTTGACTGTAAATCTCAAATTTTTATATTATTTTTGTTTCATGCATATTGTAGTGTTTCATATTACTATTCATGATCTTAAATCGTTACTATTAATTTCTTGCCATCACTCCAATATCTTCAATTATTGAATATTCTCATCCATTCTAAATCTTCTATGCCAGTGAACACGAATCTCCAACTTTGTCAAAAAGACCTTGAAACAGAGCAGTATGATATGCTTCAGTAGTCCATCTCACCCCTCATAGTTTAAGAAATATTTCATGACGAAACAAATAAGGGCGTGAGTTTGGAACTCTATGCATTCGAACTATGTACGGTTTCTACGATGAGTCTTCCGCTAACTTTCCAATATATCGTATAAAATGTTCAACTACACTCACCATATCCAATAAAGAATCTTATTTCATTTTCATCGAAGAATCCCATCGATTTTTATTTTGTTAAATGTAACTGTTCAAGTTGGATATTTGGGCTACATTCACAACAAAAAGGAATTTCATGACTAGGCGATCTATGTGGCAAAAAAAGAAAAATATGCCAATCTGGATATTGTTCACTACTTTTGAAGGGATCAGCAACAAATGTATAAAAAAGCTTTCTTACCAATATGGTAATAAAAGTAATTTGGATACACATACATGTTCGTTGCTTTATAATTTTCCATAAAAAATAGTTATTAAATGAAACATTAGTGCAATAAAAGGATGAAGTATATCCAAAAACTTTCATTTTCCTTCTTCCTCCCACATTACAAATTGAAAAACATTACATTAGGGGAGAATTGAGAAAAACGAGGTTTCCTGGAATCTACAGTTGAAGATTTAGATGGCGGTTGAGAAAGACCGATAAATTTTAGGATGAAGATACGATTACAATGTGATGACCTGGAAGTAATGTTTCTTCAAGAGTAAAAAAGGTTGATGGGGGAGGGGGTTATCGATTCTTCCAAGTTGTTCCACGGCAGTAGAGACTTAAAAAAGCTGTGCAAGAAAGGACTAGTTTCCACCTTCCATCTGTAAATTTCACTTACGGAAAAATGTTTCTTACAATGTTCAATTTTTTTACCTATACCTTATGAAATATTGCAAATCATCGAACAAAATCTTGAAATATGAGTGAGAATTTCATTTCACTTTTTGTAGTTTCAGTTTCTTCTACCAATTTCGAGAAAAAAGTTTCATACAATTATCTAGTAATCCTCAGGAAAATCCAAGATCCAATTAGCAAGCTGTGATGAATGAATCAATTCAAAGTTTTGGTACTTATTTACCCAATCTGTAGCGAAGCCATGCATTATTATAAAGGTTAAAGATAAGTAGTCCCATATTTATGGATAACCCGAACTGTTAACGTAGTTGAAAATAAATTCAGCAAAAAAAAATGAAAAACTACTACCGAAAAAAAATACACTAAATCAATTTCGATTGATTCTCAATGAGTTGTCCATCTTCATAACCTTCTAGTTAGTCGTCTATTTATTCGATGAAGGAGCTGAAGACTAGGCCTTAATTTTATATAGAACAAGTTCTCTTCATCCTGTCATGAAAAATTATTTCAACTATTGCAGCAAATTTGGAAATCGCTGAATTATATTTTCAAATCAAGACATGTAATGAGATGAATTGAAGTTCTTATCCTATAATATGACTGAGAACTTCAATTAATCCAGTTGTTCCAGTTGTACAGTTCAAAATATGGCTTATGCCAGTTATTAAGAAAAATTCAATATCACTTATATTTGATTTACTCTTGATATCATCTTTCGTTTTAAAAATACATAATTAAAATAAAAGATATTTTTATTTCAATTATGAAACTTGATAAAGATCAAAGTCTTAGTTATCGTTGAATTCATGAAAAATATTACCAATATATCAAAATATGCAGAATTTTTATATTCTGATGAAAATATTCGAAATGAATTCATCGATTCGAAAACTTCGAAACTATGTCTAACTGATGCTACTAAGATTTGTTCATTTTTGAGCTGGTCAAAATGGTTAACTCGCATCAAGATCAATTCTTTCTGAATGAATTGAAGTTCATGATTTCAACCGCGAATTTTGCGTCTACTATTTTAATTATTTCAAAGTATATTGGTTGCAAAATGAATCATAAATCATAAAAAAAATTTTAAATGCTATATAATCTATAGAGGGTGTTTCCAAATTAGACGCGAACCTTGGAGTACTTGCTCGTATGACTCTCTTGCTGTCGTTCAAGCAATATTTAGAAAAAAAATCAACAGTTTACGAAATATTTGTGTTCTTGTGCTTTCGAAAGATTTCTCACCTAACTTCTTTTTTTGCAATTTTTTCTACGTTGACCAAATTTGATTATAATTTTGGATTATTTTCGTATTCAGCGGATCAGATACCGTTAGAAAATATGAAGCAGCGGGAAGATTGAGAGTAAATTTTAGGCGGAAAGTAACAACTTAAGAAATAAAAAGAGGGCACATGCTGGTAAAAGAAATGGTGGAGTTCATTTCAAACATAATTTATAAATACATTTTCTACCGAAATTTTGAAATCAATTGCAATAAAAACTATTTAGTTCATTACTCTCCTTTCTTTGCTTCTTTCCTCTTTCAATTCAAATTCTGCTGAAACAGTGCCTACATTCTAACGAAAACTTTTTTAGATAATAAAAAAAGGATTTCAAAAATATTTTTGGCATACATAATTTGTAGAATTCGAAAGTTGCAGGCAAACTTATATCAGAAATTAGTAATCTTTTCTTCATATATCAATTTTCAAATCATACTAATTCGTATTCAATATCTAAAACAGCATAGTTTTGCTTTTTTCATTCATATCCTTTGCTGATGAAAATAATCCAGAATTTAAATCGAAAAATGAAGTAACGTAAGAAATTTTTTTAAAAACACAAAAATTCAAATATCTCGAATAGTGTTGATTTTCAGTTATCAATAAATGTGGCTCAATCGACAGCAAATGAGTGATACTAACACCTCAAGGTTCACTCCTAATTAGTAAACACCTTGTATATTTTTCGATAAAACCTCAAAAAATGTGTATTTATCCAGAACGGATTTTAAAGCACAAAAAAATGCAGAATAAAGGAAGAATCCAATTAACCGAAAATGACCTCCTCTCAAAATAAATTAGATAAATCTTTCAAGTTTCGGTGATTAAACGAATCAAATTATATGAATAAAAAAGAAATTCCCTACAACTATTTCTAGAATAAAAAATATAGGTTCAAAAAAATTTTCAATAATATTAAAACTATGATTGCGGGAATAATAATGAGGGGAGCACACAAGCAACCAATTCAAAAAAATAACTTCAAAACCTTTCCGTTCGAAATTTCGACAATATTGCCAAATTTAAATATAATAGTAATTAAATAACAAAATATCACCCTAGAACATAAATGAAAACATTGTTCAATATTGTGAAGAACTATAATGATTAAAAATAAGCAAACTCCAACAACTATCCTATTCCTCCTCATTAAAATGAAAACAATGTCGATTCATGAATAATTGATGATAAAATAAAATATTGTCCTTGATATAATCGAAGAGATATGTTTGAAAAATTTTTGAAAATCAAACAGAGTTACAGATAAACATAAGCTGTTGTTTATGTTTATTTTTATTCTTTAATTTCAATCATTACTTTTATATGATATAAATTTAATTATAAATATTATCTCCCGACGTTAGAGAACATGTACAAGAAAAAACTTTGAACCAACAACAGATAAACACAACAAACCCCCTTCCAAAAACTTTCGCAAACATTCCTAAAATTCAAAATAAATTCAAGAATAAATACGATAAACATACACGAAACATCAAAAAGACAAAAAACAGAAATAATCAACCATAACACCGCAAAGTTTTCTTCAATGCTCACCTATGAAAACAGCCGTTTCATACGATCGTCGACCGACAGGGTTGATCATGAACTGAGGGATGAACCGCACTGTGGCCAACCTGTTGGCAGCAGATCTTTGACTGTTCCGGAACCGCTGTAGTCGCTTTCCGGGCCCGCGCCTGCGCATCCTTCTTATCTCCAACATGTGCGAACGCTCATCGCCCGCAGAGTTTTCCAGACATCGTAAAATCCGAGGCGGTATCTTAGCACGCGAAAATTTCGCATTTCCCGAGGAAAACCGATAAATTTCGTCGCAGCTTCAAGAGGTCCGTTTTTCTTCACTACACCGAGATCAAGTGAGCCGTTTGGAAATTGATTTGATGATTGCGTTATCTGTCTGAGTTTGGGAAGACAGTTTGTTCGACCCGTGAAAATGGGATTTTGTCATGAAAAGCGTATAGTAAAATTGCGCTTTTTCTTTGGCTTCGATGTAAGTCGCGCCAGAAGTGTAAGAATTAGTAAAATAGTGACGGAAGTCAGAAGCGTTTTCTATGGTCGCTTTCAACATGAAATTTTGTGCGAAGCTTGAAATTATTCATTAAGCAAACTCCATTGAATGGAGAATGAGCGAAGAGATCAGTTACATCTTCCTTTATAATTTTAGAAACATCTAGAAAGGACACAACAACAAAATACAGGAAACAATTGATATATCAATTTTATTTTTTCTATTACTGAATAATGATAACAAGAGAAAATCCGAGTAGATCACAGCTAGAAAACCTCATCTTTGTTGAGTGATAACATTTTCAATGAAAAGAAATTCTAATATTTTATCCAGCTGACAAAAAATTGGCCCCTTTTTTAGTGTTGATAATCTTATTTATTCGAGATGATTTTCATCTGAAATTGAGAATGTATCGTGTCTTCCAAATTCGTTGTCTGGTGAGAGGATCTCAACATCCCTTTGAGCTAGATAAAAATTAATTGCCAGACTATTGAGAGAATTGATTTGTTCAAAACCGCAACCTCATAAATTCAACTGTTTTCAAGCTATAAGAGAAAAATGGAAATTGTATGAAAAGAATTCACAGTTTGACCAAGCATACATCTAATTGATATTTTGATCAGCCTGATTCAGCACTCAGTAAGTGTTGAGAGTTTACAATGAAAGGGAGTTGAACAGAAAGCTATAAAATCCGAAGAAATTATCAGGAAACATCAAATATTATCACGAAAGGAATAAAAAGGAGACCGTATTTCGAAACAAAAAAAAGTGTGCCCTTCAAAGTGAAATTGAGTTCATTAAATCGAATTACGTATTTTTTCGTGGCAATAATGATATTTCTCGAAAACGTGAAAAAAATATAGATTTCGTAGTCTGATGGAAAAAACTGTCCTGCAAATATTGCAATTATGTACAAAAATCGTTGTGACCAGGTTGCATGAAGTGAATAAACCTACAAAATTTGAACAAAATCGGACTGCTGATTCCCAAGTTATCAGAAATTCAATCCAATTTTCATGAATCTCCCTGTATATCCAAAACCAACAGTCTTAGGATACAAAACACGCTACTTTTCTGAAAGGCCTGAATGACTTACATTCACCACTAGGCTATGGCTAGTCATTCATTTCACTCCCTCAATAAATTCTTTATCAAACTAAAAAAAATCCAAAGTTTTAATTTTACACAACAAATCAACTAAGTGCCTATCTATGAACTTCAGAAAATAAAAACATTCGGTAAAATTATTATAAACAACGATGTGCTTACTTCTTCCTAAAAAAACAATTATTTCAACATAAAAGTATTTTTAGTATATTAAGAAGTTGTTGTGTATTTTGTGAGCGGAAGTTGGGAAATAATGAAGAATCACTTTGTTATACCATACAACTAACACTATTCTCGCTGTGTTACAAATCGAATGATCCTCTGTACAATATACATGCAATGTACATATTATATATGCGCTTGACAAAAACCTAATTATACCTAGAACATTACAGTATCAAAACTATTTCAATACCTATACAAAAAGTATCGATTTGAGTTTGAGGTTCAACATGAAAGAATTCGCTAAATTAGGAAAAGCCGTCAGAGCTCTTTCTAGTACAGTTTATTGGTTACCTGCAAAGCGAAAGTATAATATTGAACGTTGTTTGTGCAAAGTAACTGAAAAATATAATTCTATTGTTCAGAGAAACCTGCGCATTCACCATTTTGTACCAGACGATATAAATTTAACTGGGATTCTATTTTCAACCAAAACAATTACTGCTTAATAATAAGAAAGATATACAGTTTGGGTATAAACCCAAATATCATTTTGATGAAGATATAATAAACCTTTGTGAACAACTCCCAGAGCTCATATGATTCGATTTAGAGTTACTCTACTCTTCAAAACGTTTACTGCAGAAATTTTTTAACGTAATGAAATTTTCATCAAACGAGTCTGAAGGATTTTTCCTTGAAATATTAAGTCGAAACTTGTTTTATAACGGTGGTGCCTTCTCTAGAGAGTTCTTCTTGCATCCGGTTTCCGACAACAGCAAAACGTCGACAAGAGAGACTAGGATGAAAACTGCACAATATCCACTCCACGTCGGATGCAACAGATTGTAATAAGAGACAAACAAGAAATCCATAGACTAATCGCGTCCATTGCCCGTATGAGACGTGAGCGTCCTGACGGCAAATGTATAACCCCAATAATAAGGTTATACCATAAGATGATTCAATTCACTCCCACACCTCTTCAGGTTCAATTCATACTTTATCTCCCTGGCTTACTTGATCTGGGATACAGGTTTTATCAGTTTTTGTAAGATACGATCGATTGCATTTCCAAGAAACAGAATTCAATAAGATTCCGAGTAATCGTTGGAATCGCAAAATGTCTAGGCATCAGAACCGGATTGAATTTCATGAATATTATTTGAAAAGATTCATTATAGATTCTTCAATCAGATCACTTGATTTTATGGGATGGTAGAAAGTTCGGAGCGTCAGCTACATTACTTAATTGGATTGAATTTTTTTTTTGGAATAAAATTTTGCAATTCATTGAAAATCTATAAATCATTTTGGTTAGATGGATGAACCATCACACTTATCGTTAAGTCGAAATGAATTTGCACCATATAATAAAGTGGAATATTGTGGTTATAACAGCGAAATCAAGAAAATTGAATAACTTAAGATCTCATCTGTCGTAGGGCTCTAGTTTTCTTTGATTGGAATTTTTTCGGAAATAAATACAGAATGAAATAGATTCGGATCTAGAGAACTTTGGATGTTAACATCCGTCTTCCTCGTAAATAATTAAGAATAAATATTGTGCAAAAACACATAACACTGGTTTCTTTCAGAACAAACTTGCATTGCTATAAATTTCACATTCGTGATCTGGGATATCTAATTTATATTTAACAACGATATTTACTATAATTGATTTGAAAAAAGATTATTCAATCGCTTGAGAGCTGAATTTTGAATGATGTAGGTACCTATTCACTAGATATATCGATGTATATGTTGAAAGACTGACTAAAATGAATTGAGAAGGGTAATATATGAACTAACACTATTATATTGATCAGTTATAAGAGAATATTTTATTTTATGAAGATCAAGAAAGTAATAACCTCGACGTTTAGACGCTCGTTCATTGATTAATTAATTTATTTATTTATCCACCAAAGAAAATACAATTGGGGTTATCAAATCCCATCAAAATGTTACATGGGGTGTCAAATGATTACTCAAATAAATAAAACCTAATAAAAAGGATATAATGATAACAAACATTTTCACATTTTCACACCTAGAACTGTGTAGGTGTATGAAGTCTCCAAGGAGGCATTTGGTGCATGAATGACAAACGTTTTAAAGCTCCGGACTTCTTCTGATCAGTGTTTCGTTTTCCCCATATATTTTTCAATATTCTATCAGATTTTTCAATGGTTCTGACGACGCTATGAAAACGAAATTTTGCATGAAGCTTGGAATTGATTTCTTTATCTATATGCACGCAAAATCCAAACTTTGCAGTCTCTTTATTCTCAACTTATTTGTTTGTTTATTTATTCATTCATTCAAATATAAAATTACAGTGCATACATTCATATACATTCCGATACATTGTATCGGAATATTTCAGCCGAAACTGGAGAGATCGTCGATACCTAACCCCGCCAACTGTACCCGAGAATCGAGCCAGCTCTGTGACTACAGGAGACTTCACTTCATTGCAATGCTTATTCTTTTCAATATTCTACTTGACTCTTCTATGAACACGAAGTTTGGAAATGCTATTCTATGTATGCATACATTTCCCGGACGAATCTGCTGTCATTGAAATAATGGATTCTCCTGTAATTTCTATGATCGATCAACAAGAAATTCTGCACGAAGCTTGAAATTCTTATTCCACATAGAAATGAAAATTTTCATTTAATCCAATTCGATTTCGTTAAATCAACAGGAACACAAAATTTCGGAAAGCTATACTCACGGAACTTCTGAACGGATTTCTTCCAATTAACGAACTCAAACACAGGATTCGGGATCGAAATCTACCCTGAAAATTTCAAGTTTCTAGGTCCTTTCATCCGAAAATTATCGTGTATTGAACTGGAGGACGTCATCGGTGAGTTATACATTAGAACCCTTCCCGCATCAAAATTCGAAAATTACACATGGAATGATAAAGCCATCGGTTCGTAGATGAGCGCTCAAAAGGATATATTGCAAGGTCCTCAGTGCAGAAGTGGAACAACAAAGTTCTTCAATGAATGAAAAATATAATAGGCTTCCCCACGAACTGTAATGTCCTATTGAATTATAGCTTGAGTTAGGTAATGTGTTGAGTAATTGAATTTAAAGTCCATTTGTTCATCTATTTCCACCTTGTTATTCTCATACCATGCTCAAATCGAAGGTGACAATAATTTACAAGGTAGTAGAAAATATCAACATTTCGAAGGATCTAATTACATTCTGTCGAGAAAGTAGAGGAATTACTTCGACAGTCCGCTCAAAAAGGTTGTTGATTTCTACATTGGAAAGAAATATGGAATACAGAATATGTCTCCATTTCCCATTTAACATTGAAAATGGAATTTCTAATGGAAAAGAGTCGAAGAAGTTATACTGAAGTGTCATTCAATTCAGATTGCATACACAAGTTATTCTTATAATTTAAGACAATTCATATAACAAACTAGTAGATCAGGCTGTTTGCTCAGTTCCGCTATACAGGGTGATTCAAAAGTCCAGGTCATAACTTTATGAAGTGATAGTTCTGTTTAAAATAAGAAGTTCTTTTTTTCATTCATTCTTTCGAATTCTAAACATGTTGGAATAATACGAATCTGAATTTTAAAGGATATTGTACTCAGATAATTTCCAATATTATCATGTTTTGTTGGGTTCCTACCATGCCTCAGTGGCGTAGTTTTCGGGTGTTTTATGTCTTCAGTCGCCCAACTTGTCCTCACAAAAAGGTTTCCTCTTTAAAAGCCGCTAGAACTACCTTTTTTAATAAAAATTACAATTGTAGCGAGAAGTCAGTAATTTCAAAGGAAACATTTCATATTTTCCATAAAAAGAAATCCAAAACAATATTGGTGCCTCGATAATATTGAAGTCATTTTATCGAAACCATTTTCCTGGGTTCCAAAAGGTGTATCTTTTTTATGAATAAAAGTCGGGAAACTCAGAATATAGCTGTAAGCAGCCCCTATCCATATTAACATATTGGTTAGGACCTACTGAAACTAAACTAAATAATGCCACTGAGGCATTGTAAAAACATGAAAACAGTGGAAATTCTCTGGGTACAATATCCTCCGAATTTCAAACGCCTACCATCACAATTCATTTAGAATTTCTAAAAAATTGAACAACCTGTATCTCGGAAGGGATTGAAAAATTTTATTCGAAAGGACTTCACTCAAACTAAAACTATCACTTCATAAAATTGGACTTGGATTCGTGAATCACCCAGTATATTCGTAAAAAACCAATCACATCAATTGATCTCAATTATTTCATTGAGACAAACATAATCTCATTATTTCTACGGCTACCAATAAATTATTATCTAGTCAAATACCATCTTATTCTTATTGGGCATGAAAACCAATAACCCTTAAATATAGGTAGAATGGAATACCGTCTAATTGGAATAAATCCTGCAAATAAAACGTAATTAACAAGCTATGAGGGGTGAGTCCTCATGATTTACGAATACCTTTGTTCAATTTATACGAAAATTGAAGGAGACGACTTTCCTGTTCTATTGTAGGAGTAAGGTGCTTAAAAATGCTTTCTAGTTGAAAGGAAATTGTTGGAAGTACCTATTCACTTAATAGGAAATTGATAAGATATAAAACTGTAATCACTTAAAAGATATCTCAGACAAAATTGAAAAAAAATATTGGTTAGTAAATTCTTTGGCTCTTTGGCGTGGAAATGAAATAAGTTATCTCATTACTGAATTGAAATAGATTAATAAATTCAAAACAAAAAATATGTATGTTGAGTAAATGAGGGAAAGTCAAAGAATTCGCAGCTTCTTTAAAATTAACCCGAAATTTTTTTGCATAGGTGTGGATGTGAAATTATGATATATGAAATTTTTGCGACATAAGTACTTCCGAATATACAGGGAATGACATAATTGTCATTATAAAAAGGGTTTTCAGTTCTTCTTTTGTGATAATATCGAGTATTCAATTATGACATATTCTCTGTTTCAAATGTTCCATAATTCTAAATATTTTTCAAAATATCAATAAAATTCTGAAAAAAAATATATGCCTGATCAGTATTTTGTTGACGAGCCTCATTTTCAATATGCTAATCGAAAATCATTTTCGAATTAGAACCCTATATTTTGATGATTAAGTTGGTTTCTGCGTAAAAACATAATAACTATTATTATGGTATTCACATATGATTATGCTCCTAAATTCAATTATATCTGAGTTCTTTGACATTTTCGTGATAGATGTTGTTCTTTGAGTAATTGTTTTTCAACCATTTCGAAATAGGTCAATACACTTAAATATCATCCTCTTCATCATTACTACCCTTTTTATTGATTGTATGGGCACAAAATATTTTCATTAAAGTGTTCGATGAATTTCACATACTCGTACCTACAACATGAATCAAAAAAATTTTAAATGAATCAGAAATAAATGAATTTAGAATCTTAATCATGTTAGAAAGCAATCATTATTTCACCAGGCAGAACACAACTTGATCATGAAATAAGAATAGGGTCGCGGTACAATGAACCCCCCTCCATAAATCTGAATCTAATCTGAAGGTCGTTTCACAGGAAAATCTCAAAACCCGATCCATGAATTTTGAAGGCTAGAAATTTATAAATCCAATTCAGGAAAACTGACAAAAATTTGACATAATGTAAAATTTTAAGCGTTTTCTATTGGATTCATTGAACATTTCAGTAGGATTGAAAGCATTTAAATTATTCTTTATACTCCACAGCGTTATCAACAAAATTGAATCTTTTCGTTGGAACACGGCAATCGGGTCCATGATTTATGAATCATTAGGTGAAAGATACAGTGTTCTTGTTCTACTCCATCAGTAATTCACTTCCATTCATTTTGAAAAGTTCTTGAGAATATATTAAATTCATCATATTAAACACCAGGGCCGGCGCGAGCAATTTTGGCGCCTGAAGCAAAGATTTTTTTGGCACCTCTGCTGAAAAAGTATCGATAACACACCCCCCCCCCCCCATCAACAAAAAACTCACCTGCCACGATGATAATTCTCCATTTTTGATTTCTTTAGCGTTTTTGCTAATCGTTTCTTTCCAAATCCGTTTCCACTTGGTTCCATTTTTTTTCGGACATTTTTACCTACAATAACTTCCTGTATTTCTTCGACGCCGATCAACAATGCGTAAGTAATATATCTGATTCTCACATTTAGAAGACGTACGACCAATGAAAGATTACCTATCACACCACAAGATACAAAGGGCGGTAAGGCATGCAAAGCTTCGAAAACTGAATGGGATTAAAAACATATGTTCCGCTGAAAACATTTAGCATTGAAGGCGGCCACTCACGAGGCTACCATGTTCGAGCGTTCGGATAATTTTGCAGTGGGGCAGCTCGGGACACGACCGCACGACTGTAAATCAGAGAATGAACTTGACTGTCCGACTGGAATCTCTTCGACGCTTGGCGTTCAAAGTCTCGAAAAAACGCTTCGTGAGTGGCGGGCTTTATCAGTAACTAGTTTCGAATGCAGAATCGTAGGAATTTTCCATATGTTGAATGTGTAAACAACTTCCACATAATTCGAAGTATTGTTTTTCGTCTTTGTGAAATACATTCCATCCCTAATTCAATTAGGGTAAAAGGCAATGCTGCTTATATTGGTTGGGTTACCATGTGTTATTTAATGAACAGGCGGCTTAGCTTAGTTTGGAGATTTTTATTGCAGAGAATGTTGATAAACGCAGCAAAGCGGGCCAACCTCATGTGGTTTTTAAGAACCAAGACTATATTTTTTCAGAAATATGAAAGGGTGGCCATAAACTGGGCTAAATTGCCGCCCTTCGAAAAGAGGCGCCTGAAACAGTCGCTTCACTGTTTCACCCCTAACGCCGGCCCTGTTAAACACAATAGATGTAGAAGACTGATGCACCATAATAAATTTGTGTCTCGGTTTAATCTCAAATATGAAAAATGCTGATAAAACACATACAATATTAGGTTGCCGCAGTTTGATCATGTGCACTTCCTCAATTTCACTTCTGATTGAACTAACCCGCGCCCAAGGTTTCATGCTTACCCTGGAGCTATACTATTTTTCACGAGTATAAGAAAAAGGAGATGGAAAAATCTCATGTTTCCTGATATTGGAAGTATTTCAGACCTTTGGGTCTGCCGCATCGAAAACATGAATATGACATTATTTCGATGCGATTTAATTCAGGCAAATATCGAGTTTGTCCTCTGATCTCAGGGAAATCCGAAATTTGAATATCTTGCGAACTTATATATGTTCTACAAAGAGGATAACGAGATAGTTGGATGGACTTTGAATTATTTCAGAACCTCATTGACTTTCATGAACTGGAACTTCGGAGATGTGCCTTTGTTCGTAGGATCTATTGGCCGATTGAAATTACTGAAGGCATTGAAAAATGTGCTTTGTGAGGGAATATTCCATCTTTTCAATAAAAGTGGCTTCCACTTATTGTAACTCGATTGAAAATTAATTCAACGTTCGGTATTGAGCAAAATGGAAAAGTTGCCTTTTATGTTTCCGAAATTGGCCATACTGATGATTGAACATCAAAAGCGACATTACCATCGTGAAGTGAGACTTTTTTTGCGTAAACGTAATCAAAACTTTTTAACCTGCGATCACAAGTTTGTTTGCAGTTAATTGAAAAATTCATCTTGGCAAGGAAATGAAATTAACTCGTAAACATTATCGTGAAATAATTTATGTTCATCATAACACACTTCTCATTGAATTTTTGCATCAAAACTACGACGCATGAATATTGAGAATCAAATTCATTTCAGAAAAAATAACTAAAACAAAATTCGAATCCAATCAAATGAATGCAGAAATAGAATCATGACTAGCATTTGCGACTGTGCTCATAATTTCCAATATTTATGTATTGAATTGAATTGAATTGGGGGGGATTTGGTGAGGAAATTAAATTTATAACTGTGAATTTTCCCAGGCGAAAACTTTCTCCTTCGCCTTAATCGACTTGATATTTTATTTTAGCTTCAGGATCTAAATGATTTCAATTTGTGTTTAATTTTGGCTCCGCCGTTTTAGGATGGGGAGCAATTTTCTTAGGAGGGATGCAGATCTATTTATATCCACCTATACTGATCAACGTTTTGAGGATGAGAAATTATATCATTTAGTTGTCTCGTCGGTGAGATCTACAACAGCCCTATAGCAGAATTAATTCACTATGAACCAGATTTTCAATGTGGAAATATACATTTTCATTAAGTTCTCAAAGGTAAACGATGATCTGGATAACTTTACACGTGTATACAGTTAGAAAGATAGTAAAGGAATCATTCCTTTCAATAAGGAAATTGATAATGGATTAGTGGTGAATATTATTTTACTAAAATACTCATTTCTTGCGTAAATATCGGCTAATGTCTTTATCTTTTTTCGTTCCTATGTCAACACCTTCAACTTCATTTTTCTTATTTCAAATAAAATCGTTGTTTCATATATTCATCAAATCTAATACATTATACTTTTTTCTTCTAATTGATTCCATTTTAGAATATTGAAACCACCTTGGAAATCTTTTCAGTATGGCTTGATAATTCACATATCACTTGACAGTCACAAAACTAGTAAAATGCGGAATTTCAGTTCCAGCTGTGCTCTCACTTTATTGTCCTCTTAGTTAATTTTTTGAATCGTTTCCGAAGAAATACGATGTTTCATTCGGAGAAAGTACTTTTTGTGTCTCAAATATTTTTGTCTTGTTCCTCCCAACTCACAAAGATGAAGATGAAGGTGATCCCAAGAACTTAAGACCGATATACTTAACTTCTGTCATAGGTAGAATTTTTCGGAAATGTATGACTGTTAGTCTCAATAAATGCCTATTGATCAATAACATATTATCGGATTAGCAGTTCAGGTGTAGAGAAAACCTTTCCACAGAGGATGCCTTATTCCGCTTGACACATAGTGTACATAAACACCTGAACACAAACAGAAAAGTGCTGGGAATTTTTATTGATTTAGAGAAGGCATTCGAAGGCACCCCTCACGAATTACTTATAAAAAAGTTGGAGTTTTTTGAGATACGTGGTGTAGTGTAGGAACTATTCAAGGATTACTTGACAGATCGAATCTCATTTGTGAAAGTCAATGACCACATCAGCGAGCCCCAGAGACAGATATATGGTATACCACAAGGAACAATCCTGGTACCTCAAATATTTCTACTATACATAAATGATATGTAGAAAGATGATTTGTAAGAAGACATCATCTCTGAGAAATCACGAAGACAACATCAGCAAAGGGTTTACATCGAATCAAATGCTGGCTGGATATGAATTTTGAAAAAAAATAAATTTGTCACATTTTCGAATTCCATCGCAACCCTACCAAGTTTTTAACCATAAAATACCATTCAAATTGCACAATACATAAAGGTTTTTGTAAGAAAGAAATAACAAAGACTGACAATATAAAATATCTTGGTATGATTAAATTATAAACGATCATTTGCAGTACTCGACGAACCGCCTTAAAAATCTTATATATACCTTTTAGAAGCTGCGAAAATTACTTCCAATAAGAGTTTTGAAAATGGCATATAAAGCTTTGGCAGAATCAATTCTATCATATGGAATAATTATTTGGGGTGGAAACTACGAAAGTCAGATGAGGACATTGATTTTACACAAAAGTGGATACTCAAAGTAATAACCTCAAAACCAAAGAGATTTCCAACTGCCCAGCTCTTTTCCAACCATTGGATGAAGGATATTCGGCAGTTATATCTTTTCAATATTCCCAAATTTATGTACCGAAACAAAATATCGAAAACCACCAGTACTCATGATTACTTCACAAGTTGAAGAAAAAATTTACAGATACACCAAGCAAGTACTACTACTGTTAGATTGGATTGGTTCAATAAAATTCTAATTCTGAAAAAAAATTCTAATTTTATTTAATTATTGTCCTGGACTCGGATGTCACACAGGTAGCTATAGCTACCTACGTGGTGACGTTGGTTGTTGCCCTGTAGTCCATAAGGTCTGCCTACTGAAACCACAGATGAGCCTAATACCACTTCAACATTAAAGAACCAAAGAATACATTTTCCAGCAAAGCAATATCTACTTAACCTCATTAGTCTTCTGCAGAAAAAACCATTGATCCTTCGAATCTTACATGTTACCATGGAATGGAAAGTTTTTCATTCACTACCTTGATGAAATTGAATTTAGGATATTACATAATAGATAGATGGAGTATAAATTTTTACATGTCCCCACATGGTTAGATTACGTAGTCGGATTGTGATATATTTTTAAATGCAAAATTTTACTATATCGTTATGAATGTATATTATATTGAATGGAACATATTTATTTAAGTGATTCCCGATTAAATATGAAAATTTGAATATTTAGAATCTGATATTTTTCCTAATTGTCGAATTTTCAATAAGCAGAATATAACTTATTTTCTGTATCTGCCTGCTGTAATCCAAGGTTTGGCAACTTTTGCTCGCCTAGTGTCATCGGTTGTTTCACGTCGTTTGGCGCACTTGAAGTTTGTTTTCTGAATTTATGATATATTTAGGTATTTATTTCAATATATTTTGAGTTGATATGAAACGTCAATTCACTATGAAACATAAGAAGCGCGTTCTTAGTGGAAAAACTCGCGAATTGAGTGAAATATCGTATCATTGATATGTTTTCATTTCCGCGCGCTTCATGTCAAATTTGAAAGTTCATGTTGGGGACAAAAAAAAAACAATCCTTTGCTTAAATAAAACGAAGTGCTCTATAGGTAGTAGAAAAATTGTTTTTAGTTCCTCACATAATATTATGGCAGACAAATGGAATTAATCTACACCTTGTATTTTCATCGTTTATGCAGTAATTCAGTTAACGGATATTGCTCGAGGAAATTTGTTTACCCCCCGAATGAATAACCGCATATTTTGGAACTGAATTATGTCCATGGAACAAGCTTTCACGATGAATTAATTAATGTTAATTCGAGTTGAAATACAAATTCCGGCGAATTAGCATGAGGTATAAGAGGTCTACTTTAACTTCATAATCAACTGGTTACATTCAAATATGTTGTGGGTAGTGGTTACTTTTTTCAAATGAAGAAAATAAAAACAATTGTTGCATCAGAGGATCGTATTTATCAGTATCCACTGAACTGGAGCATTTTTTCTACTTCCAGTACTTTTTTGAGCTTTTCGGATATACATTTTTTCCTCCTGGAGTCAACATCGAAACTGAACTTCTAACAAACATTCAAGATGAAATAACAAAACCCTTTAACATTGCTCGTAGATTTTGTATCAGGGTAATTTCTGTATGTTCTGAAAACAGATAATTACTGTCAAGAGTGGTCCCAAAGGGTGGGTCAAGGGGGTCATGACTCCCCAAATGGGAGCATCTAACACTCAATATGCGTTTCAAGCAGACAAGGTACGAAATGGTCCCATTAAAAAAACTTGAACCCCATAACGGTGACCCCCCAAAATTTAAGGCTAGGGCCACCCTTGACTACTGTTGAGATTGGGAGACAAAACTAGTTCATCCAATTGCATTCCAGTTTGCCTTTAGACATAGCTACAGAATAATATTAAATTAATATGCACCCTTCGAATAGTATATTTTTCAAGGAAAAAAGAAATTTTATCAAGAAATAAATCTGTTTCAGATGTGATAAGGCTGAATATAGTCGGTTACATAATGATAGGGTGGGAATAAGCTTTTTATAGATATTGCGGAAGCCTTCCTTAGGTTATTCTCAATGAAACTCCACTGAGCGGACAGAAATAAAGTATACGATCTAATCAAAAGTTATTTGTTGAATGGAGCTCAATATGATGAATTGTATATACTCAGGGTCCAATATTAGGTACATGTTTGTTTCGTTTCCTATGTGACCAGTTCAATGTTAAAGAGGAAGAAACGAAAGACTTGAAGATGATACAACTATAGTGTATGAGGGGTTCACATTAGGGCTGGGACTTTTTCGCCTTTTTGTATTCGAATATTCATCCATAAATTTATTCGATTATTCGAATAATTCATTCAAACAAATATTCATGCTTGATTATTCATGAGTAGTCATGAATATTCAACTATTCGTTGATTATTCAATGATTATTCAGTGATTATTCAATGATTATTCAGTGATTATTCAATGATTATTCAGTGATTATTCAATGATTATTCAGTGATTATTCAATGATTATTCAGTGATTATTCAATGATTATTCAATGATAATTATGTCAATATTCAGTGATTAAACTCATGTTTTAATGAGCCAATAAACCGAGCGTTTTGATGAGTGAATATACCCTTTGCGACGTGGTATAATCGTTTTGGTGTTTTGCCTTTCGCCATATACGCTCTATTAGTGACGTCACACACCGCCATTTTTGGTTCTCCTGTCAGTGTTCGGAATCCAAACAAATAAATTGTCATTCAAATTAGTATGGCCTCGTTTTTATAATCAAATTGTCGTTTGGTAAATACAGAGATTTTTTTATCACATGACAACGTACAAAATACAATAGATCCTTAAATAGACGCAGTAAAACCTTCGCTGGGACAATACAATCTACATTCTACATTGACCCTTTACAGGTCTAAAGGTACAAAAAGAATGATCGAGCGGATTTTGAGAACATTGAATTCTTCAAGAATACACATACTGATCAATTATACGGAATTTTCAAAAAACTTTGTTTTCTGATTCATTTTTGTTAGGGAAGGATGGTACTTTAGTCTCAGTCGATGTGTGTACATTTTAAGACCATAGATTTAAAAGAATATAAAGATTCGTCGGTTCGCAATTCAGAATACATAAAACAATATTTGACCACTGAAATAGAGCAATGTCTAGAAATGTCAATGCATACGGAATAGGAAGGCAAGGTTACATTTACGAATGTAGAATCTTATACTATTATTATTAGAACTCTTTATTGGTAAATTCATATGTTAGAATCTTATATTCCATTTTTAAATTTTTTTATTGATGAAATCCAAATTTTATTAATTTTTCTTTGGCTGAATACTCAACTATTCACTGATTATTCATGAATAGAAAAGTAGTCATTGATTATTCAACTATTCAGTGAATACTCGACTTTTCACTGATTATTCATGAATAGAAAAATAGTCATTGATTATTCAGTGAATATTCATGATTATTCGAATAATGCAAAATGCAATTATTCGAATAATTATTCAATGATTATTCGAATATTCAAATCATTCATGCATGATTCCCAGCCCTAGTTCACATGAGAAGGACTGAAGTATAATTCACCTCCTCATTTGTCCTCGTACTTTTCCTAATCTACGAAAGAGAGGAAGATACTAAATAGTCCGAGAATAGTAAGGAACAATATGTCAAATGAAGTGAAAAAGAAAAAAAAGAAAACATATAATTCATTTCAAATTTAATGATCAATAAATCAATAAAAAAAATGTGAAACGTATAGTCAAGTGTTTTATTTTTTCTATTATTATTGAAATTAATTTTCACCAAGTAAATTATATTAACGACTGGTTTCATGAAACTTTGATTGCCCGATCAACTAGTTGATTGTAGCCTGAAATCTCTGGAAGTATCAAGAATGAACTGAAACTTGAAGTAAAAAGTTTTATGAAACCTACCATTAGTCAATGAATGATATATCATAATACCTAATGATGAAATCAATTGAGTTTTTGTATTTTCAATATTATTATATAGTTTAACCGATAGTTCTAAAGAAATTAAATTTTTGAATAATCATAAACACCGACTATAGAACCTATATTTGTTTCAGCAATGATATGCCTCCACGGATGGCGAAATCAAGATTTCAAGTGTATCCCCTTCGAATATTCATCTGATATACTCATGTTTAATTTTTTTTTTTATGAAATATTGATTTCCTAAGCATTTGAATGAATTACCTCCTGTATGCAATGAAACATTCGAAATAAATTCTCAAAATGTATTTTGTAATCATTCGAGAATTGTTTTGATAATCTGGCAATGATATTTTCCTTCGATAGGTAAATACTTGATATTGTTGAAATAAATATGAAATATAAATAAACTATACTAATTAATGTATCATTCATATAAGTATTATCATGGAACGCACATATCTGCCCAAATTTATTCCGTGATTTCCTAAACAATAGGGATAATTTCTTTTTTCATATGTTTAATTTGGAAGTCAGCCTAAGGAAACCAAGTCAACATTGAGGTTGTGGACAGCAAAGCGAAGAAGATTTTCAGCTAGCAAACAAGAAGTCGACGTACAGCGTGCATTTATATGAACAATGGAGAAAGAATTCTTTTGTGAAGATCGCCAAGTAGAGTTCATTGAAAATGACAATCAGACACTTGACCAACGTATGAAAACCGTTAAACATCACTGTTCCTCTGATATCTTAACGAACGGGTAGTAAAATACAGGGGAGTATTGAAAGTGACTGGAACGAGATAAACTTCCAATCACCTGAAGATTGTAAAAGTAACTTGAGTCTACTTGATGAAGATAAGTCAATATAAATATAAAAAATTTACAACATTGTGTCCTTTCCCCTTCAAGATGTAATATATATTTATGGTATATTCGGTTTTTTTTTTGTCTTGGAATGAAATTCGAATTCGAAAAATGACAAAATATCAATAACCAACCAAAATAAAATTCAGAATAACCTAAACTGTACAAATTGAGCAAACGGTTAACAAATTAAATAACTAAATTAACATAAAGACAGACGTTTTTGTATTTATTAAAATATTTCCTCATCAGTGCCTAAAAGTTACAGAATTCACCATCTTACAACTTGTATATCTACTAAACAAGAATTGAAATTGAGTTATTTCAAACGAACTAAACGTAACGCAATAATTTAGGGAATTTTTTTTAATTTATCCTTTGGTTGATGTTGACTCTCAATGAATAAATGATCAAGTATAAAAGAAGATTGATTTGAAAATTGGACAAACCTTCTTTTATATCATATATATTTCTATGGCATTGGAAAGACTATACTTTCTAATGAAATAGGTAATCGATAATGCACAGCTTCAATTACCTGAATTGTACCTTATTTTGGCAAGTAAAAAGTTTCTGCTATTTTGACTTAAATTTTGAGTGGTATATAAAAAAATTAGAAAACATTGAACTTTACATGATTAATATAAAGTTGAAAGCTTTCACGGCCAGGATATTTGAAACAGTTGGATAATTTCGGTCTTTTTAGACGTGGTCAAGTCAGTTTTTCACCTGACGTTTGGCCTTCTACAACAGTAGGTATTTTCAGAGATTTCTTTGTTGTCGTTTTGATCCGTATACAATATGTATTTATTATTTGTCTACCGGAGGAGGAGGTTTATATAGTTCTGAAGCCCTGTTTTTTTTGTGTTTCACTTCTAGATTAGTTTTCATTGGATTTTTCCACAGTGCGAATTAAATGAAGCATTTAAAAAAAGATATTTATTATCACATATCAAATTCACAAACCAATTTCTAAGTTTTTTATTTACTAAAGGCATAGTAAATGACTTAACACATTCTAAACCATTGACCAAGTTGCTGAATCAGTGATAACTTCAGTGTCAAGCGACAGAATAAGATCTTGCGAACATAAATCTGGAATTTCTGCGAAAACTATTTTTCTTCTTCGGTACTTTTGGTTGCTCCTGAGTATTGGGTGGAATTTGTATTACGTGAATATCTTCCAAGGGGGCATTTTCATTCTGAAAGAAAAAAATTGTATTACTGAAAATTCTGTACTATGTATAAGTGAAGGGTGTTTTTTTTAGAGCTATAGAACTTTAAATTGCAATAAGACAACGATGGATTATTCGATTGACATGAATTTTATTTATCCGCAAGATAATTATGTGGCATTACATTTTAAATATGATTTCTGGCATATGACCGCCACGGCTAGCTCGGATGTAGTCCAATCTGGACGTCCAATTTTCGATGACTTTTTCCAACATTTGTGGCCATATATCGGCAATAACACGGCGAATGTTGTCTTCCAAATGGTCAAGGGTTTGTGGCTTATCCGGATAGACCAATGACTTTACATAGCCCCACAGAAAGTAGTCTAGCGGTGTTAAATCACAAGGCCAATTCACAGGTCCAAAACGTGAAATTAGGCGGTCACCAAACCTGTCTTTCAATAAATCGATTGCACGAGCTGTGTGACATGTTGCGCCGTCTTGTTGGAACCACAGCTCCTGGACATCATGGTTGTTCAATTCAGGAATGAAAAAGTTAGTAATCATGGCTCTATACCGATCACCATTGACTGTAACGTTCTGACCATCATCGTTTTTGAAGAAGTACGGACCAATGATTCCACCAGCCCATAAAGCGCACCAAACAGTCAGTTTTTCTGGATGTAAAGGTGTTTCGACATACACTTGAGGATTAGCTTCACTCCAAATGCGGCAGTTTTGTTTGTTGACGTAGCCATTCAACCAGAAGTGCGCTTCATCGCTAAACAAAATAAAATGGACATAGTGCGCGATACGTATTCCGCACAGAACCATTATTTTCGAAATAAAATTTCACTATTTGCAAGCGTTTTTCAGGCGTGAGTCTATTCATTCATTGCCAAACCAAACTGAGAATAAATCACTTGACAGCTGTTAAATCGGTCGCCATCTTGAACAGTAATGCCTACTTAAAGTTATATACCTCGAAAAAAGACACCCGTTACAAACTCAAAATTCTTATGAGAACAATTCTGTACAAGATATCTGAGGTTCATCGAATGCTCTGAAATACATCTGGTGAGGCCGCTATTAATGACATAACGTGATGAGAGTGGTTTAAACGCTTCAAGAGATGAGCAGTTTTTTCAACGCGGGATTCGTTCGCTGCACGAAAGATGGGAGAAAGTAGTGGCCAGCTATGAACAATACTGTACAATACAATAATTATGAACAATAACATAAATGTATAACCAGTTTTTTTACAATAAAGCTTCGAAGCGTACAAAATTGTATGCTTATTTAAATAAATTTATAAATAATGTGATAATTAACTCTCACTCATAATAGACATTAATTTCAATATTTAAACTGCAACTTTTCGTAAGTTACCTATCAAACCACATATTAGGAAATCCATTCTACAAAAAAACTTTTTCTCGATTTTCGGAATCGGAAATATTCGATTCAAATCATCACCACTGCTAAGGAAAACCAAATAGCAGAAAAAAAAGTCCAATTTTCATTCAATCTAAACTGGACCGGATATCACTGACGGAGTCGGTTTTGTTTACTTTCAAGGGATCAATAGACTGGGTTTATTCACATCGAGTGATTTCAATTCAAATCTAAAGTATTAACTGCCGTAGACGTAGAAAGCCGAAGTTATTGAACCCCCAAACGCTGAACAAACATTTAGACAGTGCCTTTTTTGCATGTTTCGCAGATAAATCAAATAGATATTACGGTCCGTCTGGCCATACCATTTATCGTTATTTTCGAATATCGCCTGTTACAGCCAATATAAGAAATGCACACTGCATATCATCTGGAACTGATTGCTTTGAATGTATTTTATACCGAGGATATTCCCAGACTGTATCTTATTCTACCAGCACAAATTTTGAATTTATTGGCCATGCTGGCCTGTGCATGAGAAAAATATCTTCTTTCGGCCATAACTTCAGAACGCCTGAAATTATCGCTTTGTGACCTTCAGGTTTTTTCATGCAAATTCAATGAAATTTTTGTTTCTGTTAAGAAAATCCTATCATTATATTTGAAATTTTAGAGAAAAATGAACAAAACAATGAACTTCTGACTTACCGCTCCCTATCGGAATCAGCTGAATCAAATTCATCATGAGTATATTTTTTCCTTAATCAACAAGATGTTGTTTCTCAAATGAGATCTAATTTGCTCAAAAATGTTGAGCCAAACTGAAGTTACAGACATTTCAATCAGTCAGATTTCTATCTTTCCCCCACCCTTATTTCATGTTGCAAAATCGAAAGCGACAATTCAAACAGATAGAGAATTTTCCAAGGTTTACAGTGATGATATTTTTTTTCCAACTTAGGGGTTGTCCATTAATCACGTGAGGCTTGAAAGGGGGTGGGGAGGGGTTTGATAAAAATCACGAAAATATCACAAGGGGGAGGGGGGGTGTAGTAAGATATCACGTGTATTTATTTTTTCGTCAAACGCGCGATTTTTAAACAAATTTTAAGCGGCACGGCGCGGCGTGTAGTGACCTTGACTACATTAAATATATTCATGTACTAGTACAATACATGTTTTTCCTATGATTACACTTTTCGTTTATTATTATTGTTATGGCAATCAAAAAAAACTTGCAACCTGGTGTAGACATTTTTATTATGGTCCTTAATTTCAGAATAAAATAAGATTTCAGTTTCAGAAAATTTAAAGATTCGTTGTAGGTACTAAAAATACACGTGATGTTGAGAAGGGGGAAGGGGGGTGGTCTTAAACCTCACTACGTATCACCAATGGGGGGGGGGGTTTAAAAAATGCTAAAAAAAGATCACGTGATTAATAGACAACCCCTTATATGAAAATTTTTCGAGTAAAATGCATTTTTCTACTCGATGATAGCTACTACGCCCCCTAGCGGTGGAGGTATGAACTTTAAAACAATTTCCAGTATTTTCTTTTGTTTACTTTAGTCATAAAATTTTTTACCGCAAGTCTCTACGATGAGTGGATCCTGAGATATAGCCGCTTACCTCGCTTATTTGCCCACCCTGTACACTCCTTTTTCTGTCCGGAAAATGTTTGCAAGTGCTTAGTTCTATAGTTCGAGAAATATGACAAAAAAGCTATGTTCCTTTTGAAAAATTTTCATTAGTTAGGACAATCAATAACAAATATAAAAAACAAATATAAAACGTTAGGTATATTCCGAAAACCGTGGGAAATGTATATCAAAAAGCATCAAAATGAAATAATTTTTTGTATATACATAGGCGCATAACTTTGCTTCCGCCGATTTCTTTTCCCAAATTCAAGGCTTTATTGTGAAAAACTACATCCATGAATCAAAGTATTGTCCATTCTTCCATCTCTGAAAAATCTTTTTGAAAAACTGATCATCTTTTGGAGTGATCTACGAATCGATCGAATTTTTCACTTCTTTATAACACCAGGAGTGCTGGTCAGCCAGGCCGTGTACCATCGATCGAAACAAGTGATAATCCAATGAAACAACGTCAGGAGAATAGGGCGGGTGGGGTAGGACTTCCCATTTCAACGTTTCCAAGTATGTCTTGACCACTTTCGCACCATAGGGTCGAGCATTGTCATGCTGTAAAATCACTTTATCATGTCTGTCGTTGTAATGCGACCGTTAATCTTTCAATGCTCGGCTCAAACGCATAAATTGCATCCGATAACGATCGCCTGTGATTGTTTCAGTCGGTTTTAAATACTCATAATACACTACGCCGAGCTAGTCCCACCAAATACTGAACATGACCTTGGAACCGTGAATATTCGGTTTGGCCGTCGACGTGGAAACATGGCCGGGATATCCCATAATTTTCTGCACTTGGGATTATCGTACCGAACCCATTCTTCGTCTCCAGTCACAATGCGATACAGAAATCCCTTCCGACTTTGCCTTGCAAGCAGCTGTTCACAATCAAACAAACGCTGTTCAACATATCTCGGCTTCAACACGCACGGCACCCAATTTCCTTGTTTCTGAATCATTCCCATTACTTTCGGGCCTTTTAAAATGGCTCGTTGTGTCACTTCCAATGATTCTGCCAATTCTCGTTGCGTTTGACACGAGTCTTGATCAAATAATGCCTTCAATTCTGTATCTTCGAAAACCTTCTCTCCTCTATCGCCATGTCAGTCGTTGAAAGCACCCTCGGCACGTTCTTTGACTAATAGCGACCTCACCATAGGTATTTTAGAGCATTCGATGAGCCTCAGTCACAGATTTTCTCCATATTATAGCAGAAAATTGAAACCTCCCGCAATTGAAGAGAATTTGACTCTCGTAAGCTGACATGTTTAATCGAGAATAACTTCATGATGCAGACACAAATCGAATAATATCCCGATGCATTTATGTTTACAAATGCCTAAGCTTATTATATGACATCTACGATCTATTTATTGCGACTACCACTTACCGCTACTGTCATTTATTGCAAAACGGGGGAAGCAAAGTTATACACCTAATACAATATATCAAATTACAATACAGGGTTAGAACTATCTGAAGAGGCACTACAGGTATAGCGAAAACCATTAGAGATACAGGGTGGCTTAAATCACAAAAAAAGTTGCGTTATTTAGGGATTAGTGTGGTGGTGTTAACAGATCCAAAATATCTCCAATGATTCCCGAGATATCCTGAAAAAACTGAAAATCGAGATTTTCTTTTTACTGCATAAATTTGTTTTTGGAGATAACCAATATGAAGATTCTTATGGTGACCGTCAGTTTTGTTTCTGTTTTCCATTGTTTCAGAGACGTGATAGTCATTTTTTTTACCATTCAGTTTATTTTAACAATTTCACTGCATTGTTGAAGCGTATATCGTTCCATTTTTAGTAATTCTGCTAGATCTTCATTGACTACCATCGTAATATAAAAATACCAATACTCTCCGATAAAACGCCTATAAGATTCATCGAAAGTAAGCGTAGGAAGTTCGTTCGATAAAATAATGCAGTAAAAACTGTATTTTCCTATTTTCTGGTGAATTTCCCTGTCTGCTACCTTGTTTCATGACCGAAAAGACTGACGTTTGATCGTAAATCATTCCTGTTGTAAACTCAAATGAATTTTATTTATTTTCCTTCACACGTTCTCCATGAATGTTTGATATAAAATTCCCAGGAAACCTCATTTTTGCTGCCACAATTCCTGTGATCTGTGCAGTTGTGGGAAATAATGTGAGGGAAATGTTTATGGACTGCTATGCTCGGAGGAGAATGTACACTACTAATAATTCAGGAATTTTCAATTCTGAGTGTTTACATAACATTGATGAACATCATAACAAGTTGAGTTAGATTGACTTAGTCATGACTCATGAAGAACCTTAATTATGCACTATTCCCATTCAAAATATTGTTATAGAAGTGTTTGTTACTCTTACTTACAAATGGGTATGGAAGATATCCAATTTCTATATCCCATTATTTCTGGCTATAAAAATATAGCTCATAAACTCATATAAAAGGAATAATTCCATACAAAGAAGTATTATCAATTATTAGCCTCAGAAATGAAGAGTGAAATTGAAACACTCTTTTTACAATATTGGCAAAGACAGGTCTCTATAGTTTAGTTATCTAATGTGGAAACAGAGATAAATCCCAATAGGTAAATAAAGATAGTAGATGCGTTCATTTGAATAATTTACTTTCCTATATTGCTTTGAGAGAAGGGGGTAAAAGAAGACAAATGATTCGGTCTAGACTAGATTATCTGAATTCTGAATTTGTATTTTGGAGAAAATGAGAATTATGTATTCTTATGATTCATTTTGTGATTTTTTTACACTTTATTAGCGATTTGAAATATTTTAATCTTGTAATATTAATAAGAGGAATGGAAATCGCCTTGTAACTGATGCATTTGATTTGATACCAACATTCGTTACTCCTTGTCTGACGGGACACTATAGTAGTAGCGTAACATAATTCGATTAATTTCGAAATTATCAATTGATGTTCGAAAATAGTTTACAATGTGATTTATCCATAAAAATTATTTCGTGTTTCAAAAGACTCAATGTTTTTCTCAGTTTAATGATTTAGCTATTGTGAAGGTATGAAAAAAGGATTCCTGATGAATCATTCAACAATCAAATAAGGATTTTCCACGCCTATGGATCGCATACACAATGATTGGTATAATGACATCTTGTAGCATTCAAAAATGATTGTTGAAAAGCCTCTTCATCCTCAACGTGTCAGTGTTTGGTACGGTTTTTGGGAAAGTGATGTGATACGAAAATGAGACAACAGCAATTCTCAAAGAAAAGTTTTCTGACCGTATTATTTTCTCGAAGAGGTAATAACAATTTTTCACCAAGATCTTGGGATTTAACATTACTGGACTTTTTCCTTTAGGGGCCACGTGAACGATGAGCTCTATGCCAATGATTCACACTCGATTCAAGACCTTAAAGATGGAATTAATGAGTTTATCGAGGACATACAGCAAAAAATGTGCGAATTGGTTATTGAAAATTTCATGAGAAGGATATGGTGCTCCAACCGTTGCCGTGGCGGCCATTTGGTTGACATCGTTCTTCATCGTGAATGGCATACCATTCCCTTTACAATGTAATAAACATTCAATATCAAAATGAAACCTTTTATTGGAAAACCCTATATTCTACATAATTCAAAAAAGGGGATATTCCAAATTGTTCTCCTTATCGCAATATAAAACTATTTGATATTCATTTCCGAGCGCTCGTTCCTCGAATAGAAGAATTATTTCACCAAGAGAAAAACCCAAAAAGTAGAAATTTCCAGGGTATTCTCATTAATGAGCAAAATTCGACTGGGGGTTGTATAAATATAAAGATCGATGCAGAATTTCAAATTCATCCCGTCATCAGAAACATGAAAAATTTGCGAACATCGAAAAAAAATTACCTAATTGTTCCATAAAAACTGTTATGACTAGGTTGAAATTTAATTTGAAATAATGACTCGAATTTTCATTCCGAATTTCAGGAGAATGGTATCAAAGACTCTAGCAAGGATTTGAGACAAATGCCATTCAAATATCTCTCAATTCCTCTTCCTTTTTGAACCGAAAGAACTAAATCCCAGTATATCCAATGATATCCCTTGATCAATTAGCGAATTGTTATCAGAAGATAGGACATGTCTTTTATGCAGTCTATTACAAAGATAGGTTTTGGGGTATTAGGGGAAGTTTATTCGAAATACGTAGTTTGCTTTCCACAAGGGATCATGTTTGAGCATATGTAAACCTTGGAGAGACAAGGGATATAGAATGGAGCTTAAACATGCCTATCAGTCTAATGATTCATCGATCGGCATCGACTAGTAACTGGGAAACTGTTCACAAAGCGTTTGTTGCTTTAGCTTGCACACTGCACTGATTCACACTCAAACAACATTGTATCGGGAATAGATCATTCAAAAACCTTCTCATTGAGATTGCCTAAATTGCTCTTCTCGTCTAGCAAAAACATGTTTTTTTCTTCAAAATTCGACTTTATTCATAAACATTATCATTTTTAAATTCGATACAGGGTTTCCAATAAGAGATTACATTTTCAATAGCACGCTATTTGGGCAGCTGTCAGTTTTTAAGCTGTAATCTTCAGACATTCGAGGAGGTTTGATACACGTTCAAACTTCCCGCCTTGGTTCTTCAAAAAAAGCCTAATCACTTGCAGTGCCTCTATATGAGTGTGGAAATAGTGTCATTCATTATTTTATTCTTGATGCGCATTCAAGTTAGAACATAGACGCCAGTAGTACAGATCTTCAATCGAATAACATAATAATATGTTCACGTCCTATATTTTCGAAATTTGTCTTCTAGGGAGGTTTGATATAGTAAATCTCACCTCGAAAGAAAAGCTTCAAACAGAAATGCAAAACCAAAAAAAAGTGTGTTTGATGACTTGGATCCTGAGGACGAAAATGAAAAAGATCTATTTTCTGATGAACGCCGAAAATGATGAATTGCAGAATATGCAAGCTGGAGTGTCATCTTCATCAGAAAATGGAGTGCCATTCAGCCTGTGCAAGTATCAGTAGTAAAATAAAAATGTTTACTTGCTAATTATGTAGGAATTAGGTAGTGTTATGATAAAAAATATTGATTTCTTATTACTGCTTGTACCTTATTTCTTATTGTATCAAACCTTCCTTTTAGTGTATCAAGTCTCCCATGTATAGGGAGGTTTGACACACTTTGCACCAACAATTTCAAGAACTCATAATCAACGTTGAAATTTCCATTTTCAGTTATTGAATATTGCTAAGCGTTTAAGAGAAGTCCTTAAAAAATTGGACACAATTTTTTCATTAACAAATTTGTAAAAAAATGTATCAACCGTCCTCAGTCTTCCCTACACTTTGCTGTATAATCCGATCAATGAATTATTGACTTCATGGCTGAAAGTCACAGACCGATATTAAAAAACAATACTGAATCGAATATTTAAGAAGCAAATTATAATTATAAATATTCCTGAAAGAAAGGTTCTCCTTTTTCAATAAGACTATTTTTACAAGTAGAAAAAGTTCATGCCTAAAAATGCACTAATGGTGAAACTTGAAAGATAGTCACCTGATCATTCTTTTTCGTCTTCCTTATCCTCCAGAGAATATAGAAGAACATAATTAGAGCAGGCAGGAATAAGGCAGCATATTCAGGATTTCCTCTGGCTAGGGACTGATTCAAGCCAAGCAGCGACAGAAAAATCGCAGTTCCGGTAGCCACATATCTTCCGGTTCTGCGACGTTCTTCCTGCAATTAAATGTCTCATTATCAACTCTGTTCATTGAAGGGAACCGACGTTAATTGAAGTTGAGTTTATCTCGGCGAGCGGTGAATAGCCATTTATGAACGGGCATAATCTGGAAATTCTATGAAACAGAAATATCGCGCATTATTTCCCTCATTGTGAAATGAAGCAATCACAGACCACTATTTTCCGAATGAAGTCTGTTCAAATGAGAGAATTTTAGACGAACCCTTTTTTCATCGTGTTCAAATTCCTTAGAATATTTGGACATTGACATATTTTCGTCCAAAATGTGTGTCTGAAGCTATCAGTAAATAATTATTTCTTTTTTCGTCGATATATTTTGGAATCAGAAAATTAACTGAATTTATCATAGAAATATTCAAATATTTCTATGAAATTTGCTTTCAAATGAAATTCAATGGTTCTCTAATTTTTCAAACTATCAAATCATAACAGGCCAATTGAAAAGTCCCCGGTCTACCAAAGGAAAGCACATTTTTTGCCAAAATTCGATACAGTGATTATAGCGATCTTCCAACTTGTCGATACCTACCATTTTTGTTGTACGATTTGTCTTTCGCTTCAAAATAGGCCTCAGTTTCGGCGATTACTTCTTCATTGGCGCTAAATTTCTTTCCAGCAAGCATTCTTTTGAGATCTGAGAACAGGATAGAGTCGCTGGGGGCCAGATCTGGCGAATACGGTGGGTGCAGAAGCAATTCGAAGCCCAATTCATGTAATTTTACCATTGTTTTCATTGATGTGTGACACGGCGCATTGTCTTGACGAAACATCACTTTTTTTTCTTCAAATGGGGCCGTTTTTTATTGATTTCATCATTTTAACCAACCAATAACGCTATACAATAACTGCAGTTGATGGTCTGGCCCTTTTGGAGGAAATCAATGAATATTTGCTTGCGCATCCCAGAATAATATTGCCATAACCTTGCTAGCTGACTTTTTCCTCGTTTTGGATTTGGTTCATCGTGTCCAGTCCACTCAGCGACTGTCGAGTGGACTCCGGAGTCAAATGATGGAGCCATATTTCATCCATTGTCACATATCGACGCAAAAATTCAGGTTTATTGTACTTAAACAGCTTCGAACACTGCTCAGAATCATTAACAAGATCTTGCTTTTGATCGATTGTGAGCTAGCGCGGCACCCATTGTGCACACAGCTTTCTCATGCACAAATATTCGTGAATGATAATAATGATAAATACACGTTCAGAAGATATCTTCACAATGTCTGCTATCTCGATCAACTTCACACTACGGTCATTCAAAATTATTTTGTGACCTTTTTTTATTTTTTCGTCGATGACAGCCTCTTTTGGGCGTCCACTACGTTCGCCGTCTTCGGTGCTCATTTCACCACGTTTGAACTTAGCATAACATTCAATGATGCTTGATTTTCCTGGTGCAGACCCCGGAAACTCTTCATCAAGCCAAGATTTTGCTTCAACTCTATATTTTCCCTTCAAGAAGCAATATTTTATCAGCACACGAAAATCTTTTTTTTTCATCTTTTTTCAAAAATCTAAAGTAGCTACTCTCACAACGCAATATCTCACAAACTAATGGTTTGACTGCTGTCAAATTCTGACACGTATCGTTCAGAGGTTGGTACTAACTAAAAATCATATGGATTTAATACTAGCACCGCCATCTGTGCATCAGACCGGGGACATTTCAATTGACCGAACACATATTTTTTTTCAACATCTAATACAGCATTTTCATCCATATCATATCCTTTTCTGATGAAAATAATCCAAAATTATAATCAAACTTGGTCAACGTAGAAAAAATGACGAAAAATGAAGTAAGGTGGGAAATCTTCCAAAAATTACAAGAACTCAAATAACTCGGAAACTATTGATTTTCGTATAACCATAAATAAGTATGGTTCAAACGACAGCAAAAAAAAGTTTTTCCAACACGTCCTCCAAGGTTCCTCTGATTTGGAAACACACTGTATATGTATATTGTGCTTAAGTGTATATTTCTCAACACATTCTAAAGCTTTTCATTCTGCAATTTTCTTCCGGATCTATTTGTGGATGAGTCACCACATCCACATAGACTACATTTTCGATCAATTGTCGATTGTTTCGTTTCAATTCTGGATTCTAAATTGTGTTATTTATAAATTCTCTGCTGAAACCCATTCATTCGAAGATGAGAATGTTGAACTCATTTGAGCTTTCATAATAAATTCACACTCCGCAGTTGTACTGCTTCAATTTTTCCGGTGATATATTGTAGTTATTCTACTGAACCGTCAGCAGCATATCATTATCGAGGGAGCCTTTGCGAACATAACTACCTGTTATAAAGAAAATATTTCTCACATATCCTGTGATCATCTGTGACACTCGCTGAGGTGTTAAATTCTGCACCCTTAAGTGTTAGGTACAATACCTTTACAATGAGGAACGAGATCGATTCAGTATCAAGTTGAAAGCGGTACAAAAAAGGGTAACTCGTTTCTGAACACCAGATGAGATTCCTCATTAAACTTTAACGATTATGTAAAATGTAAACCAACTTCGACAGAAAACGTTAAACTGGAGAAGACATGGGAAAGTGAAAATTTGATGCAAGGAGAGAATGTGGAAAATATTTCACTCGCTGCACTAAATTCCATCAGTTAATATAGATGGAAAATCATTAGCTCAGATATCTCCACAGAGGTAATTAGATAGTGAGATTCGATGAAGTAAATAAAGAGAAAGGTATCCAATCCTTTTCAGTATTTTTCTGTAACTAGTGTAAGCAATAACTTTTGACAAAAATAACTTCATGGTATAGCTTTCGATTCTACAGTGTATGTATGAAGTAAGGAACAAAATTCATAATTATGTTATTGAATGTTTGCAATCAAAATACTCGGACAGGTCAATTTTACTTTTCAACTAACCACCTTATGACATGAAGATTTTTTTTTCTGATTCATTAGATAGAACTAAACTTTTCACTCCATTAATTGATGGTGTAAAAAATTGATATCGTACATGACAATTTCTTTTAGAAAATTTACTGTGAGAGTTGAAAATGAAAGTTTCATGGGAGGAAATCTTTATTCAACTCAAAAAACAAACAAAATTCAGCTTAAATGTTCAAATTGTGCTCGATTAACCATTTGACACTGACCGATATGAGTGTGAACACTTTGAACACTTTCCTCAAGGTTTTCAGGATTAATGAGCTCCACATCAGTGCGAAAACTTTGCTGTAATTCCTCTAAATTATTTGGGATATTGAAATAAAACTTTGGTTTTAAATGAGCTCACAAAAAAGTCGGAAAGGGTCAAGTCTGGAAAACACGGTGACCACTCAATAGGCCCTCGACGTCCTATCAACCTTCCGGGAAATATGGCATCAAAATATTAATTCCAAAGTGAGGAGGAATCCTATCTTATTGATACCAAATATGTATTCTGATGGGGTACATCTGTTTTGTCATCTTTTGGAAACATTGCAGCCGGAGCACAATTTGAGCATTTGCATTTTCGTTCATTTTTGGGTTGAATATTTTCTTCCATGAAAGTTTCATTTTTAACTCTCACAGTGAATATGTAATTTTCTCAAAAAAATTGTTATCTGCGGCACCAATTTTTTCACACCATCAATTTGGAAGTTGCACATAAATCAGGAAAAAAATTGGAGTAATCATTTAGAAAAAAAAATTATGACGTCACTTCGCAAAAAAGAATGACGTTATATTTATGTCATAAGGTGGTTAATAAAAAACTTAAATTGTCCTCTCGAAGCATTTTGAGATAAGATATGAATATTTCAAGTCTCATGCAGAATTTCTTACTGATCTCATAATTAAAGCGATTTGAAGGAGAATATCGAAACAGAATATTCTAAAAAAATTGCAGCAGGGCTCCTATTCCACCACGAATTCGATTTTTGAGTGTTGGAATTGCCTTCTGCAACGAGTATTAGACGATATTTCCTCTGTTTCAGGCAAGTTTTGTGAAATATTGTCGAAATTCGATGAAAAATTCAGATTATACATCCTAGTGACTTTTGTATTACATTTTGGCAGTTGGTGCGACTGTAAGGGAAATTGACAGATTAGGGAATTTGAATTGTACGTTTCGAATTTTGAACTAATTTATAATAACGCATTGAATTCATAAATTATGTCTGACGAATTCGATTCAACACCACCAGAATTGAGAGAAATTGCGAATAATGTTGCGAATCATTTCACCATATCCAAATTATTATATTGACAATTGACGTGTGTTGAAATTTGATAGGATCGGAAGTCTGTGTAGACAACCACAAAACGATAAATATAAGTGAAAACAATGCTGTAATGAGTTCATTACAGCACTGTTTTCAGAACTGTAATGAACTCATTACGATACTGAAATAGAAAAAATAAATTGTTTGATTGTCTCAGTCTTTACTTGTCGGAAATTCATCTTGATGATTAAAAAGTAAAATAACTTCTTTCCGCTTTATATATTTATTTTCACAACAATTGTTTCGTCATGATAACATGACTTCGTCAGGTGAGCATGGTAACTAACTACATATTTGGGATACAGTTCTTTAAATAGTTGAAAAAATATGGTGTGAAATATAATAAAATCATGGAAATTCTTGGGTTTCAAAACAGGTTGAGTAAGGGAGATTTATTTAGGTCCGTTACTACCTTACTCAACCTGTTTTGAAACCCAAGAATTTCCATGATTTTATTATATTTCACACCATATTTTTTCAACTATTTAAAGAACTGTATCCCAAATATGTAGTTAGTGCAGGAAAGCAGCAGCGATAGTGTTATTTTACATGGTTGCCGAAAAAATATTGTACGCAACACGCCCGAAAATGGTTTTTTTGGACTCACAGACTTCCATTCTTCCGTCCTTTGTCTATTCGTCCAAAAAAACCCTATTTTCCGGACTTGTTACGTAATAGTAATTTACGTAACAAGTCGCTTACGCGTCCTGGAAGTCTGTGAGTCCAAAAAAACCATTTTCGGGCGTGTTGCGTACAATATTTTTTCGGCAACCATGTAGAATAACACTATCGCTGCTGCTTTCCATTTTTTATTGCGATTGCGATAAAAAACATGCAAATTTTTGACAACTAATTTCATATGAACTGTCAGCCGTTATCTCGGTTGCTATGGATTCTATGATTCTTATCCGGACTAGTCCGGGAAGTACGTACTTTCCGGACTAGGCCGGGAAATGCTACTTTCTCAGAGAAAAAGCGTCCGGGAAGTGAGCACTTCCCGGACGGTTGCCGAAAAAAGAATTTTTTTTAGAATGTCAATGCTGAATCTGCATAACGCTCTCACGAAACGCTGAGTGCAGCCACAGCCGTCTTTAGACGGCTATGATGGAACTAGGATTATGATGATGCTGACATGAAACAAGATTTGCAGAGGTAGGCGTTAGTTCATCCTAAAATATCGACTTATCAGCATTGTATACACGCCCAATCTCAACACTCCTGATCGGATCTTTTATCACGGGAGTATTGAGTGTTTCTATTCCAATATTCTCCTTGAATTTTCCATGGTTGGTTCAGCTAGCAATTATGTACGAATTTTTAAATTTTCTTTGCATTCATACCCCAAGTTTCAACTCCGTCGATTATGTGGTCATGGAAATATTGAGTCATTTATTTTTTCATGATTAAAAAGTAAAATAACTTATTTCCGCTTTATATATTTATTTTCACAACAATTGTTTCGTCATGATAACATGACTTCGTCAGGTGAGCATGGTAACTAACTACATATTTGGGATACAGTTCTTTAAATAGTTGAAAAAATATGGTGTGAAATATAATAAAATCATGGAAATTCTTGGGTTTCAAAACAGGTTGAGTAAGGGAGATTTATTTAGGTCCGTTACTACCTTACTCAACCTGTTTTGAAACCCAAGAATTTCCATGATTTTATTATATTTCACACCATATTTTTTCAACTATTTAAAGAACTGTATCCCAAATATGTAGTTAGTTACCATGCTCACCTGACGAAGTCATGTTATCATGACGAAACAATTGTTGTGAAAATAAATATATAAAGCGGAAATAAGTTATTTTACTTTTTAATCATGAAAAAATAAATGACTCAATATTTCCATGACCACATAATCGACGGAGTTGAAACTTGGGGTATGAATGCAAAGAAAATTTAAAAATTCGTACATAATTGCTAGCTGAACCAACCATGGAAAATTCAAGGAGAATATTGGAATAGAAACACTCAATACTCCCGTGATAAAAGATCCGATCAGGAGTGTTGAGATTGGGCGTGTATACAATGCTGATAAGTCGATATTTTAGGATGAACTAACGCCTACCTCTGCAAATCTTGTTTCATGTCAGCATCATCATAATCCTAGTTCCATCATAGCCGTCTAAAGACGGCTGTGGCTGCACTCAGCGTTTCGTGAGAGCGTTATGCAGATTCAGCATTGACATTCTAAAAAAAATTCTTTTTTCGGCAACCGTCCGGGAAGTGCTCACTTCCCGGACGCTTTTTCTCTGAGAAAGTAGCATTTCCCGGCCTAGTCCGGAAAGTACGTACTTCCCGGACTAGTCCGGATAAGAATCATAGAATCCATAGCAACCGAGATAACGGCTGACAGTTCATATGAAATTAGTTGTCAAAAATTTGCATGTTTTTTATCGCAATCGCAATAAAAAATGGAAAGCAGCAGCGATAGTGTTATTCTACATGGTTGCCGAAAAAATATTGTACGCAACACGCCCGAAAATGGTTTTTTTTGGACTCACAGACTTCCAGGACGCGTAAGCGACTTGTTACGTAAATTACTATTACGTAACAAGTCCGGAAAATAGGGTTTTTTTGGACGAATAGACAAAGGACGGAAGAATGGAAGTCTGTGAGTCCAAAAAAACCATTTTCGGGCGTGTTGCGTACAATATTTTTTCGGCAACCATGTAAAATAACACTATCGCTGCTGCTTTCCATATTTTATTGCGATTGCGATAAAAAACATGCAAATTTTTGACAACTAATTTCTTATGAACTGTCAGCCGTTATCTCGGTTGCTATGGATTCTATGATTCTTTTCCGGCCTAGTCCGGGAAGTACGTACTTTCCGGACTAGGCCGGGAAATGTTACTTTCTCAGAGAAAAAGCGTCCGGAAAGTGAGCACTTCCCGGACGGTTGCCGAAAAATTACTATTACGTGAATAAAAAATGAATAATATCAACAGGTCTTTGAAAACTAGCAGCACGGATGAAATAATGAAGTCCTTGTCTTTGTAGAAGCAACTGATTCTATGTCCAGCACTCAAATTTCTCAATAGATTGAAATTCGAATAGCAGAAGAGCACAGTTAGACATATTTTGAAAAAGCATGGAGATAAATCCTATAAATTGAAACTATCCAAGAAATTTTCCCAAAAGATTGTAACAGACAAATGAAATTTTGTGAGAATATGAGAAAGAATATTTTAGAAAATGATGAATTCACAAAAAATATTTCATGCACCTTATGGATTGAATCAGTGCCAATTTCATCGACTAAAATGGTACTTCCCTGCGTGTTAAATATGATACGATATTTTGAATATTCTTCCAGAGCGCATAAAATAGCGTATAAACTGTCCCTAAAGTGATTTTTAATACTTCTCGGGATAAAAAAACACTTACGTCCCTAGGGTTATAACCTCAGAGGATAATTTTTTTTCCTCTGTTTACCTCCACTTTTCCCACTTTCTCTCCATGGCCACCGGTAGCCAGATGGTCTCGAGAGAATGAACATTTTACCATATCACTAAAGACACCATATGCTGAGCATTTAACGTAAATATTCACTTATTTATAATGAGATAACATCGAACAACTTTTGGTGATTGATGTCAACTAAAAGGGAGAAAAATATAGCAATCGGTAGCAATCCTCTTGGACATTCTTTGGCCCCCCGCAGTCCTGATTTGACGCCTATGGACTTTTACCTGAGGGTTTTCTTTAAAGTTGATTTCTTTTAGTGAATCAATTTCTCTAGCACAGTATATTGGCCATAAAATGAAAGCCAATTCCTTCCAAGTCGACATCAGCAATTTTATTGTTAGATTGAATGAATGTCGGGAACATTCGTGGACTACTTTATTCTTAAAAAATATTTAAATTCCCAAATAGTGTATCTTCATAATTAATAAACATTTTTTCGCCATATGGTTTAGGATACCTAATAACATCAAACATTTATAGAGACCCTGTATTTAGGTATTCAGTGTTTGGCCACAATACACAATAGGCGCATGAATTCTTGCCTAATCGATGTATGGTGTATGGGCTATTTTTGATTAATTTAAACTCGAATCTATTTCAAAACCTAATGGATATTTTCGAGCAATACATAGCTTCGTGTTCTATTTTCTTCAAAATAATATTTCGGAGTGTAGCTATAGGACCCTGAGAATAGTTATTTATAATACAAGTGCAGAAGGCATTGATATTCTTCCACGAGTTCAAAATTCAAAAACGAGCCACGAAGTGGCGAGTTTTGGAATGAACGAGTGGTAGAATGAGCCTTCTGTACGAGTATTATACATTATTTTCTCTAATTCATTGCATTTTCATTGAAATTAATGAAATATTTCCATAAATATATTTTAGTGATTTTTGCATTGAAAAATGTTGGTTGGCAGAACTAATTTCTTTAAGGCAAATTGATGAATTGACAGATAAAGCCGTTGCGGAAAGTTCGGAGTACCAACATAGAATAAAAAAATATAACCATGAAAACTGTGCGTTTCTGATATATTCTCGCACGATTTTGTTCTACAAGATGTGGAAGAATGAACGGAATAACCACAGAATTAGAGAAACAATTTGTTTCATTCAATTTGCTTGTCAGACTGAGAAAATTGGATAGAAACTTTCCTCATCTCTCCTAAACAATTCATCAAACGTTTGTCGTTGATGGGATGCAATATTATGATATTAGGGAAGTGAATAATTAAAAGTTACTGGGAGTTGGTGAACTCCATCTAACAGTATTATTTTTGAGGAAATCAATGGTGGGTGGTTGACTGTTGCTCGATTACACGGGTGTAACTGAGGTTCTTTCATAATTTTATTGGTAATTCATTTAAAAGTTAATTGCACTCTACTAGTTGAATAAATAATATCAACTCAAATCTAATTTCTCTTCTAAGTTTCTTCTTCTAAGTTAAGTCGATCAAATGAAAAAATGAGAGTGGCACTGACGGGAAGTCAGGAGCTTTCGAGCACTCGTCATTCACATGCCAACTGATGGCTTTATCTACCTACATACAGTTATGTAGTCTCGAAGGGTGCAATTGGCTCATGAATGAACGAGCGCTGAAAAATAGAAGAAAAAAATCAATTTTTGTTAAAAATGCTGCAGTGCTGAAGGAATGTCATTGTCTGGGCATGTTTTACGAATAAAAAGGCTACCTATGAATTTTTTTTTTGTTTTTCTGAATGGGTGGAACACCAATTGGATTTTTTCATCACAACTTTTTAACGAAAGGAAAATTTTTCCTCTGAATCTTAGAAATAGTTCTCGGTTCTCGAGATGCCTTCAGTAAGCATGGCATTTGGGACACCCTGTACATATAATAATAATATGGTTTATTCTGTAAGCTACAGGGTATAAACATATAATCACAGAGGCGTGAGCCTGTACGTGACTTCTAAATAAACAAAATATAATACAGTAACCGGTATTCAAATAATTCCACAAATCAAAATCAATTTTTAACAACATATCTGAACTAAAAGATATAAAAATCAACAAAAATTTAAGAGTACATCATCCACAGTAATGATCACTGATGAGTGCAAATTTTATACATACAATACATGTTAAGATCTTCCCTGATATGAATCGAAATATTCAAGTATATAGCTGTTATATTTTGATTTTGTTTCGATTCAAATGTTTTAATCAGAACGCGATCACAAAATGCCATAACATCACCTCTTCAATTCCATGAAAAAAAAAATTAAAAATTTATTGTCCTCATCAAATTGATACTTTGATTTTCCTCATTTTTGGAAGCGTGTAACCTTCCAAAGGAAGGCTTGTTTATTGATCCATCCAAATATGCTTCAGAGTTTAAAAGTAGGTATTTTTCAATAATATTATTCTTTTCCATCTACCTTTTATGGTTTGGTTAGGTCTCTTAAAGAGCACGAGAGTTATGTAGGTCTCGTAAGAGTGAAATAAGGTGTAGCGAAGACTATCAAATAGAGTAAAATCGATGATAATCGGATGAAAGTGCCCTATATCGAAAGAAAATTGCCTGATTCAATATGTTCGTAGGTTACCTAAGTGCTAAAAATTGGTTTTAAAGAAAATGGAAAGAATAATACTTATTAACAAATTGAAATGAGCGTTCTTTCTTATTGAAACTCAAAAATTCATCAAACTATCTTTTTCATTTTATATCATCCCAACAAAAGATATCATTTTCTTCGCGAAGCAGCATGCTATATATTTATAGAATCACTATCGAAACAATAAAACTTTCCATTACCAACCTTACAACTAATACCTAGTAGATATCTATAAGTACCGATCAACATCGGTACCTATGTAATATATATTCTATTCAATCGAAATAAGAATGAATTTATTCTGATTTTGTCATATTCGATGATTCTCGGCGCCCATGTAAAAGAGCAAATATAACGGTATTTCCAAATTTTTTTAGATACGTATTCATCCAACCCTTCAAATATTTTTCTTATTAAACAAAATACTGAATTGATTGAATCCATTTTTCATTTATCTGAAAATAAATGAATTTATAATTTTGGAAGCATTGTAAATGCAGCTGCAATGCGTAAACATAAAAAACAAAAGAGTGATATGATCTTATATTACATTTCCAAATATAATTATTTTATCGTTGTTTTATTCTAAACAAAGGAGATATTGCGATTTAAAATGGTAAAAGAAGTTATTCGATATTTTCATACTAGTTTATATCAATAGTGGATTTCTCATTTTGGCAATTTTTCATGATATATTTTTTATTCCAACTCAGCTGATTTTAATAGTTCCTTAACAAATTCACGGAGAGAAACGATTCAGCGTGTTCAAACAAATTTGATATTTCAGTTCCATAAGAAAAAATCAGTACCTTCCATAGCTTCAACCAAATTTCAGGTTGATCTCTTTTGAATCAATTGCTTTGTATATTCGATTGAACATCTCTCTTTTCAACTAAAAAAGCAATGTATACGGAGTTTCTTCAGCCTCTTACATGAAGAAGAAGTTTAATCGAATTCCTATTGTTCTGCCAAATACTAAACAAACTATAATTTTTTGATAGGTGAAATAGAATTCTAAAGGAATAAGTTACAAGAGTTGACTAAAACAACACAATATCATTCAACAAAGAAATTTAAACTATTCAACTAACCCTCAATTCATCTTCATTGATCTCGTCATCAAAAAAGCTCTCTTTTTTCTCATCCAACACAACCATAATGAAAATTATAAAAAATATCAAGATTATCTTGAAAGAATAATATATTTAGACCGAACTACCTCAACACACAGTTTTGGCCTAATTATTCGCGTTTTCGTGTAAGACTGAACCCACCAGTGGCTGGAAGAAAGTCTACAAACATACACGTCACTTGTATAACTTAAGATCTAAATATTGATGGACTCGTGTAAATACACCCGATATAAATCTATCGGTTGGCGAACGTGGGACGGAATTTCCATTTCCGCTGGAAGGATGTTACTTCATTTCATTATCATTTTTAAGGGTTTACATTCAATTCCAGTCTTCGGCATATTCGGGAATGGCCTTCGGTTCATTATTTTCGAGGAAACCCCGAATTTCACGTTTTAGTTGGTGCAGAATGGGAAAATTCGAATGGAAATGAGTCTACCCTCGATACAGGTAGTGTAGAATCAGAAATTATTCTTTATCGAATTATCAAATCATCATAACTTCTTTATTTCAAAAAACCTTGTTGAGGTGAATATTCCATTAGAATCTGGTGATTACACTCAATTCATCACTCAATTTCAAGTCGAGTAGTAATTTTTCAATCTCAAGTCAAGTCAAGGATTGATTTATTGAGTACTTGAATCAAGCTACTTTATTTTTAGCAGTTTTATTGTGTAGTGACAATGTCACATCAATAAAAAATGATGAAATAAGAAGGAACCTTGCAAAAAACACTTTTATTCATTAAACTTATTGTATAAAAGAACCCTAAATATCAACTCTTTTGAAATAGAAACATAAATTAAATCAATATAAATCATTACGAAATAAAAATGCAGTTTCTTAATATTGAGAAATATCCAGGCTTTGTTTGATTTCCTAATTTTCCATCCGGATCTAAGACACATGAGGCATCTTACAGATTTGTCGCCTAACCTATTGCGGGTTTTGTAACTGTAAGAGCAGCTCTGGAAAATTGTCTTTCAACAGGAGCTGAAGATCCTGGCGTTGATAAAAAGTCCTTGGCCATTTTGGCCAGGTTTGGAAAGATATTCCTGAAACTACCAAAATCTACCAATAGATTCCATCGAAATGTGAGAAAACTACTAATAAAGTCACATTGGCGAATGCTTCAGTCTCTCGGCGCTTGAGGAAGATCTAAGTCTAAGCGCGCACGAGATTGCAGAAATAAATGCCGTGTGACGCGTGCATAAGAAGCTCAAGTAATATCAAGTAGCTTGATTTCAAGTCAAGCAATAAATATCTAAAATCAAGTTTAGCCAAGCTCAAGTATGTAATTTTTCACGAGCTTGATTTTCAAGTCAAATAGTTGGTTAAAATGTCAAGTTGCTTGGCTTGATGAATCCCTATCTAGGATTTCCAGAGATCCTTTCGCTACTTATCGAATCTAGGCCACCCATAAAGAAATTAAAAATATGATTATTGATATTTTTTCGAAATGTCAAATTATGAAAATAGCATCAGGTCATATTTCAGAGTTTTATTATCAAAGATAATAAAAATAAATAAAATACCAAAATCGGATCTGAAATAACACGATGATAGCTCAAATGATGAGAAGGTTTCTTCTCCGGAAATTAAACAAACTTTTTCCAATGATCTGAGATGCCCGATAAAATATCAATGGAATAGAGGAAATTAGGTAATCACGAAATTTATTTGAACATTCTCCTGCACATCAATTACTTATTTACGGAAATTCGCCGAGATCCAACTTTATATCTACATACCAATCAAATTCGCAATTTCTTGTGAATCTGCTAGACTTGCAGCATGAGAAAATTGATTATTTTATTTAGTTTGTCAAACTGAACCAACTTCAACCCATTGGCTATTTCTGTTATTCAGTTCTATCCTGGATAAAATTCAGTTTTACAAAATAAATATTTTAACCTTTCTTCATTCTTTATACCCTAAAACAATGCTATTTCATTACTTCAGTGCATGATTACACCCACATAATTGTAAGTTCCAGAGTTATTCAAACTTTTTCAATTACAGCAACCTTGTAATTTTAGTATCCAATGAGGGCAAAGCCTGAAATAACTCATGATTTGAACTCTCGTGATAAACTGCAGAAAGTGGATTGCATTGTGCCCATTTATTTCCATCATATTCCTTTCCCAAGTTCGCTTTGCCACCGACAAAGAAACTTGTGTATTTCTTCAAAGTTCCCCAAAGGTGGATGCGCCAAACAAAATAAATTGATTGATATTCCTTAAAAAAGAGAATTTCTGAAAAATTAAAAAAATTTTGTGACTTGCCATCAGAAGCTCTTGGGCACTCGTAGATTAATGCCTCGTTGGAGATCACAAAACTGAATATATACAGGCTGGTCCAGGTTTTAGGTTTTAGTTCAATAATTTTGGCGCCAAATAGAACAACTTTATTATCAAGGTTCTTCTCATTTAGCAAATTTAAATCGTTCAATTGTGCGTCGGTGTGAGGTGTGTGTTGAAGAATTTTGTAGATATTTTTTTATTGTTTGAGTGACTGATGAATGTTCTTTCTGAAATTTTTTCTCTGTCTGGTTAGGCCACCTCACTGAATTAAATGCCATCTGAAAGCGTTTTAATGAAATATTCTGTTCTGTAGTAGTCTGTTTCGGGTACAACCGTGAGTTGTAGAGATCTTAAAATATTTTAGGGAGAAAGATCATTGTCCAAAACCCGAATATACAAATTTTCAGCTAAAAATTATGATGCGAATCACCCTGTATAATGTGAATTATTCCACACGGAAATCTAAAATTTCCTATGAAAATATAATCTCTCGAAAAAGTGTTCCGTCAAAATGAAACGGGCAAAACACAGAGTGCTCCTAAATTGGAACTCCATACAAACAAAAATGACAGATTTCCCTGATCATTTTGAGAAAAAAAGTTTTTTTCTTATAGCACCTTCCCTTACAAGATATTCAACTGAAATTCAGCATAGATATTCCATTTCAAAATTTTCATCTTGTGATATAATTTTGAAGAAAATCTACAGGGTGATATTATTTCTAGAACAGTGCCCGCTTCTCTCCTCCAGAAATTTTTTCGGGGCAACCGGTAGTTTAGAAAAATATAAAAATAAACTTTGGTCTAGTAATAGGTACACTATATGGTTTCTTATAGTTTTCTCGTATCAGCTACCGATTTCGAGAGAAAAAAATCTCAAACAATTCTCTAGTAATCCTCAGGAAAATCCTTATTATTATAAAGATCGAGGTATTAAGCTGATAAGCTGTTATGAATAAATTAATAATGAAGTTTTGGTACTTATTATACCCGATCTGTATAGCAAAAATAATAAAGATTCGATAAACTGGTAGAATCAACACAAAAACTTACAAATACAAGGAACATCCTGTATCTAGAAAACAAAACGTTTGCCGGCAAATGTTTATAGGACTGCAGGTTCGTTATTGCGACTGAACAGAATTCATCAAAACAATTTTATCAACCGTATTTTCGGTGGATGCGCTTCTATATTATCACCAATCTCGATGCTTTCATTATCTCAAAGAGATTTCCATGGAAACAAGGATTTTCAATCTTCCTGTTTATCTGATTCTCAGATATCTATAAAGTATTCATCTCAGAAAAGGAATGTAATTTAAAACTAGACATAATTTGTTCGGACGGAATATATAGATCAATATAGACGGAATATATAGTCAATCATGCAATCTTTTCATGAGCTAGTGATCACAATATCACCAAAATATTCATTCTTCATCTTCTTCTTGATGAAAACGAAATTTATTCATTGACCACAGGTTTCTTCTTCTTGTCGATAATATCCACGTCTGATAAGTTGAAACGTCAATTCATCAGCTGTTTACATTCACATTTACAGTTAGTCTCCAATACCTACCTGTAGACGATATGTTGCTGCAGTCCGTGGTATAAATAACAGGTACAACATGTAAGTAATATTTTTATATTATCATATTGAATATAATAACAGTGTTTCTCCACCATAGAAAAATTATGTAGGAGTGCGAATTATAGCTATAATCGCCTTGTTCTGTGAGGTTATATTAGTTATGATTAAACGTATGTACTTGATTTTACAGCCGGTATGAAATGATTTGGTTCGAATGATTATTTACTTTTGTAAATGAATATCTACTGTTTCAAAAGGAAGTTATTTCAATCGGCATATATGCTCGGTGTTAATTTGATATATTGATATTATGGAATATCAATTCCGTTACTTGCAATGAGATAATCTTGTTGAATATTTCATGTTCATAATGAAGAAATTGTAGCGAATGAAGAATTTCTTCTATCTAATAATAAAAAACTTTGAAATATAAAATTTGCTTGTTTCTAATTCAATTACGAAAATTCTACATCTAATCAGAACTTGAAAAGAAAATCCAAATTAATATAATCATATTAGCAATAATCGCGAATGCTTGGTGTTAGATTGCCAATTAGTGCATACTGTTACTATTATACACATAAACAATTAAATTGGCAAGAAATCAACACCTCAATGTTATTTGAAATGTATCCTCCTATAATATTCGTATGAATGTGTTGAATGAAGGAAAAAAAACAAGATAAATTATCAAATAATGGTTTATTTCCTTCAAGACGTTTTTCAATTAAACTTGAAATATTTTTATTGAAATGATTCCAGAAAGCCAAGGTTTCGGATCAAATTCAGACCATGAAATACGATAATCCAGTATTTCTAATCCATTGCTATGCAACGAATTCTTCCGGGCTGTTTTTGGTCCAGAAAAGTCATCTTTCTCGGCCTAGGACGCCAAAATTTGTTTATAGGTGCATTTTGGATAGTAAGGAAAATTCGGACATAAAACCAACTCACATCAACATTTACTTTTATTGAATGTATTATTAGATACATATACAGGATGTCCCAACGAAAGTTTGACCCCCCCAGAACTCAGAAACGAGAAATTTCAGAAGATTAAAAAAAAAAACAGGTTGCCACCCTTGGGTGGTTTTTTCGGACCAAAATCGTGTTAGGAATTCTTTTTCCCTAATACAGAACTTATTATTAAATCCATTATTTTTGGATTTTTCAAATCTCTTATGTTGTTTAATTTGGGCGCTTCAACTGTCCATTCAACATCACCTTCTGACGCTAACTTCAATAACGTATAACATTATTTCGTGAATAGTAAACCGATTTTGAAAATCTCAAATGGGTTGTGCACAGAACATAAATAACTTTTAAACTAACCCAAACTCTTTCCTATTCAAAAAATGTTGGGGGTCGATACCACCTCCATCAGATAGTTATTTCGAAACGAATTCATGATAGAAATTCGTCCCCCTCAAAAGAGAAGTTGACCTTTTCTTTTAATCTTCATTTCTGAGTTCTGGGAGGGGTCAAAGTAAGAAAGAAAATCCATTAGGTACTGAATGTAATTCATATATTTAGTCAAAGCAAAATTTCGCCGTATAAATGAAGATGTTTTTAACTATTTAAATTTCCCTATCCACATCATTACATAACGATCAGTCTAAAAATGGAACATGAATTGAAAAACTTCAAATCCCTCCGAATAATGTTATGGTTGAAAAATTACCTCGCTTCAATTTTTTTCTTGAATATATCTGAATAAATAACCGTAAGAGATGCTTCCGAAATTATTATAATAAAATATTCAAATAAAACGAAATATTATTCAGTTCATTATATGAATTAGATTTCGGATGAAAATGACTAGGTCTTCATAATTTCCGTCAATTTTTGTAGTTAAAAATATATTGAAGCGTTGTTTAGCTGCTTAGAACTATATTACCTATTTTTAATCAATCCTGATCTTGTAGCTGAAATGTCTTCAGTGATTCTTTTGTTTTCAAGATCAAAGATGTACAACACTTATGTAGATTGAAAAGAAATATTGAACACAAAATTGAAAGGAAGCTGTGAGGTGAAGGTATAGGAGCCTTTCAGCTCTTGTTTTCAATTTTCTGTGGTCCTAGTGACACATCAACATGAAATTTTGATGGTAGCTTCAAATTATTATTTAATATAAGAATTAAAAACTATCTATTTTATGGGAACCTAATTAGATTATTCCTACTAATTGTGGCATTCGAAATCTGAACCTCGCCTTAAAATTTCAAGTTTTTCCGTTCGGGAGTTTCTCATTTTTGGGAGCGTGAAACTTTTCAAGACCTAAGTGGCAAGGATTCACCCCCTAAAAACTTTCTCACTGGTAACACCCTCTTTAATGGCATATATATATAAAGACAGAAAGTTTATTTATCGCTCCTCACGAAAATTGTTCCAAAAAGTGTGTTGAAAGTCATTTTGTGTCTTCATGGCATACCACAAATCAAGAAATTCTGACTATTGGAGTAATTTCAAGGCAAAATTCTACAATCTACATTCAAAATTTCATTGAAAACCATATAAGTATAATTTCATACAAAAAAAAATTTTTTTATTTTTTCAAAGGAATTCCCTAGGCTAATATGAAGAAAAACTTTTATCATCCTTCTTTTTTCGATAGTTTTTAACTCCTTAACACCAGTTTGTGAGAGCCATTTGAGAACAATATGAAACCAAAGCTAGGAACGCCCAAAACACCCAACCCTCCTTTCAGGAGTTGTTTTCAATTACTCACAAAAGAGGGAAATAGAATGCCAGGCATTGAAATCATCTCTGTAAATATTTTCACACTGAAATGGGATCATACTTGTACTGAGAGGACAATAATGAATACGGTACCTTTTTATCCTCGAAGAGATAATGGAACTTGCTTTTTCATCCTGAAAACATTCAAGGTCATGGTTTTCCCCATTTTCTCTTATATTCACGGATTCAACTTCAAAATGCCACTCCAGTTAATTTTGCTAGGTACATAAAAATGTAATGTAACCTGTAGAATTTTAATTTCAATTCGCCAGGGAGTTTGCTCTGAAGGAATAATCAAAGCTGAAAACAATTATGATACCTATATAGATTTTCAGTCTGTTCAAGGTCATGGCTTTCCTCATTTTCCGCTATGTTAATGGATTCAACTTCAAAATGTCATTCCAGTTAATTTATCTAGCTGCATTAAAATCTAGTGTTACCAAAAGCATTAAACAATTTTAAGAAAGGTTTTATATACCGTTTCAGCGATCAGTTCAAAAATTAGTATGCTTTATTTTATGCTAGAGATCATCGATTTATAGGTTTTCACTATTTTTGGAATGGAAAAAATTAATTAGATGAATTTTATATTGAAGAATAAATATATGCATGATATAACTTTCCTAACAAATATTCATTCCTTTAAGAATTTTCACATGAAAATATTATACAAAAAAATCTTGTCAAAGTCTGAAAATGCGGTTCTTCTGAAATTAAAAATCTTTATTTTTAATTTAAAATATGTAAAAACGTATTTTGAATTCCTGCATGTGGTGTTAAAACAGAGGAACATTTGCGAGTGCTTCACTCTCCTGGAACGGGTGGGATCTCTAGAGGAGTAGTTGAACTTTGACAGATTATGAGAATGCCACATGGTATAAACCCCTCTTATGGTTTTAATCACACTAAGTGATTTACTGAGAAATTTACAAATTTTAGGGTCTATTTGCGTATAAGAGTTAAAATTCAAATTTATGTTGCTTGGACAAACATGTTACCTCGATTGACAAACTAAATTTATTATTACAAAGCAGCAGTATATTTAAAAAACTGCATTGGGAGTAGGTGAGAAACTTCCAACCCTATAAATTATATGATTTCAAATTTACCCGTTAAAGATGTGAGACAACTGCTCCAGTAGGTACATAACAGAAAACACCTCGGAAGAAGTTTACCCAAGTCATCAGAATTCTATTAAAAATACTGGCCAGTATCATCTCAGCTGAAAGGATCTTCTCAAAATTAAAACTAATTAAAAACCATCTAAGAAAAACAATGAATCAGGAAAGACTTTCAGCTTTGGCAGTCTTATCTTTTGAAGCTGATGTAGCATCCCAGCTGAACTATTATTATATGATTATCAAGAAGTTCAATAAAGCTAAAACCTCGAATATTATATTTTTTATTACTGGTTACATTTTTGTGAATGAAAACTTAACAATTTCAGTTATTTGTCATAAAACAAGTTGAATATTACTCTCGTCGATCCTTGGGGTTGTCCGATGCCTCCTAGAATTTTTTTCGCAGTCCTTGCTGTACCTTAAAATACAGCTTTTTGAATTAGCACATACAGGGTGGTTCAGAATTTGAATGAAATGTTCAATTAAATGCCTTCTGAAGCTTTATAATACACTTCGCCAATTTTTGTACTTCCATTTATCACTGATGTGAAAATTTGAAAAATCAATTTTTGTAGATTTTTGTGGGTAGTATTTGCTTTGTACTCGATAATAGTACATTCTATGAAAAAAATTCAGCCGACCTTTTTTTTAAATGAAGCTCTATTCATTTTATGAATGAAATATTTTTTTCGAAGAAAAGACAGTGGTGTAGATTTCCAATAAGAAAAATATCTTCGCCACTGGATGAGTTATAAATAAAAACTAAATTTTTTTCAAACTTTAAACCCCAGTATCTCGAATACGAAGCATGTCAGGATATACGTTCATCGAAATTTTTCATAAAAAGAGTTGTCTATCCGACGCCAAAGCTATTGCACTAAATTCTTGGCAACCATGTATATACTAACGACTTATTTCTCTTAAAACTTTTTGGTACTAATCCAGTTGTTGAGATGATAAATAGAATAGTTCTCGTTGAATTCATTCCTCACTAGCGCTTTATCTGAAACTCGAGGTCCATATATTCTGAATATTATTATAAACATTTACCTTTACATCAAATGGTCTTGCAAATTTTATCTTTCCTTTAATAAAAAAAGTGTTGCTCCGCCACTGAAATATGCTGGGTAAGACATGAATTCTGAACCTCAATCCTCATAGATATACCATAAAATATCAAAAGGATAAGAAGCAGAGCTTTCGCCCCATTTTATTATTTTCTCTCCATCTCGTTTTCAGATTATGACCAAGAAGGGACATGAACGATGACCCGAAATGTTAGGCCATCAAGATGAAATCACTGCAAGTTATCGAAAATGTTGCTCCGATCTAAAGGAGAAACTGAAAATAAGACTGACAGAGATATATGATAATTGCAAGGATCGTTGTCAAGGTAAGCAGATTTGACATCCAGTTCTGGTGTCTATAACATTTTTAGGGAAGAAGTTTGATGCATAAATTCAAAAATGGAATGATAAGCTCAAATAATGATGAGTTTCTTCAGATCACTTTATACCTTTCAAGCATCATTCAGGAGAAAATGCCAAAAAATTCAAGACATGGAATTTTTTTAATTGGTATTTACTAAAGAAACCAGTTACCACTCAAAGAAAATATTTTTTCGAGTAGAAGTATTGGCTACTCCTAGGGATTCACAGCTTGACTTTATTTTCAAGCTACTTGGCTTGACTTGAAATCCAGTCAAGCTAGTTTTTCAATCTCAAGTCAAGTCAAGTATTTTTTTATCAACTACTTGAATTCTATCAAGCTACTTGATTTTTAGCATTGTTTAGTGTCACATCAATAAAAAAATTATGACATGAGAAGGAACCTCGAAAAAAGCACTTTCATTTATTAAAATATATTGTGTGAAAGAACCAATTATATAAACTATTTTGAAATGAGAACCAAAAATAAATCACTATAAATAATAACAAAATGAAAAATATGAAAAAATACAGTTTCTCAATATTGAGAAACCTCCAAGCACTGTTTGATTAAATGATTAGGTTTTTAGGTTTTGCTAGCTTAACATTCAGCTAGCAGAAGCCATGATTTCTCTGACAATTTGAGAGGAAAAAATGTTTCAATAGGATAATATATTAGCCTATGACTGTTTGATGTACTAGATACAAGATACTTTTCGAATTGGATCTGAAATACTAAATATAAAATGCGCATCTTATAAAAACGTTTTTTTAATTTCAAGATTTAGAATTAATCAAATCGATTCATAATTATCAATGTTTTGATTTTTTTTTTTACTTTTGTGATTAAGTAATTCAACATATGCGCCTTCAGTCTCATATAACAATATTATATGAATCTAAATAATAATGAATAAATTCATTGGAAATGCAAAGATACGTAAAAATAGAGGTCATCAAAAACAAACGATTCCGTTATGTGAGATGAATATTAATAAATCTGAACTTTCCCGCCACTTTGCCACTTCAATTCATCAATGAAATTTCAAGTTTTTGATTATAATAAATGATAAAATTCTTCTTTTTCAAAGTAGGAATGAACGCCCCCTATGAGCCAAGTCTAGTTACTCCCCTGGTGGCGATCGCTTCAGTCACCTTATGCCCGCCACTCACGAAGCGTTTCTTCCAGCGTTTGGTAGCAAGCGTCGAAGAGATTCCAGTCAGACAGCTCGGGTCACGGCCGTACGACTGTAAATCAGAGTATGAACTTGACTGCCCGACTGGAATCTCTTCGACGCTAGCTACCAAACGCTGGAAGAAACGCTTCGTGAGTGGCGGGCTTTAGAGCTCAGGGATTTATTCTATCTAAGCGCGCATGAGTTTGCAGAAATATATGACGTGCGACTCGTGCGTATCAAGCTCAAGTAATATCAAGTAGCTTGATATCAAGTCAAGCAATAAGTATCTCAAATCAAGTCAAGTTCAAGTATGTAATTTTTCACGAGCTTGATTGTCAAGTCAAGTAGTTGGTTGAAATATCAAGCTACTTGGCATGATGAATTCCAAGCTACTCCTATACAGAAAAGAAAACAATATTCAAACATGACATAGGATAAATTCTACGCTACCAATCACTCTTTATCGATTTTCAGATGATATTGCAACAAACCATGAAAAATACATCGACGATAATCTCGACCCCTTGGTATACTTCGAAAGGAATTTACTTCAATATATTAGAATCAAAAAACATTACCAAAATGAAAACAAAACGTTACAGATGAAAATCAAAGAACTTCAACTAGATCTACGATCCAAGGATGTCTGTATTTTCAAGCTGAAGGAAGATATCGTTTCTCATTTCATGCAAATAGAGTTTTTGAGGAGACATAATGAAAAATTAGAAAACGATTTACTGAATAGTAGGAAAAAAATAAATCAATTCGAGAAATCCAAAGATTGGTTGAGAGAACGGATATTTTCCATCCATTCTAATACAAACTACGAACTCGAATTGATTTATCCAGAGAAACTAAACAAAACTGATAACAATTGTGATAAAGAAAAGGAAAAACGACATTCTTATTTCAGTGAAGTGAAGGCAGTTGAAGAATGTGAAACTATCGATGAATTCAGGAAATTTTACGGAAAACTGATGGAAGTATACCATGAAAATATCTTTCTAAAACGGACGTTACAAAAAATGAAAAGTTTAAGCGATAGAGAGCAAAGATTAAACAATATATTGAAATCAAATCATGGAATTCCTACGGTACCAAAACTTGAAGATATTCAAAATGATTCACATAAACTAAACACCGATTCTGTGGACAAGAAGAAAAACGAAAATAAGCAGATTCTAGAACTAAACAGTATTATCGATTGTATGAAACTTACAGTATTACAACTAGAGTTCGAGAAAAGGAATATGGAACTTTCTGTGTTCAAAATAAGAGAATATTTCATGGAGATGAAAAACATACAAACGAAACTGAAATTGATGTTAAGTGATAAAAATTACCCATTCAATCTTTCGGTATTGAAATCAGGCGTATCTTCAAGCGATGCTAGTAAAAATTCTTCCTTTGATACTGAAAATATCATTGAAGAATTGGTAAATTCCATTAGAAATTTGAAATTGGAAAAACTTCAGATGGAAATCGAGCATCATGAAGAATTAAGTACTTTCACCGAAAAATTTAGTCGAATGCAATATTTTTTACAAAGCATTAAAGATGTATGTAACAATACATCAAACGATGAAGAACTCACCCTTAAAAGTGGATCCACAAAAATCACTTCAAAGAACACTATTTTCGTAAATGATAAAGTAGAATCTAGCAGTATTTCAGATATTGAATTATCAAGTTCAGGAAATAATATTGAAATATCGACGAAGGTATCACCTAATAAAATTGCTGCTACAAATGAAGACATCATAGTAAAGAAGACCTCCAATGCAATTCCTCAGTATATAATTCGACGAATGAAATTATTTGAAGAACAATATGAGAGGATAATTTCAACTTGTTCAAAAAATCTGGTTCATTTGAAGGAACTGAACGATACATCTTCAATTTCTCATTTAAGGAAAATGAAGGTATTGGCTTTAGTCAAAGAAAAACAATTGACAGAACAAAGAAACAGGTAAGCGAGTTCTCTATTTGTTCTTTTCGAATAATTAGACCTGAGCTTCTGAAATACAAGACGCAATAAGAGTCAAATTACAATGTACCAATATGAACAAGAGAAACTCATTTTTGAACATAATTAGTTCTTCCATTGTAGAATTGATATTTATAGATATTAAATTACTTAATCATAGCCAGTTACATTTATCATTAGATCGGAATAATCAAGCATTTCTCGCAGCTAACTAACTTGTATTTTTAAATGATCAAAAAATTCCCTTCACAAAACATTGGGAATCAAATATTCTCCTATTGATTTTCAGGTTCGAAAAATATAAAAGAAGTTTACTCAGTACCCTCAAGCACTATAAACAATGTAATATAGCGAAAACGAGGCAGTATGATGAACTTCAAGAACAGTTTATTCCTATTTTCTTTCAACTGAAATTTTTGAAGAATTATTTTACTGCGATTGAGAAACATATGCCGAATTCATCTTCGATAGATCATAAACAACAATCAAAAATTATCGAAGTTATGGAGAAAATTGGATATTTGACCGAAAACATTGAAAAGAATATAGTGAGTCAGTCTGCTTTACCTATATCTCTTAACTGCTCAATAAAAAATTGTTGCAGGGACCAAAAGTTATTAAACTAGGAATGTCTGCAACACTGAATCCTGATTTACAAATTGCCTCACTTCCAAAGATACAAATGGAAATAAAAGCTAAAAAAAAACCCCTGAATGATTCTTATTATATTAGGCAGGAAAAACTGTCTCTAATCAACTCAAACCCTGAAAATCCTATTAGAGACGAGGATATTTCGAACAAGAATGACGAAACGCATTCTAAAGAAATCGATGTAAGTGAATACCAACATTTTGATACCCAGAAGCTTATTTACTGCTTAAATAATTCAGGAACATAAGAGAAATGTGGTTTTTCTTTTCCATTTTCAAAGTCAGATCAACTTTTCTTCATAGTAAATAATCAAATTCTTATTACATATTTCAATAACTCAAATTGATTATCACAACTAGAATTATATTCAGAGGAGGGTTGGTGTTTTTCAATATATATATTTTCAACGCAGTTTTTTTGAGCTTCAGATTTATCGAAAAGCATCCTTTTTTTAAACATTTTTTTCAACATGTCGTTTCAAAGATATCGAATTTTTCGACTACATTCTTGAAGTGGGACACCTTAGATATAAATATTTTTCGTTCATTTCGAGATTCAATTCATTTTTTGTCTATTCTATTATTGTAATCAAGTCATATATAGGGTTCCGAATTGACACCAACTCTCCTATACATACATCTCTGAAACAGTTAATAATTTCTATGATCTGTTAGGAGTATCATAAAACCATAAAAATTACTGAATTTTTCCTCATTTTTCGATCATCTCGAACAGAAACCAAGATATAGCGAAAAATTTGAAAGAGTCGTTTTTCAGAAACTCGAGAACAAAGAAAGATATTTACGCTCTGATATCTCATTATTTCAAAAAAAGGTTGAAGATTTTTCTCTCTTAGTCTTTTAGTCCCCCAGATACACTCAGTTAGCATTGAATTTTGGACACCCTATACTCATAGTATTAATTTTTTTCTGTTGGCCGCTGCAAAAATTTCATGCATGGATTCCTTGCGAAAGTAAAAATAGCAAATATGTATTATCATCACATCAATTCAATTCAATCTACAATTTGGCTAGATCTAAAATAAAAAGTTAAAGTAAAATAGTATTAACACTACAATAAAATAAAGCAAGTAAATAACAAGACTCACTCACACCAAGGGGTATCACATCTTTTTAAGTTTTAGTGTTGTATAACACTAAAACTGAAAGAAAACATGAAGTAAGATTTTATCGAATTACAGATCCAGAAGACACATATTGAAAAATTGAAGAGAGAAAATTCACAACTACAATCCGCACTTCGACAAAGGGATCACCTTTTAGGAACGATAGTCAAATCCTTCAAAAGAAAACTTGATGGGGTTGCTATGGAAATAAATGATAAATACTTTTTACAGAGGCTATGTAACGATCTTAGATCTGTCATCAAAATATATGGTGGTCAGAATAGAGTAAGTAACTAGTTCTTTTCAGGAGTAACTACTAATGACCTAAAGGATTTTCCAATAAAAGGTTTCATTTTCTTTTCATGAATTTTACATGACTAATTCAAAGATTTGCGGTTGAATATAGTCGATAAATTCACGAATTCCTTATTAATTTCTTGAATCAATTGTGAAGGATTAGCAAGGATCTTATCTTTCACGTGACCCCAAATAAAAAAGGCTGAAGTTGTTAAATCACAAGATCTTCAATTTATTCAAGAAATAACAGGGTCAAATGTCATAAGATGACGGCTTGAAATTGGCAGCTGACCATATAGCAGCTATTCAAAATGAGACCTCTTATTGGGAAACCCTGTATATTGCTATTATTGTGGTTTATCATAGTTTTGGGGTATTTTAATTGATAATTTGCACATTCAAATGATCATCAAAAGGGTTGTTTCCGTGCTTGGTTTTCCCGCGAAATTCAATACAATTAGCTTTTGGCCTTAGGCCCGACTGAAATTGTGTTTTGCAATGCGCAAAGAGGGTTCGTTATTCGCTTGAGGCTCTACTGGCCTGTATGAACAACTATCGTTCATATTTCGAGCAGTTGGGCCATTGTATAAGGACTGATATTCTCAATATTAGTGAAACAGTCACTGCAAATTTTGCACACTTGTTTATTCTTTTTTTATCAGACTATTTCCACTCATTCAGAAAATTTTGTTAATGGAGTTTACTCATCGAACTGTAAACAGTTATTTGAACTCTGTAAATTTCTCCGAAACAACAGGGATTTTTCACACCAATATTCAGTGTTGGTTTCAGCAAAATAGGACAACCTCTCATATCACAGTTCGTAAAAATTGAAAAAAAAATCTCCAAACCATACAACTTTTTCTTCTCGTTAATACCAAGCTTCAAAAGATGCTTGTCAAAATTGCGGAAGAAAGAGAGTCTGCATCGAAATACTAGATATATATTATAGTTAACTATATTTGTTGTTGTTTGAAAAATGGTTAACAATAGGTTTTGTGTATTGATAATACACTGTTTTTTAATGGAAAAAGATACTGTGCAAGCAAGAGAAATGGATTGATGAGTGTTCTTCAGACTCTGCTCTATCGACAACAACGGTTAAAAAGTACTTACTTCAAATTTGGCTCTAATGCAGAAAAGATTGTTAAGGTTGAAGTCTATTCCGAATGTTGACGAATGTTTGAAGTAATCATATCTCATTTAAATGAATTTGAAGATTAATTGATGAGGGTAGTAAGAGTAGTAGATTTTGAAGAAAAAATGCGTTTTTATTGGTTATGCCCGAGAGTTATAGAATGAATACCAAGAATATACCAGAAAAATCATTTCAAATTTTTCAGATTGTAATATATGTAGCTATATTATTATTTACACTTTCAACGTATTTCGAATATTGTAATTCTTTTAGTTCATTCTCATTTTTTTTTTCATTCAAGAAGTTATTACTTACTCAAATCGAATGAATAGCACATCAAATTACATTTTTAATAATTCTTACATTTTCAGATTATGAAAGAAGCGCTAGAAAATAATAATATTCGTACAAAATCTATTTATATCCAGAATACATTGAGGAGAAACTCAAAAATCGACACGGAAGAACATATTCGACAACTTATGAAGCAACAGACAGAATTCTGCAGAATGAAAGAAACATTCACTGATATTCAGTCACACCTTGAATCTATGAAGAAAGATGTATCATTGTTACAGAATGTTATAAATAAAAGGTGATTTTTATAACTGTATTTGTCGAGTTTCTTATTTTCATAATTTATGTTTGAAGCAAGTTTCTCTAGTTTCTGTACTTATTCCAATATTCCGTGTTTCTAATCCATAGTCCGAAGCTTCTTTGATTTGAGCACGGTTTTATTTTGGATAGACTTTATTACAATTACCCAACATCACTTCCGACGTTTTGACATTTTTTTGTGAAGAGAATATTTAACGAAATGTAATGGAGAAAATATCAGCCAACCTTAGTAGGTTATTCAGATGCCTAAACTTATTGTAAATGGTTTCAAAGATTGCCGTTCTCTAGGATTACGTCATTTCCAGTTCTAATTCATGAGAAAGATGTTAGTCCTACCGTCTCGAAAGATCGGTTATGTTGAAATGAATGAGGAAAAATGTTGTACGAACCTTGGCCTTCGCTAGCCAAACTGCCGCCCTAGGCAGAAATCCTATTTTCCGCCCTAACAGATCTCAACTCTGCAGAATGAGAAACTTGAAGGCATATCTTTGGATATTGTTGTTAATAACATAAACATCAATAATTGCAAACCTGTACAAAAAATTCATTTCAGAATTGCTGAGCAAATTACCTTTGTACTTTCCCTACATAGCAATTATTCTCATTATCGTATATCTCTGTACTCTGATATTTTTGAGTGGTAGAGACATTTTTTCCAGTGCACTAATAGTAACTTTTTCGGAATAACCTCCAGCCGGTTTTCCTATAGGAACAAATCCTAAAGAATACTCCTTGATTCTCATAATTCCTTTTTCGTCATTATTCACAAAAATATTTGTGTAACTACAAATCTGTTTATAAATGCCATTTATTCTACATGATTCACCTACATCGTACGGAAGTAAAGAAATACCCAGTGCCGAAAAACTTCCAGAAAAAATTATAGAAATTATAGACCTTACCTTCATTGATTCAATTTGAAATCCTCAAATCCAAACGTAAATTGAAAAAGTAAAATTTTGATAATTTAACGATTGAAAAATATTATAATTGATTGTAGTATAAAATAACAACACTACTTGTATTTCTTTAGCATGATAAGGTAGAAATGCTGAAATGGAATCGTTTCTCAAATTTTTTGCATCAACATTCTTATAGGAGAATTGAAAATTAATTAATTCTGCGATAGATTCCTATCAACTATTCACACCACGGATAAATTTTCCAGTGGTTGCATTGAACAATAGAAAATTTGAAAAGAAAAATTATTTTCATGGATTTTCCATTTACTGGTTCATTATTATAAAACTGAGTTAGGAAATTCCCCGCTTCTTTGTCGACTTCTTACCTACATCCTAAACTAGATTACTCTGAATAGATGTGGCAAGTACGATATTCATACTTTTCCCATTAGATAATAGATCTACGTTACTCTGCACATGCAAGGTAAGTGGCAAAAATGCCTTATATTTCAACCTTCTTGAAAATGATATTATAGAGCTAACAATGGTGATAGCTGGAAGATAAATATATCGGAACCATCTTCACCACCTGAACATAACTTGATAGCGCTGAAGAGTACCATAGGGCACTTACTTTCTTAGATGTACATAGTTCTGAAATGATTTCAGTTGGAGTGGAAACAGGTGGTTTATACCCTCCATTTCTGGCTAGTTTAGGATCCGATAGATTAATAATAACCTGGCGATAAATCCGATTGATTAATCTTCTATGCGGTTGATATTATCGGCTTGCTGGCATATTTCTATAGCTTCCAATTTCGGATAGTAACTCTCAATATAAGTTATGTCTTCCAGAACAGGTATCCGTTGGTTGAGGCATCTTTGACCAGTGCGGACTTCTCTGTTTGATTCAATCAATATATAAAAAAATTATGAACTTTTCGCTTACAAAGATTCTAGCTTTCTAAAAGGTGTTTTTTTAGAGCTATAGAACTTTAAATTGCAATAAAACAAAGATGGATCATTCGATTGACATGAATTGTATTTATCCACAGGATAAATGCGGCAGTTTCATCAGAAAATATAAAAAAAGTGCACGAAATGGTTTTTAAAGATCGTAAATTGAAGTTGCCTGAAATAACGATGGAGTTCGAAATGTAAGGAGGCTGTGTATTCACAATTTGGCGTGAACTTTCATCATAAGAAAGTTTTGCTCGAAGTAAATACATTTTTTACGTCGATATGTGACAGTGGATGAAATATGGATTCATCACATATTCCAAAGTCAAAAAAAGCGTCAAATGAGTAGAAAGCAGTCGGTAGAAGCTGTCGAAAGCGACTAAAATCACAAGCATCAGCTGGCAAGGTGATGGTATCAGTATTTTGGAACGTACATGGTATATTGTCCACTGACTATCTTGAAGAAGATAAAATCACCAACATTAAATATCACATAGAATGATTGAATCGATTGAATGCAGAAATTGAGAAAAAAACGTTCTCAAATGAAAAAGAGAAAAATTATCTCTCAAGTCGATGCTCCTTTTTTCAAATCAATGAAAACCATAGTCAGATTGAAAAAATTGTTCTTTCGAATGATCAACCTACCATCTAATTCTCCAGATATCCCCTCAGTGATTACTGGCTTTTTCAAGACCTCAAAAGAATTTTCCAGGAGAAGAAAAAGTGATCACCGAGGTTGAAGCCTATTCCAAAAGCAACGACAAATTTTTCTACAGAAAAGTTATTGAAAAATTAGAGGAGCTTTGAAGTACAGTGCATCCCATTTTGGATGAGACAGCCAGGTTTCTCGCTTGTTATTTAAAATAGAGCCTTGCGGTTTTCACGTTCCTGTCCTACTTTTTCATGAAACTCAAGTTGGTCTAATCAGATTCTGCATAACTGTTTCCGTTCAAGAGATACAGGGCGATTCAAGAAATTGATACTTTTCGGACATCTCCTTTATCTCCGAAGTTATTAGAAATAATGCTGAGGTAAAAACTACTTCTGAATCAGAATTCTGCGTATAATCCAGTGGCGTACTCAATTTTTTTTTTCGGGGTATGGTTTTGAAGATTCAACACAAACTTATGTTTTTTTTAATGGAACACCATGTGTATCATTACTTCGTTGAATTCGTTATTTTTTTCCCTTCAAAATGATACATGATACTATGTAGGTAGGATGTTCAGAAATGTTAAAAAAACACTAAAACATCAAATAATGATGATTTTTCGTTAATGGGCAATAGATTTCCGATAGAAAAGAAGAATCAATAATGATAACAATAATTTAAAGCGATGACAGCTAGATCAGATTGGTTTTTTCCCTCCAATGTCTACTTGATAAAGCAATGCTCCCAAATGCATAGTAGCCATAATAACAACAAGGATGTTTGTGTCATCAATGACCTACTACTTTTAAAAATCGAAAGTAATAATCCTCTTATTGAAACATAGAAAATTCATGGCCCATTTACAAAAAATCATCATTATTTGACGTTTTTAAGTGTTTTTTAACATTTCTGAACATCCTACTTACATAGTATTATATATCATTTTGAAGGGAAAAAAATAACGAATTCAACGAAGTAATGATATATAGGGTGTTCCATTAAAAAAAATATAGGTTTGTGTTGAATCTTCAAAACCATACCCCGAAAAAAAAATTGAGTACGCCACTGGATTCTACGCAGAATTCTGATTCAGACGTAGTTTTCAGCTCAGCATTATTTCTGATGATTTCGGAGATAAAGGAGGGGTCCGAAAAGTATCAATTCCCAAAATCACCCTGTATCTTTTGAACGGAAACAGTTATGCAGAATCTGATCAGACCAACTTGAGTTTCATGAAAAAGTAGGACAGGAACGTGAAAACCGCAAGGCTCTATCTTAAATAACAAGCGAGAAACCTGGCTGTCTCACCCAAAATGGGATGCACTGTACAAAGTAAACATAGATGGCAAACACAGGCCACATTAGGCATTCGTCAAAAATTGATTTTCTATTATTTGAATAGTAGATTGAATTGATGGTGTCATATCAAAAATTAATATGTATTCACATTTACATCGTCTACTCAATTATAAGACGACCTTCATGTAATGGTAAAGCGTCACCTTATTCAATGATAATTACAAGTAATTCTTGGGATTATTTCCCAATGATTCTTTTTGACTCAGAGTTCCTAGAATTTTTGTTCAGCAGGCGGTTTTAACCTATCATAATTTCACTTCAGTTTGGATTTCGCATCAATAATATTCCAGGATGTTCAATCAAAATCATATTCACTTACCTGTCGTTGCCAACTTGGCTTTTTATATAAACTGATTTTACAATTTTATATTACCAATTGGAAGTAGGAGGAATGGAAAATCCGATTTTCGAGACTTCTTCAAATTCTGGTAAGTAGGTATAATGTCATTCACATCGCCTGATAATTTCACAAGTTTCGAAATGAAATGCAAGCTTCTTTGAATATCTGAAGGTTTATGGTTTTTTTCAGGTATACACATCCGTTCTATACAGTTATCTCTTGTGTAAATTACTTTTGGATGAATATAATTAGCACTTGGGTGTATAAAAGCAACAAACTCTTGCATTTAGCGACATATTGAATATTCATATTCAACATCGGCAGAAAAATGTACTTCCCAATATTTTTCCTAGTCCTAGTTGCATTGACTGGCTTTTCCTACCAAGGTAAGTGTTTTCTATGATTACTGCCATCAATTCAAAAAAACTTTTTGTGATGAATTTTGTAAGTGTCTCAATTTTATTAATATAAAAAATACAATGTTAAAAATTTCTTGCGACATCCATCTTCAGTTTTTTTTGAAAAGAATAAGATCCATTAGTGAAAGTTGATTAGTTGATACGAAAATAGGTTGCAGTACCCACCACATTGTTCCTTCCCAGATTGCCTATCTAAGAGTTTTCAAGGATTCAAGAAAAATAATCGATTTTTAGAAACTGAATATCTCGATAACTTCGTAATGTACAATTACAAAATTGAAATCATAGATTGTTTCCATGATTCTAAATTCAATATTTTTTCGGAAAATCAATAAAATATCATGACATAATAATAACCATTCTTTCAATATCATGTGAAATATTTTTTGAGAATGGTGGAAATAATAAATAATATCCGGAATGTTTGTACCTTATTCAAATCCTTCAGTAAATACGGAAGTATAGATTTTGAGAAAAGCTTTGAAGGAATATTTCACTCTGTTTTTATATTCTGCGCCTTTCTATCTGTAGATTTGAGGCCCGTTGCTCCCTCGGTTGCACCATACTACTTTGCAACGATTCTCATTTCGAATAAATTATGTTTCACGAAGAATATTCAGAATTAGAAAGTGCGAAAAGAAAATTTAACAAAAACTTGTGCAACAGAACTATTTTTCACTTTGAAAACTTAACAAAAAGCAAAGTGAAGACTGAGAGGATGCAGAGTAGTGTGATATGATAGGTCCTTGATTAGATATTTATGAAATAATAACCCTGAATCAGTTGAATTGAAATTGAATGGATTTAAATCACTGTGTAGAATGAAGTTTTCATTGCATCGATACATCAACAATTTTCGCACAGCGTTTTGGATTATGGGTTGATTGATCGCTAATAAATTACGATGTAGGATTCAAATTAGTTAATTAACCTCGATGAGTGCCCAATCAAAATGTAATCAAGTAATTTCTGGGACTAAACAAGTATGAAGTTTCATATTGAAGCGATTTGAATAATTTTGTGTATTATTAATGTTCTAGTCGATTCGGAAAACTCATAATACCATTGAATGGAGACTACATCTTAGTTTGAGACTAAATAGTCTTTATACAATACTACAACTAGACAAATCTTGCTCTAAATAGATTTTCTTTAAAAAATACACCCTTTTTCAACTCATTTTCTCCTCTAACGAATTAAAACGGTTGCCTTGAAGTAGTAATTTAAGTTTCCTTTGCATCAAACTAGTTTGTTTTTTTTAGTGAATTTCTATAGAAGAAAAAGTAGTTACTATAATGCCACCAAAAAAACTATTTTTCACTTTTTCAATATTTATAGGTTGTTTCTTTTTTTCAGAGCCTATTTGTGGAGAAAACGAAGAATACGCTTGTAGGTCAACATGTGTATCAACATGCCAAAACCTACAATTCGCCAATTGTGCACCAGAATGTGAATGGGGTTGTTATTGCAAATCGAATTACATTAGAAATGAGGAAGGAGGAAAATGTGTTCTAGTGAGAGACTGCTGGAAAAGATCAGTAGAGTGAAATGGATTCTTTCTCAAAGTACCTGGAAAAAGTCATTAAAATATATATAAATAAAGAATTTTATCAAGAAAAATGTTTTATTTTTATAATCATGGAATTTCTAAACATTCAATTATACAGGGTGTTCCTAAATTAGAGGTACAAACGGAAATGACAGATTTCTCGGATTATTTTTGGAAAAAAAAGTCGTATATAAAACACTTTGTTTTCAAGTTACTATATTGTTTATCATTAGCTAAAAGACTATTGTGTATTCAAAATTGAAATGATAAATAATATTATTATTAGTACGGGGTGTTGAAGTTAGATTTTCTTCAAGTTTTTTTCTGATAGCACCTTACCTTCATAAGATATTCAAATTAAATTTGGGTCCTATTTTTTTCTGAAGCAGTGTCCACTTCTTTCCTTCAGAACTTTTTTCTGGTGAACCACTGGTAGATTACAAGAATGTAAAAAAAAAACTTTGGTTCAGTATCACACTTTTTGGGTTTTTTGTAGTTTTGTTGTATCTGCTACCGATTTTGATAAAAAAAAATTCGAACAATTCTTTAGTTATCCTCAGGAAAAGCCAGATTATTATAAAGATCCAGTTAGTGCGCTATGATGAATACATTAAGTATGACTGTTGGTACTTATTTATCCAATACCTGACGAAGAGTAATAAAGATATGATGAACTAATATAAAAATCACAAAAAAGTAGGACTACCAGAAACACCGTGAATCTCGAAAACAAAGCGTTTGCGAGCCCATGTTCATATGACTTTTTTCTCTTCAAGTTTCTAAGGAGTCTCTAATTTTCCTTTGAACCTCCAATGTAGGATCATCCTGTATGTAAATATTTGGATGGACTCTCGGATCCAACTGCAGAGGAGAAACTGCAGGCATTTGAGATGTACCTTTATAGACGCATGTTGCGGATATCTTGAGTGCGTAAACCACTTGAGATCCTCTCTAGCATCAGAAAAAGTAAGACCAGATCCATAGGGCATGTGATGAGGGGTGCGACATATGAGCTTCTGAGGTTAGAAGGTAAGATACAGAGCAGAAGATCGGTGGGTAGAAGACAAAATTCTTGGCTGAAGGCCTTAAGAAGATGGTTCGGTTGTAACTCCACCGTCATTTTTAGGGGGACCAAACAAAATCATGTTGTTGCTCATTGATGCTGATTCTAATATTTTACATTTCATTCATATGTTGCAGATTCTTTCTCTTTTTAGACTCTGTTATTAGATGATATAATAAAATACAATACTCGATAGAGTATTCAGCAACATGTGGCGCCATCCTACGGGCTTGTAAAGAGTTTTACAGTATAATATGAGGTATCGCTGCTTCATGTCTGTAATTTTAGACTGCTATTTTGCATCTTCCATACTTCCACAAATACAACATACTCTAAATCCAACACGGAGAACATATCATTATTCAAAAATTCAATGATAACAAGTCATCCTCTTGCCATCGTCATCACCAAACTTAATTTCAATTTGTCACTGAAAATACTCTTGATTCTAGAAGTCGCTTATGTTCAAAAATTCTAAGACAGTGAACATATTTGGAATATGGTTTCCCATCGACATCATGTCATCTCCCTTACTGTCGTTGAACGGTCTTCATCTAACTATTCGCAGTTCCGTCGTCAATGGGGTTATAAAAAAAGTGTGAAACAGCATGGAGGTGTAATAACGAAAATTGAGAAGGAAACACTTTGGCAGTTTGCTCATGTGGAAGGGTATGTTTGTGTTGTGGAGAGTTGATTGATTGGTCTAGAAGGGGCCTTCTCCTAATGGAATATCTCGACGAAAGAGGGAAAATATGTAATTCATTGAAATGGTAAAAGGAACGATCCATTCACAAAAAATGTATAATTGTTTGAAAATTTGAGCTGTAGGTACTGTATAACTAGAGAAAAAAATAAAATTATCTGAATGAGATTTAATAAGAAATAGTTCATTTCCATAAATTAGTCAAAAAAAAATTCATACAAACAAAAATGAACTTCAGAAATTTAAAATGTGATAGAAACTAATAAAATCGCAGGATACGACACTGTATTAATAAATTTTCGCTAAAATCCAATTTCCGTATCAATAAAAAACAAAGTCAATATTAGGTAGGTTACATTAGCATTAGCCCCATAATACTCGTAGTAACATTTCAATTCTGGATCTGCATACTACCTTATCGTTAAATGTTGATAAACCATTAAAGCATTACGAAAAGCTTGCATAATGATTATATGAGTACATCTGGTCTTCACGGGGAACTACCGGAATAAAATTGATCCCACCAGATACAACAATACATGTTGACACATTGAAAAAGACACAGCTTTCAGCTTTGGAAATGAAATACCATGATGAAAATGATTAGCAATTTCAACGAAACAAATGAGGTGGGGAAAATTTGATGAGAAAAACGAGTGTCCGGAATACTTGGATTTATCAAGTGCTCAAATTGACTCTCATACAACGATATAAAGTTTCTCAAACTAGCTAGAGCATTTCGGGGTAATTCGGCTACATTCGTCGACAATAAAAACTAATGAGTCAGAAAAGTTTCTCAACTATTGCTGTGAAATGATAATGAGGATGCAATTTCCTGCAGGAGACATTTGTTTTGTTAGACGAAATTGATTGAAGAAATCCATTCAACAAGAAAGAACTAGAACTTGAATCAGCAGACATTTTCCATAATAATATATAGAAAACTGAATTTCGCAAACAAAGAAATCCATGAACAATATAACGAAATACAAAAGATGAAATTAAAGCATTTCAAACCGATCGAACCTTCCAGGTTCGGGTCGATAGATCTTTCTCTTCGGCGAGACCTGTTGGAAGTGGAGTTCCACAGGGCTCTGTTTTAGGTCCACTACTTTTATCCTCTACATCTCTGATTTACCCAAGATCTTCAATTCTAGTGTTTGCCGACGATACCAAATTATTCGGTAACCCCAAAGTAGCAGCTCATTTGATTCAGGAAGACCTGGAGAAATTGAACCGTTGGTGCCGGTAGTGGAAGTTACCTCTCAACTACGAGAAGTATGTTGTTCTGCACTTGGGTGCTCGTAATCCCCGTCGTCAGTACTATCTAAACAACAACCCTATCGCTACTTGTAGTAGTCATGCTGATCTTGATGTTATTGTGGCAAAGATCCTAAACTGATACGACCACAGTCTTCAGGAGGTAAACAAGGCCAAAAGAACCTTATTCATGGTTCAGAAAGCTTTATCTTAGATGTGATCCCTCCACGTGTGATATTCTTTACGTGAGACCCATATTGGAGTTTGCTGGCCCTGTGTGGGGTCCATCATTGAGTAGAGACTCAGCATTGTTGGAGAGCATCCTGCGACGGGTAACTCGTCTACCCTACGGCATCTTACGTCCCAGTTATGGTGAAAGACTGTTCAATCCTGAATTTGTCCACGTTTGATGACAGGAGGCTGCGTGGTGATCTCATCATAACTTTCCGTGCTCTCCACAACTTTTTTGAAGTTGATCTCAGTGGTCTCTTCAAGTTGAACCTGGACGACCGTCTGCGAGGTCAGGCTTACAAGCTGAGAAAGAAGAGTTTCAAAACATCGCAAAGACATATATTTTCCATCTGGATTCTTTACCTTTATCGGTGGTGAACTAAGTTTCTGTGAACTATTTCAAAAATGAATATGACACCTGGTTTCGTCGCGAGTGAGTGCTACTTGAGGAGCTATGAATTTCTTTTTTTTTTTGTAATGCATTTTTTTTGTTCCAGTGTATTTTTTCATATATTTAATTTTGTGAGTTTAAAGGCTTGGACTCAACTCTTCACCTTATTATAATGACAATAATAAAAAAAGAAAATCGTGAATGGACAAAGTAGAGCGAGGTTTTGTATGTTTTGTAATCATAGAGCTTGAGCTCACAAAAAGATCCTTTTTCTTGCCATAGCGAGCCAATATCGAGACTTTATCAGAAAGGAAACTTTAAACCTTCTTCTGATTTCAAAAAGTGACTGACACGTTACTATGTTTTCATGACTTGTCAGTCTTGTCACAAATGAGGAAATCATCAAATTTGTGTTGAAAAGACTGAATTGAGTATATCAAAACAAAAATCTTCATGCAAAATAACGTAAGATTTCATAAATACAAATTCTAACGCAAAAGCACCTGACCTTATACTCCAATGATCTCTTAGATGCAATGCATATCGCATTGAAACCATGAGTAATAATAAATTCAAGGTATTCGATTAGACAAATGAATAAACCTTTGTGCAAAATTTCTTCTTCGAACAATTACATGGATGAAAATAATCTATAATCAGAAAAAATTGAATTATCGATCCAGGAAACCACGCTTTCCTTCCTTTTTGCGAGAAACATCTAGAGTTGTTGAACCTTTATTGATTGGCAACATCAACTGCAAGTATGAGGTTCGCACTAATATTTCTTTATGCATTTTTTATGCTTCAAATATTTTGGGTGCACTTCGCGATGGGTGGTAAAATTAAGTCGATAAAACCTCTTTCGGCTTGCTCCGATTTCCACCGAAGATGGTGGTGTAGCAGAAATACAGATGATTTTGTACCATAAAAGTTGAACAATAAAATGGGTGAGTGTATAAAACTAATTTTTTTGGAAATTTTTCGAATCCCCTTTCAAAGTTTCATATTTCGGAACTTCTACATTTCGTAGATTCATTGAAAAAATGTCTGCTTCCACAATACACAGCTTCTCCAACAAATATAAGTGAACCTACATAAACTATAATACAGAAAAACGGAGAATTTGACACTCTAGTTCACTATTTCTGATTCCATACCATTTTTCATATATACCTATGTACGTTATTTTTGATTTTGTTACACTGGTATTCCCGAAAAGTTCAGATTTACGAATACCCAACGCAAGCCGTATATTCAAATAAGCTGAAGTTATGCTCCAAAAAAGTACCAAATTTTATCGAAATTGGACTAGTGAAAAGTGAAATATTGGAATCTTGGCTATTTCACCTATGCATTCGAGCAAGTCCTGCATATATCCAAAAGAAATGAAATTTTCTTGAAACTACTTATTACACGATTCAAATATCCATATCAAATTTCATCAACATTGGACCAGCTGAAAGTGAGATTTTGAAATACTTCATCTGAAAAACCTGATAACGTATAGAACCATCAACATCCCAAACTGAATGTCCATACTAAATTTCATCAAAATCTGATAATAATTGTAGAATTTAAGGCTATGCAAGGAATTGCGGACACACAGACTGACAGAAACGAAACCAGAATTGTATAGGATGATCTGGATTACATTTTGTTCTCTCTACCTTTCGTAGACTCGGAATCATAGTGAATTCATGTGCAAAAAAATTCCTCCCAGAATGAAAAAAGTGAAATAAAAACTGGGCACCTAAGAATCTTACATAAATTCAATTATTTCATCAGTGTTTTTTTTTTCAGGAGTCATTCAATCTCTCGAGAAAAAAGAAAAACTCCCATATTTCCCAATGAACTTGGATTTTATGAATTTGTCAAATTATTAAATGAATGAATTACTTCTATGAATGGCCATTATTGTATTTATTATTTCTTGTTATATGAACATAGATTTATACAACCATATTTATTATTTTACATTAAATTTTTATGTACTGAAATCATAATGAATTGATAAAATATTAATATATGTAAAATTCATTATTTACTTACCTAATATCATTCCTGTGCATGATCATCATCACTCTTTTAGGAGTATATACGACTGTTAAGTGGTCCAGAAATTGAGTGGGTCAGTTTTTTAGACTTCGTTGCTGTATACTTCATTCACCTAGTAAATTCGAGTCAGAAATAGTATATTCCTGATAGAGGGAATCGACCATGTGTTCCCTGGGTGACGAGCAAAAATGTTAACTGTCTACCCAAATTCCGGAAAAACAACAGGCTTATCAATATCACATATTTTAATGTCCATTACAATTGATAGTTCATAAATTGATAAAAAAAATAGCGAATGTAAAAATATCACATAAGGTTGTGAAACATCAAATAAATCACAAAACACGAAACTGTAACAATGTAAATGGAACCTTAACCATAAGCGTTTCCAGCGGGGAACAAGGGGGGCAGCTGCTAAAAATAAACATCGAATTAACAGAAATTGGCCTTCAAAAGATAACATGATTCAAAAAAAAAATAAAACGTTTTCAATGAAGCTTTAGTTACAATAAAAAAATTACTTTCGCCTTTACATATTAAGTTGGAATAGATGAAGCAATTTGTGAAAGCAATAAATCGAGATAGAAATCGTTTTTGGTACTTGTTAGATATATTTCCTGAGATCATCACGGAAAAACAAGAAGCCGGTATATTTAATGGTGCTCAAATAAGGGATCTTGTTAAATATCCACAATTCCCCATCAACGAACTAGACTGAACACTGTAACACTGGGCGATCATTTCTTCAAATAACATTTTTTGAGAATCATGAAACGGAGAATTACCATGAATTAGTGGAAAATATGCTTTAAAATATGAAAATTAATATTAGCATGTCAGTTAAACACCTCCACAATCACCTAGATCGATTTCCAGAACAGTCAAATCACTGATTTTAGAAAAAACAGGAGAAAACATTCCATCAATACTTCAAAACTATGGAAGATCGATTTTAAAAACCATGGGATATCCGCATTGTGTTTATAACGAGAAATATACACAAGTTAATAAAAATAGTAAATGTACCAAATAACCAAAATTAGAGCTGATTAAGTGAAATCCAAAAATCAACCAGGAACAGTTGAAAAACAGTGGGCATCAAAATTTCTCTTGGCATGTGTAAAAGTAGACTTATATCTAATGGAAATATATACAAGGTTATCAGAACTATGAGTAACTCCAGGGAATAGAAAAAAAATAAATCGCAATTGCAATTGATTATTCCAATGATGTTAATTAGGAAGTCAATTTTATTTACTTATGAGTAGACATGAAACATGCGCTAAAGATCCGAAATAATATTCGCAAACGAATTACTTTGATATACTTGAGAGCTTCTTCGGATAATTTTCATAATAAGGAAGCCCATTTGTGAATCTCCCTTTCTAATATGTAATAAATTATTGTAAAAATAGATAATTATAATACAAGTGACGAAGGCATTGGTATTCTTAGAATGAGCATTCTGTACGAGTATTATTCATTAATGTCTACAATTCACTGGATTTTTATTGAAATTAATTTGAAATATCGTTTGTGATTTTTGCACTGAAAAATGTTAGTTGCCGGAACTGTTTTCTGTATAACAAATTTGAAGGATAGTGGATAAATCCGTTACAGAAGAGTTCCAAGTACCAACATATAATAATGAAATATTACCATGAAATCTGTGTGAAATTGAGACATTCCCGCACGATTTTGTTCTACATTGAATGAACGGATTCGTCATAAAATTAGAGAAAGGTTACTTATAATACAAGTGCATTTTCGAAAAAATCGTACATTCCGCGATCACTGGTAGAATCTTAAGTTAGGCAACCCTGTGATTTCTTCCTAATACACTTTCCCTATCCATCGTGGAGGGGTAACTCTGCCGTAATGCGGTGAGTTTTATAAACCCACCGGTGCCGCGCTAGAGTGTGATGCAAAGTTCGTAACGCCATCTCTCGGATGTGCATAGTCAAATATTCATTGGCCTTTTGCAGCGAGGAAAAATGAACTTAACTACTTATTCAGTTTTCATTTATATTTGAATATGGAGATATATCAAGAATCAAATGACGTCAGTTATATCGTTTTTTCCGATTTTTGATTTGAAATTATGCTATCATATATTATTATTAGATAATTCTATTTGAAATAATTTGAAAAGGACTAAAGTACGTTGTGAATTCAATTTTAACGTAGACGTACCTATCTAATGTAATCATTGGACTGAACCATGATCCTCCTGATTAAATTAATTTATTTCCAAATAATAAATCAATCGCTTCAGCTTCAAAGAATCAAAACAATAATTCATTATTCTCAATATTTCCCTCCATAAGCGTCATTACCTCATTGAGTATATTCCAATAATAACGAATTATTTTTTGCAGATATGAATAAGATCAGTGCTAGTTAGATTCGTCTAATTAGAACTTAAAATAAAAAAAAGGTCAAGTATATCATCAACGTAAAGCCCATGCACTATTCGACCGGGTGCAGACGATAATTGCTAAGATTCAACTCAATTTCTAAAAGAATTGACCTTCTAGACCCTAAAATTATCAAGAGGAGATTACAGCTTCGGCTGAATAGGTTCCTGTTCCGAAAATAAGGATAACAATTGGTTTAGGTCGTATTGTAAAAATAAAAGTAAGTTCAAACATAAAGGTACCTATTTAAGAATAAGTTGATAGATCTTATCGAAATATTATTCTGTAATAGCTTTTATATCATACATGTCTGCTATTTTGATTTTATTGCTTAGTTACTAATGTCATGCCTGCAATTATTTTTGAATCCTTATTTTTTTAAGTCCTCTACATATCCTTCTGCAATAGACATACTCTTCTTAGCACCATGTCCATGATGTTTCAGCGTAGTCACACTGGTTCTAGCTTTTCCTAATAAAATTGCATATTCGACACACGTACAGTGACCTGTAATATTTTTCAGGAACGCACAAATCCAGATGAAATATTGCCAAATCTGTTTTAACCAACTGGTTAGGTAACAGTTTTTTTCCACGCAGTTTTCTGTCATCCACTTCACCAAATTTTGGTACTACAGGGTGCGGCAGAGCCGACTGACGAGTTTCAATGGGCAATTGAAAAAATATGGGAAAAGTTAGAGAAAAACGGTTTTAGTCATTCGAAGCAGTAGGAAATATAGTTTTTTTGCTCAAGTTTTGAAAACTATATAACTAAGATGGCGGCCGTCAGCAGCGTTACTCTGATGTAGTCGAGTTTGGAAGTTTTCGATCGCAATATTTTGAATTTTAAAGCAACCTACAAAAATTAAACAAAAATGTGAAGAACTCTGACGTGGATTTCCATTATAGCTTTTGCGCGCTTTTTCGAATTCGAACTTATTCATGAAATTTATTCACGTAACCTGAGGTCAAAACTTCGTGGTCTGCGGCATGTCATATAATCATAGAACGACGTGATACTTTCAACAAAATGTCATTTATCACATATTAAGAACATGCTCAGAAGGTTCGGTTATTCCTCTTTCGATATATGCAATAAGTTTGTTTGATATTTTAATGATACGCTTTTCACGATATTTTACAAATGATTTTCAAATTTCAGATGATCATTTTTTTCAATTATTGAGAAAATCAAATTTCATAGACATAACTTCTGAACCATTAAAAGGTTTTCACCCATAAACAAATTTAACCGATATTTTTGGACCCAGATGATATTCCAACTATCTAGAATATTTCGTCAAAAGTTGTTTTGTGTAGAACGGCCGAGCGGACAAAATCGATTGACCTCAAATTCTTCATCAGTGAATCGAACATTAAAGACAATTGAACACAATTATATAACCTGCTGCATCCCTGGAAAAAGCGTACAAAATTAAAGGAAGAAAAAACATTATTTACTGTTGCAAATAACCTCCAACTTTTGCATGCTCACCATCGCTGTAAATGCTTAGTTTTTGAGAGAACTAAGCGTTTGCGGCTTATAGATAAATCTTTATCTCTAAAATGTCTGACTAAGGTAATCCTAAGAATCCTAACAGCCTCTATAAATTGTTCAAAAGACAGCTCAAAAACGTGTAAGAAATTCCTAAACGTTTCGGTATTTCTTTTTTTTTTTAACCCTCAGGCTTTATGAGTTCTATATTGTACTGAAATTCATAAAATGAATATGGATAAAAATTCACTATCAGTGTTCACCAAGATAATTCGATTAATATTCAAAAGCAACTGTTGAATGAAATTGTGTTTACTATGCATAATACGAGATTGAAAACTGCAAAATTATCATTAGTTGGACTTTGCGATAAAAAAATTTGTTTCATTATCGTTATAGCAATCAATGCAAGGCATGCTAGATTAAAACCTATTTTCAATAGAGTGAATCTTGCGAAAAAGAAAAAATAAGAAAGCCTTGTTTCATTTGCAACTTTTTATAGAGATAATAATCAAAAACGCATGAACTAATTTTCTAATTATTATACCTAATCAAGCTTACCTACATATGGAATTTTATATGAAGATATACCGCTGAATTACTGAATTCTAGTTTCCATATTCTAAATTTAAAAAAATGTGAACTTACGTGATGTCAAAAGCTTTTCTAGGGCTCGTTTATTCATGCGCCAATTGCACCCTTGGAGACCACATAACTGTATACAGGAAAACATGAATGTACGAGTGTTTAGGAGCTCCTTACTTCACATAGTGCTTTCCACATTTTTTTTCAATTATTCTTCTTGAATTTTTTTGTTCTAAAACGGAGCTATCAATAAAAAATTTCGCACGAAGTTTGATAATGTTATTCTCATAGACTTATTATCCTAATATACGTCTATGGTTATTCTATATACACACGCAAAATATCGACTCGGTCAAATCTGCCGTTACTGAAATATTAGCTTCGTAATTTTACACGAAACGTGAAATTGATATTTTATGTCCACAGCCAAAGTCTCAACTCAGTCTATACTATTCAATTAAGTGGTTGCGGAAATATTAAATAATTTTTTAGATATTCTTGAATTTTCTCTAGTCCTGGTTAGGCGATCAAGATGAAATTTTGAATGAAAATGCGAAATTTCATATAGATCCATTTGGCAATTATAACTTGTACCCCTTTCCCTCAAGGCAGTGTTGAAGGGAATTGTTCAAATGGCTGCATCATACTATCTTAACTAATCCCGGTCCTAATAACTGTACCTTGCATATAATATTTCTGCAATATCAAGACGTATTGTTGCCAGTGTACGGTATAATATTCTTATCAATATGTACTCCACAACTAATAAGAAATAAATTGAATAAACATTATGTTCAATAAACTCAGTGATCTAGATTCTAAAGATAGGTAAGAGAGAAAGTTCTAGAACTTCGGTTTCTGAGGATATATTTTTTACTTAATATTGACAGCTCTAATCCTAATAGAAACTATATAGCAGAACTATGATGAACAATTAAACAAACCATGATCAAATTGGCGAATGGATAAAAAACCAATGTCCTTTAACTCCTATGTGAATCTGCAACAAATAAATCACAAAATAATGGAAAATCCCCAAATAGTTACATATTTTGACTCGAAAGTAGACAATAGTCTGATAAACTAATGTTTATCTGGGAATTATAATTGTTATGTTGATGAATAGTACCTAATAACAAATTCATTATAGTAAATAACCGATTATTATATGAATCGACTGCAATAATTTCTTACTGTCAATTGAAAATATATTTATATACTTTCCTAATCTGAGCTATTTTTTTGAAGAAAAATACAGATTATTGGATTAAAAAATATTGTTCTTAGGCAGCAATTCGAATTTATTAGGTATCTCGAAATTCCATAAATACCTAAATCTATAGGTATAGAATAATAAGGTGCAACAAGTTCAAAGAACATTTAATTTATAATTTTAGGAATTTTTTCACTTTTTGATATGACGAATGACGCTAAGAATAAAATGAATTACATATAATCAAATCCTAATAGGTTCGACTATATGTAATTGATCAATATCATTTTTTTTTGGCAATAAGGATCCTCCATTTAAAACATTTAGCATGTAATCTCTGCATTTATAATGAGTCAACTTTGCATTTATAAAAAAAAATAATCCCCATTACAAATTTTACAAAACTTGGCAAGTTTTGAACTATAGGTATAATGACACAATTGTCTTTTTTTATATGATTAACCGAGCTTTAATTGATGAATAAATAAGTAGTAATCAATCAAAATTGAATCAGGAAGTTTTTCAGTTCTAGTTGAAATCATTGATTCAAACTATGATACTTGGATTGTATAGATTTCCATCATGTATAATAATAATTCAACAAATTTGATACAGCCAATAAATAAAACTTGATCAAAAAGGAAATTCGTGAAAATCATCATTAATTATTAATAATTGTAAAATAAAACACAGTTCGATATCGTTGATTATTGTAGTTTTTGAATGATTTGTCATGTGTTTTATTCACTCCCAAGCAACCATATCAGAAGCTCTGAATATCAGTATTGTTTGCAGAAGTTTCTAGAAGTTTCATGTAACATATATTTTTTCAAAAAATGTATCATAAGTTGCAAACAAGCAAGAAGGATTTCAACTAAAGGTAATTATACTGTTCTTTAAGTCTGTCTAAATCGCAAAAGACAAATTTCGCATTGCTATCGATGAATACAAATTAGTATCACTAATTTCTCGAAATATTCCAGAAAAAAAAAACAAAAAAATCATCATGCAGATTGAAGATCATGATGAATCATTATTAACGGCATAATATTATATTCATGATCTGTTATTGAAATTGTTGAGTCCTAAATAAAGGATCAAGGAAAAATCAAATAATTGAGTTTATAAACATCAGCGAATTCTCTAAATTATTGACCTGAGCCATCGTGAATATAAATGGTGGGAGAAGGAGAAGGAACGAACAGGGATAAAATGTCCGCATAGTATAAGTCTGGCATTTGATATTTTCGACTGGTAGTGAAAAGGTTGTGTGGCTTAACTGTGATACTGCAAAGCGTTTGATAACTTGTGGAAATATTGATTTCTCTGCTAGACTATAAGAGTGCTGGGAAGTTTTATCATTAATTAATAGGTTTGTACTTTTTTATTTTAATTAAGTATTATTATTCAATTTTAACGAGTGATGGTTTTAGAGCTGCATTCCTTGTGGCATTGTGCCAAGGTTATGTCATAATGTGAATACAGGAATGAATAAAATAACTTTTCCTTCAGCCAATACTGTATACTCATAAATTTCCCCTGTGTTCAGGGTTCAAATATTATTAGAAAATATTCCTTGGTATTGTTTTTGTTTTTATAGTAGGCCATTAGAAATGCCTTCTGTCTCTTTTTACTACCTGGCCTGGTATAACTGTATAGTTCAACCTGCATTCCACCCCCACATTATGAAAGTTAGTCGTAGAAATGAAACGACAAGTGACATATACTTCTTCGGAAGAACCTTGTAGTAAACGTAGGTGTTTTATGAGTTTATATTTACGTAGGTCAGTGGTCCCAAAAATGTGCCACTTGATATTTACGATCGCATTAGCTCAATAAAATGATAATGATATAAGCGAATTCTTATCTTATCTACCTTGCTTGGTGAACAGACCTAACATCTTATCTTATAAACGATGGATGAATAATAGAGAGACCGGTTATTAAAATAGATGTCATAAATATGCAGGTCTGTATTATGTCGTGCAGTAACTTATAATTATTCAATTATTAATTGTTAATTAAAACAGCTCGTGTTGTGGTTTTTTACAAATTCAGATACATGCATGATTCATTGTTATTGTTTATTTTGTAAAAATGTTCTTTCGAGAAACATGGAAAAAAGTAAAAACATTTCAGTAAATTTTCTTCAATGGAATATTTTCTTCGAAATTGATTACAACTAATTTCGATAAAATTTAATTTACACTTTTAATATTCGAATAATTGGTTGTAGGAATATTTTGGATATCAGTAGTTCCATCGACTACGCAATTTACTTTCTAAATTTGATATTTTTGAAATTATCAACCTTAAAGTACTCTTTCAATAAATAAATTACAGAGTAGTATATTTGTTAGATACAAATTGTCTCACTTCACCGTTATATTTTTATGAGGAATTATATTGAACAAATATTGGAAACTTCTACTTTGTATCAATTGAACCATCATACGTTTTCAACCAAAAATAATATTTTTAAAATTCATTTGTTAATTTTGATCCTTCAGGATTCATTAGATGCAATTTAAAAAAAATTGGGTTCATTAGTTAATCACTTCTAGAAAAATCTTCTGACGCCGGATTGAATGAATTTATTATTAAAAAGATATTCGAAGAGTACATCGTGACATACTATGTATATTGATTATTGGTGACGTCCAAATTCCTCTTATAATTATTTAAATGTACAGGGTGTTTCACGTATGCGGATCAACGGATTTTGTGGCTTATCCTTTGAGCAATATTGAAAAGTGACCCATCACAATTATAATATTTTTCACGGGCTATCCAAATATGTTATCGGAAAAACTATCGATCTAAGACATGGAAAGTTATTGAGGAAAAACTGTTTTTCAAAGAAAAAATTTTTCAAATTTGACTGATTTGCAAAATAAGAAGGTCTAGAGACTATTTCCCACCAATTTTTTTTCCATTTGAACTTCCGGTTTTCAAGAAAACAGAAGATATTTTCTTGCAAAATATATTTCATACCCAATATTTTCCCATATTTTTTGAATTCTCAATCGATTTCAAATTCGAATATGTGAATAAAGTTTGATATTTTCAAATTAATTTCAAGCAATTTCATTCAAAATTAACCTGAGGAAATTCAGATTTCATAGTCGGAAAATATATTCATGTGTTCCAATAAATATTTGATTGTCAAATTTTGGAGTTTTCATTCTCGAAGATAATGAATGCTAAAATATATTTTACATCCAAATGCAAATTTTCATCTAGATCGAATCTGCAGTTTTGAAATCAACAAGAACACAAAAATTCGAACTGTTAGATAAAAGGTTTTCCAATGAGAGGTTTCATTTGTGGGTAGCCCGCTATCTAAGCAGCTGTGACTTTTAAAGCTGTCATCTTTTGAAATTTCACAAGTAGAAACTACGCCATTGCTTAAAATGGAACGATACACACTTCAACAACGCTTTGAAATTGTTAAAATTCACTACAAAATGAGGCTAGTGCATGTGTTACTGTTTCCTGGTATCATTTCTCGAAGATATGATCACAATTGGCCACCGAGATCTTGTGATTTAACACCTTTAGGCTGTTTTTATGGTCCACGTGTATATAAGGAATATGCCAAAGCTCCACATCAGTTCAAGTCCTTAAAGATGGAATTCGTGAAGTTATCGAGGACATAAAGTCGCAAATGTTCGAATTGATCATGGGAAATTTCATGAAAAGGATATGATGCTGGAACCGTAGCAGTGACTGATATAGTTTTCCATTGTTAATGGAATAGGTACATTCCTCTTCAGAATGAAAGAAACATCCATTGGTTTCTCTTAAGACATACTCGTTTTTCCATAATATCAAAATGAAACCCTTTACTTCAAGTTTGCTCATAAGTTGTCTAACTATATCACCAGAGATATAAAAAACTCATGACCTCCTGAGAGGCCTCACAAAAGCCTAAAAGAGACGGGATAAATAAAGAAAAACATTGTAACGAGTTTGTGCAGATACACAGACCAACACGAAACTAAAGTTCTTTGGGATGATCTGAAATGCATAATAATTATGATGGGATAAGTAAGTCAACAAGAAAACACCCTACACAAACTCTTTTGAAAATTTTGAATACCAATTAAATAATGATTATATGTTATGAAATGTATTATATTTAAGTATCAAAAAAAATGTAAATTAAAAGGCTGAAGGACCCTAGGTCGGTGGCCTTTTGTTTAACAATAAATAACAGTTACTACTACTATGAAATCGGAAAACAATACCAGTTGAAGTAGATTGGAGGAGATTTCTTTAAAAAAAATATAAACTCGCACATATCAGTAAAAGTTTCAAAACGCATCTAGAAGAAAATAGATGTTTATAAAAAAAAACAATATAGCTAGGATTGGTTGCTCATTATTTGAATTTTGTGGGCGTTTGAAAATAAATTCCCTTTTTTTTTCAGTCAAAATGTATTCTAACACTTTGGGAAGTTTAGAAGAGGACAAGAAACTTGAAGAGATGCAGCGTGCCTGGCAATCGAGGAAGAGTTTGAGTTCATCAATTTTTAATGAGATTCCAGGAAGCGAGGACGTTCTCGGATTGAATCAGGTGTGTGAACGTTTTTTATTCTTATTGAAGAGTTCCAATTCCAATTTTGAATAAAAGCACAAAAGTTTCGTTCAACAGGTTCCTTTTTTCACGGCCAATTTGTACATATAGAAGTTGAAGGATCTAAACTTCTCAACATGCATTTCCTTTTTTTTTTTTAACAATGCTGGTTGAAAATCGTGCAATTGTTGAGAAGATATTTTCCTTCTACAAGTCGGGGATGTATTCGATACCCTAAAATAAAAAAACTAGTAAAGCACTGACGTGAAGTCAGGAGCTTTTGATATCTCGTCTTTCATGCGCCAATTCCGCCCACATATACTATCTGCGCTCTCCAATGATGCAATTCTCACTGAATTAAAGAGCGATATATGGCATTACAAAAGATGATTTGCTAAGATAGTTGGTTAGAGGTGAGATCAACACTTGAAATGTTATAGTTTAACTTTCTTAGGAGAGATGAATTTTCGACAAGAACTTCAGATTCGTTCGACTTCCGGTTTGACCGGAAATAATACCAACTTTCATTTTTCAAATGTAACACCCAGTTTTTTTATTCATAGTTATATGAATCATTGAATTCTGAATTGCTTCAATGTATTATTAGCATATTTTTCCAAGAAAATTTATCTGAAATATGAAAAAATCTTTGAATTTTCTCAGAATACAAGCATTTATGAACATAAGGATGAATTACACTAATACACTAATTTTTGACATTTTTTTTTTTAATTAACGGAGGAAAAGTATTAGTATTTCTTCTGACAGAAGCTAGAAAATTATAAATTTTCATGCGAAAATGTCAAAATTATTAACATTGGAAAGAAGCCCTATTTTAGTAAATTTGAAGTTTTTTTCCGGATTTCAGACAAATTTTCTGGGAAAAGTACGCAAATGATACACAAAAGAATTGTAGAATTCAATGAGTAATCCGATTATGAATAAAAAAATGGGTGTTATTTTTAAAAAACCAAAGTTGGTATCAGTGGAACGAATCTGAAATTTTTTCCAAGAATTCATATCTCCCAAAAAATCTTTACTATAAAATTTCAAGTGTTCATCTCAAACCTTTCTTCGAAATATTATCATCTATATTATTCGTGAATCACGTATATCGGCATCAAATTATGAAAGAAGAACATTCTGCGTTCAAATTTTTTTTTCGTAAAAATTCAATTAAAAATGTTTTGATCAGCCAATTTCGTATGAACAATCAGCTATTTGCATCCTACTCTGGTATTTTCAAGTCTCTAGCATATTCCGTTCGAATCATATGCCTACACAAAATTGAGTTTGACCTCGAATTCTTCATCAATGAATCCAATCATTTTTATCCGATTTCGATTAAAAATTCAAGAATGACAGAAATGTTGGCATCTTTTCTTGGAAATGAGGATTTAAATATTATTTTTTCTTGATTTCAAAAATTCACCCTATATATAAGAGGAAGTTAAGAGCAAACATTGTGCGTATATATTCAACATTAATAAGAACTAAAAAAAAGATAACCATGTTTTCAAGATCTTAAAAAACTTATCAAATATTCTTAATACATACTGTATCAGTTCCAAATATAGAATTCAACTTGAATAAAAATAGAATAAATCATTGGCCACGACCCAATTTTCACAGTTGATTGCCTTAAAAGGTTATTACGATCATTACCATTATTGCATTACATTAATTCGTCTCGATTTGCGAAAAGAAATATGTTCCTTTAAGTAGGTACCAATTTAATTTTCGAATTTTTGTGTCAGTTGTGTGCCGGCAGGCGATAATTTTTTTACACACATACAATTCACGAAGTTATGCCCACTAAATAACTTTCGTGTCCAAATTCATTGTTTTTGGCAATCCTAAACACAATAACTCTAAATAGAAATAGAAGCTTGAAATTCTCAAGGTGAGTTCAAGGTCTGGATGTGTCTGTTGAGTTAGTAAATGAGCACAATACACCTAATTAGTTTTGGAAATACAGCTGTTTCCCAAAAATTCAATAAATTCCAACCAAATCACTCTAGTAGGTTCCTAATTTATTATAAATAGTTTTCCAATAAGAGGTATTAAAAAAATGGTATCTATATTTTGACAGAATTTTTGTTATTTAGATATGTCAGGAAAACTTTCATAAATAGCAAAATTCTTGGAACATAAAAAAATTGGACCATTTCCTCTAATCCACATCTAGTCAATTCTTTCAAGGTTCATGTTAGCATTTCAGTGTCAACTCCAATACTCGTCTTTCCAGACTTCATTGATTCATAAAGTTCAATGTTTGGCAGAGTTCATTATCCCTCAAGGTTGATAAATAGCACTTAATACGGTGCCTGAGAATTATCTGTTAGGTTTGTAAATGTTATGTTTCAATTAGCCTACTCAATGACAGACCACAAATTCATATTGAAAGCAATTTTTCGGGCTTCCTGAAAAAATTATAATCTGATTGTTCTAACCAATTATTTTAGTAATTACCTACTTCATTTCTATTTTCAACGCCTGATCCAAAATGATAAATTGAGTTGAGAATAAGTATCGAGCAATTTCCTATCAATATTTTTTTTTCAAGAATAATTTTTTCAGAAAAAACAGAGCCCCAAACCATTGAAGACACATGATGATTTGGATATCAAAAAGAGCAACAAACGAGAATTAATATGTAAATTTGTAAGTATAATTTTTAACAATCATAATTTCATCTGGGGAGATATACAGGGTGTTTCCTAAACATGCGGCAAAAATTCAGGGGGTTGTTCCTTGGACTATTCTAAGAATATTTTGTCCTTTGATGATTTTTGAAAAACCTATTTGTTTCGAAGATATAAGGGAAACAAAATTTCAGATAATAACATTTTATTATGAAAAATTACATGAAACTTCAACTCAACCTACAAAAACTGTTGAAAATGACCACCTCTACCCAGCATACAAGCATCCAATCTTCTCCTCATTGACTGCCGAACCCTTTCAAAAACACCAGGATCATTTCTTATTAATGTTAATTGCTAATACATCACAAAACGAATTCAAATGAAAACCGTGTTTAATCTGTATTCCTTTACCATCTGCACTTATCAATTTTTAGTCAAAAAACTGGCCGTTTTTAGTAATTGGAATGTTGTTAAACAAATTTAAAAATAAATTGTACCTACTTAGTAAACACAGTGCGGTACGCATTTTTATTTAAACTATTATTAATTTTAAAAATATTAAAAATGTTGTTCGCCCTGTATCTTCGAAACAAAGAGGTTTTTCAAAAATCATCCAAGGACAAAACATGCTTAAAATAGTCCAAGGAACAACCCCCTGAATTTTTGCCGCATGTTTAGGAAACACCCTGTATACATACTATACTTCAAATTTTAATTCCATTTTGAGTTCATGAAAAAACATTTCTACAATATATTTTTCGGAAGCTTTTTATGATACAATAAAAATCGAAACATCTAATGATTAGCTACCTACATAAAACTGAAGATTTTTAGCGCTGAATATTACTCTTAACAGTTCAGGAGATGGAATTTGAAATAAAAGAATATTATGTAATACACAATCATATTATGATTCATGAATATACCAGTTAACAACAGAAATTGTTTGAAAGTGCTATAATTTTAATTTAATCTAAAGAAGACTGAACCACATGAGACGAATGCTTTTCATAAAAATTTTTTACAATTACATCGATCCATTATATTTTTCACTATATAATAGAAACGCAAACGTGTGAAGATAGCAAATAGAAGTTGTTTATTGAAATTTGGTTCATCTTGCATTTGGCACATGAACCAGGAGTTTGTGTTTGCCAATAGAATAGGGATTAGCTCAATGAGTCAAACTTTATCAGAGACTACGAGATGCACCTTTCTTGTCCTGAAAGTGACGTGCTTCGTCCAGAATGTGTTGTTTCTAATTTTTTGGGTCGCATGAAGGTAAATTGTTACATAGATGGGTATAAAATATGTTATGTATTTGACTAAACCATCCAAAATTTCGTGAGTGTAGCAATATTCGAAAAATATTGTAGGAAGTTAATAAAAATGTTTTGCCTTTTTATATGATATGAAATAAACAAGATCAAATAATTATAACAATATATAATATCTTGTTTGAAGGAATCAATCATAGGTATTATTATGTTTGTAAATATCTAAAATAAGATTTGTGTACTATTTTCATGATCACTTAAAATAACTCCTGGACATAAAAAATATTTACGTGTTGTTGTTCATCGTTCAAACTTGGCAAGGCAAAATGAGTAGCTCAATTGAAATGCGCAGTACTTATTTCATTATTGATCATTTCGGAAATGATCCAAGAAATGAAAACAAAACAAAAAATTATTCTATTTATAAAGTTATTTATGATTTTTTGAATTATTTATAATTATTATTTAATTGTACCTTTAGAATCATTTGAGGTGAATAAATTCTGACCAACCTTATAATTGTAATACCTCAACTCTCAGTGGTTATCGAGTAGTTTACATGGTGACAGTTGCTGCGATAGTTACCATCACTATCACACTATCGTGATAGTACTATCACCATGATAATGAGCCGTTAAAATAAGGGTCCATGTGTCTTAAGTGGCTTAAAAAAAGGGAATAAAATTCGATGTTCGGTCAGAATTCTACGTTATACACTCATATAATTTGAGTGCGTAATGATAATAAACTTTTTACCTATCCCTAACAGTTTTGGAGTTATGAAATTTTATTATGATTCGGAAAGTGGACTAAATAACATTAGATTATGTAGCAGTCGATAGATGGCAACTCACAAAACAACACCTAAACTACACTTATAGTCTCATAGTTTCCTTATTTTTCGCTCAATTTTGAAAATACTTTCAGTAAACTGTAGATGAATCATTAATTTCAATTTGCATATTCAATAATTTGTTAAATGCTGACTTATTAATCACTAGACAGGGTTAATCAGAAGTTGGTTGTTGAACCCTAATTTTGAAATATTAAAATTTCGAATAATTTCTTGGTAATTTTATTTAAATTACCAATTTTCATCAAGAACCATTCCTTTTCAACATTTTGTTTTATGATTCATGGCTTTGAGTTCACTAGTTAATTTTTGAGGGACAAATATCCAGTTCACCCAATTTAAAGAAAATGAAGAAATTTTTACGATATGGCTTTGCGCATTCTGCCATAATGTCAGTGCAGAAGCTCAGTTTATGAGAATGAGAAGGTAACAATATGTTGTTCAGTTATAATAATATTCAATCAGTTCAAAATTTATTCATACAAACTCATTGAATTCAAATAATTAAAAATCAAAACAAATCAATTCGACTGTAACGTAAATAACCTTAGAGAAATGTTTTTTTTTCAATTCAGATTGATATTTTTTTACTTGATGCCTACATTCGTCGGTTCATACTGTCGATTAGGTTTCGAAAAGCATCTTGAGGAACATTTCATATCGAGGAGCTTTATTTTACGCTAGAGACCATCGATTTATATAAGGTTTTCACTATTATTCATTTTAAAGAATACGTCATTGCGGAAAGTCCTTATTGATTAATTTTTTGAAGGAAAAAAAAGAATAGGATGAATTTTTTAATGAAGAAAAAATGATATTACTTTCCGAAAAAACATTTTTTATGAATTTCCACATCAAATTTTAAAGGTACAAAAAGTCTTGTCAAAGGCCGAAAATAGGGTTTTTCTGAAATGTAAAATGAAGACATAATTCTTGCATGTGGCGGAAAAAAAAAGTGAATTGGAGGAACGTTTGAATTTGCTTCATTCATCTTGAAAAGTGGGGGACGCTGAGGAAAGAGGAGTAGTTAAACTTTGGTAGATCACGAGAAAGCCACGAGGTATAAACCCCTCTTAAACCCATGAACCAAAATACAACATTTAAAAAAAAAATGACCTTGATGAAAATTGGTAATTTGAAAAAATTTGACCATGAAATTATTCCAAAGGATTTTTTAAAATTAACATTTCGAATCGTTCAAGATAAAACACAAGAGCATTCAAGAATGTTTGTTTAGGGAGTATTCACCATTATCTTTCTGTCGGTCATTTGAAAGTATTCATAGAAATTACGCTAGCTCTTTTCATGAATTTTCGTACAAAAATCGTTTACTATACAGCTATGAATAATTTCACAGCATTAAATTTTAATGAAAGTTCCTGCAACTGTGTGTATGAGACCTATTCTATTTCAATATAATAGGAAAAAACGGTAAGCCATTTTTGTTTGTTTCAGGAACAATTCAAAAAAATTGTAACGCCTACTGAAAAAAGACAACAGACTTCTCTTGCTCTAGATGCTTCAGAATTGGGCGATTTTCCAGCACGCTATGTCATTTGTTCCCTAAAAGAATATCAATTCCCAGTCGTGGGAATATACTGTGATCCCAGAGTTATCACTGGATTCAAATACCGCGTGAGACCACTACCAAAGGTCGGTGAAGATTCCACCAAGAATAAATGTATATTCAACAATAGGGCTCTTACCCTGACAAGCATTGGCCGAGGCTATGCAAGGAGATTCACCTTCGAGGCTGACAAAAATAAATTAAACGACAATGACAATTATTTCTGGAGCGACAACAGACCAGAAGGTTTCGCATTCGAAATAGAAGTGGTTTCTGAAGGAGACAAATTCACCATTTTCGACTTGAACCATGAAGCCCAAGGAACACTGGAGATCTTGAACACAGAGGTGAGATGCTCATATGAATCTTTCTCTACTTTTTCTTTCTATCAAATATTATGAAACTTCATGTGGGTTTTAATTTAATATTCTATCTAAAGTTAAAAAAAAACAAATTATTCAATAAAAAAGAAAAAGATGAATGAACTCACTTCTTTTGAATTGATTCAATTGTAGAAATTTTATACTTAAATTGAAATGAAATTCAACTTCCTTCAATTTCGAAATCTATACACCAAAAACATCCTCCGATTGAAAGTAAAAGATAAGAAATTGCAATCAAAATCACGCAAATTTAAGACGTAAAATGATGATTGGTGCCCTTGCTGGGGACAACAATATTTACTACATGTATTTCATCCATATCAAAACAAATATATAATGGATATGTAATTTAATATGAGATAACTCTTTAATCACAGAATTTGACCTATCTGATAATAATATAATTTAAATATAGATCATTGATAGATTATTTACTGTTTTGCACTAAATACCTCCTGAATTTTTTATTGGTTTGAATCACTGTAGTCTATTGATCTGGGGATGTATCAGTATAAGTTCAGAGAACACTGTTTTGAATAAACAGCTAATAATGTATTTAAAAAAACCTCTCATTCACCGTATGGAGTTATTTTCGAAAACTATGAATAACTTCGCATAATAATTTTCAAAAATCATTAATCCTCCCATCTTGAAATTAGGAAAACAAAAATCAATGTGACAAAGTTGATACCGTGAACTAAGTGAATAATAGTCTAATAACACACAATAAAGTCCTACCTTTTCCTACAGATTTCAGAAATATTAAAATTAGTTAAGTTGAGGCGAAAATGAAAACCTCTATATAAAATTCAATCTTCAACTATTACTGCTAATTCTCCTTTTCCGTAAAATGGAAAATGTATTGTTTTTAGTGAATATGTATTTCACAACCAAAGACAAACTTATCGATATATCCTTTCATGAAATATTCAAAATAGTTTTCACTAGATTTTTCGTTTTTTATCGAGATTGGAGCTTTGGTGTTGGTGTCTTTCTATGCCTGGATTACAATTTTCTGCTTTTTTTGACCCCAGAGTTTCATAATGTTTATATAGCAAAACTCTAATCTCTTTATATGAACCTGCGCCTATGTTCGAATCGATGTTGTTAGAAACGAGGAACAAAAAAGCAGTGCAGCCACCAGTCTAAGTCAAACAGTATCCAGTTTGGGGCGTCGTAAGTCTTTGTATTGAGAACTTGCTTAAGTCTAATTACTTTTACTTATGATGCTCACTCTTTCAGGGTTATCAAATCGAGTTAAGCAACAATGTTACAGGTAAAGGTATCGAAAAGAAGATTCAAGTAAAATTTATTGGTAAAGTGGAGTTTTATGAAACTGGGGTAGCTAAACCCATCCCTGTGTCTGGTACTGCGATATGTGTCAAAGGAAAGGGAAATAATAAAGCTGGAATTGTAAAGATAATTGATGTCTTAATTAAGAAACGCAAGTATGTTCTGAGACCTGGAGTAGACACAACAAAGAGAAGAGTTACTGTTAGAGGCTCTGATATTAAAGATGTTCCAACAAAATACACAATGACTGGCTTGAAAAGCTACGAGATTCCTGTTGTAGGTGAGTATAAATAATCTAGTTGATCATTCTTGAACAAATTACTAAAACTAAAATCAACTGTAATTTACATATATACTTTATGTTCATACGGAATTCTAAAAAAAGTTGTTTTTATTCCTTTTTTGTGTTCCTGTAAAAACACATAGAAGAATTAGCTATAACTCAATCTAATTTTAATTTTATTTGTTTCAGGTACATATGTAGACCCCAGAATAATGCCTGGATTCTATTACCGAGTTAGGCCTAATGACAGAAAAAGTCATTTGTTTAACGGAAAAACTTTAAGACTCTTAAATATTGGAATGGGCTACGCCAAGAGACTTACTTTCGAATCTGAATCTAAGATTGAAAATAACAACTATTTATGGTCAGACAATCACCCAGATGGCTTGGGTTTAGAACCAAGAGCACTTCATGAAGGAATGAAATTCAAAGTAACTGCAGGCGGTCAGGTTCTAGGTGAAGCCTCAGTTTTTAGGACTGATAACCCACAAATTGAAGAAAAAATGGAAAAAGTAGGTTTCAACTTTTTTTAAATATTATATTAAGAAATATTCACATTAAATAGTATTAAATCATCACAAGAAAACCAATTAGCATGAAATTGTCTTCATCTGAGTGTAATTTACTTTCAATTTGTTCCAGATACCAACAAAAGATGGCAAATTTGCAATCCAGAAATACATCCATGTTGATGTTATCTGTCATGTATGGTTAACCACTCCAGGCCGATGTTCAACAGAGAGCGAACAATATCTTATGAGAGTTTGTGGACTTGCTGTTGTAAGAAAAGAACCCAATAGTATCAACTCAAGAGTACTCAGGGTGGAGAAAATCGGTTTGGATTCAGAACTGGAAATTTTATTCAGGCAATCCAATTACGAATTGGTATTCATACCCTGAATTATCAAAAGTTACCAGCAGCCAGTGGTTTTGTTATATATTTATCCTAGATTAGGAATATGTACTGATGACAAATTCGGGTCACTTCTTCTACTTATGTTATTTATTGTAAATGATATTACCATTTTAGTTATTAAATATAATTATTTCTTTAGTATTCGTTTTCTCATTTACATATAATTGAATATCTATATAATTTTTTTCCATTCACTCAAGGGTCAAAGGGGTTGAAAGAATATCCCTTTCAGTTCTGACTGACATAAACTTTTAATATCATCTGAAAAAGGAATAAATTATCATTCAATACGCATAGGCATATTATAGGTATGGTCCGTATATCACCGAGAATTTCATAACGGTTACTAGTTTTTTTTCAATGTTTCAGGTAACCTGCTTAGTATTTACGGACCGCTTGACACTTGTCACTGGTCAACCAAATGTTTTTTGACAGAATTTTGTAGGTTTTAAATAGTTGATCTTTTCAATTTGTAAACAACTAAAAGTTCTTAATGGCTTTAAAGGATATTTGTTTCATAATTAAAATAATAAAGTTTTTGAATGTTAGATGTCATGGAAAATGTTCATAAATAATAATTTGAAAATTAAAATGACAATTGCCAAGCCGAGTGGGCGTGGTTACCGAACCTAACCACAATAAAAGTACGGTTGTTCTGGTGACAGATGATTCACCGAAGTTTGAGGAAATTGTCACAGGATTTTGAGGAATTTGACATATAGGGACCACCAACTCATTAACCATAGTACCAAGATGATATACGAACCATACCCTATCTATATAAAACAAAAACACTAATCTACTCTTCATAATGAGGTTAATCATTACTTCTTCCCCCCACCATCTTAATTACATTTATAACAGGTATTATGAATGTTGAATGAAGATGAACTTATAAAGTTTTCCATTATCAGTGATTTTGAGATGGTAAACGTATAATAATTGTAAATTATACAAATACTCACTACTTATATCAATAAGGTGTGCGTTCTTCTGTTGTTCTACAACATAAAACTCTCTATGATTTGATGTTTTTGCAACTACCCAATAATCATTCAAGGTTTTTATCACAGTCTCTGTAGAATCCTCAGTAGGTTCATGGTAACTCTTCATATCTGCTATTATCTTTAGCTGCTCTTCACTAATTGATACATTTCCAGATTGTTTATTGTCCAGATGAACAGTACTTTTATAGGCTAAATTGAATTTGTTGAAGTATATGAACTTTGGGGTATTATCAGGAACATTGGATGGGGTTGAAACCTGCTTGGAACAGTATTCGGCTATTTCCGATACCAGAGATGTCAGTTTTGAACTGATATAACTATCGAAGTTCTGGAAGAACTCTAAAGTTAGCTCTTTATTTTCTGAAATTGAAAAATTTGTTGAATTACAAAGATGATTTTTTCATTATTGGTATTATTTCAGGAAGGAAACGAAAAACATATAACAAAAACCTATACCAACAGATGTGGGAGTATGCTTCCGCATTCTTCTCTGCTAACACTATTATCTTCCAAAAAGTTCTAATTCACGCATACACATCGCACATGGTATATTCGAAATCCCTAAGAAACCTTTAATGTACTAGTCAGACTGCCCATTCCAAATTGTATTAAGATCTGGCTATTGAGATTCCTAATTGAAATATTCTTAACAATTTCCATCAATATTGGACTAGTAGGCTTGCACAAGGTAGTGCGAACTCTCCAATTAGAGGAGATAATATCCTTTATAAGTCTATAGTCTTCTGCTTCTAAAAAGAAAGTCACCACTCTACACTAAATTATTTTCGTTCTTTTAACGCCATTTTCAATTTTCACACATGCACAACTCACACTGTATAATCAAAGATGCTTATAGGTATATATATCTTATGGAATGTTCAATGCACGATTCTGAATATCCAAATTTCATCAAAATCACGTTTGCGCATGAGCGAGACTTACCGCATATAAGAAAGAGCGAAAATTTTCACAAAACTATGCACTACTCGACCCAAATATCTATACCAATTTTCGATAACAACGCACAATTAGAACGCGAGATATGGAAAGTGTACTATTTATGTGGAAAAGCTGAATTTCGTATTTACGGCCTAAACTGAAAGCCATACCAAATTTCATTCGGATAAGAATTCTAGAAGTTTAAGGCTGTTACAAGTATGTGCGGACGCACAAAACCAAAGTTGTTCAGAATGGTCTGAGATGCATTTTGGAAATTTTTTCATCCCAATCTGATCACAATATTTCCTCTGCATTTGATAAACTCAGAAGCAAAATATTAATATTTTAGACTTACCCCTGATAAAAAGACACAAAGATGCACTCAATGCTCTATAAACAACCAAATTAAATACACCTAATGATCCAGAGAAGGTATATATTTTCGGAATCTTCCCTGTAGTTTTTGCATTCTTTAAATTTGTTGGGCCTGTGACAAACCTTCCATGTCGTAATACAGAAAATGGAGAATTTGAGTTTCTTGGCATAGAACCACCTTGAAGTTCCACTTCTACACTAGCTGGTAATAATGTACGTATTAAATATTGATAGAGGGTTTGCATATCACTTGGTTCCAGGCCACTCCTAAATATTCATATTGAAAAAATTTAAATCTAAATTTGAATCAATACTCACCAAATCAAATGATCATTGTACAGAAATGCTGAATACTCAACAATTGGAAAATCACATTCTAATGCGCTTATTAAACATTGCACCTTTAGGAAGGTCAATTTATCTAGCGGTAGATATTGAATACCACAAAAAATATTTAATATATCTGCATGAGCCAGTTTCATATTTTTGAAATACTGAAAAAAGAAATTTTATTCAGACAAAAATATCGATATTTACTACAGGGTCTTTATAAATGACTGTCACATCATATTATGCTTTTGAAATATTTTTTACCGCTTTTTACTAATACTGGAAACTATGCTATACCAACAAGTTTCTAAAATTAAAGCTATATGATACTGACCGCTGAATAAAAATTTGCTAATCTTGTCTTTAGAACTTCAACACCATCCTTTTGTAACGTGGATTGAAACGTATTCCAGAATAATCTATACATTGCATATGCATGCCTCAAAACAGATTCATAAACTTTATCCTGAATTTCCTCCTCTAAATATTCACATATCATAGCTCCATCTTTCATTTTGGTTAAGGTAGGTATCTCTAGAATCTGCAAATTGAATTATAGAAAATATATTGGAGAACAGTAAAATAGTGTAATTTGTATAAATGAATACACCTTAATAATTTTCTACATATTGATTAATTATCAACTGAATGTTAGATAGTGCTTGCTAATTAGAACTACACTATCCAATTTGTTGAGTGGAACATTTAAAATCTCAATATTCAAAAAATACACAAATTTCTCAATAAGTGAAATTATTACCATAACCATCCAAAAATCTTTTTCGACTTCTAGAATTAACTGCCTTGTTTTTTGAGTGTGCAAGCTTGTTATATCAGAATTCACCTTAAAAGTCCTAAAACAAATATTTTTGAAATTGTTACAATATCTTTATATTATATATGCATATATTTTCTTTATTAGGAAAATTAGGTATTCATGAAATAAATTTCCAAAATGATTATAAAATTTCATGGATATCTGTTACACAAAATTAATAAGCTAAGATTCTCATAAATATTGAATATCATAAATGAAAACATAGAAGAAAGGATGCTGCATTTTTAATCTATAATCTGCATTATCCAGTAATAAAAAATGATAGAGCATCAATTCAGAGAATTATGCACCTGGCTATTTTCTCTATTCTCAAGATCTAAAATAAAATCTGTATTTCTTCAGAAGAAATGAAACCATTTCTGAACAAGATATCTTTTTTTTTAAATACATAGTTAGGGATCAAATTTTAAAGGACAAACTTTTTGGTTTAATTTCTTTGCAAAATATTGTTGGCAGCAGTAAAGTTTAAAGTTTGGAAAGACATTATATATTTATGTAGATGTTAGGCAAATTATTTTCAATATTACCCTGTGAAATTAAGTATTCCTTCAACCAATCCTACATTTTTAATCTGTACCTCACAATGATCAGTGACTGGATGATAGTAAAAAATTTTATTCAACTCCTGAAAAACAAGGAATAGAAAAAAAATATTTCCTATTAATGAAAAACTAATACCTCCCCTTCTTTGATTCCAAAAGTTGGATTGAAAACGAAAAAATTCTTTAAACTAGTTTCAGTCTTAGCACCCATTTTGGACAAATTACATTAAGATGATATTCTTAAATTCAATTTTTTTATTTACATTATTTCCTGGTAATTAAAATTACCACATATCTGATTCATAAGTTAGGTTAACATTTTGTTTGACTCCTATCAAATTGACATTTTTGATAAATTTATGAACTTTTGAACTATGTATCATCAGGCCTACTGGACAAGGTTGCTATTCTTCGTTTTCCTTCTCGGACAACTGAACCTTGGACAGTAGAATCTAGATTCTAGAATCTTTATTCACGTTCGATAATTCGTACGAGATTTTTTAACGGAAAGTCCTAGAATTCATTTTAAACTCCGCAGCATTAAAATATTCTTTCTTATGAGTTCCAATTATTTTACAATTTTTTTGAAAGAGAATTTATAGGAAAGTTTGTACATAGGTACTTTCGACAAAAAAAATACCTATCCCATTCTGAATATGTAGCAAGTGACTGGGGGTCATCGGTATCAATCTTCAACAGCAGGTGGGTTTGGCGAGCATCCTGTTTGGCGGATATGAAAGAAAAAGATGCAAAAATGATTGTAACCCTGCAAAATATTGCTAGAGCTGTGTTAGCCTTAGCGCTCTTCTATTTAAATCACAGATTAGCCTATCTTCTAAATTTACCAATTGAGAGAATGAATGATATTGTAAACAATTTGAATTTTTTAACGGATTGCTGGTGTTGGCGAGTGCCAAGTAGCCAGAACTATGTTCGAAAATATACAGCGCAAAAAGAAATTATTTTTTCATTGAATTTCAATGGCAGTAGTTTTATCGACATGGACACTGAGAATTCTCCAATTTCATTTAATGAAATTGGAAATGAATTGAATTAGAACTTCAAACATAATTTACTATTTAAATAAACAAAGGAAAGGTTTACCCAAAAAAAACTTGCAAAATTTTTTGATTTCTTATTCAACGTTTTCTATCCTGACCCCTAATCCTCTGTGAGCTCTCTTAGTAGAGATAAAGACTAGAGGTAACTTAGGACTTGTAGATACGATTTAGTGGAACCGGTTTTGCCGCTATTATAGCCTGCTTTTTCATAAATTTATAACAATCCGTAGAGTGTTACAGTAACATAATCAAATTGAAATAAAATTTACACTTCAGCGTTATCTTTCCTCAACATTTTCATTTTTGATTCATTTCATCATCTTTCTTTTTACTCGAGAAACACCATTTTATAGCATAATATGATTTCATGGAAGATGAAGATCCAAAATTAACATTGAAAAAACGAAGCACACTAAAAAGAAACAAAGTTAAACATAAATGTCAGTAGCGAGTTTTTCCATCTCTGGCACGAATAACTTTCTGGAAACGTTGACCTATGCTTAAAATAAGAGACTTTATGCCATTTTGGACCAGGTCTTCCCTAATTGCAATCTGCAGTCTATGCGGTACGATTCTCAATGGGATTTAAATCCGAGCTCCGAACTGGCCATACCCTGGTCACTATACCGACTTCCTCTAAATAATTAGGCGTTAGGCCTGACATATTCCATCAACAAAAATCCCTGCCCTATATATGGCGCAAATTGCATTAAATGTGGTTCAAATCAAACATGAAATACTGCAATTTTTTTCGACATTAATTATTATAATTTCCTTTTTTTAATTTCAATTATTGACAAATTGTGTATTATTGTAGAACTAATTTCAAGTGTAAATAAAGGAGTAGGTAAATCGCAGATGTGACCTTGTGAAATTGGGTAGGAAAATCATAATATTGAAATGCCTCTTCTATATCTAATATATTAATTTTATTCTCAATATATCATGTCATTAATTTACATTCATTTTTAATGTACATAAGTAAAGGGTACAACACTCCAAACAATATGAATCTGAATCAAAAAGAGATGAAAAGAATTATTCCGGCGTCAGATCAGCGTTGTTCATAACAAATCTTGGATATCCCAAGTCACGCATTCTCTCCATTGCAATCCATTCCAGTAGAAAGCTGTGAAATGAGGAAAAATTTAATATCAGATATACAACTCTTTTGTTCATGACAAAAAATGGAAAATGAAATTCTTGCACCATTACGATATGAGTTCAATTGAAACTTTGCGTATTCAAAATGATCATCTTTACGTACAATGAGGCAGAGGATAGTTTAGATAAATGAAAAACGTAGTTAGATGCATATACTCCAGTACTGAAGATTTTGAGAAAATCATTCTTAATTAAAAAAAATTAATGATGAGATATCTATCGAATAATTGGAACTGAAAAACAGTTCATTGCTTTATTACAATTTATTCCATCATGAAAAAAATTGTTACCTAATCAGCCAGAAATTGAATGAGCGAAAAATAGGTATACTTCCTGAAAAATATTCAAATTGAATTTCCACAACTTTCATACAATAGTAGGTATAAATTCCCTTCAAACTATCCGGTCGTAATCTTGGCCATTTCAACATCAATGATTTTCTTGGCCAACACTTCTAAAGGGGTATTCAGTAGTAGGGACTCACTTTTTCTCGGATTAGTACAATTTATTGTAGAAAACATTTGGAAAGCACTCTCACGATTTCAGGATTTTTTGAGCACACGTCATTCATTTTTACTCTCATATAGGTATCGGGTGTTTTTTGAAGAGCCTGAGAACTTCAAATAATAATACAATAATCGCATTTGCCGATTGTGCAAACTTTCAAGTGAAATATTTGATTTTATGCACGACTGTAGCATAACAGTTTTTACTTAAAATCTCCATACTAGGTATGCCTTTTCTATTTGATGTTCTTGTGTTATCTTTCGACATGTAACCGTTTTTTTAGCCTTTGAAGAAGAAGGGAAGAACCTTCGAAACGTTGGCTTAGTTGGAATTTTTGATAATAATTCGTCCAAGTTCCAGTTAACCTTTTATTTGATTTTACGTTTCAATATTTTTAAATATTGTTATTTTCGTATTAACACAAGCTTCTGATTTAGCGATCAAAAACAGAACAAAAAAAACAAAACCTGATCCGAGGATAATATGGAACTTTCTTCGAAAGTTATTCAGGCGGCTTAGCAAAGGCGGTTTGGAGATTTTTATTGCAGAGAATGTTGACAAACACAGAGGGGCGGAACAAAACCTTATTCTTAAGAATCAATGTTGAAATATAAGAAGGCGGACAGCAAACTAAGCGGAATTGCCACCCCTCAAATGAAGCGCTTGAAACGGTCGCTTCACTGTTTCACCCCTAACGCCGGCCCTGGTCCTTGTTTAAGAAGCTGACTCAACTGAGTCCTTAACAAATGCGAAATGAAAATTTTAGAGGAGGCTGCAAGGTGTAATATTCTATTAATCACTGCATAACTGGTCTCCTCTTTTAAGATCATTTTTCAAACACAGAAAAGTATTCGTAATCCAACTAAACGGCTTGACTCTTCAAAATTAAAAATTCGTATCATACTGACCTACGCTGTACGTGCTACGTGAGAGTTTTGTTTAATCACGTTAGGTACCCTAATTCTTCGAATAGGATGTGTTGCAGATTAATCTTCTATTCCGACATCAGTTCAATGCGAAAACGTTTTTACGGAAAAAAATTGCATAGGTATTTTAGGTTTTCGATTCGTTCGAAAACCAATCTATGTTTTGGTAATGACAAATGAATTGGACATACATATTGGGATTGACTTTTCAAATGGAGAAGCATAGGATTTTTCACGATATATGTAGAATGAAATCAGAAAAAGACTCCTTAACATTTTCAGTTCTCAGACAATTTGTGTCAATGTCGAAATTCAAGATTGAAACCTTGACAAACTTCCTGAAATTCAAGTGTTTCGATTGAGAAGTATAAAAATGTGTCTCAAAACTTATATTAAAAAGTACCTCGATTTCTAAATTATCATTTGACGTAGCGATATTATTACGGAAGGGTCCAGGGCCGGCGTTAGGGATGAAACAGTGAAGCCACCGTTTTGGCGCCTCTACTTGAGGGGCGGCAATTCGGCCCAGTTTGCTGGTCACTTTTTCATATTTCATCCTTGATTCTTAAACAACAACATAGGGTTGTTCAGCTCCGCTGCATTTGTCGACTTTCCTGCAATAAAAATGTCCAAAAACCGCTTCTACTAACCCGCCTGTATAGTATAGTAACCCAACTAATGTAAACAGAAAAAATCCTCATTGAAAGACGGATAAAATCATTTTGTATTTCATAAAGATGAAAAATAACACTACTTTCGCTTTCGAATTAGGAATTGACAGTCGATATTTACACATTAAACATAATGGAAAATTCCTACGACTTTGCATTCGAAACTATAGTTATTGTTAAATCCCAAATGTTTTCAGCGGAACACATGTTTGTAATCCCAATTAGTTGTGAAAGCCTTACTGAAACTTTGCATGCTCTAACTAAGCTTTACCGCCGAGTTACTAGTTTATCGTATATATATAATTCCGTAACAATGAAGTTGATATATAAACTAACAGTTGAGCCTCGTTAAAAAATTTGTGGTGACTGCGTTATCAGAATTATGAAAATAGAAAATTCAAGCTTGATATCGAAAAAAAGTTGAGAAAAAAAGCACTGAATTGACGAATGAATGATGAGCGTTCAAAAGTTTCTGACTTTCCGAAAGCGCTTTCTTTTTCCTTAATTTTTAGAGAAAAATTTAACCGAACTAAAACAAATTTCCTAATATATACTAAAAACATTGAAACGAATCAAGTTCATTATTTTATAGAAATGAACAAGTTTCTAAAAAGAGCTCAATATTGAGTAAAAAGATCTATTTACTCTTTCTACAGTAGTGGAGAAAGCGGGACGAAAGTAATCTTGCCAAAGTAAAATCCATGATTGGAGCAACATCATGTAGTAAATTGAATTCGCCAGCAAACTTCTGTTGCATACTGAAAGGTTTCCATCAAACGTGAAATATTTCAACTGAGAGATGGGCAATATTCACTTTGTACTTCAACCCCTAGACTAAAGGAAATTTATTGGATTTCTTAGATGTGAGTACATGAATATACCGTATGTTCTATCATCCGAATGACAAACTTTTATATTTCATCAACATTCTAAATTTTGTTTTATCATTATATCATGTCTGGTTCAAGCGAGTGTTTAATTAAATACCCTTGAAAAATTGGTAACCCACAATATTTGAAAGTATTGATAGAATTCCTTCAATCTAAAACATTAAAAAAATGCATTAAGAATTTTGTTTTGAATTTCTCTACAATGGAAGTAAATTATCTATGACTTTGGTTATACCGAAAAAAAAAATACTGCTCATGGCCTTAACATAACTGTACTCATAGCATTTCCTTGCTCAGGGGTGGATCCATAATCAAGGTGTGATTTGTCGAATTTTTAACTGATTTAATATCATTCATCCTTGAATATATAAAAAATGGTGCTTTAACTTATTTTGCATAATAATTGAGTATTCCAATTCTCACTTTGGATTACCTCTACATGGTTTTTTTTGTGTGTGTGAAAAATGAAAAAAGAAACATTGCTCCAGTACTATAGATACTTTTCGGTTTCTTGTAGTTTGTCGATTTCGAGGGAAGAATTTCAAATAATTCTCTATTGATCCTCATGAAAATCCAAATTATTATGAAGATCCAGTTAGTTCCTAAGCAGTGGTGAATAAATAAATTATGTTTTGTACTTATTTACTCAATCTGTAGCCATGATTAATAAATATTCGATAAACAGTTATAATCATAAAAAAGGACTACAAGAAACAAACTGTACCTTTAAACAAAGCTTTATGTTAATAGGACTTTTTTCTTAAAATTATCCAAGGAGTCTCTCATTTTCCTTTGTACCTTCAATTTAGGAACAGCCTGTATATTGAAGCGAAAATCTGGATTCGTCAGTATTTTTCTCATTTCTAGTTCATAAAACAAAGATTATGATGCAATCATGATGAAAAAGCCTTTGATTTATCAGGAATTTTTAATTCAAATTCTTCCACAATTCTCAAATGCCCAATGAGCATCTTGAATCTGTTTTCGATAAGTCGGGGATTTCTGTGGGGCCACCATAACTCTAAGAATTAATTGCAAGAGATTAAATTCAGATCAAAGGGTTCCCTTTCTGAATTTCAATTCCTAACAGCACTCATCCAGATATTACATGTTCAACAGGAATGATAAAAAATCCCAGACAATCTCATAATCTTTGTCACCAATTAGAGTTAAGATGGAACACCATCACGTGGTTGTTCAGTTCAAAACCAAATCAGAGATATTATTTCTTCTTACAAATCACCGATTTTTATGAGGTTTTCATATAATTTCCTTAAACAAAAAACTACACGGAAGAAATTCAATATTTTCAATTTGTGAATGAAAAAAAAAATTAAAATTTTGGTAACTTTCCGTTTTTGGCAAAAAAATTGATGATATAGGTATACTTTGTACAAAGCAATGATATATTTTCAAAATATTCGTGAAAAAACCTACCAAAAATCATTAAAAAAGAGGTAATAGTATATTCTAAAACAAGTTGCAGAATGGACTTCTATTCCAACACGAATGCGAGCAAGTTTTCGAAAGCATGAGTGTTGGAATTGCCTTCTAGAACGAGTAGGTATTAGACTATATTTTCTATATTTCAGTCAAGTTTTGTGAATTATTGTCGAAATTCAATGAAAATTTCAGATTATACATCCTAGTGACTTTTGCATTGTATCTTGGCAGTTGGTGTGACTGTTACGAAAATTGACAGATTACGGAATTTGATTTTGAATTGTACGTTTCGAATTTTGAAATAAATTATTATTACGCATTAAATTCGTGAATTGTATCTGACATAATCGATTCATCACCACCAGAATCAAGAGAAATGAAAATAATGTAGCAAATCATTTCACTTTATCCTAATTATATTAGATATATTGAAAATTGAAGTGTGTTGTTGAAATTTGATAGGATCGGAAGTCAGTGTAGACAACAACAAAACGAAAAATATAACTGAGAAGAATGCTGTAATGAGTTCATTACAGCACTGTTTTTAGTACTGTAATGAACTCATTATGATACCAAAATCGAGAAAATTATATTTTCGTGAAAGTCGTCGTACAGTGCTGTCCTATACTCATTTTCTTCGAAAAAAGAAAGAAGATGAAGCGAATGTACTTCGTAGGTACACCGTACAAGGTTAGATCATTGCAGGTGCGCCAGAAGGGAAATGAATGGGTACCAAAGTTCGGCGAGGAGAACCACGTTGTGGTAATCCCTCTTAATTCCTCAATACTTACTCTTTTCTGAGTTGTCCGTTTGTCCTCTTTCCATAACCTCTTGCAGTCGATAGTACCATTTCATCGAATTTTCTGGTTCTCCTCTCTTTCATATCTTCCCCTCTTCTGAATTCTCTAGCCATTTCTTCATCTCTTCTGGCCTGCACGCTCGCTACATTAGTCCACACGATAATGATGAAAACGAGGAGAACATGATGTAGCGCCATGCTGAAAAAATTCACTCTCTTTATCTGTTTATTAATTTTAATCGCATTGGTACATTACTTTCGTATTTTACATATTTCACAATCAAGAAGAGACTAGAATCTAATTTTCTAGTTCTTCAAAGGTGTATGTCTCATAGCAAATAATAGCTATAATAGCTACCCCTCACTTTTTATTTTCAAATGGCACCCCCTATATATTGTCATTGAAAATTGCATGTCATTCTATTTGGAATACAACGATAGCACATACTTGGTATTTTTTTCAGTATTAACAACAAAAATATCAATATTTTGTGATTTATTTTACGTTATTTAATTATCCTTATAAAAATGAAATGCCTCCACCCATGTTCGTACAAACTTCACATAAGAGAAGTAGATGAATTTTAGTTTTAAAAAACTAATGTTTTTTATAACAAAAAACTAGCTTCAAATGTTTCTTCGTTTTTTGAATTGCATAGTAGGTATTTTGGTTGCAATTCATACTTCACAAAATGCTTATGTTTTTGTCGTTATTAATGAAAAATAAAAAAAGTATGTGCTATCGTTGTATTCCAAATAGAATAACACGCAATTTTCACTGAAAATATACAGGGGGTGCCACTTGAAAATAAAAAGTAAGGGATAGCTACCACAGGGTTGTCAAATGTGAAAAGCTTTTTATACATCATTGGGAAGATACTTTGATGTTATTCAAAGCAAAATTTTTTATTATCTTGTCGAATAAGCTAGATATTGCCTGTATATAACTTGAGTCACCGGGTAAAGTTTATCAGGAAAAAATTGAGAATATTTGATCCTGGTGTCATTTGTTTTGAAATTTCAAAGTTGGCACGAAATCGTGGAGGAAAAACTACTCTTATCAATTAATCTTCAAATTAATTTGAATGAGATATGATAACTTCAAACTTAATTATCAAAAATTTTTCTATCTTCAATCTATGATGGCTAAGGATTTTCGGTCTCATCGTATGTTTTCATTTAAATTTGATTTTATTTTTGTGTAATTAATGGATTTTGTTCTTGAGCTCGAAAGATCAATTTTATAAAGCAATCGATTTTTTTCACAATTTCACTCCAATAATTCCAATAGTTTTCAAAAAAAGCTGTTCTGTCCGAGAGGATTAATAGTACATACAGGGTGGCCCAACGAAAACTTAACACCTCGATTTTCCGACTTACAAACGTTTCATTTCCAGGTAAAAGTACTCCCCTGATCTGAAAATGTAATACAATGCTTCTAATATATTCTACGAATTTGAAAGCTTCTACATTATGGCCAAATCCTGAGAACTACACTCAAGAATAGATATAAATTTTGGCGACCTAGGCCGGTAAAGTCACCTTTCCAAGCCGAAAACAGCCCAGGTTTTTCTCGAACGATTCCAAATATATATTATTGGGAATAATGAACCGATAATGAAACTTATACCGAATAGGAGAACGGTGAAAATTTCAATTAGAATGAAACTTTTTTTTCCCAAACGAATTTATTATTGGAAATAATACTCAACTTATCTTGTATCAAATTTGAAGATACTGAATTACTAAAACTAAGATTGGAATATACAGGGTTAGAACTATTCAGAGGGGCACTACAGGGATATCGAAAACCGTTAGATATACAGGGTGACTTAAATTAAAAAAAAATTTCGTTATTTAGGAATTAGTGTGTTGGTGTTAACAAATCCAAAATATCTCCAACGGTTCCCGATTTTTTTTTTCTGTATAACTCATTTGTTTTTGGAGATAACTTTAAGAAATTTGGTTTGTAGCCATTATCCAATATAGAGATTCTAATGGTGTCGTCAGATTTTTTCTGTTTTCCATTATTTCAGAGACGCGATAGTCATTTTTTTATGGACGCCATATTGATTTCTCTTATAAGGTGATATGGAAAAAAATCACGAATTCAACAATGTATCACACTCTACAAAAATATCGTGTCTAGGTACGCAAATTTGAAGAGTTGTTGTGTGAAATCATCACTTGACTATCGCATCTCTGAAACAATGGAAAACAAAAAAAAATAATCTGAAGACACCATTGGTATCTCTAGATTGGATTATGGCTATAAACCAAATTTCGTGCAGTTGTCTCCAAAAACAAATGAGTTATACAGAAAAAAGAAAAAAAACTCGAATTTCAGTTTTTCGAGATATCTCGGGAACACACCCATCCCTAAATAACGCAACTTTTGTGTAATTTAAGCCACCCTACCTTTCTAACAGTTTTAGATATCCCTGTGTTGGCCCTCCAAATAGTTCTAACCCAGTATATTGAAGGCATAAGTGTTCTAAGAGGAAAGAATTTTATACTATATACTCATACATCAAATATTCCGAATTTTCTTAATCCTTCTTGGAAAACTTTTTCCATTATTCAAATGCAAATGAGTTTTCGCTCAGTTTACACAGATCACAATTATAATTAGAAAATTGCTCAGTTGGAGCTTTGAGAGAGGACCTTGTCTTTTGGTGTCGAGTGGATTGAATAATGTTCTATAGGAATATACTAAAGCTGACAAGGAAATAACATGTAAGTTGGCATGACAAGAAGTACAGATGGCATTTCCGCGATTTAAATTATTTCCAAATTTCAGACTCATTGACAAGGAATACTCGGTCAAATTAATTAAATATCAGTTCAAGAACATTGAAGAAATGAGGAGAGCACCGACGTGAAGTCTAGAGCTTTTGAGATCTAGTTCGTTCATGAGTCAATTGCACCCTTGGAGATCACATACCTATACAGGGTGTTTCCTCAACATGCGGCAAAAATTCAGGGGGTTGTTCCTTGGACTATTCTAAGAATATTTTGTCCTTTGATGATTTTTGAAAAACCTATTTGTTTCGAAGATATAGGGGAAACAAAATTTCAGATAATAACATTTTATTATGAAAAATTACATGAAAATTCAACTCAACCTACAAAAACTGTTGAAAATGACCACCTCTAGCCAGCATACAAGCATCCAATCTTCTCCTCATTGACTGCCGAACCCTTTCAAAAACACCAGGATCATTTCTTATTAAGTTACACCCAGCAATGATCCGATTTCGCAAGTCTTCCACATTTTCTACTGGAGTGGTATAAACTAATGATTTTACCATCTGCACTTATCAATTTTTAGTCAAAAAACTGGCCGTTTTTAGTAATTGGAATGTTGTTAAACAAATTTAAAAATAAATTGTACCTACTTAGTAAACACAGTGCGGTACGCATTTTTATTTAAACTATTATTAATTTTAAAAATATGAAAAATGTTGTTCGCCCTGTATCTTCGAAACAAAGAGGTTTTTCAAAAATCATCCAAGAACAAAACATGCTTAAAATAGTCCAAGGAACAACCCCCTGAATTTTTGCCGCATGTTTAGGAAACACCCTGTATATAAATATACAGGGTTAGAACTACACTGTTTTAGTTTTTTCGAGACATCTCGAGAACCATTGGAGATACCTATTTCGGATCTGTTAACACCACCACACTAACCTCTAAATAACGCAATTTTTTGTCATTTAAGTCACCCTGTATTTTTAACGGTTTTCGATATCCCTGTAGTGCCCCTCTAAATAGTTCTAATCCTGTATATAGTTTTTTGTCTAATCATCTTTGTGTCACTTCATCTTATTTTGGCAGAAATAAAATTGTTATACTTTTAATTAGTTTTTTTCAATCTCAAGATCAATAGAGACATAGACAATAATACCAAATTTCAGATAAATATATATTGTAAAAAAATTTTCGGTGTTCATATAATATAACAATTTCAAGATTATTACAAAATTTCAAACTGATCACGTTATAAGAATTATAAAAAATTCAAGAAAAATATTCGAGATGATAGCACCATCAGAATCGCAGAAAATTCAAGCAGAATACCTAAAAATAAATTTTTATTTCAGTAACAACAGTTGAGATTTTACAAATAAATATAAAAACAATAATTGTTAATTTAGAACGACAGAAATGAGGATAATAAGAAGAATACATGGAAAGACTTTACTGGGCAGGGTGAGAAACGAGGAACTAAGGGAACGAAGCGGGATTCAAGACGTGGGAAAGTTTGTGAAGCAGAGGAGAAAATACTGGAAAAGCACATAGAGGATGCCGGACAACAGACTGGTAAAAGGAGCAAGACAGAACAAACCCACGAGGAAGAGAACCCAGGGAAGACCACCGAAACGTTGGAAAGAATGCTGGACGTCTACGTCGGAAGAGGCTGACTAATTATTAACAGGCAGACGCCTACCTATATGAACTACCAGCTCATATAAGGAAGAAGAAGAAGAAGAATTTTGCTCGAAACGTTATCAGAATCATGGAAAATTCAAGCGGAACATAAAAAGAAAAATTAGGAAAGCACTGTTGTGGATTCATGTGCTTATTCCACCCTTGAATAAACCTTTATACAGTGTTGTGGTCACCAAGGGTGCAGTTGGCCAATAAATGAAGGAGAGCTCAAGGACTCCTGACTTTCCGTCAGTTTCCCGGTTTAAATCTCATTCCATTATTCCTTTCAATGATAAATTTGCCCTGAGTATAAAGAATGTAGTCTCTCAGAGTATCTTTTTACTGAATATTTTCTCAAACGTATGAGAAAATTACAGAATCGTTTGGAGTTCTTACTCCAAACGATTCTTAGCTATAAAAACAAAAATATTTTATTTGAAGTTGGATTAAAATTGGATATAAGATCATGAGAGAAGAATTATTCATGAGCTGGGTGTAACGAGGGCATAATTATTGTTCTAACTCTTGCAAATTCCCAGAAATGTTTTGTTTAGCGAGACATTCTCCAGAAGGAAAATATTGAGATCAGATAATGGAATTCTTTCCACATTAAATCCAGACTGCAAATTGCGATGCATTTTCGATGTGGACGAAATGTAGTTTCTTGTCAAAGTTGATTCTGAAAAATTATTTTCTCTATTTCAGTATCGTAATGAGTTCATAACAGTTCTAAAAACAGTGCTGTATTTAACTCATTACAGCATCATTTTCAGTTATATTTTTCGTTTTGTGGTTGTCCATACTTATACTGACTTCAAATCCTATCGAATTTCAACAAATGTCAATAATTGTCAATATAACATAATTTGGATATAGTGAATTGATTTGCAACATCATTCGCAAAATCTCTCGATTCTGGTGGTGTTAAATCGACTTCGTCAGACATAATTCACGAATTTAATGCGTAATTGTAAATTTTTTCAAAATTCGAAACGTACTATTCATATTCAAATTCTGAATCCGTCAATTCTCGTAAGAGTCACACCAACTGCCAAGATACAATACAAAAGTCACTAGGATATATAATCTGAATTTTTCATTGAATTTCGACAACATTTCACAAAACTTGGCTGAAATAGAGAAAATATCGTCTAATACTCGTTGCAGAAAACTCATGCGTTCGAAAACTCGCTCTTTCGTCGCTCGTTTTTGAATTTCGCATTCTTGTTGGAAGAGGAGCCCATTTTGCAACTTGTTTTAGAATATACTAATACAGGATGACCCGAGAGTAACTGTACATACTCTAACAAGAGGTAGAGTAAGACTATGTGAGTAAGGATTGAATGCGAAAATAGTTATTTATAATACAAGTGCAGAAGGCATTGGTATTCTTCCACGAGTTCAAAATTCAAAAACGAGCCACGAAGTGGCGAGTTTTGGAATGAACGAGTGGTAGAATGAGCCTTCTGTACGAGTATTATACATTATTTTCTCTAATTCATTGCATTTTCATTGAAATTAATGAAATATTTCCATAAATATAATTAAGTGATTTTTGCATTGAAAAATGTTGGTTGGCAGAACTGATTTCTTTAAAGCAAATTGATGAATTGACAGATGAAGCCGTGGCGGAAAGTTGGGAGTACGATTTTGTTCTACAAGATGTGGAAGAATGAACGGAATAACCACGCAACAACGCAATAACCATTGAATTAGAGAAATGTATTTCTGCCTTTCCTAAGAAAGGGTGAGTTTGCCTATTCGTGAAAATAAAGAAACCATAATCAGAACCAAACTCATCAACCCAACGGAATTTATTGAAACTTCGGATGTAATTGACACATGCCGACATATTAATTTTTTTCAATATTCCTCATTATTTCTCATTTGAAGTGTTCAGGTGAAAAATATCACTTGGGTTCTTGAATTTGGCAATATGCCGACCACTTCTCTTTTGATATAATATGCCAAATTTTTCGCATGAAGTACATCCTCTGATCAAAATTTATAATTTTTTTCAAGAATAAAATTAGTAAATTTCAAAAATATTGGGTCTTTCTGCCATGAACTGGGCACCCAAAGAAAATTCTGTACTTGCTGAAACTTCTTGCAATCCTCAGTACATTTTCCGAAAAGTATTCTGTGATTGAGAGGGTATCAAATCAGGAAAACTTGATTAATTTCTTCATGTGTAAGATACATAGCTAATTTCTTCTATAACTCACTTTATTGATGAACTACACACAACATGCAATTTCATTGAAATCTAATCGTTAGGTTCTGTGATATCTAATTTCACAAAAGAAAAATTATTCCATTGATACGCTTCTCGCGAAATTTCGCTTGAATATTTGTTTTGTTATTCTGCAAATGATTTCTAAATTTCAGTTCAATTAGATGAGTAGTTTTTGAGTTATTGAGATACCAATATTGAATATGGGTATTTAACCATCTAGGGAGATATTTTGACCCTGAACCTTCCCTGAAAATTTCAAGCCTTTAGCACATTCTGTTCCTGAGTTATATGTGCATACGCCCTCTGGCGGACGGTCAGATTTGATTGTCACCTTGAATTCTTCATCAGTTATCCGAATCGAATCGTTTGAGATCGTTCTCGTCTAGAAATTCTAAAATTACAGGAATTTGGACATGGAGCGCTCAAAAATGTTAATATGTTAATGATCGAGTCACCTATGAAAATGATAAAACAAGTTTGAATAAGTAATAAAGATTTTGTGATTCATTGATCCTGTATGTACATTGAGTTTAGTATGAATCGAGATATTGAAGGTTAAGTGAAGCTAAATTTGTTGTTGTTCAAAAAATCGGTTTCGTGTACTGTGTTTTTATGAGAAAATATACTGTGCACGCAAAGGTCGACAACAATGCTTAAAAGGTGCTCCAAAGAAAGAAATTTATCTATAAGAAAGAAGCGAAGTCGAGGTCTATTTCGAAAGCAAATACGAATGTTTCTACAGACAGATAAGGTATTGAGGAGTAAGAGAGAAGTTGGAGAACATGCATCACTCTTGAAGGAGACTGTTAACGAATAGGTTCGGATTTTCAAGAAAAAATGTGTTTTTAATGGTTATACGCGGAACTTATTAAGTGAAATGTTATATGACGAAAACAAGTGTCATAGACTAAAGACTATCGTGTTTTGAAGTTTTCTCGTCAACTGAATTAAATCTGAAGAGCAAAATAGCGAATAATCTCAGCTGTATCAACCAATCGCCTTACTAAAAGTTGTCTTGGCATAATTAATGTTGATTTTACAAACTCATTTGGGCTCCTCAAATATAGTCGCAAAATTATTGTTGATGTGATTATTGTTGATTATTGTTTGAGGTATTTAAAAGTTATATGATCCGTTTCATATTATAGATATTTTTTAATTCAACTAATGCCCTTTATACCTATTCAAATATATTTCATCTTAATGTGTGCTGAGAGAACAGCATCTCATTTGAATCACACAAATGAATAGTTAGAGCTAGATCATAGGGGCACATACGCAAATAATTACAATTTCAGGAATTGTTTACTGAAATCTTAATTTCCTTCATCTTCTATTTGCTCGAGACATAACACAGAAATTATACCGGGTGTTTCCAAATTAGACGCGAACCTTGAAGGATTTGTTAGTATCACTGATTTGCTGTCGATTGAGCCATATTTATTGATAACCGAAACTCAACAGTTTCCGAGATATTTGAGTTATTGTGTTTTTCAAAAAATTTCTCAACTTACTTCATTTTTCGTCAATTTTTTTCTACGTTGACCAAGTGCAATTTGAATTTTGGATCATTTTCATCAGAAAAGGGTATAATATGTATAAAAAAGCAAATCTATCTTGTATTAGATGTTGAATAAAAATAAGTATTATGTTGGTATATGAGCAAAAGAATAGTAAATTTCTAATATGAATTTGCCTGCAACTTTCAAAGTCCAGAATTCATGTATGACAAAATTATTTTGAAAACTTGCCAACTTCCTTATTTATTTCCTAAAAGAATTTAGTTAGAATGCAAGCACTAGTGCGGGAAAGTAATGAAATAATTTTTTTTTATTGCAATTAAACTCAAAATTTCAGTAGAAAAAGTATTCATGAATTATGTTTGAAATGACCGCCACCATTCCTTATACAAGCTAGTGCCGTCTTTTTTATTTATTTAATTGTTACTTTTCGCATGAAATTTAGTCTCTATCTTCTCTTTGCTTCGTCTATTCTAACGTTGTTAGATCTGGACTTCTCGCTGGCCACGAAAATAAGCCAACGTTATAATCAAATTTGGTCAACGTAGAAAAAATTGACGAAAATTGAAGATGGTGAGAAATCTTCAAAAAAATCACAAGAACTCTCATATCTCATAAACTGTTGATTTCTGGTTATCACTAAATTTCATTCGAAATCGATAAGTGAAATAGAAATCACAAAAGTTGAATTGTTTAAATAACTGTATTCATTAATTCCCATCATGAAGACAATACTCTAATGAAGATTATACTTTAATTTTTTATCATTTGCGATCAGAAAAGAAAAATCTATAAATTCAAGTAAAAAATAAGAAGTTATGGATGTGTTCAGCGTTCGTGATGTCGCCCCTGCTTCATATTGAATTTTTCATATTCACATATTACTTTCAGTGTGGTGAATTTGCCTAATCCAACTCATTTCTTGTCAATTTCACTTTACATTACCGTGTGCCCTCTTTTGGGCAGAGAGTATATTGGAATTTTCACTGATCCTTATTTGATGGCTAATAATTTTCCAAGAAATCATTGGCGTATCAAAAAATGGATTTGGTGAAAAATGCCAACTAATAAAATCAACCCCTTCTTCGAAGGAACTATTGGAATCTGCAAATGGCAGTTGCTATCAGTGTCTGCGCTTCAGGGATGGACTCTTTTCCATTTGTTTATAATAATTTATTTTCAACTATGAAACGAATTATATATGTTTTTAAAAATACTCTCTCTATCGAGACAAAATATCTATTGGAAAAAGAATGCCATAAATCTAATGGAAGCTTTGTCACGGAAATATGAAAAAAATCATTTTCATTTCAATTATCTACTTTCTGTCAGGCAACCCAAAATACATCCTTCGAAGTGTCAAATTATGCTCTATGATTGTTAGCTTGGTCGGAGGAAAAAGTAAAGCCTTTTTTCCATACGATTTTGTTGTATAAACCTTCTCATAACAATAATGAACAGAACAAAAAAAGAATTATCCAATTTGGTGCGATCGTTTGAACGTGATGCTCTCACATAATATCCATAGATCCTCTTTTATATAGATAAATTTTTTAAGCGGTAACTAGATCTGAAAAAGTTATTCAGCAGAAATGATTTCAGTTATCAGTAACTGAAAAGACACAACATTCAGTTGGACTCCCACTATGGAAAACTAATATGTCGAATTCAATAACTGGAGGTGTTGTGAAAATCTGCTATTACTATCTGCCGACCCACGATAAAAATTCACAAGCCGCCACTGATTCAACCTGAAACAAAATCAATTTCTCCAAATTTATGGAAATCAATTTTGTTTTATTTCATTTGACAAAGAATTTCCATCCAAGTAATATAATGTCATATAATATCATAGATTTCTCACAATTATCTTTTTTCATCATTAAGAGAGAATGTTTTGAGGCAAATTGAAGTCGAATTAAATGTTTTTCATCGATAAAAGATGTTTTCAATAGCCTTTTCTTCCATTTATGTGTACGGATATTGATCATTAGGTATAAGCCGTTTAGTTCTGCTCTTTTCATTCATTCAAGGAATATAAAGAAATGAGTCCATTCATAATACTTCAAAATAAAAAACTGTTTTCAATATGGTCCAATCTAAGAATATATCTGATGACCATTTGTTCTGAATAAAAGAATAATCCTCCTACTTTCTATTCATTCTTTCTCGAATACCCAGGCAATTTATAACAAGAGGATATTATTTTTCTTGCCCTTTTGAATTCTTGAGCATTTCTATATGATATTCGAAACCTATCGATATCCAACCTCAGGATATGAACACACGAATTTCATTAGTGCATACATAATTTTTGGAAATTGCGCAATTTCACTTTAACAAATACAAAATTCAACAGAATTTTAAGCATCATAGAAGCTTGAATAGGCAGTTATCCAAATTTCAGTCAACGTTTAACAGTTTATTGAATTTTATTTTTTCAGTAGGTACATTTTTGATTTTTTCAAATATCAAATCTAATGTTTCACTCAGAGTATGAAAACGTACAGATCCAGAATGTTCAAATGCAGGCATTGTATAAAAATAACTTCATGCAATGATAAAGGTAAGACACATTACCCATCAATCTCATTTACATTGTTTTTCATTGAAAATATTATATGCATAGTCCATCCATAGATTCAAATTTTTTTACAAGATTTATCAGTACAAATGCTGTTATTATGTAGCTTTATTAAATCGAATTTTTCGATATCTCACTTGATCTAATAACTTTATATACACATTGAAATCTGATAGATAGATTCTGATGAATATTCGTTTCAATATTTTGTAACTGATTCCTAATTTTCAATTGAATAGTATAGGTACATATTTGATAGCCGTTCTCGGCACAAAATTCGAAAATTACACATACCTAATTGGCAAAATGAATTTTTCGGCAGTTTAAACAAGCTCTTAATTAATATAAACAAAAATAAATTTGTCTTCTCATCACTCTATGCACACAAAGTGTATCATAAATGATTGGAAATATTTCAACTATAAAATCTTGGACACAAAATCAGAATAATCGACCCAAATCACCTGAATAAAATGTGTATCTTTTCTGAGATGAAGGTTTTTTAAATTTATAAATCATTTGTGCCTCAAACAGTAACACTATTTGACGAATTATTTTAATTTTGACAATATATCATAAATTCTACTAAATTGTGCTCAATAAACGTTCCTCTCTCTCTCTCTTTCTCTCTCAGACTAAGTATTAGATTGCAATTATTACGCAAATTAAACTTAGTCCATATTATCAAAAAAACATGCCATTTTCCGAAATTCCTGGAAATATAAGGAATTAAAAACAAATTATGTATAATATGGTTATATTATTTTGGTTCTTAAAATGTTATTACCTGTACCTACAAAAAAACAAAATATCAAAAAGCAAATGAAAGAAACCCCTTAAACACCAGTTATGACATGGTCCAACTAGATAACCTATCATATTGACGAATTTTAATAAAAAGTGCATTAAGATTTTTTCATTTGATTTTTATATTTTGCGGAAATATTGCCCGTGAGAGGGATTAAGGATTTAGGGAGCATCAACTTGTCACTTGCCTCATGCCCTATTGCCGAATATGAAAATAATACGTCAAAATGTTGGCACAAATAATTCAATAATTTTGAAATAAAACACCCTGTATTTTAGGCAGAAGGGACATTTCTGATTTGGATTGAATCTTAATATTATGTGCTGCAGATTCTACAGTTGAAATATTTCCAAATATTTATGATACACCTGCGCTCTCTTTTCCATATAAAGAAGAAAATGAAGGATTTCGGGATCCTCATGTAAGTTAATAATTTCTTTGCTATCTCTTTGTCTCAAATTTCAAAGGTCCATGGACGGGGATGCAGCTGGAAAAACTCTTACGTTTGGATGAGATTGGAAATGTTTGTCCGACATTGTAACAGGATTCCTGTAAGTCCTTCAAGGTGAATACGTAATGTGTTGAGATTTCGTTCGATAAGTTCATTGAGCCGAAATATTTATACGTTACTATGAAAGGGATAAGCGTAAAACACTATAAGATGGATATCTTTAGATTATCGTTTTGTATACAGGATGTTCGAAAATATGAGGCAAAAATCCTATAGAAGTCATTTCTCATTGTCAGGTGATTATACGGTTACTATACAGGGTTTGAACTATTTAGAGGGGCACTGCAGGGATATCGAAAACCGTTTGAAATACAGGGTGCTTGAATTACAAAAAAAGTCACGTACAGGCTCACGCCTCTGTGATTATATGTTTATACCCTGTAGCTTACAGAATAAACTATATTATTATTATTTAAGACGCGATGGTCAATTTTTTTTCTTATTGGTCGTCATTATGAAGTGATAAAGAAAAATTACGAATTCAACGATGTATCACGCTCTACAAAAATGTCGAGTCTAGCTACGCAAATTTGAACTTCCTTCCTATCATCATGGAATTTACAGAAACAAAAGAATCAAATAAAAATACGCGAGTTGAAAAAAAAATGTTCTAGAAAGACTATATTAGCTACCTATATCTATAATAACGGGTAATCAAAAAAGTACAGTTTTATTTATAAAGTGTAACTTTTTTCTTTCATTAAATGAATACGAATTTGGCAAGAATTGTCAATAAGTGTCCATAGACAGACACTTCCATAAGTGCAAATTTAGCATCAAAATATATACAACATAATAATATTCGAGGGGGATTATTCTACTGAATATTTATCTATTCCATATTATTCTATTTGAAATTTTCCTTCGAAATTTTCATAATAAATTCTCACTTTTCAATGAAATGAAAATGTTGAGAAAAATTCGAACATAATTTTTTCAACGTAGGTATTAATTCAACAGAATATTTTGCTTCGAAATAATTTTACTTCAATTGCCACAGTATTGAGCGCATTAAGGAATATATTTTCTTGAAGATATTCTCAATTCATGTTTTAATTCTTTCATTCTAGAAGAAAAATGCATGCGGACTATGAACATTTCTATCATTTCACGATATTAAATTTTTGAGAAACTTTCGTTATTCTCCGTAATGATTTAGAATTTTCGTTTTACTTTTGACCTTCATTTTCATCTAACTGCCTAGATTGCCTTGTTCCCAAAAATACCTTCGTATAAAACGAAAACTGAAATTTATTGACGCTATTCAATTTATCATAACATAATCAAAGAAAACACAAATCAGTAATCGATCCCTATATGGTCTGTTCGCTTTTTGTTGGTTTTTCTTTCCATTCAACTCACATCCGTTTGAAGTATTTGTAGGTATTATATATTCATGAAAAACAATTACCGTCGAGAAATATTGATCATCACCAACATTCAGCAAAAAAAAATGGAAATGCTTGTTTGAGTTGATTAATAAGAAAAAAATGTATCAATCGAAGTCTATGATCGTATAATTTTATATCAGCGAAATCAAGAAACAAATATTTCAACTGATTAAAAAAAAAATCTTATGATAAAAACTGAAAAATGTATTAATTATCACTACATGCTTAGAATTTCATATTGTACAGTTATCTGTTATCAATTGGAAATGGGTCAACATAAAAGTAATTTTCTTCGATTACCACATAAATTCATCATCAAAAACGGCCGTCAAATACACACTCCTTATACGAATTCGAAAGAATATCAAATAACAGAGAAAGTTCAGTAGCGTAATAATTATTCACTAATTGTGAAATCGAAATCAAATTGGTGCTTCAACTTCTGAGATGTTATGTTAATTCTGGATGAATAATATTCATGTTATCTCACTCCAGTGATGTCTTTTATGATTAGTTTGTTTCAAGTCATTTTGGAGTTATTCTATCGGATCCAATTCAACTGGTAAAGTTTTTAGACTATAGAAGTCCACTCTATGCAATGTATATCGGGAGTATTATTCTGAAAAATGTATCAAACATGTGAGTAACATTGAAAAATTCTTGAAAATCGCTGACTTGAGGTCAACTTTTGAGCACTCGTTCATTCATGGACCAATTGCGTACTTGAAGACGACTTTCCTGAAATTCGATTGATCGATATTCTCCTCGAATTTTCTATATTTCTGACAAAACAATCAATAAAAATTTTTTAACTAAACTTGAAATTATCATTTCATTGCTCTGATCTGTTGTCACTGAAATATAGACTTTTTTTCGATATTATTCTCGCAATTTCTTCTGTTCTGAATATGCAATTAACATAGAATTTTCCAGTAAACTTAAAATTGTTAGGTATTCTAGGTAAATCCAGATGCAAAATTTTATTACCATCGAATTATAAGGAAAATATATTTTTGTTGACATCTTGAAGTTGATTTTTTTTAAATAAATTTTTGTGGTTGTAACATCTTAGTGACTTTTGAAATATTTTTAATTCGCTTATCGCGGGTTTGGTAACTGAGAGTTAACAAAATTTGAATAAGAATCGATTATGCACAATTTATCAGTTATCACTGTCAATTTCGAAATTATATCCTATAAACTTCGGACACCAATACGATGTTAAATCATTTAAGAAAACTGTACCTATTTACGAGAGTGTTTGACCATCACGACGAAGAATCCGTCTAAGAAAAAATCAACGATTCCCAAATAGGTGTCTTCACATAATGTAAAGAAATATTCATTTTTGCCCTCACTGTTTGAAGTTATTACTTCCAAAACATCTTAAATACAGCAAAATACCGCCAAATTCGAATGAAAGGAGATGTAAGGCGCCCAGACCATCGAATAAAATAGAGTTAATAAAACTAGGAACAAATATTATAGTTCGTTCTATAGCCACCCCATCTTAGGAGAATAGTTTCAAATGAAGCAATTGAATTTCCCAGTTCTGACATAACGTTCTTCAAGTTTAATTCTCTCATACATTGGTTTTCGTGAGTTTTCGATGTTCAGATTACGAACAAAATTCAATTCCATCGGAACAATCGTCAACTGAACCAGAAACACTGATGTTCTGTTATTGCGTCAATGCTTACTTTGAGCTAGACCAGGACAAAAAAAAACAGAGAAGAGAATTTTCGCAGGTAATTCTCCAAAGTGATATTTCACGTTCTCTGGCATATTTGCCAATATAAAAGGTGAATTAGGATTGCTACAAATTTCTACACTTTTTTAGTCACTAGTTTAATCTAATGAAGAATCTCGAAACGAAAGATCTTTTTTTCATATGGACATTTTAATTGGAATATATGAAAACAAGTGGAATGCAATAATGGATTCGAAATTGAAAATATTCAGCATCGAGCAAGGGTTGCAGAATGGCGAATGCTATACCTGTATTCAGTAAAATAAGAAAAAATGATGGAATTTCCGTAGTTTATACCTTTTCAAATTCAAGTTCAGACTAATCACATTCATTGCGAGATCAAACAATTCAAAATGGTTAACACAATCAAGTTGGGGATCAATCGAGTACCTACACATTCAAATTGGGAATAAGCAATTTCATATCAAGAAATGACATTTACAATTGAATTTTATACTTCAAAAAAATTATCAAATAACGTAGGTGCCGATCTCTTCAATCTCTATTATTATTGTAAACAACGCTTATAAATTATGTGACCAGAACATATACAGGGTGTTTCCGAAATAGACGAGAACTCTGAAGGAGGTTTCAATATCACTCATTTGTTGTTGATGATATTTATTGATAACCGAAAATCAACAGGTTTTTGTGTTTTTTGAAAAATGCCTCCCCTTACTTCATTTTTGGTCAATTTTTTCAACGTTGACCAAGTTTGATTTAAATTTTGGATTATATGCATCAAAAAAGGATATGATATGTATGAAAAAAGCAAACCTATACTGTATTCGATGTTGAATAAGAATCAGTTTGATTTGAAATGTTGGAATATGAAGGAAAGATAGTAAACTTTTTATATAAATTTGCCTGGAACTTTCGAATTCTACAATATATGTATGACAAAATTCCTTCTTTATTTCCTAAAAAAGTTTTCTTTGGAATGCAGGCACTAGTTTTGTTTCAGCCGCTGTCCATGAAAATAATCCAAAATTATGATGTGAGGTGAGAAATGTTTTGAAAATCACAAGAACTCAAATATCTCGTAAACTGTTGATTTTGAGTTATCACTAAATTCGGCTCAAACGACAGGAAATGAGTCGTACGAACACGTCCTCCAAGGTTCACGTCTAATTTGGAAGCACCCTGTATTATTCGACAATTCTTTTGAAGTATCAACTTAAAATAACAATGTCATTTCACAATACAACATTGTTTAGTTCGAATTTGAATGTGTTTATGCCCAATTTGAATGTTCTTACCATCTTGAAGTTGTTCATTCTCATTTTGAAGATGTTCAATTTCAAATTGATTGTGATTAGTCTCAATTCGAAGTTGAAAAGATAAAGTTACTTTTTCACCTGACGTTTCGCTCAGAAACCTCAGAAAGATGCTTACCGCAGTAGTAAGCGAAACGTCAGGTGAAAAGCTGTCTAGATTAGACTACAGCTGAAAAGCCCGAATTTTCCAATTCTGTCGAATGAAATATTTGTTACGCCTAGCTAACTCGACAACTAATGTGCATTTTAAATTATATTAAATAGATGAGTACTTTCATAAACAATTTAAAATGTATTCTGTCTAACCAACTATGACCAGTTCTGAACCCATTTACCCACTAACAGGAAAAGACAAATATTGACGCATTTGACCATATAATAAATTCATATATTGATTCGTCCGATTTATTATGAATACTCGATTTTAACATATCTTCTCGCTCAATGAACGGCATAAAATGTTTTCGATTCCATATACGAGTAGAACAATAACCATAGGTAGGATTTAATTCCCCTCATGTTAGGGTAGAATAACTGATATCATTGACAAAAAAATATTCAGTTTTCACCATTATCCCCTCCAAATAGTTAATTAAAAAAAAAAGTACATTGGAAGTTTCAATGGGTCGATTAAGAACTTCAATATCATTAATCGGCTTAATGATTTCGGATATATTTCATACTGTTATGGATTTTCAGAATAAAAAATTTGTAGTCATTAAAGTTCAAGTTAAAAACAAAAATAATTCAAATCTCAGTTGGTTTCATAGATATTATTTGGTTTTATACATTCAGATTAGAAAAGTAGGTCGTGTTTGTTATAAAAGGTAGTTAAGTCAATAAGAAAAAAAAATTCACAATTAAGTGACAGTACCATAGTCATAACATACAGATCATCGAATTCAGAAAGAAAATTTAAAATCCACGATAGCGGCAAAAAAATTAAGAATCTTCATGTAAGAAATGTTGAGAGAGATTAGCTTGAAAGTTCTGTTCATTTTCGATCAAATGAAAGTGAGTAAAGAGTTGGAGAACAAAATGAAAACAAGTAAAGATCATAATATTGAAGAGTTGGGAATTGGAAATTGGAGTTTGGAATTAGAATTTGAAGGAGTTTTGAATTGGAATTTAAAGTTTCAGCTTGAATAGAGAAATAAGAGAGCTGAACAAAAATTCCTAAACGTAGGCCAGCCAAATAAATCAAAAAGCATTTATGATTTATTATCTACTTTCTTGAATTGTATTTTTAAAAATTATATGTCTTCTTCTGGTTAATTTAAAAATTTTGTCTTGTTGAAATGAAAGATAGATAAGAAGGATAAAGGATATATTCAAAGTGATAGCTCTATAGAATTTCTGTAATATTTTTGAGCGCTCGTTCATTTCGTGACATTGGCTATATTTTTTCGAAATTTAACAGGAATGGTCTCCAAAGTCCTCAAATTAGATTCGTTCCGGCCAGGCCTATACGTACACGATAACTTTCGAACGGAGGAACTTCGAGTATTTTTAGGGTAGGTTCGGATTTCGAATGCAGTGGAAAAATTATGATTAAGTTGCATTAGAACTCGCCTAGTTGAGATATTGCAAGTAAATGAAAATTTTAAGCTTTATGTGAAATTTTCACCAATTTAGAGATAACAGAGTTGTATATAGTTTCATTCAGTTCTTCTCCAAGGATGCAATTGGTGCATGTGTGAACGGATGCTCGAAAGCTCCCGACTCGTCATTGCTTTGCTCTTTTTATTAAATAACCTTTACGAATAGCAAGTAAACCTGTAGACTCAGTGGAATTTTATAATGATAAAATAATTAGAAAAAAAAGTATAGTAATTAATTGATTTCTTAAGAGAATTTTTGACATATAATAATGTTGCTTCCTACTACGTAGCAATAAAGCATTTAGCGTGGTCGATATATGAATAAATAAACTCTCGTTACTCCAAAAATTAAACAAAAATTTCGAATCCTTATCTATTATTTTCACAATTTCTCAAATTGAAATGGAAAAGATTTTATTGTTCAACTTCTCAAATATTAAATTGGAACGCTTGGTTCTGTAGAAGAATAGGTCCATCATAATAATAATAAATAAATAAATAAGTTTATTGAAGCAAAAATTGTGCAAAATATTCTGATTGAAAGAACACAGAAATGTATTCATTCAAAGCTTTTTTCAGAAACTGCTAACAAATATTTGATGAATGTTGGAATTGAAATCAAAAATTATTATTCAGTATTCGAAATATAATAAAATTCTAGAATGTTTCATATAAAATATTAGAATATTCAATTTGAATCATTGGATTGAATAAGAATGCTAACATTTTTTCGTCTGAAAATCTTATTTTTGTTTTGAATTCTAGCAGAATTTTCCTTATAATATTTGAGAAAGGTAAGGTTCCTTCATTCATCCGAAAATTAGGTAAAAGAAGTTGGTATTTTGTCACACTTCGAAAAAATCTCACTAAATACATCTACACTTCAAAATATGAATATGTATTATAACCGCTTGAAAATTCAATATAGAACAGTTGTGAGGATAGGTTCGGCTTTAACACTGACAAAGATCATCAATGAATCAATGACCAAAAAAATATTTTTTTTACGAATAAGTAACTTAATTGATAAAGATTATGAAAAACAACAAAACTTCAAGTATTCAGTTATGCAAGGAAATCAACCAGTACAAATTCTATCTGATTTCAAACAATCACAAACGCACAGAGATTCGAACACCAAACTTACCTCTTGTTGATAGAACAACTAACAGCAGAAGAACAACAGTGTCCAACTTTTGTATTTGGGAGGCAATTGGAGGAACATGCGCCAAGCGAATCCTTCATATAATCAGGGGGAGTGACTATAACTTCCCACACTTGGAGTGAGAGGAGTTTCTTCTTCTCCTTCATTATTATTCATAAAACTCCAAAGGAGAGGACCAAGGATACCACTGAATCAGATGTGATTTGAACCACTGGAACCTAATCTAATATAGTAGAGTGGTAACTCATATGGTTTGATGGGTTTTGAATACTAAATCTGGTCAGAATGGAATATATTCTGCGTTTTGCGAAACCGCAAATGCTCATATTTACCGATTCAGAATCGTAAAATAACGATAAGCGAGTTGCTAATATCGTCTGTGGCTCCATTTGATTGGTATTGGTCTTGAAATAATTTTCAATTTACATGGGTTGTTTTTCAGCTCCCTAATTGTAGTTTTACTCAAACGGAGTGTTTCTTATTTCTTTCCTTAAAGAAAACTTTGATGGTAAATAAGGATATCAACATCGGTCATTGTAATAAGTTGGCAAAATATTTGAAGCAAGGTTCGAAAAGGATATCAGCCAAAAAAGTCCAAAGTTCTGGATGGAGAAGATGTTCTGGAATTTATTAATAAGACGACGAATAAGACGTTTTCAATATATAAAGTTCCACTAATATTCAATGGTCTCAAAAATTGTGAAAAAAAATCTAGTTCCTCCTGTAGAAGATACAGAGTTTGGCTTTATAGTAGTTTCTTTAACGTTTCGATTATATTTGACACTTTATAACAAAATAGTCCCGTAGAAATAGTTGTCAGAAATTTGTCTCGCTTTGCAATATGACCAGTTGGTCTTTTTTGTGTTACATCATCTAACTTGTTCTTTCTACATAAAATACGAAAATAAGCTTGCATGTGGTCTATATTTTTAAACCCGACGTTGCTGTTGCCGTTCTATGAACGGCAATGCCAATTTCAAAAATCTAGGGTAACTGTCACTGCAGTATACAATTAATACAGACGCCAATTGCGAAATAAGAAAACCAACATATATATTAATAAGCAACAATTCCATATCAAAGTTGTTCATAATTTGATCATTTGAAATTTGGTCAGGCGTTTTCAGTCGGAGATGCGGTATTTTATCATGGTACCACTGATAGAATCGGCAGTATGGCAACACGGTTGTCCCTGCCATTTACACCAGTACAATACAAGATTTTATTTGGATGTTTTTCATACAAATCACCGTTTTCAATTAATCATGAACTCCGAATTTTAGGTAGTTCCTGCAATCCATTCTTTGTTTTAACTCAATAATCATGAAATGTGACATATTGTATATTAAAATGTACCAGAAAGTTTTGAGGTTTTATCAGGGAGGAAGTTTGAGAAATCTTTTGAAGAATTTTTACACTGAATACAGTTCACATACTGGATGAATTATTGAATATAAAGATTAAAGATGATCTGATAATTTATTTGTTTTGACTTGGCATGTAACTTCCTTTGATGTAATATAACTCTTTGTCAGTACAAAGAAACTGCAACACCCAGAAGGAGCTGTTTTCATTTCAATTTTTTTTTTTTGAAACATTGATAATATAACAATGATTGAATATGGAGAAAAATCGTTAAGGATTTTTCATGTAAATAATTTTTGTTACTATTGTAGTCGTTTTATGGAAGTTTTTGAAATCTTACAACAAACCAGCTCTTCGGGGAGATCCAAAGTCGATGTTTAGTTGTTGTTAAAATGCCTAGAGCACGTGTACGCGGAATTAATCGCCAGCTAAGTGAGTTTGAAAGAGGTCGAATTATTGGTCTACGGGAGACGGGGTTGTCATTTCGAGAAATCGCTAACCGTACGAACAGAAATCAAACTACTATATCTACTGTTATGAGATGTTGTCAAGCGTGATTTGATAATGCCCAAAATCGAAGAAGGCACCGGACGTCGAAGGGGCATAAATGAAGTTCGAGATCGACGTCTAAGACTTATGGCCATTAAAGACCGATTTGCGACAACTTGATCTTTGGCTGATAAGTGGTTAGGAGAACAAGGCTATCCTGTAACTGTCCGAACGGTTTACCGCCGGATAAAGTCTTTTGGACTGCAGCATTATCGACCCCATCTTGTGTTACCTCTGACGGTTGTGCATCGCCGGCAACGATTACAGTGGTGCAGAGAAAGTCAACATTTGAATGTGGAATGGCATCAGGTTGTCATTTCTGATGAATCTAGATTCTCCTTCGATGCACATGATGGCTGAAGAAGGGTAAGAAGACGTCGGAGAGAAATACGTGAGCCACAGTTTGATGTTGAGCGTCATGTACACCGTACAGTAGGCGTTATGGTATGGGGTGCTATTGCACATTCGAATAGGTTACTTTTAGTCTTTATGCGAGGTAACATGACAGCGCTGCGTTACCTTCAAGTAATAGTGGAGCCATATGTTTTCCCTTACCTTAACCGCCTCGAGAACCCAATATTTCAGCAAGATAATGCCCGACCTCAAGTTGCCAGAGATAGTTCATTAAACTTTTTCGAAGCAACCCATGTTAATCTTTTTCCATGGCCGCCCAAATCCCCCGACCTTTCGCCCATAGAGCATCTTTGGGACATCATGGGTAGAAGGCTTGGAAATTTACCCTAGCCCCCACGGACTTTGGCGGCTCTGAGACATGAAGTACAGGTAGCTTGGGATAGTATCCTTTTAAGAAGAAATAGACGATCTTATTGCATCAATGCCGGGACGTGTTGGGGAATGTATAGATAATCGCGGTGGACAAACACATTATTAACAAATTTATTAAAAAAAATTTCAGACCTTTCGTTTTTTTCTCCAAATTTCAATCATTTACTCCTTACTATACTATCTATGTTTTACCAACAAAAATTTAAAATTCATTCAGCTCCTTCTGGGTGTTGCAGGTCCTTTGCCAGTTAGTATATAAAGGGTGTTTTTTTTTAGAGCTATAGAACTTTAAATTGCAATCAAACAACGATGGATTATTCGATTGGCATAAATTTTATTTATCCGCAAGATAATCTTGTGGCATTACATTTTAAATATGATTTCTGGCATATGACCGCCACGGCTGACTCGGATGTAGTCCAATCTGAACGTCCAATTTTCGATGACTTTTTCCAACATTTGTGGCCGTATATCGGCAATAACACGGCGAATGTTGTCTTCCAAAGGTTCAAGGGTTTGTGGCTTATCCGCATAGACCAGGTTTGTTGCTTATCCGCATAGACCAATGACTTTACATAGCCCCACAGAAATTAGTCTAGCGGTGGTAAATCACAAGATCTTGTAGGCCAATTCACAGGTCCAAAACGTGAAATTAGGCGGTCACCAAACGTGTCTTTCAATGAATCGATTGTGGCACGAGCTGTGTGACATGTTGCACCGTCTTGTTGGAACCACAGCTCCTGGACATCATGGTTGTTCAATTCAGGAATGAAAAGGTTAGTAATCATGGCTCTATACCGATCACCATTGACTGTAACGTTCTGGCCATCATCGTTTTTGAAGAAGTACGGACCAATGATTCCACCAGCCCATAAAGCGCACCAAACAGTCAGTTTTTTTGGATGTAACGGTGTTTCGGCATACACTTGAGGATTAGCCTCACTCCAAATGCCACAGTTTTGTTTGTTGACGTAGCCATTCAACCAGAAGTGCGCTTCATCGCAAAACAGAATAAAATGCAAGCGTTGTTCAGGTGTGAGTCTATTCATGATGAACTGCCAAACCAAACTGAGAATAAATCACTTGACAGCTGTTAAATCGGTCGCCATCTTGAACAGTAATGCCAACTTAAAGTTATATACCTCGAAAAAAACACCCGTTATTATTACTACTACTGCAAAACTTGGCTATAATCAAAGAACATGGTTCCATCAGGGTGAAAATACTTCACACACGTCCAATGTTTCTCTGCCACGAGTTCGTGAAAATTTTCCGACCAAATTAATCCTGATCTCCAGGAGACACCTGGTATATTACGAAAAAAAACAGCATTTCGAAATATAGATAACCAATTTTAAATTATACTTAAGTATCTGAAGAAGCAATTGAAATCATTTCAAGAAACATAGGGAGTACCTATATTGTGATATGCATCTAATAATTATGATTTTATCTGTTCTCTACTTTATACCCAACCAATCATAAAATAGTGGAGGAGAGATTTTATTATCTATCCCAAAGAGAAACTTGGAAATCCTGGAACAGGTATATAATGAATTTTTGTGCGTTACTTAGGACTAGCTTCCATACTTTTATTACACCGAGTCAGGTTAATAGCCGTTACACTCGATAATTAAATAATGAATTATGATGCCGGAGCAAGTACAAATTTAATAGCCCTCTATCGAAGAAGCTATTTATAGAGATTTTCAAAAATGAATTAAGTATATGATACCTCTAAAAAACAAACATCAACTGGAGAGGATTTCATTTTATGTTATATTATTTCGGTGTGGGAAGAAAAAGCAGATTATACACTGTGTCCGTAAAGTATGGATCAAATTCATTTTTAGCAAAAAAGACCATTTTAAGAAATAATCCTGAAATACGTCGATTTTTTATTTTAATTTACCGTATTTTAAAATAATAATCTAATATACAGGGTGAATTACTTTCGAGTAATGACGTCACCGTCATTTTTTTTCAAATGGAACACCCCTATTTTGTCTCAATTTTCCGATTACTCTAGCTGAGCTGATTCCAAAAATGTATCACATGTTGATTCCAATTGGTACAGGGTGGACAAAAGTACAATAGTTTTGTGTGTGCTCATAAAGTAACGCGTAACATTCTTTATTAGTTAAATTAGCAATATCATCAAAAATACTTATTGTCTAGCGGTAATTGGTTTGAATGTTACACCCTGTAGTTTGTTACATTTTTAGATTAAAAAAATGAGCTGTTTCTAAACATGTTCGGTACTTGTGGTCTAGCAGACAGAATATGAAAAAAATTATTTCTTATTTTTATACATTTTTATTGATCTAAAAATGTAACAAACTACAGGGTGTTACATTCGAACCAATTGCCACTAGACAATAAGTACATACATTTTTGGAATCAGCTCAGCTAGAGTAATCGGAAAATTGAGACAAGATGGGGGTGTTCCATTTGAAAAAATGACGGTGACGTCATTACACGAAAGTAATTCAACCTGTATAATAGATTACTATTTTAAAATACGGTAAATTAAAATAAAAAATCGACTTGTCTCAGGATTATTTCTCAATGGTCTGTTTAGCTAAAAATGAATTTGTTCCATAATTTACGGACACAGAGTATGTATACGAGATTTGGATAGGAAGAATTCAACATTGTGTCCCAAATTTGTTGTCTATCTCAGAATCCCTTTGAGCAAGAAAAAAATGAATGCCACATTTTTGGGCCCGATTTTTTAGAGAATTAACCTAAAATTGAACTTGAAAATTGAAAAATGGCGTGAAATGGAAAGTCCTCTTAACTTCTTCATTATAGGTGCTATTAACATAAAACAAAAACATCCTACAGGCTCTTTTTTATGAAATCCATTGTAGTAATAATTTATTTTTTATTGCCATTACTTTTGAAGTTATAATACAAACTTGTGTTTTTTTTTTTCAAATGTACACCCTAACAATTTCTATGACAAATACAATCGCTTAATTTTTCCCTTTTCAAAAATAATTTTCTTATTAAACTTATTCTTATTATTATATTCTTATTAAAAATCATCGAAAGTTTGTTTCCCTTGGCAAATCAACCAAGTACCTATCTATAATAATCTGTGAACTGATTAATATATTCAGTAGCCACCAAAGTTTCCGGATTCAACACTGTCAGATTTTTTCAACATCAACTCATGAACTGATGAGTTTTTGTTTTTTCCAAGGTATGGCATATTGCCGAAATTGTCGTCAAAAAATAATGCCATTTGAAATAAGGAAATAGTAGTCTGTTTCCGGTATAATCAAAAGTTGTAGAGATCTGAAAATATTTTAGGGAGAAATATCATTGCCTCAAACCCTAATATGCAAATTTATGATTATGTATGATAAGTTTTCCATAAACGTTTAATAGGCCACCTTGGTCAATCACCCTGTGATGTATACCCGCAAAATGAAAATATTTGGTATTTCTTTTCCAATGTTCTTCTTGAATTTCCCTTCGTTCGAGGGTTTTCGTGTTACTACATGTTTAACTTAACCACGAATTCGTTATTAGTGTGTCAAAACTTATCATTACAGTACAGACATTGTGACGAAATCATAGATCGATCTTTTTAGGGAACGAGCACTCAAAAAACAATATATTTAGTCTGACAAAGTCGATTTCCTTTATTTTTGCCTCGGCAGTTCCCTGCTTTCCCTTACGAACCACCACTGCCTCTCTGAGATGGATACTTTTAAACGATAGCAAACTTAGGTAAAGTATTACTGACAAGCCTGTATGAAAAATGAAAAAAATTCAACAAGACGTCTTCGAATTTCCAGTGCTAAACCTTGATCGAAAATATTAAAACTCAATTACAAAAAGCAACTTTTCTAAATACCGAAATATCATTTCTCAGTCAAGACATGTGGAGTTTTAGGACATCTGGAAACATGGGAAATCCAGAAGTTTTCCCTGAACATGCAACGCACGAATCCCTCCAAATGAAAACTGATAAATGATGAATTCCTCGGTGGGATTTTGGGAGAATCAATTCAATACGTGGAATTTATCGTCAAACACACATATACAATTTTCAGGAAAAAACCAGGGCTAGTTGGTTGTAAACTTAAACCAATGTTACCCTTTAGAATCGAATTATCACATTTCGCTTCGAATCATGGATGTAAATCATTTTCTTGTTTATTTGTCTCTGGGATAATCTCCAAAATCGATTCACCGATTTGGACGGACTTTTCACAGTTTAACAAAATAAGATTTTAGGTTTCATTTTCTGATATGTTACTTCCATAGAGTAATAAATGTAGGTAGAGGGAGTATACGCAATTTTTACATGTCCCCAACATCGTTAGATTACGTTGTCGGATTGTGAATGTGATATACCGGGTGTTCTGATTTGTTTCCGACAAACTGAAATGGAGAATAGATCACATCATTTTAAGCAAAAAAGTTTCTATGAACATGGGTCCGGAAATGCTTCGTTTCCGAGATACAGGGTGTTAAAGTTGAAAAAATAATTCGCGTTTTCTTTAATATCTTTCGACTGATTCCAAATAATTGCATGAAAGTTGGTACATAGGGTTTTTTGAGAAATTCAAATTTTTGGTCGATTTGGTTGTATTTTCTAGAGGGCGCCACTGGCAATCATTTCGTCCCCTTTAAACCGTTGCAACTTTTCTGTGCTACCCTGTACGTCATTCTGGACTAAAAAAATCGATTCCCCTGACTTTTCTAGTTGAAAAAGGTATACTTCATTCAAGTTGCTAGGGGCAACCGTTTCAGAGAAAAACGCATTTAAATCCAAATCCATATTTTTGTAATCTCTAAAACATTTAGAAACAAATATGTAATAATTTTAAATTAAATATTTTTTAGAAGTAACAATTTAGAACAAAACAAAATAACATAATAATTTTTAAAGAAGGTGTTCGAAATGTCCACCGTTCTATTGAATGCACAAATGACATCTTCGAATGATTGATTGTTTTGCATTCAATAAATAATTGTTGCGGCGTAATCACATTTGCTGCATTTCGAATTCTTAAGAGTAATTATTCCCGGGTGTTGACTGGGGTAGCATACACTTGATTTTTTATTGTCCCCCAAACAAACAAATCAACAGGATTTAAATCAGGGGAGCGCGGTGGCCATTCTACCTCTACCAATCCATCTGTTTTCGTAAGATGCATTTAGCCAATTTCTGACTGGTCGAGAATAATGGACTGGAGACCCATCCAACTGGAAAAATACATCATCTCTAATATTTAGTGGCAGATTTTCAACAAATGTGGGGTGGTTCTCAATTAAAAAATTTGAAAATATTTCACCAATACAATTACAATTCAATTACAATATTGGGGAGCTCAAAGGGTCCCAAAACTTCTCCAAAAATTATTCCCATCCAAATATTTAATTTAAATTCATTTTGAAAATTTCTAGGGCGAAATGCATGCGGATTTTCTATCGCCCACTCATGCAAATTGTCAAAATTAACTATTCCTCTTCGAGTAAAAGTGGACTCATCAGTCCAAATTACTTTTTCTAAAAAATCCGACTCTTGTTCATTTCTTGCAATAATAAATCTGCAAAATTGCTCCCTTCTCATTTCGTCACCAGGATGGAGGGCTTGAACAGGAGTTAAGTTGTAGGTTTTGTAATTGAACCAAGCATACAAAGAAGAAATCATCTACAGAGAAATAGGATTTTACAGACCTTCGAAGAAAATAAAAAACTCAGTATTCATAAAGCATCCCAACAACTCAATATTTCAGGAAACAGAATATTCAGAACACTTAAAAACAACAATTACATAGCATACCACTTCTACTTATTAGTGGGCAATAGAAAATCCGCATGCATTTCGCCTTAGAAATTTTCAAAATGAATTTAAATTAAATATTTGAATAGGAATAATTTCATGAAAGTATTTCGAAGCAGTCAAAACATATTAAAGAAAACGCGAATTATTTTTTCAACTTTAACACCCTGTATCTCGGAAACGAAGCATTTCCGGACCCATTTTCATAGGAACTTTTTTGCTTAAAATGATGTGATCTATCACCCATTTCAGTTTGTCGGAAACAAATCAGAACACCCTGTATGTATTTTTAAATCCACAATTTCACTATATCATTATGAATGTATATTATATTGAATGAAATATATTTATTTGAGCGATTCTCAACTAAATATGCAAATTTGTATATGGAATCCGATATTTTCCGTAATTGTCGAATTTATAGTAAGCAGAATATTTATTATTTATAAATAAGTTTCAACAAATAAATATTTATTATTTTCTTCATCTACCTGCTGCAATCCAAGGTTTGGCAGCTATTGCTCTCCTAGTGTCATCCGTTGTTTCACGTCGTTTGGCGCGCTTGAAGTTTGTTTTCTGAATTTCTGATATATTTAGGTATTTATTTTAATGTATTTTCAGTTAATATGAAACTTTGATTCACTATGGGACATAAGAAGTGCGTTCTTTGTGGAGAAACTTCGCGAATTCAGTGAAATATCGTATCACTGATATGTTTTCATTTCCGCGCGCTTCCTGTCAAATTTGATAGTTCATGTTGGAGACAAAATTTGCTTACTTAAAATGACATATGCTCCCTCTATCTATGTTTATTACTCTAAGGTTTCTACCATCACTGAGTTATCTTATTTCATAATACCAGTCATTATAAATGCATCTTCTATACCTATCGGAACATAAAATTCCGTTGAGATATAACTGTGAAATTCGAACACGCGTCTCATTAATCTGGGGTTCCTTACTATCAATCCGAAAGTACATCAAATTTCACACTATAGTTTATTTTTTCATGTTTTACAGTGAAATATATGTCAACTCATATACATCAGGCTCTCCCAGAATTAATGGTCAATATTTAATCAACGTCCAAAATATTGAGGGATGTTCAAATGTTTTTTCAATTTTTCTCGAAGGAACCTTTCAAAGTCAAGACAGTTGAGATGGATTTCATTAATTTTCTCCGAAACTAACGCAACATGAACATTGACTTTGGTATGATTCTTTTTTCTTCCTATTGAATTCTACTAGGAGTTTTAAGGATAAGTTTTGCAACTACTTTTTCATACCACAATATTTTCAAATTTTGAGAGAACATTTCGCAAAACTTATATTTAGTATTTTTTTCGATGAGATGCATCGATTTCGAGAAAAATGGATGATACTCGTAACATATCATAAAAATCAATTTGCGTTTCATAAAAAACTATATTTCGAAAATCATTTCTTTCGAATCCATTCCTCTCGCGAGATATATTTGAAATTTAAATTTTCTATGGATTTGCAATAATATCTTTTCAACCGAAACAAATCGGAAAAATTGGTAAAAGAAAAAAGTGTTTCCTTCGACCTCGAAAATATTCGATTGAATAGTTATTTATAATTCAAGTGCAGAAGGCATTGATATTCTTCCACGAGTTCAAAATTCAAAAACGAGCCACGAAGTGGCGAGTTTTGGAATGAACGAGTGGTAGAATGAGCCTTCTGTACGAGTATTATACATTATTTTCTCTAATTCAATGCATTTTCTTTGAAATTAATGAAATATTTCCATAAATATATTTTAGTGATTTTTGCATTGAAAAATGTTGGTTGGCAGAACTGATTTCTTTAAGGCAAATTGATGAATTGACAGATAAAGTCGTGGCGGAAAGTTCGGAGTACCAACATAGAATAATAAAATATAACCATGAAAACTGTGCGTTTCTGATATATTCTCGCACGATTTTGTTCTACAAGATGTGGAAGAATGAACGGAATAACCACAGAATTAGAGAAATATATGTACAAGTCAAAAACTCACCCTGTTTATAAGGTATCCTAATAAAAACTTGAAGTCTGTTATCCGTTTCAAAGATATTGAATTTTTTGACTTCATTATTTTGATAGGACACCTTATATATATATATATATATATATATATATATATATATATATATATATATATATATAAATGTTTTTGGTTAGTAAATGTTATTATAGTGTTAAGGATTTTTTAAGTGAAAGGGATTTTGTTTCATTATAGTGTTCATATGTATTGATATGTATTGACGTGATCTACATCTGTTGATATTTGATCAAATAAAGGATATTATTATTATTATTATATATACATATTTTTCCTTTATGACGAGATTTAATTGATTTGTGTCCATCGTATTATCGTAATTCAGTTATATATAGGGTGTTGTCTTTTAATTAAAGATAAATTATTATCAAATTAGGATCAAGGTGAAAGATTTCACCTAGATCATAGTATAAGGAAGGGATTCCTTATACTATGCCTAGATATTAAAGATATGGAGAACCGCTATACCAAGGAAGATGGGACGGGACATGCACATGATGGAAGATTACTGCTGGAGTTTAAAAAGGGACTGTTTAAAAGGACATTCAAGAATGTCGCGGAAAAGAAGCTTTCGAAGTGTTGAGTGACTATTTGATTTCTTCAATGTTTTTTTTTTGTTTGTAAGTACGACATAATTTTGTATAACTAGAATAAAAATTTCGTATTTATTTTTGTTCACTAACTTACGGATTCGAGTTAAAATAATGTAACTTGTATTTCTCTAAAATTGTATATCTTAAAAATTCAAGCTCCTAGGTAAAAATGAATACGTTATTTGAATTCAGGATATCAAATTGTCATAGAATCAGCTCAAAGAACCTCGACACCAAAACAACTGTTCCCCTTTGATGTCGGTAATGAAATTGAACATCCTCTCTTTATCGCGCTATGAAATTAAAATCACTTATTATTCAATTTTTTTTAATAATTTTGAACTCGATATTTAAAACGCCCCCATGTAATAAATCATGAATTTTAAGATCTTGTAATTAGAATGCGACAAACACTAGAAACGTTCATTTCACATTTCAATTATCTGTTCTCGCCTAACAGTGGGCGATAATAAAAAAAAATATGAATAATTAACACACAAAATTCATTAATTTCTATAATCATCAGAAATATGGCAATCGTTCGCTGAAAAGATCGCTAGAATTTCAGAAGGATAACCCCTTTATAATCATAATCAATAACTCAAAAATTTGATAAGAATTAATTTATTCTCAGGATATATTTCGAAAGGTTTACCTTCTTTCGATAATAATTCTGCACCTACATCGAATTAAATTATTCAGTAAAGAAAGGATATTGGAGAAACGATCCATTTCAATAGTCCTGCCAATATCCTGGACAGTAGGTAGTGTACACCTATTCTGTCGAATTTTCACGAATTTATTCTCATAAAATTCATTTCCAGGTGTTCACCTATGTTTCTGCCTTCTTTCAACGAAGTGTGTCCCTAGAATGTAATTTCACTCAAAGCACCTTGATTTGAATGAATTCCCTTCTTCCCTTGACATCTGAGTGCTGAGTTTTCATTATTTTAGAATCTTGAGTTACAATTTGGCGTACTTCCGTGTAGGTCATTTCAGACTTTTCGGCTTACTTTATAAAGATCATTGGAATATAATAAAATAGACTAGGATGATTCACAACGCAAAATTGAGTTAAAACATACGAACTTCTAACAAAGACTGAAGTTCGATAATCTCCTCCAAATTTACATTTAAATTAACTTCAACAACGTTTCAGATTTGAATGAGAATATTTCTAAAATGTATTATTGAGAATATTATTCACAGAGTATTTGTCGGAAAGCGAAAAATTCGACATTCAAGAAAGCACGACTATAATGGGTTATAAAAAAAATTGTTGTAGCTAAGTTGGCATAACTTTCCGTATATAACTCTGAAATTTTGGAAATCATATAAAACTCACAATGAATGGGAAAAATGTTTTGCTGACTGAATTTTACATTCGCAATAATAACATTGGAATCAAGAATCTACTTTGAACGTTATTATTATATTTGAAGTCATCATATCTCATTTAAATTAATTTGAAGATTAATTTAAATAGGAAAAGAAAACGTTCTGCGCATAAAGATGATAGACGGTTTTGGCTTTACGGAGATTATACTAGATTTCAAATAATTTTCTTTCAATTGATAGGACTTATACTCGGTATTATAACAAGCCAATTGAAAAGTCCCCGGTCGACCATAGTAAAAGTATTTTTTGGCAAAATTCGATTTTATTATTCAAAATAGTTACCTTTGAGGGCGATAAAGCGATTATAGCGATCTTTCAACTTTTCGATACCATTTTTGTGCTACGATTTGACTTTCGCTTCATAATAGGCCTCAGTTTCGGCGATTACTTCTTCATAGGCGCTAAATTTCTTTCCAGCGAGCATTCTTCCGAGGTCTGAGAGCAGGAAAAAGTCGCTGGGGGCCAGATCTGGCGAATACGATGGATGCAGAAGCAATTCGAAGCCCAATTCGTGCAATTTTGCCATTGTTTCCTTTGATTTGTGGGACAGCGCATTGTCTTGATAAATCAGCACCTTTTTTTTCTTAGAATGAGGCCATTTTTTAACGATTTCATCCTTTAAACGATCCAATAACACTTTATAATAATCGCTGTTGCTGGTCTGGCCCTTTTGAAGGTAATCAATGAACATTATACCTTGCGCATTCCAGAATACCGATGCCATAACCTTGCCAGCTGAGTGTTGTATTTTTTTCTCGTTTTGGATTCGGTTCATCGTGAGCAGTCCACTCAGCTGACTGTCGATTGGACTCCGGAATGAAATGGTGGCGCCATGTTCCACTAATTGTCACATATCAACGCAAAAACTCAAGTTTATTGCACTTAAACAGCTTCAAACACTGCTCAGAATCATTAACATGTTGTTGCTTTTGATCGATTGTGAGCTCGCGCGGCACCTATTTTGTACACAGCTTTCTCATGTACAAATATTCGTGAATGATATGATGTACACGTTCAGATTATATCTTCACAATGTCTGCTATCTCGATCAACTCCACTCTAGAGTCATTCAAAATTATTTTGTGGCCTTTTCTGATTTTTTCGTCGGTGACAGCCTCTTTTGGACGTTCACTGCGTTCGCCGTCTTCGGTGCTCATTTCACCACGTTTAAACTTAGCATACCAATCAATGATGATAGATTTTCCTGGTGCAGACCCCCGAAACTCTCCATCAAGCCAAGATTTTGCTTCAACTGTATTTTTTCCTTTAAAAAGTAATATTTTATCAGTTCACGAAATCTTTTTTTCCATCTTTTTCCAAATAACAAAAGTAGTTACACCCACAATGCAATATCTCAGAAATTAATGGTCGGACTGTCAAAATTTTGACACGTATCGTTTGAAGGTTGGTACTAACTAAAAATCATATGGATTTATTACTAGCAACGCCATCTGTGCATCAGACCGGCGACTTTTCAAGTGGCCTAATACATCCTTTACTAGTTGAGGGGAAATATTTTGAACCAAAAACAAATAATTTCACCATTTTTAAATGATCAATGACAGTACATGAACTGAAAACAAATAGTTCAAAAAAAAGTCCAAATTTCATGTAAATGATTAATACACATTAATATCGTAATGCGTAACGAGAGGGGATTATTGGGGACATAACCCCCCCCATTGATTGAAAGAGATGAGAAAACATTATAAGTATCAATTTAAAAAAACAATTATATAAGACTGAAAGATTTTGCTTGTTCAGAGTTGGGCTAACCCCCCTATGATTCAACTCTAGTTACGCCACTGGTCGTTTTGACAGAAAATTCAAACTCGATTACAGAGCCATCTGTGGAATACGAATCTGCAATAAAAAACAGGGATTGCCATTTTAAATTCCCAAGTTAAACCCCGTAATTAAATGAAAAAGGTTTTTGCATAAGTAGAACTTCCCCCGTAGGTCAAACATTTTTCCGTAAAATGTTTCCTTTTCGAGATTATTAACTGATTCAACTTAAAAAAACACCCCATATAGCTCATACATATTCGAATCAGTTATGTATGTTATTGATAATTTTTTGAATTGAGCTACATTCGAATCTGAATTATCGTTGTTATGACACTTAAGGAAAAATAATCTTTTAGAACAAAAGTTGAACTTTACAATACGGAATAATACTGTACCTGAAAACTCTAAAGATAAATCAAGACTTTCACAGAAATGTACAGAGATCATTTTTATCGGAGAAGCCTACCTTCCACCGTCTTGAAAAAGACGAAGAAAAACTCTAAAATTGAAATTGTATTTGTGTGATTCAAAATTATGATTATTTAGCTTTTTTCCTTATTTGTATGATACGAGTGATACGACCTACATCGGTATGGTATCTTGTATCAAATAATTCCTTTCTATATGAAAACCATATACCTATACTTATTTACACATTCAAATGGCTATAACAGCCGATTTCCATTTTTATTAGCTGGAAAATGTAACATGTATGTTTCCAATTCCATATAGCCTAAGGTCTTAGAAGACATCCTTCAGCTTTTCAAGGATAGTTTTATGATGAGAAAAGTTTGGATTGTGAATTTTTCAATTTTAAAATTGCCTATGGCTTGTTCCGAGTTTTTTCCTGAAGACCCATATTTTCGATATGGTGGGTTATATTAACATCTTAAGACATTGGCACCGAAGTAGTTAATTAAATTATCTCCTAGGAGTTTAATCTCTCATATACGCCCTTAATTCAGCGGAGAACTATTCGCATATTATATAGGGATGTAACTCAGAAATGATTTGAAGAATTCAAAAGAGTTTGATGGGACTTTTTCAATCAAGGAATCATCTAACCTGTGAATTTGTTTCCTCTCATTTGCTTGAGTAGGTATTAAATCTTTGGAAGTGAAGATTGGTCATCAGATTCTTTTCAATCAAAAATTTATACACTTTGATAAAAAATTCAGGAGACATTTCCCTTCATGAATGATAATGCAGAAAACATACGATGATAATTTAGAACACATTTTGATCCCTTACCTCAATAAAAAAAATTTGAATGAAAATTTAAAGAGGGTTGTCAATTTGCATCGCATAGAATTGACTAAACAAATCGTAGGAATGGTGGAAAGGAATTAGTTCGTAACCTCGAAGAGCTCTAATTTTGAAAGGGAGAGAAATTCGAAAAAAACAACCTTAATTTTAATCGAGGAACCACCTCCTGAATTTTTAGCATATCTTCACCAAAAACTGTATAAATAAGGTGGTGATGTTACCATTTATTCTTGGTACACAATTTGAAGTATAGTACCAGAGTGGTCTTGTAAACCACCTACTAGTACTAGAACGACCTGTGGTACATCTTGAATGACTAATTGGTCTTCGTATCCACATCCTCTTATCTTGCCCAATGCAAGACACAGGCATCACCGTTATGAAGGTATAATAAATACGGCAACCACTTTCATGATGAGGCATCTCGATTTACTGCCATGTTTGTGAATGACGACGTGTAATGGACTAGTTTTCATTTTTTTGTTGAGGTTTAATTCTAAAAATTTAAGTAAAATGAATCAAAAATGTGGAAGAATCATTGAAATATCTCTAGAAATGAAAAAGTTATGGGACTTTGAAGTTGCGCTTGGAAGAATAATTTCATAGTACGTGTAAGTGGCGTGACGTCACACACTAGACGACTGATATTCGCAGAGTGCTTACGAATTCATTGGTGTACAATTACTTGTGCCGTTCGTGTCGTGTTTTGTTCGTTACACGATGGTTGAAATAACTTACTATATACATACATATAAATTACTTTTTTCTCTTTTTACTTTTTACTCCTCACATAAATATGTTTTGCCATTGATAGACTTCAACAACCAGTACTCAACTACAAACTGTTTATGAAACGTTTTTTAAATAAATCATCGTTATAAGTTGAACCATGATGAAGCAAAAAAAAAAAAAATCAAAAGTAGATACTTACTTGAAAAGTTTAACTCCTTTTATTTCAGCACTGACATATAAGATGGATTTGAAGAAAAAAACTCCATCACTGCGAATATATCTATTTTAGGCAAATTGTCACTTTGTCCTTTCACGAAGCCTTCTTCCATTATGGTGACATAAAAACAAAACTCGAGTTAAAACTACACTGTACAACTACAAACGGCGCGAGATCACAGGCAAGTGCCGTGACGTCACAGACCAAAGACGTTCCGCGCTAAAATACGTAAATTTAAATAATCTATTCCTCAGTCATTTATTGATGGATTTTCAACATTTTTTCACTGATTTATCAGTTTTGCTCTATATTTTAATTCTATCGTGTAAAATATAGTATTATCAACATCACTAAACCAGTCCATTGCTAATATGATTTAAGTATGATAATCATTTTGACGTCTTCAAACTTGAGGCAGTTTAATAACTTTAATACTAGTAATGAGTCGAATCAAATTCTTGATCATTACAAGAGAATATCTATATTTTCGAGTACTTTCAAGAATTGAGTGGTTATTGAATAACTGCAAAAATAGAATAAAATTGTATTTTATTAGTGTGATTGATAGAGAACAGTTTTCAATTGTGGAGTGGCTTATTTAGATCAGGAGAAAGGTCTTTTTGTTTGGATTGTACCAGAAATTAATTTTCAAGTGAGTCTCGTCTTAGAATTATCCGTTCTTTGATATTGTCTTGTGAATTAAAAACAATTAAAAATGTCATCTGATTAATCAACTGCTTGGAATGGTCCAGAGATTAAAAACTTGTTCAATTTGCATTTTAAAATAATTAAAATTCTGCTAATTAAAAAAAATTAGTGTCCTGAAAAGTTTACGTTCCACCCATTAGCACCTAATATCCTAGAGACTAGCAACTCCCAAATGTAAGAATGTATTCATAACTTCAATTGAATACAGAATCTGAATGACGATAATTATACTATAAACACAAATACTGCAAATTTGTTCAATTTGATCCCTTGGTATTGATGTATGCTTCAACTGACTCAAACAATCCAAAGAAGATGTGCCGTAATCTAAGAGAATACCTAGAACTTAATTAACCTCAATGTTTGTAATTGTTTGTTTTTTTTTTTTGTTTTTTTTCGATAGAAGTGATTTGTTAATTTAGATTTGTTATATGAGTTGAAGCCTTGGTACCAGTACACCTGTACTGATTTAAGGTCAGAAAAATAAAGTTCATTATATTATATTATTATAACTTCTATACCAAATTTAAATGCTTAAAGTTTTATATGAACTTTTTATAGAACTTTTTTCTCGAAAATTTAAACTCTTATTTCCCAAAAAACTCAATCTAATTCCACAGAAAGGCATAATTTCTTCTTCGTCATAATCGGTTCTATGATCAAAATCAAACGGCCCTTGGTGAACTTATGGAAATTCAGAACATAAAAATATTTCTGGAAAAATTCTATACTTTATAGTAAAGTAAATACAATTATCATCTGATATTTTATATTACACTTACGTGAAATCCATAATTGAAATGATCTAATAATAAAATATAATACTTGTACACTCTAACATCAAACAAACCAAGCTAAAATGACTTGTACTTTAAATTTTATATACAATATTAAAATTACAAAACCCCATTCAGAATCAATAAACCTATAACCATTTTTTTACAATATTACAAAAATTACACATCTTCATTAGTAGAGATCGAACTAAATTTAGTAATTATGAAAAAAGATTAAGATATCATTAAATTTAACATTTTTCAGAAGACAGAGGGTCAATAAATAAAGGCATTAACTATCTCCTGCAGGGGGTTTCATTTCTTAGAAGTAGCATTGGTGTATTTTGCATTTTGTCCTTGGGCATATTGCTGAGCGTATTGAGCCCACTGTGCATACTGATTGGAGCTCCCATCTGACTGTTGCGCCTGTCAAGGATACTTTATTGATTTATATGTAATATGATGTTATACAGAGGGAAGAGAATATGGAGTTATATGTGATTCTTGAATAAAGATTGAAAACTCTTTCAATAAAAAAGCTATTTTAAAATTAAATATTCCAAAGTTTTCAATATTTTCTAATTGTTCAAAGACAACACTACACAATTCAAAATTCGATTTCTGTAGTATAGTATGATAATTCTCAGGTCGGTTGACAAAAGCACATAAGCCAACAAACACATAAAAACTACTGAAATTCTTTTCCAATATCAACATTCCTTGATACACTAGGTACATAGGTCGCCATACTTTATTTTTGCTATTGTTACAGTATCGAACTTCAGATAAGAAAGTCAAGTATTTCTACAGTATAATTATTTCCAAACATTCAAAAATATTACATTTTTGATTTAGAGTTTTATACCTTACTCAAGAATCACATCATTTCAACAAAAGTTACTTACTTGGCCTGACCAGTTCTGAGAGTATTGTCCGTAATAGTTATTCCAATTTTGTCCATAACCTTGCTGATTATAGCCTTGGTTGTTACCCCCTCCATATTTCCAGTCATTCTGGTTGTTGGCATTCCAATTTCCCTGTTGCTGATAATTGGATCCCCAACCTTGGTTGCCAGAATTCCAATTTCCCTGTTGGCCACCCCATCCGCCTTGACCATAGCCATTGCCTCCAGATTGCCAGTTTGACCTTCCGCCGCCACTTTGGTTACGGTTTCTGTTATAATTCACGGGCCTGCTATCCCTAGAATTTCTGTCGGTTACAGGACGTGGAGCTGAAAAAGATATGATTGAAATTAACAAATCAAGAAAAGTACTCGTAAAGCTGAATTTCTGGATAACTTATTTGATGGATGCCCATTATTTTCATAGAATATTTCAAGCATAAACTCCCAGACATAAAGCAAGAGTGCAAATGATTCATGATCATTAATCACATGTTCAGTAATTATGGCCAAACATTTTTTTCAACTTCGTCATTTCGTGGAATAATGTATTTTGAAGAGCTACCACCTACTGAAAGAGTATTGTAAATTTCAACACTAAAAAATAATTTACTCACGTCCTCTGTTATTTCTCATCCAATCGCGGCCTCCTGACATAGGAGGAGGTGGTGGTCGTCTATCCCTTGGGTTACGCCCTGGAGGTAACTGGTTCCAGTTTCTAGGTCCCCTGTCATACCTTGGAGGTCCCCTGTCATGATAATTACCTCCGCGATTATATGGTGCGCCTGAAATGAACGTTCATGTATATAAATATGTTATAAATTGTGGAATGAAAATTTGAAATAATTTTTTTTATACTATAATAATGATCCATCAAATTATGTTGAATATTTCTGAAAAATCTATACATACGATTATAATATCGATTTTTATTATCGTCTCTATATTTTCTCTTCTGGTTAACTGCTGCCTTTCCTTCAGTGTTGTATTGAGACACCTTAGCTTTAGCCTCTTCTTCATTCAAGTCTGAGTATATTACTTCATCACACAAATCTCCCGGAGTTGGCAATGACATGTTTGCTAAAAGAAATCGAGAAGGGATCAGTTTACGTGCGAAATCATAATTAGTAATGAAGATCATTGAAATTTATCATTGATAATGTCTTCTCAACTGTCTCCTAATTTCTGTTATGCAAACTTTCCAACTGAATGCACATCTTTCATACGAAAGAGATTGTTGGGAAGTGTTAAATGAATGTAAAAAATTTATTTCGATAAGAATTGAAATGTTTTACTACATCTATACAAGAATTAATATTAAATTTTATCTTTCATTTCAACATTTGTGGAAGAAAGTACTGCATGAACTTTGTGTTAGTCTTTCTCAATATGTATATATTGAAGCTAGAAATTATTATTAGTCGTTTTGATACAGCATGTAACAAATATTGATCTCTAGCAGGACTTGCTAGAATTCAATTCTTATTATTTCTTCATATTATTTATCTAACTAACCAAATTAGCAACCCAACCAAACGAAAACTTGTTGAAAAGACAATCAAGATCTTCATTACTCTCCGAGTATTTTATCATTGAACAATTTGAGGAGAGTCTATGGGAGAAATTAGGAATGTGTACTAATTTCTCAATTGCATTGAATTTTAGTTGTTTTTATACAATCCTTTTGATGAATTTTGAAGCTTTGAGAAATAAGTATGAAAGTATTATAAGGATTCGGAATATATTGGTGGATTAAGAATTGAAAGAGAAAAAAAAAACAGTAATCGTATTCTTCATTAAGTATATACCTTTCATTTCCATAATGGTGTATTCTTGGACATCTTTACCGACTGCTGCTTCCTTCAGAGATTGGCGCTTAGTGTATTCTTCATCACCAACAACTACAACCACGGCACGTCTCTTGAAGCCCTCAAAAGCCCGCAATTTGCGGTGTTGGGCCGATGGAAACACGTTTGTCTGCCATAACGCTCAATAATATATTATCGTTATCAAATAATTGGATCGGATTCAAATCCGACATTCATTAAAACAAGTCTTGAACGGTTTAAAAGGATGATAGAAAGAATAAGCACCAGCATAATTCAAGATAAAACATTTCTTCACACATTTACAACTTAATGAGATTGTATTCAAAAGAGCATAATTCAGGACAATATTTATGGAATATTCTAGTTTAATTAAACTTTAATACTTGATAGACGTGCAATATTTCTGATGGAACTCGTAAGCCCATAGTATACATATATTGCTCAAGGTATTTGAAAATTATATCGCTCAGATACGATCAAAAAAATATTAATATTTATACTGAACACCGATAGCCAGTTGAATCATAAGTTTCTGAAATTCAAGGCAACCTATCAATATATCGATGTCTTTTAATGCAATATGCTCATATATTCAATTGATGAATCATTAAAAACTACTCATATTCAACTCTTATGAAAATCATGTGGTATTTGTATTTTCTTCTAATCTCATGTCATAAATGTAAGTTATATCCCAAAAGAAAACATCGAAAAGCCAAACGGTATATTTTGGAGTACATGATTTCTTTAGAAAATCAATATAAAACTTTCAAACAATAAAAAGTGTAGTTTTGTATGGTGTATTTGATTAGGAATCATCATATTTTTGAAACACACCTCAATAACTGCTGACCTAACCTAAATAAATCAATGAATATTTTTCTTCAAATTTGTGGATCTATATTTCCATATTCTCATTATATTTATTTATCCTTTATTTTGATCTTTAGTAGTTGAACAAAAGAATTAAATATGCTATCTTGTAGTTGATACTTATTCTTCTACCATCAGAAAAACCTTCAGCTTGTGAAATTCTCCAATTTTGGCATAGTTCTTCAAATTTTTAAGTAACATTTTGATTGTACTACCTTAAAACTAACACATACCTGTCACAAGGTCCAACTATCAAATAACATGTAATATAGTGTCTATTCAAAACATATGAAGCCATCAAATGATGCCTAAGGTAATATTACTTGGTACTATAATTTTTATTTGAAAGTTGCTTATAATTTGCAATAGAAATCCAATAAACAGGGTGTAATTTTTATATATGTAATATGGGTATTTCCTTTTTGTTCATTCAATAAAAACTACTAAAACAATGGAATGATCTCAAATGAATCCAAACTAAATTCAGCACCGAGTCAGTTACAAATCATAAATCTTACGAAAATTAATCAATTATTAAGCACGAAAGCGGGAATACCAAGTAAACTTTTCACCACCATAATTCTTTATATATTTCCTGAAAGTCCATATCCAAATATAGTGTTTTTGTCAGAATTCAAATGACCATTATAAACTCAACATTGAGCAATCTGAATTTATTTTAGAATTGTTTCATATTTTTTGTACAGAGATAAAGACATCTGCAAAAGTTGAAAACTTGTTAATTTATTGGGAAGTTTTAGCAATTTATCTCCGATGAATTTGAATTCTACCACACAGTTATTCTGATAATTGAATTAAATCTTATTTTATCCTCCTTTCGGGAGTTTTCAAAAAGTCAAGTAGCTTGGATTTCACATAGACGTACATATATTGAATTTACACCCTGTATGGATTATCGAAATCATCATAAAGTTATGTAATGAGTCAAAGGTACCAACCTTTTGTGATTCTGTTTAAAAGACGAACCTCTAAAAGAGGAAGAGCAAATTGATAATGTTACCTGTTTTGAAGAATATCAGCGAATGTTGGACTTACTTACATTTCTTGTTGCACCTAGTTGTGGATACTGAACATTTCCTTTTAAATTCCTACCCATAATTTATTAAGAAACCACAAAAAAAAAACACCAAGACATGTAGGTTCACCTTTATCAAAATTTACAAAAAACGATGGAACTTTTGCAAAATATTTGGAAGGAATTGAAAACCAAAACAAACTAATTATTCTCAAGATGATTTTCAAAATTGACAACCAAAAGTTGATCCTACAGTCCAGTAACTACCCCTAAATGATACTATCAATATCAACTCACCTGGTCAAGTATATAATTTCTCCTACGTTGTGCGGCAATATCACCAAGGCGGTTAAGACATCTTTGCAGTTTTTCCATCAGTATATTCCACTGACCATTGTACGTAGATTTCAAAGGTTGGCCATGTACCTGATTGAAAAGACCTTGAATTTCATCCATTTTCAACCTCAAGAAAATTTGTGACGATTTCAAAATAAAATGTTATTATTTCTTTTATGGCAGAAATATTTATAGTATATTATTCAACGAGCGGTAATGTAGGTCATAACTCACGCAGATGATGTTTGCAGCACGAGCCGCAGGCGAGTGCTGTAATTCATCAAGTGAGTTATGACCTACATTACCGCAAGTTGAATACTATACTTTATCTACGACTATATCAATAAATACTAAGAAAAAAATACAGACTTAGAATAAAGACAGAAGGAACGGGAAATAAACATAATGTGCTCAATCCCGTACAAGAGAGATGGAAACTTAGTGCTACCAATCACAATCGAACTAGCTTCAACTAGCTCGAATCCAGTACAGAGTACAGACATAGAAATTTATTGAAAAACCTTAATAATTGCCTATGAAAATGCATTAAAATATACCAAAAAACATTCCCTGTAAACCATTACTTAATGATCTTACTGCTACACCAATCTTGAAAATTTTTTCAAACTCCTTTATATTTGTCGGGCAATTAATTCTGTATGGTAACATTAGCTGTTTGTCTTTTGGAAATGTATACCTTTATAATATTTCATCTTCACTATCTGAATTAATCGTTTTCAGCAAAACATTCACAATAATTAGATATCAACTTAATTTGAAAACGTCAAAAGTGACATTCCCTCGGACATTCCTCCCCTCAATAACAATAATGGAATGTTCCCTTTCGGCCAATCGAATAGAAGCAGAGAAGTATAGAAGCACAGATCCATATTTTCCGATTTATAATAGTGAGTTATAGCAGTGAGTTATTATAAATCACGCTGTTTGTTAATAGATACTATTAATTGCTCAAAAGCAGTTGAATAATGAGTTTATAATTCAATAGGAGTAGATAAACTCTTTTACTTTGAATTTATAGTTTATAAAAATGAATATGAGAAGTTTGTAAAAATGTTTCAAATTAGGACATAACTCGTTTGAGGATACAAATATATTTATCATGGAAATTCTCTATCCGTAATTGAAATATATCAGAGTTCATATTCAAAAAATCGAATTCAAAATTTGATCACATATAACTTACGGTCATCCTGTCCAACAAATGTGTCGATCCAATTACATTTGTTGGTTTATCATTATTGGCTTTCAAATATTCATTTACCCAATGTGTCTTGCCAGATCCAGGTAAACCACACATCATTATAACCTGAAATAAATTGAAATTTTATGTTGCATTAGAGTCATTAGACTATAACAGAATATAATAAAAATGAAAATCTGGCTATTGAAAATTAGAAGCTGCATAAAAGGAATATTATAAGAATCTAATCCAAGATTATTTTTCAACTCAAGTTAAATTTTTAATTTCTGTTGAACCGCACATTGAATTTACTACTACCAGATTATACTAAACCCTCAAAAGAGACGGATTTTTTACTTTTATAACCTATAACAAATTTTTGTTCTATCAGTTCTGTGTATATACAAAATTAGAAATTTTAACTCTTTAGTTAATAAATAAACCAAATTGGACTATCAACAGTCCAGATCAATAGCGAAACCCCGGTGGTTATCTATTAATTTAGACTTATGCTAGCCTAATTTGATTCTTTTACTTTTGGTCACTCTCCGTTAGAGAGATAGTCTTTTTTATCAGAAAGACCATTTTTTTTAATATTTTCAGTCATTTCCATTCTAAATTTAAAATCAATCATTTAAAATTATCATAATCCCATAGATGAAAAGATGAATAAATCACGAATAAATAGTTAAAGAAAATACATGTTCTATTATGGTCGTCACATTATAAGGGTCGCTATACTGTGATTATAGTTCCGACAGGAATACTAACAAGCGAGCGAAAATCCCTAGAACTGTAAAGTGTTGCCGGCATTTACTAATCTTCCAAATGGAATGCTCAGTGCACACCGAATAAAATAAATACCAGAATAATATTCAACCTGGTATTACTTAACCCGGTATTAGTCAGCAAGCTGTTATTGAAAAAAAAAGCAAAACTGCAGGCTACTTACCAAAAAAATAAACTACAAATCTTCAATGCTTTGCTACAAATTTTTTTAACAGAAACATGCATTCTCAAAACATACCTTCGCAAATTCAAGCACAATGAACATTGAAAAAATAAAATTTATTTTACCTCGCATTCTTCTCTTTTCTCTGGTCTTACAGGTCCTACAATTTTTTCTTCAACAGCTTGAAGGAAAGAATAATCTTCTAATCCTTCAGGGCAGGGGAACCATGCTTCTTCCTTGTTTCCTAGATTCAACTCAAAACCGAAATTTCTAGATAATACATGAGGAAATAGTGCAAAGTTATCTTCTGGTAATTCAGTACGTAGTATTGATATAACTTCTGGTTGAAGTTCACCATTTACAGTGAATCTCATTTCAACATTTTCGGTTGAGATACTCTGGAAATAATAAAAAAAAAAAATTTTCAAGATTCAAGAAAAACAAGATGGGAAGTTTGGGAAAACATTCTTACCCCTAAAAAACTATATAATTTAACTTTAGGGCAAAGAAATGAAATAAAGAGAAAATCGAATCAAAATTATCAAATTAATCACGAAAAACTACAAAAATATGTGCAATTTACTTAGAATAACTTTGTTAACATTTTTTTTGTGAGATAATTTAAATGTTATGATAATAAGAAGTAGTAATAAACTTTATTGAGCTCAAATTTCAAGAATAGGGAAATGTATAAATATTTTCAGAGATCTCATATTGAGGTTCTAAATATGAAGGTTCCACAAGGCTATGAGGTATAATATAAATAAAAATGGGAAACAAACACTCACCAAATATGCACCAACAACATCTCCCAGCTTATAAGATGCAGCAAAATCCTTGAATTCTTTATTGGAAACAAATTTACCAGTAGATTCATACCCAAATGAATGATTTTCTTCTCCCAATTGTAAACTAGTTTTTCCAATAGACCAACCAGTCCTGAATATATGAGTGAGAATTGGTTGGGTAGGTTCAACAACTTCCTTCTCAGGTTCTTCAGTATTATCTTTCTGTTCATTATTAGGCAAATCGGATTCTACCTTTACTTCAGATGATTCCTTGCTTTCTTCTTCTTTAGATTCAGATGATACTTTATTTTCATCTTCTTTAGATTCAGAGACTTTATTATCAGCTTCTTCATCTTTTGAGGTTTCTGTGGGTTCCTGGGTATCCATTTTAGTTTCTTCAACAGTCGCAGTTGCATTTTCTTCATTGGAATTTTCAGACTTTTCTACCTCATTCGACTTATCATCTACATCCATCTGTTCATCTTTAGGTTTTTCATCGCTTTCCTTTGTATCATCAGTTTCACTTTTGGAATCTGTTTTTTTAGCTTCTTCAGCTTTAGATTGATTTTTTTGTTTCTGCTTTTCCTTTTCGCGTCTTTCTTTTGCTTTTTCTTGTCTTTCTCTACGTTGATTAGTGAAATCTTCCCAATTCATTTCTTCAGTAAGTTTAACTTCATAACGTACCTAGAATAAAATGAGATATTCCATAAGAATCATCTTTCCATTTAAGGATGATAGAAATTTACCTTTCCAGCATTAATACCATGTGTTGCTCTAACGCCCGCCCATGCATATCCAAATAAACCGTCATGAATTGGTTTAGCAGATAAGAAGGACTGCTTGTCCACAATCAAATGCAAATCAGAATCATCTAAAAAAATTCAATCAATATAGACATCCCTATTCTGTAGCTTCAAATCAAATAGAGATAGTATGGATTGAATAAAAATGCACCTGTTGAATCGGAATTGTCAACTTGGTATTCTACAACTCAAGTAGAATTACTATGGATATCAATTACGAACTACATTTGTTGATAGAAAACAAATTGGATACAGAATACCAAATTTGGACGCGATAAAAGTGAAACATTCTGATTTCTCAGATTATAATGATTCTTTGTTTCTATTCTGGTTACAGAATAGGACCAATTTGGGTAATACTATGGAAGTGAAAGAAATAATAAAAGCTCTCCCCCCTACAATGTGAAAACTTTGTGAATTTTCTTCTCAAAAACTAATGAAATTATAGAAATGCGGATAACATTTTCGTAATCAGACTCAAAAATAGTAAGAATATAATTTATTCATAAGCTTTTATTAGTTCTCTCACTTTCATAGTATTACCCCAATTCGCTTAAAATTACTCAATACTTACACCAACTCAGAAGAACTTTGGTGGGATCAATATCTGGTTCATCTTCAGTTATTTTAAAAACTTTCTTTTTAGGAGCACTTTCTGAAGAATCATCAGATCTCTTTCTTTTTTCACCTTTTTGATTATCTTCAGATACTGCAGATACTTCTTTCATTTCTACATCATTTTTATCTGAACTCACTTCCTTCTCTCCTTCATCTTTAGGTTCTTGTTTATTTTCAATAGGTTCTATTTTGGATGTATCCTAAAGATTAAGAATTAGTTACAAATAAATATAGACATTTTTAATTATATCACGTACTTGTCCATTGGTTTTTTCATCAATAACAGATGCATCCACATTTTCGGTAGCGCCAGTAGGTTCATCAACCTAAAAACATTAGAAAACCAACAATTGCTGAAAAATATCTATGTATTAGCAATTTCTCCTCTTACATTTTCTTCTGGTGATGTTTCAACATCTTTTTCATCAGGTACAGTCTCCGATACTGTCTTCGATTCTTGTTCAGATTCTACCTCTGCTTCAGGCTCAGGTTCAGCCTCATTTATACTTGCTTCATCAGTACGTGAACAATCAAGATCTTCAGTGGATGTATCAGCTATGGAAGTATCTGGTAATTCTGAAATAATTCGATGGCTATAGAATACATGTTTGGTATAGTCCAAGAAGTAAACAAACTGTAAATACCAAAAATAATGAACATGTATACGTATTCTCAGAAGGATACTGGCAAGAAATAAAGAAATGTGTTTCAATATTCCTTCAAAATAATACCTTTATTAAGCTCTTCTTCCAAAGCTTTTTTGAGACGCTTCACAAGTACCGGCTTGTTTCCTTTTGTATCTAATCCGCGGGCTTGTAGTTCTTCTCTCAACTCAGTCACTTTCAGTTTACTAGGATCTATAGTAGGGCTCATTTTTCTAATTTGTTACTATTATTTCTGCATAAAAAATTTCAATATTTTCAGATACACAATTATAATGCGATGAGAGCAGATTCCAAAAAAGCACGCGTAGTATTGCAAATGGCGTCGCGTAGCTTTCCTTTCAAATTACAACCTTTCTACGCATGTCTTAATATATGTCAAGGTGACTATTCCACGCGCCAAAAATTATGGAGTAAAAACTACAAAAATAAGATAAATGTGTGGAGCGATTAATGCGAAATGACAAATAACGAATGAATTCAGGCCAATTTTTTACCAACTCCTATTAGGAAGAATGAGACTATTATTTTTTTCAAATGTCTTTATTTGCGAATTTTGAGCTAAAATGGTGTTATTAATTAGGTTGGACTCACTGTAGCAGTGGCGTCGCTAAGGTTCGGCCAGGCCCCCCTACATTTTTGCTACCCCCCTTGAAATATCGCATAACCAAAAACATACAACATGAATTTAACGTGAACTAGATGGACCTGATAAAAAAGTAATCGATCTCAATTTTTTGAAACGTATAATTGATGTGGACATTCGAAGGGTGAATAGAAACTAAATACCGTCAAAAATAAGGGAAACATATACATATTCTATTGAAAAATTTCAGAGGTACAACATATACAGGGTGATTCACCGGAACGGCCTATTAGACGTTTCTGAAAACTAATCATAATTTTAAGCTGAAAATTTGCATATTAGGGTTTGAGATAATGATCATTCTCCCTAAAATATTTTCAGATCTCTACAAATTCCGGTTATACCGGAAACATACTACTATACTTCTTCTTAATGTGCCTTCTCCGTCAATGAAGATTGGATATCACCATGGCATATTCCTCTCTGCTTTCGGCGGTTCTTATGAGTTGTTCGAAATTTAGACCAGTCCACTGTCGTTTATTTCTCAACCATGACAGTTTCTTTCTTCCCAGCCCGCGCCTTCCTTCGATTTTTCCCTTTATAATGAGTTGAACGTAACAGTATTTGCCGTTTCTCAAGATGTGGCCCAAATAAGATGTTTTACGGATCTTTATAATCTTGAAATTTATAATCACGTTCGATCCCCAACCTGCGCAATAATATACTTCTTCATTTGTTGTGTGTGAAGTCCATGATATCTTAAGGATTCTACGATATGTCCATATCTCGAAAGCTTCTAATTTATTGATGGTATTCGCTTTGAGCGTCTATGTTTCGGCTCCATACAATAGTGTTGACCAAACGTAGCATTTTGATAGTCTCAAACGTAGACCGAGGCCGATCCGCGAGTCCGAGAGAAGCTTCCCAAGTCGCACAAAGCAGTTTCTGGCTTGTTCTATTCTTGATCTAACCTACATGTCTGGATCCAGTTTGCAATCTACCCAGCACCCTAGGTACCGAAACCTATCTACCTGCTCCAGAACTTGTCCGTTTATCTGAACCGGTCGCGGGACATTTTGGGATCTTATAATGACCATAACTTTGGTCTTTTTTATATTTATTTTCATTCCAAACTCTTCACAAACCCGACACACTGCGCCAAGGAACAGTAGACCCACATCCGAGTCGGCAATCAAGACAGTTCAAATGGCACACCCAATATATTATCATTAGATAGATTTTTTGACGACAATTTCGGCAATATGCCATTATTATTTTTTATTTGAACTGGGGTCGTTTTGGTTCGGTAAGCCTTCCGGGAACTGCGACCATGCAGATCTTTTGTTCTCTACCCTACTCATTCATAGAAACCCAGGGAGGTCGTCAATGATGTTAATAAAACTGACAACCTCCTTAGGGGCCTTAGCCGTTACCTCTCTGGTATCCAGGACCGACTTAGCCATGTGAATGGTTCTTGCATATCAAGTGTTCGGCTGATTCTGCTTCCGATCCACAGAGCCTGATGCAAATCTCGTCTGCTGACTTTCCCATACGGTACAAATGATGTTTGTACCGACAGTGCCCCGTCAACAGTCCCACCATCACCCGACGCTCGGCTCATGGCAGCTTCAGGAGCTTTCTGGCGTAGGTAGGTGAAATCTTCACGAATTTCTTTGCCTGAACAAGTCTAGGAGTGTTAGTCCAGTGGATTGTCCTGCTGTTCAACTCCCATAGCTGGACCGCAGCTTTATATTGGATTTTTCTATTCCAAAGAAAGGCTGAGGTCCAGGTGGGTGTTAACCTTCACGCACATTTTGTAAGTTCATCAGCTCTTTCATTTCCTTCCACCCCACATCAGTGCCTGGTACCCATAGTAGAGTCACCTTATTTCCTCTGGCCAGTTACTTTATGGTGTTACGGCATTCCCAAGTCAGCAGAGACCCCTGGCAACACGATTCCAAGGATCTCAGCGTGGTTTGGCTGTCCGTGGTGATGTAGATATGCGCCCCCTTGAGATTCATTTTAAGACACTCCTGAGCGCATACATAAACAGCCATTATCTCGGTCTGTAGAATCGAGGGCTCACTTCCCAGGGCTTTAGAGATCCTCAGTCCATATATCCCAATGCCGGTGCCCTTCTCTGTTTTTGATCCATCTGTGAACCATATGGATGACTTTTTGTCCAGACGATTTACGAGACTTATTGCACTAGGACGGTCATTTATAACCGTTTCAAAATCGTAGGTGGTTGGCATAAGGAAATATGCCATACTTTGGGTAAAAACTCAACGGTTCATGAGTTAATGGGATTCTTATGAAAAAAATGGTGACGATGAGGACATTTTTTCGAATGTTATCGTGGCATGTTTTCACCTTATTGTGTATTACTATCAAGATCAGCTAAAATAAAAAAATATTAACCAGGAACCAATTGAAAAATAAAATTGGAATAAGAAGGTTTTAGAGATTTAAATTCATTACAATTTTGTAAACTTTTTCCTAAAAACCGAGATGCACCCGATCAAAATTAGAGGAATTTTCTCAAAATGGGAAAAACTGCCAAAAAACAAGTTGTACGATACATTCCTTGCCATCGCCATTGAAGTTGATGATGGTCAAACATTGCAATGTAATTGATGCAGGGTTCCTGCTACATAAAGTGGTTTGGACAATGTTGAAGATTGAACTGGAAACCAAGGGAATCTGAAAAAAAAAACTGAAAGAGTAGTCTGTATACAGACTACGTCCTTTATTTTCCACTCTTCAAACATGGCCCCCAGGACATATTTTTCCTACACGCTATAAGTGGGTTCGAAAGCATCTTATCACCCTTTGGTATTGAGAAGAAGATAGTGACATATTAGTATCAGATGATGGTTCCCAACACCACAACAGCTCCGCATAGTACGCTGCATGGGCATAACTAAGTACACCACCGCTGGATAGCACTGTAGAACGTCTGGTCTGATGTGCTCCGCAGTTTCAAGCACTGCTGGGCACAGCATGCTAAAGCAGCCCTCAGCCTGACACCTATGGAGTTTATGCTGATAACGAGAGTGAGGAAAATCTCACCTTTACACCTCTTGAAGACATGTCGATGGACCCATAACATACACTATGACGACGTCGTCAAGTGCAACAAATTGTTGGTGGCTCCAACACGTCTCTGTATATAAATTGTATACCTACTATGAACTACCATTATTATTCCAATCATTATTTTCAATTAATTCTTGGTTATTATTTATTGATTTCACCTAGTTGATCTGATTATTAAGGTTCAAAATAATTATGGGTTGATAGGAATTTACAGTAAGGTGATAACATGATACGATAGGCTCTTAGTCAAGGCCTCTTTCTCCCTGTTTTCATTTCCAATGAAGAATAAAAGAAGAGAATGGCGGTTGTGTAAAAAAAATATAATAGATTATAGACTTATATTAATATTATACTTTACATTTTTATTATTTTGACTCAAGCAGTTTTCATCTAGCTTAGTAAGCTTTTGTTTTAATATTGAGTTATTTTCATTTTGAAGACACTTTATTTCTTCAATGTATGAATGTTTTGTTGAACTTGTTTGTGTTCTGTTCCTCTAAGGAGGTGGCATCAATTTTAGGGATTTTTTTTTATAATCTGAAGCCCTGATGAAGAATCAATAGATTCGAAACGTTGGCGAACAAAGGTTTTTTCTTTTCTTTTTTGCTGTTTCAACGGTCCCCAAGTTGAGATTATTATTAATGTCATCCAAATTCTGAATTGAGTAAGTGCTTATATTTGCGGGCCTTCAGATGCAGATCCTAGGCTTCATTGCAAAAACCAAGTATTCACTTCATCATCAACGATCAACTTTTGTTAGGGATCCGCCATCATTCTTTAACTTGTTTACACATAAAATAAATTTTCTCAATACTTTTACCTTTCTGATATATCTCTTTATCTATCTTTCAGATTTCAGAGAAAATTTGTGCGAAGTGAGCAATCAAAATTTTTTTTAAAAATCAGGAGGACGCCAATAGTGGAACATTTTCAATAAAATTTCAATGCATTTTTATTACATCATTATATTATATACAGATATGTACATATTAAATATTAACGTATCTAAAAATACATTTGAAATCATTTCTGAACTAATTTTCAGGTCAACAAGTCTAAGCTTTGGAAGCAGCAGCAGCTTTTTCTTCTTCCCTGATTCTGTCCTTCTTGAGAGGACCCATAAAGGCAGCTTTATCGGCAACAGTTTGGAACCTACCATGACCGAATTTGGAGGAAGTATCGATGAATTTCAAATTGATCTTCTCCAAAGCAACACGTTTGGTATGCACCAATAAGGACTAAAAAAAAAAAGAATTCAAATTAAGATGTTGCCTAAAATTTTAAATGGATGAATGAAAAATCATCAAAGCATTCAAGAGTATTTGAGAAAATTGTTAAACTGTTTGTAATCCATCAGACCCTTACTTTATATGGTAAATATACAGCGGGTAAAGAAAATTACAATTTAATATTGCAAGGTAAAGATTAAATTTAAAAATCATTGAATTGATTTCAAAACCCTGAATCCTTGCTCGATCTAGATAAATTTAAAATTTCTCACCTTTCTCAATGTTATAACTCTTTTCTTGGTACCCATGCAGCAACCTTTGATCATGATGTAATCATTATTGACTTCACCATAATGAGGGAAGCCACCCATTGGTGTAATTGTTTTCTCAGTCAAATCATACTGTGTTGAGGCATTATTTTTAATGACCTGAAAATAAAATAATCGAGATGAGTATCTAATATTCACAATAAATAAAAGTTATTTTATAACTTGCTACTTCAGTCCTATCATTCCTAATCACAGATTTATCATAATCCTTTTGGCTCTAAGAGTATCATCATATCAACGCTATTTACAATTTTGAAAAAAAAAAAGTTCAGTTTGAGACTTACTTTGCCATCCTTGGTGTGAATACCAGAACCGATTCTGTAAATCTTTTTGTTTATTTCTGTACGATGGTGATATCCCTTCTGACCTGCTCTGGCAACGGTGAAAGATACTCTAGAAGGATGCCAAGCTCCAATACAGGCTACTTTACGAAGACCCTTGTGCGTTTTCCTAGGTAATTTTTTAGTGTGCCATCTTGAGGTAACACCTAAAAAAAATTAAGAATGGTAAAATACTGTAATGGTCATCTAAAAAAAATTCCAACTCCCATATTCATGATAATAAAAACTGAAAAAAAAAAAAATATATATATTTACCTTTGAATCCTTTCCCCTTAGTTACTCCAATAACATCCATCATTTCATCTTGGGCAAACACTTCGGAAATAGGTATGGGCTTCTCAAAATGTTTTCTTGCCCATTCAACCTTATCTGCTATGGAGCCACCATTTAGTTGGATCTCCATAATGTCAGATTTCTTTTGGCGTTTTTTCAGAAGCTTCATCTAAAATAAATGAATATAATGAATTATTGGCTTTCACAAGACTGAAAACTGAAAATTTTTACAATTGTTTACCATTTCTGTTTAATTGTGCAAATCGTTAAAAAGGGCAAAATGAATAAAATAACGAGATTATAGTGGAAATATACACAGATTCTCCACTTGAAATAATTTGCTAGAGCTCTTCCTAGACGAGACTTGATAATGAAGATAATAGAGAAAAATCATATATTAAAAAATTTTTGACTTGATATTAAATCAGCAGTAATATTGTGGTAAATTTATCAAACTTGATGATGTTTTCAATGTACTAATTTCAAAAAAAGATTAGTGCTTCCGTTGTTTTCTCCTTCAAAGATTCATGAATTGTATTTTTGAGCTAAGAGAACTAATGTAATGAATTTCTTAAAATATTTCTTGAGAAAAGCTCTGGTTGATTGACAGTCCAAGTTTTCAATTTTCAAATTCAACACATTCCAAACGTTAACAGTGAGAGTTTCAAGGAGAAAGATAAGTTCTGTTTCCCGATAACCAACCAAAATTAATGATACGATTGGTTCTATCCTTGAAAAACGAATAAAACAATAGACGAATTTCTATTAGTGAAAAAAAATTCTATCATAATTACCTGGGTATGAGCGATGACCCTAACAACCTTGCAGTATTTCATAATTTTCTTCAGGTCTCTATCAATAGACTTCTTCCCAAGGTCATCAGACCACTTCTTTGAAGCTTTGGTGAAAGCCTTCTTTTTGCTCTTATACCTAGATTCATCGTTATTATGAATTATCACAGTTTGATTGAATGGTTTGTGCCAATGTTCAACCTACAAGGACGAGCATCGTCTCATTGAAAATTGCCTCACGAGTTAACACAATCATGTGTATTCTCACATAGAGGTCAACATCAAGAGGAAACGAGTACTCACTTGTTTCACTTCAAAAAATCATGAACTTCAAGTTCGATTTTTCTTAGTAAACTTTCAAATGTCCTCATATAGTCATTGGAAGACTGATCATAATTATTAGTTTCATTTGACACTTTTATGAATTGAATTTTTAGTTCAAATGGAAATGCAGATATATGAATAAATGAGAAAAATCATAGTGATGAAAAAAACTGCTGTGCATTTCCATTTTGTACTAACAAATAAATTTTCAACATACCAGTTTTTATAAAAGCGTCTACGGCAGTCCTCAGATAAGTGCTCTGCCCAAACTGTAGCTAAGGCCCTCAAGCCATGAGGGGTCTCAATATAACCAACAACACCTACTACCATCATAGGAGGTGTTTCAATAATAGTTACTGCTTCAACAATTTCTTTCTTGTTAATCTCTGTGAAGAAATAGAGTTATTAGAAGATTGCCAATCTTGAAAATTCTCATAAAAATCTAATTAATGTATTCAGTGAATAAAATGGAATCATGTTTTATTCATAATCCTTTTGGCTAATGAAGCATCATTTAAAATTGTAATATATTCAGTACAGGAAACGTGTAACATTCCACGAAAATATTAACTTCAAAGATGAAAATTGAAAAATAATAAGTATTTAAATGCTATACTAAATCCTACGATAAAGTTGATAACCGAGTATTCAAGGCTCTTTTTAGGCCTACTTCCAAGTGATTAGTTTTTAGAATACTTACTAGATCCTGGACGGTCGGCTTCCCTAACCACGTGAGTCATACCAGCCTTATAACCCATGAAAGCTGTTAGATGTACAGGTTTGGATGGATCATCCTTGGGAAAAGCCTTTACTTTACCACGATGTCTCCTTGACCTTTTCTTGGGATAGAATCCCATGGACCCATGACGTGGAGCGCTGAACTTTCGATGAGACTGAAAAAATCGCATGTGAGCATCTCGATTTGAAAATACATTAATTTAGATAAATATTAATATAATAGTCAGACCGCCCTAGAATAATATCTTCACTAAGAATTCAGTTTAAACCATAAACTAAATAATATCTAAATCATCATTCGCAATAGATTTTAAGGTTCCCAAAACATGTGGAAAGTTTTATGCCCACAATATGCATTGGATTATATAACTATTATCCTTCAAAATGAGAATAAAAATACAGAAAATATTTGAAATTAAGGATTACTGAGATGGACTCAGATTACAAAGTCGGACTTACCATATTTGAAGCCGGATAGTGGAAAAAATTGGTAAATGCGAAGCGGTTATTACTTTGACTGGCTCAACCGCTCAAGTGAAGTGGAAGAAACAAAGCTCTTCTTCGTTCCACGTCTTGAAGAATTTTTGCGCATGCGTTGATCATAGATCCACGCGTCGTTAAGTGTTACCACTAGTAGGGAATTAAATATTTCAATAGAGAATTTTTAACGGGATATTTAAATAAATTCGAAATAACTCGAAATGATATTTTGTTTAATCATCATTTGGATTACAAACTGTTAACGTTGTATGTTGGCTCAGAGCCAAGATTGCCGATACATTGGTTTAATTTCTCATAGTTTTCTATGGCATTCCAGAGCCGTCGTTAGCCCCTCGAGAGTCAAGGCAGTTAAATGCAAAAAAATTAATATTAGGTAATTGGGATTATTCATGGAGAGATGATAAAATTGAAGGAATCACTTTATATTATTACATTATCGTATCCCTGTACTCCCATATTTTTGAGTGATAGAGACATTTTTTCTAGTTCTCTGATTATAACTTCTTCAAAATCCCCTCCAGTCGTTTTTCATAAAGGAAAAATCCTGAAAAATACTTCCTGGTTCTCATAATTTCTTTTTCGTCATTATACCATTATTCACAAAATAATTCATGAAATTATTCTGTACATCTGAACTGGTTCATCTATTCTAGGCGACTTACATCATAGGTATTACCATAGTATAAGGTATTATACTATGGTATTACATATAATAATAGTGCCATTAACTCAATTTGAAGTCGTCAAATACAGAGGTAAATTGAAAAGTAAAACTATAATAACTCTCACTTTGCATACCATACCTATACATTGAACGACTAAAAAATTGATTGTGGTATGAAATGAAAGAATTTCCTATATTTCTTTAGAATGATAAGATGGTACGTAATGGTGAAACGGAAACGTTTCTTCAATATTTTGCGTTCCTCTGAGGAACCAACATTTTATTGGTGAATTGAAAATAAATTTTTTTCCAGAAACATCAAGGAGACGCCATAAAAACGAAATAAAAGTCGGCAAAGTTTATCGAAGAGAACGCCGACAAGCCTGATGAGTGGATAAGTATTAACGTCTATAACTCGTAAAAAAAAGTACAATGGGGGCGATTTCGCGTCATCAGAGATATACAGGGTAGGAACTATTTAGAGGGACACTACAGGGATATCGAAAACCGTTAGAAATACAGGGGGCTTAAATTACAAAAATATCATGTCAGTGCATTTCCATAAATATCTAGTCTTTCTTTTTATTTTTTTGTTTAAGTAGTAGGCTGGAGCCAGAATTATAAAATAAATTTGTAGGCATTTGTTATGTGAAACCATTACTTGAGGTTTTTAAATTATGTAGAACAATTTCTACAGACCTTGCCAGTTCTACGCTAAACGATTAACAATTCGAATAATTACATTAAAATTATCCAATTTGTTAGATGTTCACTCAATTTGTACAGTTTTGGTTATTTTGAATCTTCTCTTGGTTGGTTATTAATTATCATTATTTTTCAGATTGATATAGTGTCATTTTTAATGCCCTGACTTGATCAAACACAGACCACCTCCTGAAATATCTCATGAGCAAAAATATACTATATCAATTTGACTTTAGACTAAAAGGGCTTGGAAAAATAGGCTATTGTTACGTTTTTCAGTTAATTAAATCGGTACTTCTTTCTAATATTAATTTATTTCATATACACACAGCCATATACAACTATTCATTTCAACTACTACATAATTTTATTTTCACTTATATTATATCTACTTGAGTGTACGGCACTGACTGCCGTTTATGTCGACACTGCCCTCCTCTGCTTCTTCCTTTGGTTTATATAGGGGAAAGTCGGGTAGTACGGGACACCTAAGCTTTTTAATTTTTTTGAGGAAAAGTACATACAAAAAAATGAAAATTGGCATAACTAGATCATCCCAAGAAAAGGAGAATCAATATTTTAAATGAAATAATTTTTAAGAAATGACTCCAATCCAGTTTTCAATGCATAACAAAACGCTACATTTTTTGAGACTATTAATTGTGGAGGGTAGCATGGGACAGGTAATCAAAGAAGAAAATGTATCAAATAACTTTATTGAAAGAAGCAATTTAACTGGGATAATCTTTACAAAAGTCGCATGTATAAAAAGATGACTTCAAATCGAGGTCTGCGCAGTCTTCATGTGCCCATTCTTTACATTTTTGACATTGTATCCAATCTTCTTCAAAATTTTCCTGGCAAATTAAGCAAGAATAATCTTTATTTGAACTATCATTATTGTTGTTCATATCATTTTCTTTATTCAGTGTTGTGCTTTTATTCATCATTTTTGTTGTTTTATTTTTAGCTGTAATTCCATCGAATTTTACTTTTTTTGATACTTTTTTAATTTCGGCTTCTTTAGATCGCACCTGTTTCTCTTCTAAAGAATTTTTGTAAGGGGTAGATGTAAGAATTTCACTCCTTTGGGCTTTCCTTCTTCTCTTGTCCAATCTTCTCTTGCTACAGCCCGGAATAGGTCAATCTATTATCCATATCTTTGACATGTTCAACAAGAAGGTTTTCATATTTCAAAGGAAACGTGGCATCATACCTTCCAATTTTAGGTTTTGAATGTATTTCCAAACCATTGTTTATAGCTGTAACTCGTCTGTGTAAGGTAGATTTTGATACATCAAACCTTTTAGCTGCATGTCTTATCGCGTGGTGCTCTTCTGTTACATATTTTATAGCCCGAATGAGGTTTTCTTCAGTCCAGGAACCACGATCAGTCGTCCTGCCCTTGAATTTTGGTATTCTGTAAAAAAAATACAAAACTAAACATTATTTAAATTGTCCCAAGGTACCCGAATTCAATATGTCCCAGGTTACCCGAAAAGCAAAAAATCGTTAGGGCAGTGACGACCTCTAACCACTCGATTTTTTGGCGGATTTTAAATACAAATCGATTTTAGAATCCCTAAATTATAATCTCCATAAGGTAGAAACACATTAGCTTACCTGACCAGCTCCTAACACACACCAAAAGTTTACACTGAACGATCAAAATTGCGGGGAAAATGTAAAAATATTGTTAACGTCACACTCGCTTGCCCCAGCTACACCAACTGTCTGAGACTTGTTTTTCAATAGTAAACTTACATCCCGCCAAGCACAGATTGTACTATTGGGCCTAAGAACGTAAAAAAATTTGAATGTCCCGCGATACCCGATGTCCCGGGGTACCCGACTCTCCCCTACCACTGGCATATCTTTCTAGAAGGGACCTTAGGTTTTCTAGCGAGCTCACTATTTATTATATCTCAATTTTTCGAAACTTATTGTGTAGACATTCAAGGTGAATAGAAATTATCAATACCATCAAAAATAGGAGAAACATATTTCCCATCTAACAAAAATGGATATTTTTACTAATTCCAAGGATTTTTTCCTTCTGGTATTAATTCATTATTCATTTGTGATTCATCAATAGCTGTATCTTTTATTATTAACAGTTTTGGTTATATTTGAGTGAATTTATTTCTTTATTTATAATGTATATTTTATAATTTTCTTTTTGATTCGATACATATACAAATCATTTCATGTAAAGTTTTTTGTTTTAATATGTTCAATAAATTTTATTTCGTTACCAAAACTATTTTATTTATGAAATATTCCAATGTTCATACATACAGGGTGTCCCGTAAATACCACGTCAAACCGAGGGAGAATGTAGATCAAAGGATAACCCACCTGCTATGACAAAATTTCTATTATGAAAGTCTTACCGTTTTCGAAATATTTTTTTTTTTTGAAAATTATGAATTTTTGCCCCTTTCAATAGTTTTGTTCCCATCCTTGGTACAGGAAGACTCGTCGCTCCAAATGATCTTATTAAAAAAATCTGGATCTGCATGATGTTTTCCAAAATTTGCCGGCAAAATTGCATTTCGTTGAGGTGAATAATTATGCGAGTAATATTTTCGCAGGTAAACAATTGCCATTGTTCACTAAGTAATGCAATATCGAAGGTTTCTTAACAGAATTGACAAACTTGATTTTGTCAGAAACGTACCCTTTTGGATAAAAACAGCCATATCTTTTTTTTTTGAATAACAAATGAGTTATGTGATACTTCTTTGAAATCACTATAAAATAGACAATTCATTGGTGTAATGTGCAGCAGTAGCTCGGTACATTTTTTTTCCACTACGATGGGCTAAACTTCATGAACAAAATAATCCACTACCAAAATTTCCAATAAAAATATTTCTCATAACCACCCTTTAAAATTTTCGGAGGATATTTTTAATGTAAACGTTGAAATCATTCTTCAGCAATATTTTACTGAAAAAATTAACCAGAAAGATGTAAAATTGTACCAACCGTAAGGGCAAAACTATTGAAAGAGGCAAAAATTCATTATTTTCAAAAAAAAAAATATCTCGAAAACGGTAAGACTTTTATAATAGAAATTTTGTCATAGCAGGTGGGTTATCCTTTGATCTACATTCTCCCTCGGTTTGACGTGGTCTTTACGGGACACCCTGTATATCATATAATACTTTCTCTTCTTTTATTCCTCTAAATCATGGCCAAACTTAAATTCATATTATTTTATACATATTGTTGATTTTGTGAAAATTTGGAGAGGTTTTGTTTTTTACTTGGGTAATAAAGTCCCTTGGCGAATCATTCAATTACAATATCAGTAGTATCAAATATCTAAAACCTCGCTACAGGAATCTTCATTAAAATTTTAATCCTCCAATAGGAGCCTATTGGCTACCTGTATTGTTAAATGGGGTATTGAAATTTTTATGTGGCATTAAATTTTCAATGAATAATATTGTAAAGTGAGTGAGTGTAAAGCAAATTCATAATGCTAACTTGGGGTGGTTAAATACTATATTAAAAAGTTAGATGTAATGAAAAAAACGATATATGCTTGAAATAGATTTTTATTTTTAATGTTTTTACTGTACATCAACACAACACACTTGATTCTGAAATAAAAAATAATTCAACAAATCATAAAATATATGTTCAATAGAAAGACAATTCACATATATGGTAGAGGATCTTCCTCAACCAACCTGATTGATATGTATGGGGCAAGCTATAAAGACCAATTCAATGAACATCAAGCTATTATAATGTTTGTAATCCATCAGACCCTTACCTTATATGAGAATTACATGGTGGGTAAAGAAAATTACAAATTTCTATTGCAAGGTAAAGATTAAATTTAAAAATCATTGAATTGATTTCAAAACCCTGAATCCTTGCTTGATTGAAAAACTTAGAATTTCTTACCCTTCCCTCACTATTTTGGTTAAACCACTATAACCCTAATTATCCACTATGAGCAATTAAATGAGGCTATATTCGACTGAACAGGAAGGAATTCGCTTGAATTCCATTCTCACTATTTTTTTTCTGAAGTGTCATTCAACTCATTTTCGTGTATTTATATACATAAATCATATTGAAGTTTTAATATTATCTGAATTAGAAACCAACAATCAACATGAAAGAAAGATCAACATATCTTATTTGATTTCTTAAATTGAAGAAAATAGATTTCCCATATTCGTGCAACAAGTTGATTATGTTGTCCTACAACTGCCTTTCATTTTTGACTGAAAACTCAATATTCAAAAAACATCAAATAGTAACTAAGTAAGCTGGCTCCAGTAAAATATTGAACATATGAATTATAAATAATGTGGGGTCTGCTTAACGAGGAAAACTACAAAAAGAATTATGGTTTCCACATTTTTGGAAGTAGACATGACCTGTAAAGAACAATAACATTAATTTCGAGAATACAAGAGATTTTAATAATTATGTTATTTGTTTTTCTTCAGTCTAATAATTCATAAACATAGATTTGTTCATAATCCTTTTGGCTTAAAAGTGAATCATCATATAAAAATACTATGCAGATATTTGTATTCAAGAATTGATTGTGAAAATTTTCATCACATACAACAAATTTCTCTTAATATCAATATAACAAAAATATTTCCGAAAAGAATCAATAACTTTTCAATGCTGTTCGGTATAAATATAAAATTCTCATAATAACTAACCTTTCTTCTCAAGTGTTTCAAGAAAGGAATATTTTCAGCATATCTATTACATTATTCCCAGTTGAATTTGACAACCTGTAAAGTAAAACAAAATTGTTAATAAAAAGAGCTACCACAGATTATGATCAGATTTTAAATTATGTATTTGGTTTTCAGTCCTATCATTCCTAAACACGGATTTATTCATAATCCTTTTGGCTCTATAGAAGAATCATCATTTATCATATTCATATGCATCTACTTTTATCAAGAAACTTGTGGGAAGATAGATTTAATAAAATATTCAAAAAAATTGTTTAACTTTCCCGATTCTTTCTAGCTGAAAAATTGATATTTGCTTACTTTCTACAACGATCGAATCAACTAGCAATCATCAAATCATGAGCCTGTGGTGTTTAATTCTTTTTCTGTAAAAAAAATAAATAGATTCAATAAAAAAAATTGCAACAAATTTTCAAATAGACAATATTATTTTTAATTCAGTCCTATCATTTATAAACATGGATTTATTCATAATCCTTTTGGCTCTATAGAGATTCATCATTTACATTGTATATGTACTCATTAATTAATATTAACCTATTTATAGAAATACTAGATTCAATATAGAATTAAAGAAAAAATTATCACGATTCTCAATTATTATACAATAATAGCTGAAAAATTGATGTTTCCTTACCTTCCTATATCCTTCAAACCATCTGGCATCAATCAAATCATAAGAACTTGGCATCGAACTCCTCCCCTGTAAAAAAAAAAGAATATACTGAACAAAAAGAAAATGTAACAAATTTTCAATCAGATGATATTTTTACTTCAGTCCTATCATTGATAAACATGGATTTATTCATAATCCTTTTGGCTTATTTGAGAATCATCATTTAAATTGTATATTCATTTATTATCATCAACCTATTCGAAGGAAGATGCAATGAAGAATCGTAAATATATTAATACAATTATCAACAGCTGAAAAATTTATATTCACTTACTTTTTACATCCAATTACACTCAAGGACTGCAATGTTCAATACTTCCCCTGTAAAAAAATAAATAAACTAAACAAAGAGATATTACAACAAATTTACAAGCCTAGAATATCATCATTAGTTCAGTCCTATCATTGATAAACATGGATTTATTCATAATCCTTTTGGCTTTATAGAGAATCATCATTTACATTGTACATCTACTTGTATAAACCAATTTAGATGAAGACCAGATCCAAAGAAGATTTCAAAAAATTATTACAATTCTCAATTATTGTACATATATGAAAAATTGTTATTTCCTTACCTTCTACACCCATTGAACGAATTCGCCTCAATTATTTCATATGAATTCAGCATCAAATTCTTCCTCTGTAAAAAAAAATAAATACACTGAACAAAAAGTAAATGCAAAGAATTTTCAATAAGATGATATTTTTACTTCAGTCCTATCATTGATAAACATGGATTTATTCATAATCCTTTTGGCTTTATTGAGAATCATCATTTATATTATATATTTAATCTTGTCCAAAAGGAGGACAAGATGCAATAACGAATTGTATACTATTATCAACCAATTTGAAAGTAGTCCAGACGCAATGAAGAATTGTAATTGTTATTTATAATACAATTGCAGAAGGCATTGATATTATTCCATAAGTTCAAAATTCAAAATCGAGTCTCGAAGTGGCGAGTTTTCTTCTGTAGGAGTATTATACATTATCTTCTCCAATTTACTGAATTTTTATTGAAATCAATGGAATATTTCCTTAAATACCGTTCAGTGATTTTTGCATTGAAAAATGTGGGTTGGTAGATCAGTTTTCTGCATCACAAATTTGATAGATAATTGGTAAATAGCAGAGTTCAGACTACTGACAATAATAAAAATAACCATGAAAATTTATGCTAATCTGAGATATTCTTTCACGAATTTGTGCTAAGAGATGTGGCAGAATGGACAGATTAGCTGCTGAATTGGAGAAAAATATTATTACAATTCATGATTATTAATAGCTGAAAAATTGATATTTACTCACTTTTTATGTCCATGGAACTAACGACCATCAATTGAACCAGAAGACTAGTGTTTAATTTTTCCCCTGCAAAAAAATGAATACACTCAACAAAAAGAAATTGCAACAAATTTTCAAATAGACAATATTATTTTGAATTCAGTCCTATCATTTATAAACATGGATTTATTCATAATCCTTTTGGCTCTATAGAGAATCATCATTTACATTGTGTACATACTCATTAATTAATATTAATCTATTTATAGAAATACTAAATTCAATAGGGAATTGAGAAATATATCAATTCTTGATTATCATACAATAATAGCTGAAAAATTGTTATTTCCTTACCTTCTACACCCATTGAACCAATTTGCCTCAATTATTTCATATGAATTCAGCATCAAATTCTTCTTCTGTAAAAAAAATAAATACACTGAACAAAAAGTAAATGCAAAGAAATTTTCAATAAGATGATATTTTTACTTCAGTCCTATCATTGATAAACATGGATTTATTCATAATCCTTTTGGCTTTATTGAGAATCATCATTTAACATTTTATATTCAATCTTGTCCAAGATGCAATAAAGAATTGTATAAATGTTATTACAATTTCTGACCATTATTAGCTGAAAAATTTATATTCACTTACTTTGCACGTCCATGGAACCAACTGGCAGCAATTAAACCATAAAACTGGCATTAAATTCTTACCCTGTAAGAAAAATACATACACTGAACAAAAATCTTTTACAACAAATTTTCAAGCTGAGAATATTATTTTTATTTCAGTCCTATCATTTATAAACATGGACTAATTCATAATCCTTTTGGCTCTATGGAAATCATCATTTATTTTGTACATTAATTCATTGAAATCAAACTTTAGGAAGATGAATTTTGATACAGAATTGAAATAGTATATTGTGCAACAAGTGACGAAAGTCAACTTTTCTCGCGAGTGTGGAAGGAGAGTGGAAGGAGAGTGTCGCAAACACACAAGCGAGAAAAGGACTTTCTTCACATGTTGCACACTATACTTTTCCTACAACTGCAGAAATTTCAATAATTCAAATAATTGACATGATTCAAATCAAAATGGCCTTTGTTGATTGTGCTAATTGATTTCGTTTCCATAGAAAGGACTCAAAAGCCCAATTTCATTGGTCTACCAAGCGAGGTGTGGGCAAAGTGCCGTGGGGAATAATATTTCCCACAGTATGAGCAATACACAGTTTTGAAATTGAGTAAGCTGTGTAGAATACGCTACTTTCCATAGCAGTTGTAGGAAAAGAATATTTTTTACTTGCTGAATGATGTTTACTTACTTTCTACATCTTTTTAACCAGCTCTCAACAATTAAATCTGGTTGTGACGATTCAGTTCGTCACCTGTGAAAGAAATCAAGATTACTGAACAAGAAGAAATAACAACAGTTAATTAATCGTACAATATTATTACTTCAGTCCTATCATTCTTAAACATGGATTTATTCATAATCCTTTTGGCTCTATAGAAAATCATCATATGAACATATAAAAGAAAAAAAATTAATTGGAAAAGTTGAGAAGTTTGACAAAACGTTGAATGCTACTCGAGTGACCAATCAAGTTAACTGAGGATCAGAAGATCAGAAAAAAAAAAGGCATTAGTAACCGCTACTTTGTAAGGCAATTTATTAAGATGAATGAATTAAATTTAATGAAAGAACCCTCACTTGATTCAAGATCAAAGAGTATGTTTTCTGCTCTCATGGTTTTACCACACGCATAAATGATGTTGATGAGTATCTTTTCCTGGATTGGTCCTTTGAAGCACCATGATGTCTCCACAGGCGCTACAAATTCTTCTCGAGTCTGAAAAGGAAGTACCCATTAGAATATGAATGAGGAGAATTGAAAATTCAATATGAAAACTGAAGATATCAGACCGCCCTAGAATAGTATCTTCAATGGTATTCAGTTTCAACCATAAACTAAAAAATATCTAAATCATCATAATAAACTCGATGATAGGTAACTATAAGTTTAAAAAAATTACACAACTTACCTTAAGTAAGGTTTACCTGAATGTTCTTCATTTAGGCACTGCTGGCTTTAGACTAGGAAGTCTACATCACGCTGGTTTGGTGTGTATTAGTTTTGCATGTCGAGTGTGAAGACTGAAAAGAAATCACATGTAAGAATTTTTATGAGGAAACTTACAATTTTATGTTATAACTAAAAATATCAGACCGCCCTAGAAAAGTATCTTCAATGGTATTCAGTTTCAACCATAAACTAAAATAATATCTAAATCATCATAATAAACTCTATAATAGGGAATTATATAAAGTTTGAAAAAATTGCACAACTTACCTTAAGTAAGGTTTACCTGAACGTTCTTCATTTAGGCACTGCTGGCTTTAGACTAGGAAGTCTACATCACGCTGGTTTGGTGTGTATTAGTTTTGCATGTCGAGTGTGAAGACTGAAAAGAAATCACATGTTAGAATTTTTACGAGGAAACCTATAATTTTATATTATAACTAGAAATATCAGACCGCCCTAGAATAGTATCTTCAATGGTATTCAGTTTCAACCATAAACTAAATAATATCTAAATCATCATAATGAACAAGTAAATAAAGAAGTTTGAAAAAATTGTCGTCTTGAATAGTATCTTCAATTGTATTCAGTTTCAACCATAAACTAAATAATATATAAATCATCTCAATAATCCTGATTTACCTTATGCCAAGGGATGCTCAGGTGGGTACAGAGTTGCAGCCGCTTTCCAGAATGCGTGCCTTCTACGACCATAGCAAGGTATCATACGTCTGAATATAAAATCAGCTAGATAATCAGAAAGTTCTTCCTGCCTGAATCCAGCCGATGAGACGTGCCGACGTACTTCGACCCAGAGCCTTTGAATGGTCTGCGTGTGGGCACCAGTTCGAGGATTGACGAAATTTTTAGAGCGGTTCACCGTGAGATGTCTATAACCAAAGTCCTCCAGAGAATCATACCCTTTCCAACAATCAGTCATAATTGTTGTGCCGGGGAGAACATAACGTTTTACGATACCGATTAAAGTTTCGGGGGTACGATTCTCCACAGGTACGAAGAATGCCTTACATTCACCTCGAACCCCTCTTTCAATTCCACCACATACCCACTGCTCAGTCAACACACTTTCTCGATTGTCTATCCTTCTTTCCAACGTTGTTTCATCTATCTCGACGATTTTCCCAACGCCCCCGATGCACTGAGAATGCCGCTCGACATAATCTGCCACAACTTTACGACAAAAGGAAAACCAATCAAGGACAGTAGGTGAACTGAGCTTCAACTCAAACATAGCTTCTTCCATTAAATCTTCATGATTTGATAGAAATATGTTGACCAGGAAACATATTTTTTCCAAATCGAGATGCATATGGCCGCAAAATGTGCCACTAAACACACTACGTGAAGTATCGCAATTCGCACGACCTCTTCTAGGCACAAGAATCACTTTACTGCATATAAACTGATTTCTATCGAAGTCCGCAGACACTCTCGACCCACATTTTTCGCATAAAGCATGGCATGACAAAACCCCATGTGCTATAAGGAATTGCCGCGCTTCAACTTCATTCGAAATCTTCTGGTTAAACTCAATGTTCGTGAAGGAACACCCTCTGCAGACATTATATCCACAACTCTGTACTACTGGCTGGAGATCAACCATGATTATCTTGTAATCTGCAAATGAAAAACCCCCAATATATATTCGAGCGAACATTTCCGAAAGAACAGCATATTATGATAAATATTTAGTGTAAGTTACTTACATTTCAAATTGGTTCACAAACACGAACGATAGTAATATATTTGCTCGGTTAAATGAAAAATGGTAGGAAGTAAGCAAATATGAGAATAAGTCGCCGACTTTCAATTGAAATTCTAGTTTTTCGCCTTCGTTTCCATAGAATTTTTGTCATTTTTTTGAATAGCGCCAACTTAGAGGAAAAGAGAATAAAAATACCGATATTTATACTGGTTCCAAAAAAGTAAATTAGCAAGATGACTTTAATAATAAAATTAAAAAAAAACTATGAACCATGATATAAACCAAGAAAGTTGTCTATAAAATATATAATTATTCAAAATTCTTCAACTTACAATATAGTCACTGTTGAGAACGATGCCCAATTGCTCACGATGAACAAATTAAAAGAAATGAGAACTAAGCAACCAAGGCACCAAGTCAGAAGACTTGGAATAGGGTTAACTGCGCCACAGATAACGGTTTATTAAGCATGTATCAAGGTTTCAGTTTCTTTGGCAAAATAGTCTTACCGAAAAAATTAAGAATATTTTTAAGGTTGTTTTAGAAGAAATATTCGAGACATTTTAATATCATAATGTGCCATTGGTATTCACAAATTTATATTTAATTCATGCTTGAATTTTTTATCCTGAGAATCAAGGTGGTAGACGCATAGAAATATAATATAAATATTTCTATGGTTAGACCGTGACAACTGATTTCGCATGATTTTGATTTTTGAACAAATAGTATATTTTATTAAAAGGATTAAAAGTGCATTTTTTTTTACGAGCAATATTTGTAGTTGCGAGACGGAACGCAGCGCAGCCGAGCGAATGCAAAATTGCGAGTAAAAATAGGCACTTTCAGTCCGTATGATATATTCTATTGTATTGTATTTTTTCTCCAAGTCAAAATTAAAATAAATTTAGTTTTATTCAAACATCGTTAATAATTTGGTAATAAATTTGAACACCTATTAATTATAACAGCGATAGCAATTAGTTTGTTCTACTGAGTTTGTAAGAGACAATGTTTTTTTCTTCAAATTTCAATTAAGCCCGCCACTCACGAAGCGTTTTTTCGAGACTTTGAACGCCAAGCGTCCAAGAGATTCCAGTCGGGCAGTCAAGTTCATTCTCTGATTTACAGTCGTGCCCCGACTGTAAAATTATCCGAACGCTCAAACATGGTAGCCTCGTGAGTGGCCGCCTTAAGAGTGCTCAAATGCAATTATTATTAGTCCTAGGATTAAAAGTGTTGCTAAGCAACGAGCAAATTCTTGTACGTTAAGGGAATTGATGGCTTTTGCACCTGAAAATAGTACAAAGATGTCAACATTTTTTGATGGTTGGAAAAAAAATACTGTTTTTATTGAGTTTCACTTCAGATTTGCCAATCATATTCTTCCTCAAATCAGATATTTTTGTTTCTGTATTCTAAGACGCTATATAATTGTTTCTATTTTGTTATCGATCTCATGTAATTTGGGTTTCTTACAAAATTTCCATTGAAAGGTAAATTTGTAAATTTAGTCACTCACACTGTTTCTAAATTGTAAAGATTTAAAATTTCAATATATAAACATCTCATTTTGTGCAATTCCACAGAAGTTTTGTAAAGATTGGATAACAGAAAATTTTAATCATCCATTTTTGATATTGATCTCTAACATCTCGTAAATATTTAAATTAATAAATGTTATTCATTTGATGGCTGAAATTAAATTTTCTCTCTTATAATTATATTTATTTTCATCAAACAACCACATTTCTCTCGCTGAACAATATCATCATCTCTATATCCCATACAACCTTTGTTCTAAAATAATGCAGTTTTCACTCGAAAATGTTGGCTGGCATGCATAGGATAAAATTAATTAGTGATTATTTCAACAATCATTCTTTCAAATCTTTGCTATTTATTTCCTCAAGTCTTCTCAGAGCAGAAACCATTTCTTCACTATTTGTGCTATGTTCAACAACCGACCTTAATTGATCCTCCTCTATATGAGCAATTCTCTGATCGAAAGGCATGTAAATTTCCTCATCTAGATCGTTTTCTTCTCTTAAAACTAGGAAGTATATAAGAAAGATACTCAAGCTGGCAATAATGACTCCGGGTTCATACCATAATCTGTCATTTTCGTGTTTTAAAGATGACCTAGCCTTGAATTTTGCAGCTGGGCTTGCTGAATACTTTACAGGACGATCTTCTGCCTCATTTGTTTCCACAGTCTTCTGTGAAAAATTTCTACATACTGAACTGCAAAAAGTTTCAAGATGAAGCAACAAAAGAACATATTTGTCTTCATTACCGTTCCAACGATAGCACCCTATGTTTCCTTAAAACAGGAAAGTATCTTAAAACATTTCGTGTCATAGGGTCCTTTAAAAGTTTCGCTAGATAATTCATTTACTTAGATTTGTAGAATAGAGGCTTGAGAAATCATAGAATTAATTCAATTAATTAACCAAAAACTACAAAGTATAAGTCATAGAGAAATAACATAATTCAAAAGTTCTATGTCATTTCAAGGATATCTAATATCGAGCTTACAAATGTACAATTGATGCATAAATGAAGGAGGGCTCAAAAGCTCCTGACTTCAAGTCAGTACTCATTTTTATTAACTCCGGATGTTTTCGATATTCATCAGCGATCAACATTGAAACTGGTAGTCAATATCAAAATGCAAATTTTCATCTCGATGGATTGATCGAATCTGCCGTTTTTAAATATACAGAATAACAAAATTTCTTACGGCCATATTATGAATCAAAGTTTCAACCGTGCTTCGGGATCCGCACCTACCCTCAATATTTCGAGATGCTATATGATCTTCGGTTCGTGTGTTATCTTGTTTAATCTCGAACGAACAAAATTAAATTCTAGAAACAAATCGTCATCATTCATTTCCGGTTCAGGATTCTGAAATTATAGACATCGTGACGAAACAATAGAGCCATGTGTTCAGGGAACGGGCGCAAAAAAAATACATCCTTAATGGCGGATGCGCTTGTAATAATAATAATAATAAGAGAGTTTATTCATGAACAATGTCATATTTGGGGGAAAACCTACTGTGTTACCCATTATGAGTAGGTAATTTACATAAAAAAAGGTCCAATATAAATTTTGAATATGAAATATACTATCAACCGTTAAATTCGGAAAATAAATATTTCTATAGGTATTTATGAATAATGGTACCAATATTTTCCTTAACAATTCCAATTATTCAGTTGAAAAGATATTTTCAATTTCGAATCGTAACTGCTCTACGAAACAAATTCTCGGCTATGAAGATGTCTCTATGATAACTCTTATTTTTTGATATAGAACATTATATAAAAGGGTTACTTTTAATTTCTTCGTTGAGATAGAACTTTCAAATCAGAAACTGTTTGAGTGCGCAGATGTGAGAATGTGCATTGTTATTCGCTGGACGTATAGTATACGCAGGCATGTGGTAATGTTTACTTTTGTTGTTTAATTTGGGTTTCCCTTCGACGTTGTTAGTTGTCGAAGTTAGGTTAGAAGATGAATTCGAAGTCGAACAATTTTTAGCGAACGAATAATTCGTGTGTGTGTATTTCTGTGTTGTGTAAGTGCTATAGGGTTGCATTACTAGTTATTTATTCAATAGGAATAATGATCGATACATAATTTGAATCAAAAAAGAAAATTTTTTAAGGTAAGTCCACACATCAATAACATTTAACATCTTCACAAAATAATTGAGTTTAAATGAACAATGTTTGTTGAAGTAAGTTACATTTCGACAAGTTGAGTAAATTATATTGTTGCTTTATTTCTGATAGGAAATATTCCGCTTCATTTCAAACTCGTATAAACAATGATTACCTATAAAGGAATTATAACAAGCTCATTTCGGATAGTATATTATTTATTATTGTGTCAATGCTTTCGGTTTGTTTTGATTTCCATAAACATACTTGGTAGAATATTATGTGTAAGTTTTTATTGTTTACGTTTTGGGTATATACTTAGTATATAATGAATTTTAACAGAAGTAATTTAATCGCTAATAAAAATGACAGTTACTATATTCCCACTTTCAATTAATATTTTATATTAATATATTTATCTTAATTTAATTCTATAAATTTCCGATATACACTAGCTCCTTCAGATTTAACATTTTCGATGAGTAATGAATAATATTGGTACAATAAAGATTCAATAGCCTATACTTAAGAAATATGAGCAGTATATAGCTTAGCAGGATAATACTGAACTGAATAGGTATAGGCATGGCATAGTATACCTTATACTATGGTATAGGTATATAACTCTACTGATTGCCTTCGCTATTGTTTTTTATTTGATGACTATATTTTTAGTCTTCAAAAGATTGGGTCGATTTCTGAAACTAGTAGATTATATCTACATATCGTCGGCTAAGAGTGTAAATCTGCTAAGTCCATTTTGAACAATTTCACAGGAGACCAAAAAAACCGTACAGTACAGTGTTATAATAATAATAATAAGTGAGTTTATTCATGAAAATACATTCAATAGAGTTTATTGAATGTATTTTCATGTCTCCTGTGAAATTGTTCAAAATGGACTTAGCAGATTTACAGTCTTAGCCGACGATATGTAGATATAATCTACTAGTTTCAGAAATCGACCCAATCTTTTGAAGACTAAAAATATAGTCATCAAATAAAAAACAATAGCGAAGGCAATCAGTAGAGTTATATACCTATACCATAGTATAAGGTATACTATGCCATGCCTATACCTATTCATTACTAAAGTTCATTCAACAAGAGGTGACTGGCTTTAGAAGGACGATTGATTATTTAATTCTCGAGTCTCGACTGATATATTAATGTAGGTACATTCTACACTATAATAATAACGAATTTCGATGTACCTAGTTTTAATTTATTTTATGTTTTCGAAGCTGTATGTTATTCAATATTTTTGAATATATTAAAAATCATCTGCTGCCGAATATTTTTTTTTTCAAAATATGAATTTTGCTTCCTAGTTTGAGAATATGATCTGTTAATTCGAAGGATAAAGGTCGAAACACCCATACAATTAAAACTTCTTAAAAAAAAATGAGGAAAATGTGGACGTTAAGTCAAGAGCGCACGACTTTTATGTGCACTTGGATGCAGCATCTATACCTAAATGACCTCGTAAATGACCAAATGAGCGCTCAAAAGTTCCTTCACGTTAGTGCTCTTTTCTTTTTTTCCTTATTCTTGATTTTTTTATGATCCTGGTGATGTTAGGAGTACGACTTTTTGTATGAATCTTGACTTAGTTACTTCATTAAACATGCAAAATATCAACCTAATCGTCTTTGTGATCACGGAAACATTGAGTATTTCTTTTCCAATGTTCCAATAAAAAAATTTTTGTTATAAATAAATTAGTATACCTACCTAAATCGAATTGATATATTTCAACATAAATCAAATGCCACTAGCATGCTAGCATAAAATCAAACCACCAAGTAGTAGATTCTATAGGTACATACATCTTTTTTGGTTACAATATCTACGGAAAAGTTTCGAAAAATAGGGTGAAATAATTAATAAAGTATGTATTAATTTTAAGATGGTTGTGCTCCGAACCGATCGGTCTATCATTTGGTCACAATGTATTTAATTTTCCAATTTTGAGCCGGTAATGGTCTCTGGTAATAGGAAAAATCTGACTAGGGATTTCGTTAATATGGCTGTTTGAAATTTTGTGCTCCCTCTAGTTTAAAACATGCAAATTCGATCGAGATGCTTGCAAATTCCAAGATTCGTAGAAGTCTACACATCAAAACCAGAGAAAATTGAAGAATATCGAAAAAAATAATGATTAGGTTCTACTCAAATTTGATTCATTTTTTTTTAACAAAACATTTAATAACCTGAAATTTATATTGGGATTCTGGATAAATTGAATATTATTTCTATTAAAAATTCCAAATTGTATAATTATTGAATATTATTACACCTGTTACTGTCTCTAGAACAACCCAAGGTTGTACAATTTAATGTTAAAATCAAATTAAATTCATGTAAGGACGTGGGAAAATGTGAAAACGCCTCCTCAAACCATTGAATTGTTTTCAACTATTAAAACAAAGCAGATGGCATTCCTTCGCACCTGTTGCTCACCCTTTGCATGGACGGTCTTCTTCGATTTCTCACCAAGCTTGAGTTCACCTTGCACCGTAAGTCTTGGAAATTCTTGTGGCCTTAATGACGTTGCATACTGCCGAAGGTAAGAGTCATCTACATTCCAAAGAAAGCGAACGGAACCATAGGAATCTAAGAGCGAGAGCTGGTTCAAGTTGGCTGGAAAAACTGGACTGTTTTTTTTCGCGTTGATTCGGATATGTATACAAGGTGTGTTCAGAAAGTAATTGTGTGATCACTTTCGGTATGATGATAAACTATGCCAATGGGAGTGGTACGATGCTTCCTCGTCCTTCTTCCTCAAAAGTCAGGAAAAGTTCTAATTAACTCATGCGTAATGCGCACTATACTTGTAATTCCTTCGGACTTTTTGTCCCCATCCGAATACCCTACCCATAAGGAATTTCATCAAAATCGGAAATATACTGACAAAGAAACTGCACTACCCAGAAGAAACTGTTTAAATTTTGTTTTGGTGAAACATAGGTAGTATGACAAGGAGTAAATGATTGAATTTTATTTGAATCGTGAAGGTTTTTTCATGTTAACAATTTTTGTTTCTTAAATATTGTAGTCTTTTTTTGCAACTTTTTTAAATTTTACAACTTACCAGCTGTTCGAGGAGATCCAAAGTCGATGTTCAGTTGTTGTTAAAATGCCTAGAGCACGTGTACGCGGAATTTATCGCCAGCTAAGTGAATTTGAAAGAGGACGAATTATTGATCTACGGGAGGCGGGGTTGTCATTTCGAGAAATTGCTAATCGTACTAACAGAAATCCAACTACTGTTATGAGATGTTGTCAAGCGTGGTTTGATAATGCCCAAAATCGAAGAAGAAATGCACGTCGAACAAATGCAGTTCCAGATCGACTTCTAAGACTTATGGCTATTAGAGACCGATTTGCTACAACTCATCTTTGGCTGATGAGTGGTAAGAAGAACAAGGCTATCCTGTACTTGTCTGACAGGTTTACCGCCGGAGAAGGACTGTAGCATTATCGACCCAATCTTGTGTTCCATCTGACGGAAGAGCATCGCCAGCAACGATTACAGTGGTGCAGAGAACGTCAACATTGGAATATGGAATGGCATCAATTCGTCTTTTCTGATGAATCTCGATTCTCCTTGGGTGCACATGATGGCCGAAGAAGGGTTAGACGACGTCGGGGTGAAAGACGTGAACCTCAGTTTGATGTTGAGCGTCATGTACACCGTCAGACGCTATGGTATGGAGTGCTATTGCACACGCAAGTAGGTCACCTTTACTCTTTATTTGAGGCAACATGACAATGCTGCGTTACCTTCAAGAAATAGTGGAGCCATATATTCTCCCTTGCCTTAACCGGCTCGAGAATCCAATATTTCAGCAAGATAATGCCCGACCTCATGGTGCCATAGTTAGTTTGAACTTTTTCGAAGCAGAAAGGTTCCTTTTCTGGCAAGTGTGTTGGCATCTTCATTCCCTTTAATTCTCGAGTAGCCGGGAACTCATATTAAAAAGACTTTGTTATTCTTGCCTATTTAATTGAGTTTTCTTCGGCACTACAATATGTGAGCTCAGTGCTTTGATTGCAGTCTGACTATCAGAATGTACCGCTATCACATTTCTGACAGTTTCTTGCTATTTATTTTTATTATTATTATTTGAACTGGGGTCGTTTTGCTTCGGTAAGCCTTCCGGGAACTGCGACCATGCAGATCTTTTGTTCACTACCCTACTCATTCATAGAAACCCAGGGAGGTCGTCAACGACGTTAATAAAATTGACAACCTCCCTAGGGGCCTTGGCCATTACCTCTCTGGTATCCAGGACCGGCTTGCCCATGTGAATGGTTCTTAGGCCAGCCAGCTCTGGACACTGGACACAAATGATGTTTGTAACCACAGTGCCCTGTCAGCAGTCCCACCATCACCCGAAGCTCCGCTCGTGACAGCTTCAGGAGTTTTCTGGTGTAAGCAGGTGAAATCTTCACGAATTTCTTTGCCTGAGCAAGTCTAGGAGTGTTAGTCCAGTGGATTGTCCTACTGTTCAACTCCCATAGCTGAACCGCAGCTTTGTATTGGTCTTTTCCTATCCCACAGAAAGGCTCAGGTCCAGCAGGTCTTAACCTTGATGCACTTTTTGCAAGCTCGTCCGCTCTCTCATTTCCTTCAACCCCACAGTGCCCTGGTACCCATAGTAGAGTCACCTTATTTCCTCTGGCTAGTTTCTTGCTAGGTCCATTTCCACACAATTTTCTATTGCAAGTATCTCTGCCTGAAGACACTTAGACGTCGTTTAGGGCCAGTTCCAAACACTCCAGCGCCAGACCTCTTCGTGGTTTTAGAAAAGTTGTTCAGGATGGTCTGAAATGGGATTCTTTATAGTTGGGTTCTGCTAGCTTATCGAAAATTCCAGGATTACCTAAAATTATGGTGTAAACAGATTCCTGTTTCTTTTATTACCTGAGTGTAGGAAGCTTGATTTCCACAGAAAAATTAATACTCTTCAGTATCTATATATTTTACTGAATTTAAAATCTGAGTAGGTAATTGATCAGGAATTAATAAACCTAGTGTTCAATTTGAACCGTTTTCAATTTGAATTAACCATCGTTGATCGATTTCAAATGTTTTCTGCTTGCAATAGACAGTGACGTAACTTCGTCGAACAAACACTTATGTTTACGCCACGAGCACATGATAAACTTTTGTTTAATTAGCCCCCTATTGTGTCAACTGGTTGAATTGAGTTCAATTGGAAAACTCCCGCCTTAGCTTGATCCAATTTATTTATATGGTTTTACGAACAGCGTCTCTGAAACTCGTTGGAAGTATTTTGGACTACCTGTACAGTGCATCCCATTTTGGGTGAGACTGCCAGGTTTCTCGCTTGTTATTTAAGATAGAGCCTTGCGGTTTTCACGTTCCTATCCTACTTTTTCGTGAAACTCAAGTTGGTCTAATCAGATTCTGCATAACTGTTTCTGTTCAAAAGATACAGGGTGATTTTGGAAATTGATACTTTTCGGACCCCTTCTTTATCTCCGAAGTTATTAGAAATAATGCTGAGGTAAAAACTACGTCTGAATCAGAATTCTGCGTAGAATCCAGTGGCGTACTCATTATTTTTTTTCGGGGTATGGTTTAGAAGATTCAACACAAACTTATTGTTTGATGACACAAACATCCTTGTTGTTATTATGGCTACTATGCATTTGGGAGCATTGTTTTATCAAGTAGGCATTGGAGGGCAAAAACCAATCTGATCTAGCCGTCATCGCTATAAATTATTGTTATCATTATTGATTCTTCTTTTCTATTTGAAATCCATTGCCCATTAACAAAAAATCATCATTATTTGATGTTTTAGTGTTATTTCAACATTTCTGAACATCCTACCTACATAGTGTCATATATCATTTTGAAGGGAAAAAAATAACGAATTCAACGAAGTAATGATACACATAGTGTTCCATTTAAAAAAACATAAGTTTGTGTTGAATCTTCTAAACCATACCCCGAAAAAAAATAATGAGTACGCCACTGGATTCTACGCAGAATTCTGATTCAGACGTAGTTTTTACCTCAGCATTATTTCTAATAACTTCGGAGATAAAGAAGGGGTCCGAAAAGTATCAATTTCCAAAATCACCCTGTATCTTTTGAACGGAAACAGTTATGCAAAATCTGATTAGACCAACTTGAGTTTCACGAAAAAGTAGGACAGGAACGTGAAAACCGCAAGGCTCTATCTTAAATAACAAGCGAGAAACCTGGCTGTCTCACCCAAAATGGGATGCACTGTACTGCCTAGATTTCAACCTGATTTGTCCGAAATCCAGGGTGGTGAAAGCTTTCAGCATTAAAAACACTCTCGAATCCCCAAGTTATGGAATTAAGGAATAGGAAGAAGTACTGACTGACCACCAAAAGACCGATTTTTTTCTTACTCTTCTGTAAAATGGCTAAACAAATCATCAGTTTACAATTGATATCTACATTCGGTTGATTACGATCCTGACGGTTTGTTAGGAACAAATGAGGAATAGGATTTATGATCGTTTGAGCAATAACGCTATGCGCAAACCATACCATTTACTTCGTTTATATTGCTCTATCCCATATTTGAATGGAGTGAATGGACTATAGTTGGCTCAAGGACTGGCAAGGCACCAATGGTGATTACCCAATGGTCAGAATACAAGAAATTGTGTTAGCATGCCACTTATGGCCTGTTTTTTCACATGCGAATAATAGTTATTCATTATACAAGGGAAGCAAGTATTAGATTTTAGCTCGAGGTTATGTTGTCTCCCGACGCGAAGCAGAGGGAGACAAAAAACCGAGAGCTAAAATCTAATATTTTTCCCGTGTATAATACACTATTTTTTTCTGTGACAGGAAAAACGACAATTTAATAGTGAAAGAACATATTATTACAATGTATTAAAGTCAGAATGTTATCGATATGAATTTTGAATTTTTAAACTAGTAAGCTGCAAATAGACCTGCGTTGCTAAGGGAAACTTCAAAGTAATCAAATATCTGTCAATTTAATTTTGTGATTTGTTTCAAAAATTGCGAACTCAGTAATAATTGTTTAGTAGTTATTTTGTTGAATAATATAAAGTTAAAAAATGTCTGATTCCGAGTATTCTCTGACACCACTGGAGTTGATAGAAGCAGCGCAAGTAGCGTCACGAAAATTATTGCCAGCTAAATCGCGGAAAATTTACGAAACCGCGTATTCAAGATTTACGGAATGGAAAATGAAAAAGACATGCAGTTCTTTCTAGGAGACAGTCTTATTGGCTTATTTTTCGGAATTGGCACAACAACAAAAGCTATCAATAGTGTGGTCGAATTATTATTATTCCTTTATCTATATGTAGATAAATATATATCCGGGAAAAAAGTACTCACTTTTTTCCCGGGGAAAAAAGTAATTTCGTGAAAAGTCATATTTCGTTACCTGTCAACAGAGATAAAATGTCAAATATTTTTCCCGTCACAGAAAAAATAAATTTATTCCTTCAGGACAGGTTCCATTTATAGATGAGGTTTTTTTTTTGAACCATGCATATTCATGAATTCATTAATTTCAATGATATGATAAATTGTAGTGTTAGAGATTTATTTTCATTTATGTGTGTGTTGTGCCCACAGAAACCTAAATTGTTTAGGGCCTTAGACTTTTTTTAAGCTCCTCATTTTTCAATTTGAATTTGAGTTCACTAATTCATTAATGAACCTTTGTTATCTTTTGAAGAAAATAAAATGCAACTTCCCTAAAATTTTCACAGTATTTAGAATAAAGTCAGGAGCTTTTGATCGCTAATTGCATTTCTGGTTATATACAATTTTGTCGTCCCCAAGGGTGCAATTGGTGCATGAATGAACGAATGCTTAAAATCTGCCGAATTCACATCAGTGTTTTCCTCATTTTATTATAAGCTGCATGACACGCTTCGAGATAACCATCATTACAAGAGAAAATAATAAACCATAGTGCAAAATTTGCAGTGTTTTTTGTTTCCGAATGCTTCTCAACGATTGGTTTTGTTAATAGCTAAATTGATCTTATTCTCTGCCAGACTATATACTCGCTGATGAATGACAATGAGGTCAATGCCAGATACAGAATAATTCGTATTGGGCTGTATCAAATCTCTAGGCCACAATTCCCTTCGTGATTGAAGTAGATAAACATGATGTACCCGTACTATGTATATACATATGTATATTTGACATGAATATTCAAATGAAATATTTATCCAACGTCTAAAAATTCTTTCACATGTTCAAACACAAACGGGCTTAGACAATACTAATAAATACAGTGTTGCCAATTTCGTTCATTTGCTAGATTTGATGTTCCAACTAGTCAGGTCAAATATAGTTCAAGAGTTAGAATAGATTCTATAGATGGACTTACAAAGATAAAACACAATATCCCCTGAACTATTTAGGCTAGTACTCAGCGATAAAAAATATGTATGTTACGCAAAATCTATTTTTATAATTCTTTTCCAATATTCTTCTCGATTTTCGAATTGTTCTTTCATATTTATAATTGAAATCTCAACATGGCATGGAAATATTAGGTAATTTTCTTTCGATATTCTTCTTGACTTTTCTGTGCTTCTGGCTACGCTATCAGCACACATTTTTTGTTACATATACCGGCAATATCCCAATCCATTCGGTCTGTAATCACGAAAATATTCAGTATTTAGTATTTTTTTCTCCAATATTCTTCTTGAATTTTTTATGGCTCTGATAATCTGATCAACTTGAAATTTCGCATGGAGCTTGGAATAGGTATTTCACATCAATTCCTAATATCTCAACCCGGTCTGTTTCGAAATCACGGAAATATTGGTGTAGTTTTCTTTCGATATTCTCCTTGAATATTTTACGTTTTGGTTACTCTACCAACACAAAATTTTGCACAATCTTGAAATAGTTATTCTATATTACCTGTAATTTTATGGTCATGGGAATATTGGATAATTTTCTTCTTCAATTTTCCATAGTTCTGACTATAAATTTTCACTCATAAATAAAAAAAAAAAGTTTAGATGTTTGGTGAACGGGCACTCAAAAATAAATCGAATTTTCAAAAAAAAAGTGTAGCTGTCAAATTAATATCTTTCGAAAAACAACAGCATAATTTGTGAATATATCTTTTGGGGGATTCATTGAAGACCATCCCAAGAAGATTTCATTCATTCTCGTTAATGATTAATTGAAATAAACTCAATTCCTGTTCCTATTATGATGTAATTCAAATAATTATACCTAACATGCCAACGCTAGGTGCTTATTAATAATTCTGCATTATATTTAGTGTAATGGATATCTTCAGTATCCATGGCCAAGTTCGAAATATGTAATGAATATACTGGTGAACAAGTGGCGTTACGGAAAAAAAAAACTAGAAATACATGTTTTACATTCATTCTTTGGGTCAGGAAAGGGAAATAATGTTTTCAGTTTGAAATATGCTATTTTGGTGTAATATTTCATATAGGTATATCCAATAAATATTTGTTTTCGCCAGTAGACATTTAATTCAATGACGTTAGATTGGAATCGAATGTAGATTATTGGTTGAGAGTTGCTCAGTTCGAATCGAAATTATAACTTTTCTTTTTTCGAAAAAGAATTGATGCTATGTACAAAACACTGATATATTCATCTTAAACTCAAATGGACTTTATGTAGACGTCATAAAAAATGGGGACAATTTTTAGTGCATTACTGAAAATTTGGATGAATTTTTCTTTCAAAATGGAATAACCTATTGATAACTACTTTGAATAATGTTTTTCATTTGTTGATACAATAACAAGAATAAGGTTTCAAATTTTGTTTTGTTTTTTTTCGTTCCTGAATTGTAACTTTTTGAAAAGTGTAGAATCAAGAAATCGCATGTCAAAGTTTTTCCCCTACTGTTTCTGCAAGAGTGGCTGCCAATAACTTGTAACGAGACTTGTAATTGTTTGTATTTATCGAATTTAGAACCGGGAATGGTTTCAAACGATAAGGTTCGACCACTTGATGAACATTTCGTGGCCAAATTCAAGAATACCGGCCGTGAACACTATAACCCTCAAACAAAAAGACCTAAAAACTTTGAATTGTTAGGTTCAGTTTTCGAGTTCATTTATCTTAGGTTTTTTAGTTTTTTTCATTCGACAGTTATCGTCTTTTTAACCGAGCATAATTTAAAACACAATATTAACATTGTGAGGCAGTTCTATAGGTTTTTTCGGGGAACAACCGCCCAAAAAAGACACTCATTCCTCATATTCAAGATTTCATGAATTGTTAGGAAAAATTGACGTTTCAATGATTTTATATAGAAGTCGGGAGGATCCCAAATATTTACGAAAACAGAAACCAGCGTTATTGCCATTTCATCCACTGACGGGGGGTTGAACCCTCCCTTCAATTTGACTTAGGTGTCACCCTATCAGTAAGATGAAGGAGACAAATCTTACTTCCAGCCAAAATCTAATTATGTCTCCCTCTTTTCCATCATTGGAAAAGTCTTATGAGATTAAGGGCTGGATTATCTAAATAGATGGAGGTTTGAGCAACTAGAGTGGATTGAAAACGCCACAACTAGATTCTACCAAATTTGTTTCTTGAATTTTTTATTTGAACTATCAGATAATCAAAGAGAGTTATGAGGTGTCTCTTACACAAATTGCTATGTGTCTATTTTGTTATTCAATTCCTACATCATTATCTGTCTTGATTTCTTTCCGTTTGAATTTCTGTTTCATTTATTCCATATAAACTGCAACATTTGTTTAGTTCGAATTGGTTTACATTACGAAATTTGTTAGAGAATGTTATCCTTGTCGAAAATTAAAGTCAGTCTTATCTCGGATCTAGCTCTATTATTGGTTGAAACTCTATTGATATAAGCATTTTCTTGATAAATCAATTTGAGACGAAAACCGCATACTATACCTACTTCTGTTCTATTCAGGTGTGTATTTTTCTGAGATGATTGTGGTGAAAAGTAAATTTTCTTCCTTAAATTTATTTCATTATTTCCAAGAAATCGAATGGAAGATTTTCAAGGTCGAAAATGTTTGCTTTTTCACTAATGAAAGTGTAATTAACCTTAAGTATTATTTCAATCAATAGAATTGCATGGGAAAATCTGAATTCGACAAGAAATTGTAAACATGTCGGGTACCAGAAAAAAATCCATAGCAAATGAAAACCACTCGTATCGCATTTATGTATTATAATTGATGTCCAACGATTGAAAATATGTTGCTCGATTGGAATTCTCATATCATTATGTCACTTACTCTTTTAAACTCTTAATGAAATACGAAGCGTAAAAGCTCGTTAAATAATAATGTGTATTCATTGGTGTCTGATTTTTATTTGGCATGAAACTGTCCTAAGTGACTCGTGATGTCATTAAATTAACGATATTTTTTTCAATTTTCATTCAACACGTTGTGTTGATGGACTATTTTTAAAATATTTTCATTTGAGGGAAAGCACTAGTGGTTTAAGTTTCAGTTCTAATGAAAACGATATTAATTGATATCAGTTATTGTGGATTATCATCAAGTGTATACCAGTTACATCCAATCGATAAAACGTTGAATGAATATTCTGCAGGAATAACTAATCACTGTAAAAACCAATGACGCATTGTCTACTTCTAGATTTGAATTGATAGTTGGTTGTGATTGTCTTCACGGAATAATCAATCACCTGATTATACAATTACGAACAAATGAAAATATAGTGTTACGAAATGTTTGTGTTATTTTTGGTATGGCGAAGAAAGTAAACGAAATTTTGCTAATAATACAGGCCAATAGAAAGTTTGATATAAGCGATTTTTGAACTGTTTCTGGTTGATTTTTGGGTGCAGAATCCGAAATAGTCCTCAGATTTTGTCTATCAGATCTTTGTTCGAGATATACTATTTTCAGAAATTTTTATTTTTAACTTGTGTATCATCTTTTAACTTTTAGGTACATTTTATGTGCATTGTTAATATGAAAAAACATAGATTTAAGTATTTATTAAAAGAAGCATATGGATTCAACTTTTCATTAAGAATTTACATACATTAGTCACATATCACTATCAAATGTCCTTTTATATGACTTTCTAGCATGTAGTTCAGTGTGGTAGTTTCGCTGAAGGCACCAACAATAGTCGGCTGTGGTGGATATCCGATCGTCCTGATATCTTCCATAGTTTTTACTGATGGAATTTTTCCTCATCTGTTCTTTACTAGATTAAGATTTGAGCTATTGTCACCGTAGCGTGATCCAGAGTTCTAATGAACTCCAATATCTGGGAGAGCTTCAAGGAGGCTGCTTCCTCACTCCTACAAATTTTTTGCCCAAAGCAGATTTTGTGTTGGAGAGTGATGGCGAGGCATTCTGTCACCAGGTGATCTGGAGTTTCCTTCTCCTTCCCACAGAATCTGCACTCGTTATTTTCTGCTAGATCCATCCTCATGAGGTGTTTCCTATGACAATGCCCTGTGAGGAATGTTGATTTGATTCATTTGCCTATAACACAGAATGGTCCGGGTCAAAATGAGAAGTTTGAGCTTCTTTGCTGGCAAGTATGTTGGCCTCTTCATTCACTTTAATTCCCGAATGGCTTTGATATGAAAAAAAAACAGAAGTAATATTTTTCTCTTCAGAGCTTCTTTGATTACGTTTCTCTTGAAGGGCAATTTTTGATAATCCAGTATTCATTTTCAGCCCAGCATAAAAAACAAGGATATTTTGTATATCTACTTTGTAGTCCAAGGACTACTATTTTTAAATCAACACAAATTGTCTATTGATGTTTTTTGTATAGTTTCACCTCCTTCATTCCTCCTTCATGGTAGTAGAAAGACCAATAGGAATCGAATCATATTTGTAACCGTTATCTTGAAGAACACAGCCATCCAGCAATAGGAGTTGTAAAATAAGACATTATTCTGGTGAAAAACTCCCAAGACTCAATCAGGAGAAAAAATTCTTAGAATTTTTAGCGTCCAGCCGTTGCAGACAGAGCTGCAGTGTATTGTATAGGGTGTTTTTTTTGGTGATTTATTCTCAGTTTGGTTTGGCAATTCATCATGAATAGACTCACGCCTGAACAACGCTTGCAAATAGTGCAATTTTATTTCGAAAATAATGGTTCTGTGGGGAATACGTATCGCGCACTACGTCCATTTTATTTTGTTTAGCGATGAAGCGTATTCTGGTTGACTGGCTACGTCAACAAACAAAACTGCCGCATTTGGAGTGAAGCTTATCCTCAGTGTATGTCGAAACACCGTTACATCCAGAAAAACTGACTGTTTGGTGCGCTTTATGTGTCTGGTGCCACAATCGATTTATTGAAAGACACGTTTGGTGACCGCCTAATTTCACGTTTTGGCCTTTGAATTGGCCTCCAAGATCTTGTGATTTAACACCGCTAGACTACTTTTTGTGGGGGCTATGTAAAGTCATTGGTCTATGCGGATAAGCCACAAACCCTTGACCATTTGGAAGACAACATTCGCAGTGTTATTGCCGATATACGGCCACAAATGTTGGTAAAAGTCATCGGAAATTGGACGTCCAGATTGGACTACATCCGAGCCAGCTGTGGAGGTCATATGCCAGAAATCATATTTAAAATGTAATGCCACAAGATTATGTTGCGGATAAATAAAATTCATGTCAATGGAATAATCCATCGTTGTTTTATTGCACTTTAAAGTTATATTGCTCTAAAAAAACACCCTTTAGAACTGCTGATGGGACAAATACCTTCTGTATCGAATAAGTGAGTCAGCAGATGAAATTTGCAGGCACTGTGAAAAGGGAAGTGTCGAATATAAATTGTGCAAATGCTCAGAGCTTACCTGCTTCAGGAAGCACACTCAGTTGAGCCAGCACTTGATCTACATGATGTGTCTCTTAATAATTTCCCAACGGAGATTTGAAGGATTTATCTAGTTGATTTTCTACTTGTTTTGTCTATTTATATGCTCACGCATTATCGTCGTTACTTAACAAATTAATCTTTGATTGATTGATCTGATCTGGATAAGACAACCCAACATATTGGTTTAAATTCAATAATTCAGAATCTCTAATATGGATTGGTTCGATTGCCAACAAAATATTAAACATCACTGTGGAATTTGCAGTATTTTACTGAACATCTAAATACATTTGGAGAGATCTTCGCAAAAATCACCTGAATTTGTTTTTATGTTTTAGCCAAAAAAGTTGGATAGGTGTGAAAGATTCAGACCAGAGTTGTTTTCTTAAAATATATAAACGGATTCACATTCGTTTCAACTTACTTCGTGCTTCCCAGATCAGTTTTTTTAGATCTCAGACCTAATCGATCGGAGGCAACTTAAAACCTGAGAAAATCACTGAGTGATTTTGTTTTTTTTTGGACAAGGCAAATATTAATATTTATATAAACAATAATTACTGATGATGAAAAAAAATAACTAAGCACGTTAATAACTCGAACCCATGTTTTATTATAAAAATATTATCTCTAATAATTTACTCTACCACACTAGTGCGAGAAAATCACACATTTCGGAACAAAATCAGTAAGGAACGTTAACGAGAAATCTAAATCTATAAGTAGCCCTCTAGAGCTGTTTGTTACCGACAATAAGGAGGCAAAATGTGTCACATGAAGCCGAACCTAGTTTCAATCGAAAAGCACGACAATCAAAAGTGTATTTTCCATCTTTCATTCTCTCAACTACGCCCAAGCCGTGTCCAGAATATTTTCGAGCACATTGAAATTCATGAAGCATCATGCTTCAGGTCACGTGGTTCACGATCGAAGAACCGTATCTAATTCAGCAAACTATGCAAGTTCAATATGATGATTTTTACATTTTGCACTGTGAGCAACAGTTATTTCCTCGAACCAGACGATACTTTATGGTTGAATGAAGACAGAGTGGGTTTTATTCATAGTTTATTCATGAAACGCAAGCAATTCCTTCGTTTACATCATTGTTTGGAATATTCCAACGTCCATTTACATTCTATAGGTTAGGCATATTATTTGTTGTGATCATCATGTTGATTCGTCTTAAACTCTTGATTTTGAAGAAGAAAATAAGATAAATGACTCCATTTTGAACATGTAGGTGAATATTATGCACCATTGGTTGATGATATTTATAACAACTTGAGAGACCTTTTGCATAATTAAAAAAGTCCTATAAACATGGGTCAACCAATGCTTTGTTTTCGAATACAGGGTGTTCCTTTTGTCCTCCTTTTTTGTGGACATTGTTCTTATTTATCGGATCTTTATTAATCTTCGCTACAGATTTGGTAAATGAGTACCAAAACTTATAATCAATTTATTCATCACAGCTTACTAACTGGATATTTATAATAATTTGGATTTTTTTGAGGATTACTAGTTTTCTAGTAATCCTCAATTTGAAATTTTTATCTGGAAATCGGTAACAGATACGAAAAAAACTACTCGAAACCAAAAAGTGTAATATTGGCCTAAAGTCTTTGTTAACATTTTTCTAAACAACCAGTGGCCCAACAAAAAAGTTCTGGACGAAAGAAGCGAACACTGTTCCAGAAAAACTATCACCCTGTAGATTTGCATTCAAAATTAGCATATGACATGATGGAATCTTAAAATTGGAATATCTATGCCAAATTCCAGTTGAATATCTTATGAAGGGAAGGTGCTATGACTAAAAAAACTCCAAAAATTATAACAAATTTTAACACCCTGTATCTTGAAAACGAAACGTTTGCGGGTCCATGTCCATAGCCTTTTTTTGCTTAAAATGAATCTGTCATTTTCGTTACTTCTGAATTATCGATTATGTGTAATCTATATTCTATTTGAGATTTTGCTCCTTATCTTCTGAACAGCGTTCCTTCGTAAAATATGTTTTTCATTTTTTTTCGAAGAACACGTAATTTGCTGCAAACTGAACCAGCTCTGAAGGTGCAATAATTACCAAGATGCTGCCCTCAAATAATTTAAATTTTGATGGTACGTTTAGAGTCAGAATTATTTGAGTTCGATAATGTGCAAAATCTGTTCAATAGGTCCAGAATTATACGCATATTAAATTTGAAATCAGATTGAAAAAAACCCTTTAGTTCGAACTGAATTTTGAATATACTTCGCAAAATCTCGAACGATTGTATGCAATATTTCGTGAGAATCGTACAATTGGGTATAATTTTTTTTAAGCATTTATTTGAATTGAACCTAGTTGTAGGAACGTTCATTAAAATGCCTCATTAAAAGTTTAATTCTCCATTAAATGGTGCAGGTAGCCAGTAGGCTTCTGCTAATGGAGGTTTAAAATTTCAATGGCGACATTAAATTGTAATGAAAGTTCTTGCAACTGGGTGATAGTCCATTTAGTTCCTATTGAACTCGAAATTGCACTATTTTATTCACTTATTCAAAATGTAAGAAATATTTTATAGGGAAACAATTGTTATTTACATAACTAAATGGTGCTAAAAAATAAATTTTGCAAGTACGAGTTATTATTCCCAAAAAGTGTTGAATGACTGTGTTGAGAGCATCAAGTAATTCTGTATTCATGGCATGTAACAGACCAAGAAGTTTCGATCACATATTTGTGTTCAGGAGACTAAATTCCTGGAAAAATCACATGAATACGAATTTGAACGGTTAAAAGCTCCTGATTTCATGTTGATGATTTTCGAATTATTGTTTTTGGAATGAGTTGAAATATTCTGTTGAATACGAAGCATAGTCATAGCATGGTAAACCATTGTGTAAAATTTTCAGTATTTTGTCTACTCGGTCATCATCGCATATTTACATTGTTGGCTAAATATATAATTATTTTTTCATTACATGCTCTATAATCATCTATGTGCACCGATGCGTAATTTATTCTTCAATTTGATGACTATTCAAGAATTTTTATTCGATGTCTGTTTCGAGTGATATACACAGATAGGTCAATATCCTTCAATAAAATATCCTATGAATTTTATGATTTGGTTAGGTTCAATTATTTCCATAAAAGAACATTTGGAAATGCTCACATTTCACGTTTTGGAATGTATAGAAAATAAAATAAATTTTTTTGTTCGTACACTGTATACCTAGATCTTTTTCTGGAAAAAAATAAGAGTTATTTGTATGAAATTAGCTACAAAAATCGGTTGCTGTATGACAATAATCCTCCTGAATCGAGAACAAAATCCATTCATTTTGAAAGCAAAAAAATCTCCGAAACTTATTGCTACAATGACACTAATGCCATGTTTTTTATAGTATTTATAGTTCCACTCATGAATTTTCGACTTTTGTTTGATTTCATTAACCTATGACCAATGGATTTGAAAACCGTCGCTAGATATCAATTACAATTTTTTTATATTGATTATTTATCACGTTATACATAAGATATATGATTTTTCTATAAGAGTTGAGATATTTTACGATGAAAGAGAAGATAATAAACTTTAGTGTAAATTTTCATTGTTTTTAGATTTCGAATTATTTTACAAGAAATTATTTTGTGTTCAAATAAAAACTCTTAAACTAGGTCACAATTATCACGTTATGGTAATTTTATCCGTTCCATTGTTTGAAATTGAATTGTCAATGTGATAGGATGGATTGTAAAGCTTTTTTAACATCACGTATACCTGAACTCGATAGAAGTTGCATCCAGCGAAAGAATTCCTTATCATACCTATAATTATTGTTGTTGCAGAATGTCTGGGGTTAGTTTGAATGGAACTTGCGACACAATGGACAATAGTGGACGAGCTTTGAAACTCCAGACTGATGCTCCACACCTGGTCAGTATGGGCGGTGATAGGCTCAGTACATCTGTCACACTTCACCCTCTACCTCAAGGTGAGTGGATATACTATTGATGGCTGGTGCAATTTTAGGTTTAGGTACCCGGATATAACTGCCCGAAATTAGTATGTAATCGACATTTTTTTCGCTTGTTGAGAATTATCAACATGTATGTTCGCTGCATTAGGAGACTACTGTTGTGGTAGGATAATCATCGCTGTTTTGCACTGAGGATGAACCAACAAATACGAAACCGTGATCTGGAATAGCGACGTTTTGAAGAATTCATTTTCATTCTATGAGAATGTATGTTATTATATCCAGAACGAATCAATCTTTTTCCACAAATTGAAGCTAGTAACATTAAAATTTCAAATGGGTTTGGCAATTTGCTTCCTCACCCTTCGCCCCTAAAAAGTTAGCTCTCCATAGTACGTTGTTTTGGGTATGGTTACACTCTCAGCTTCCTCCTTTGCCGTTATCTTTTTTTTCACATCAAACTTTTCTATTCATCTCAATAGTCCAAGGATTTATTTTTTGCTATATATCTCATTTACGGCTTCTAACTTACATTACACTCCTTGGCAAGATTTCTTTGAATCATTGATGAGTATGTACTGAAGGTGACAATTTTATTGCACTTTCTAGAACCAATTTCATTTCAATTCATCTTCAAAAATTAAAATCTAGTACAGTTCTTTTTCGGATATTTCATCGAAAAGCAAATAATTGAGGAAACGCGTAGTAGAGACACATGTCCTATTCAATCACTGTCAGAACTGTAGAAAAAATGACCGCTGCAAGGACTGAAACGCGTTGCCAACTTCGAAAAACAATAAAATTTGATATAAGAGTTATGATGTTGATGCACACACTTCTGTTTCTATGGTATACAGGGTGGCCACTTTTTCAATGGGATAGTATTGGTAACTTTTAAACCATAAGAGTTAGAAGGTCGGTCAAATGGGGAAAAAGTTGCATGCATAGAAGCATTATCAAGCAGTTCAAACATATCGAGATTATCAGGGCCGGTTATTGAGATATCATAAAAAAGTAAATTCCGTCATTTAGATTTTTCTTTTTTTCCCACTTTATTTCAAATATTATCAAAAAATGTTACGGGAATTTTTTATTCGACAGTAAATTGTTCTCAATTTGACGTAATCAGATTTCGTATACAACGTTTCGTGCTCTCTGGGCCACCCTCAACCTCAATTTTTTCAATACAGACCTGTATATTTTATGATACTTTTCGAAATAACTTTTAACGCTGAATTCAACGATATATCATACAATGACATTCAAAGTGATTTTCAGGTGATTTTGACCCTTATCCAAATTTCTTTGGGTCGGATCTGTATTACATTTAGATACCTTTAGTTTAATTAACAACCTGCAATACATTTCAATGAGAAAATCAACTTACTCATCTTGAACTAAATGGAACATATCAAAATCAAATCAAGAAACAAGTAATAATTATTCACATATTTCAATTCATAATAATTAAACGAATCATTCAATGAAAGAAAAATCGAATGATTATTCGAAAGTATATGAAAATGAATGAAGTAATTGTTCGAAATGTCCACCATTTTGTAAAATGCACTTAACGGTTCTGGAACCCATACTTCTTATACCTTTGTTTATTTCGTCTTCTTGAATACCTTCCAATACATTCTCAATCTTCTCGCGAGAAATCACTATTGTTGGATTTGTCATTTGTTCCATTGAAACAAATTCCAGAATCGAACTTGATTTTGATATCATCACGATATAATTTTTGCAAGGCTTGGTATTCAAATTTAAAATAATTGTATTCGAGTCTCTTGACTATTTTATTAACAGCAGTTTTTGATAAATTGCATTTACTACAGATCCGACCCAAAGAAGATTGGATAAGGGTCAAAATCACCTGAAAATCAACTTTGAATGATATATCGTTGAATTCAGCATTAAAAGTTATTTCGAAAAGTGTTATAAAATATACAGGTCCGTATTGAAAAAAATGAGGTTGAGGGTGGCCCAGAGAGCACGAAACGTTGGATACGAAATCTGATTACGTCAAATTGAGAACAATTCACTGTCGAATAAAAAATTCCTGTAACATTTTTTGATAATATTTGAAATAAAGTGAGAAAAAAAAAATCAAAATGACGGAATTTACTTTTTTATGATATCTCAATAACCGGCCCTGATAATCTCGATTTGTTTGAACTGCTTGATAATGCTTCTATGCATGCAACTTTTTCTCCATTTGATCTACCTTCTAACTCTTATGGTTTAAAAGTTACCAATACAATTCCATTGAAAAAGTGGCCACCCTGTATATTCAGAACTCGAAATATTTTATAATAAACACCTGGAAGCACATTCTTTACATACCATTAGTTCGGAAGTTCGTCTGATTGAAATAGGCACCTTCCAATAATTACAAACTTCCTTCTATCTCTGAATGAATAACCTTATTTATAACTTGCTTAAAAGACTGCACGTAACCAAAAACAAGAAAACGTCACCTGCTGATGAATGTTAAATCTTTCAAGAACGTCGTTCTTCTAAGATTGATTGATCATCAGTGTTAATTCTGTTTACAAGTTCTTCTCATCAATTTTCCTTATTTTGTTTTAATTGTTGATATCTTGCTTTCGTATACAGTTACTCTTGTTTATTTGTCTATCTCTGCATGTTATCCCTTTTATTGCTCTTCGAACATTCTCTTTTCACTTTGCTCATCAGCTGTTGTGTTTTTATATATCTGTACTTTTGTTTTGTACGCTTGCTTTATGAGATTGGTAAATATATGTTTTTTTTTATCTTGTGGTTTCTCTTGTCACATTTCTTCAACTCATAAGGTCGGTCCCAGACTATGCAATAGTATATTATGCACCAAGTGGTGAAAGTCCAACTTCTCTCGCGAGTGTGGAAGTTTGTGGCACGAGCCTGAAAGGCTAGTGCCGCAAACACATGAGTGAGAAAATGACTTTCTCCACATGTTGCACACTATAATTTTCCTAAAACTGCACAAATTTCAATAATTCAATTAATGGACTTGATTCAAATCAAAATGGCCTTCCTTGACAGTATGTGCTAATTTATTGCATTTCCATATAAACGACTCAAAAGCCCAATTCCATTGGTATACCCAGCGAGGTGTGGGCAAAGTGCCGTGAGAAATAATATTTCTCACAGTATGAGCAATACATAGTTTTGAAATTGAGTAAGGTATGAAGAAGATATACTCTACTTTTCATAGCAGTTGTAGGAAAAATCATTATGTGTTTGTTTTTCATCGTCAGTTTACATTATTGCGTATCGCTGCTATCAAACTTTTTTTTTTTGATGAGATAATCATGTCATGTCCTAATTCTTAGGAAATAAGTCACTTTAGAAATATGCTCTGACCAATCTACTTGATAATGAGAGAGGAATATCATGTGATTTGTTTAACCGGACCACCGTTTTAAAATGCCATATATTCATCAGGAAATTGCAAGACTAATAAAAATGAATGACGTGAGGAAAAATGAGAGCCTCCATTCATTCAATACCATTAAAATCATATCGAATCACGTACTATTCATTAGTTTCGGCAGAATCGAAACGTTTTAACGATTTCAACTTTATGAGAATTCCGAAAATTATTACACATAATCTGGTTTAATGTACCCAGTCTGTGTATGTTACCGGATAATGAACAACTATTCTTGAAGCCACAGGAAAACGAAACAACAAAGAAAGTTCTGTCGGTAATCAAGCGCTGAAGAGATGTTGGAAGATGACAAGAAAGCCTTAATTACCGCCAGCCTAGTTGCGCGGAACTTTCTGTTAGTTTCCAGACTTTTATTTTTGGAAGGATTCATTTCCGACAAGGCACTTCATCTACCGAAAATATATTCCTAATTATCTGAAACAAAACAGAAATTAAGTCTTTTCTTGTGAAGTATATGAAGAAGAAAAAGGCGTTCTCACGAAATTTATGTTATTAATCGTTTTTTTCATCTGGAAATTTAGAAAAAGTTTCAGATTTTAACTGAGTATAACTTTCACTATACTTTCAGTACACCTTTATTTCTTTTAATATTCGTTCATCGTCCCACCCAAATTTTTTTTGGTGTAATTGGAATAAATACTGGAAAAGCATATATGTGAAGCTTCTGTGCTTGTTTGAATTAGTATTCACATATTTTATTTTACGAAATTTCGCATGTAGAATTCATATACTTCATTCAATCGTCTGCAGACAAATTTGAATTCAATCCTGCCGGTTGTGACATGCCATGAAACAACTTTTTTGGAACAATTATTGAGGAAAAGTGAAAACATATAAACATAATAAATGATTTCAAGATTATATTTTTTCTCTGTCTTCATTTAAATATCAATATCTTATTATGGAAGAAACACTATATGGCTATTTTGAATTTTTTATGAGTGAGTTGAACCAAATCATGTAAACTACCGATGGCTCTAAGTTAGAAAATTTCAGCGCCAAAACCAAATGAATGGAAAGAAAAAAAAGAATGATTCTAATAAAAATATGTTTTCTCAAAAATTGCATAAAATCAGAGAATGTGTTGCTGTGAATATGTTGAATACAATGTTTTTCATCTCAAATTCGTGCTCTCTCTACATTCGAGGATTCACTACACACGTTCAGTTCAGTTCTAGTAACTTTCATGAATGTACCTACTAATTTTACCTTTGGAGAACTCATACTAGGATATAGGTATATACAGGGTGATTCCCGGGATGGCCTATTAGACGTTTATAGAAAACTAATCATAATTATGAGCTGAAAATTTGCATATTGTGGTTTGAAACAATGATCTTTCTACCTAAAATATTTTCAGATCTCTACAACTTCCGGTTATACCAGAAACAGACTACTACTTCCTTATTTCAAATAACAGTACCCAGTATATTATTGCATCATTAGATAGCTTTTTTTATGACAATTTCAGTTCATGAGTTAATGGGATTCTTATAAAAAAAAAATTGTGGCGATGAGGACATTTTTTTTAATATTTCGGTGGGAAAAACTTTTTTCGAAGAAATTTTTTTCTTTTACGATTCTGCCAATACGTAGTATTATAAGACTGTTTGCAGTTTGAACCAAAAATGTACGGGATGTTTATAAGAAGATCATGAACTTGTACAACTCAAATTCAACAAAACTCAAGATTTTCAAATTAAAACCTATATTTTTTAATTTTTTCGGTCGATTCTACGTACAAAAATAGTGGGGGTTACATAAGCAAACTCTTTACCTGAAAAGAACATTTTAAGAGTTATCGAGGAAAACCCGCAATTTCTAACTGTGTGGAGTAGTCTGTGACTGTGAGCGGAAAACACAGATTTGAGATTTTTCCTCATTTAAAGTTCTTCTTCGATAACTCTTGAAGTATTCATTTCAGGTATAGGGTTTGCTTGAGTAATCCCCACTATTTTATACGTAGAATCGACTGAAATAATACAAATTATAGGTTCTAATTTGAAAATCTGGAGTTTTGATGAATTTGAATTGTCCAAGTTCATGAATGATAAAAACCCTTTACATGTTTGGTCCAAACCACAAACAGCCATATATAACTGTGTATTTGCAGAATCTAAAATGCAGAAGTATTAAAAAAAAAGATAAGTCCTCTTCGCCATAATTTTTTTCATAAGAATCGCATTAAATCATGAACCGTTGAGTTTATACCCAAGGTATGGCATATTGCTGAGATTGTCATCAAAAAAGCTATTTAATGATGCAATAATATACTAGGTGTGCCTCTTGAAATAAGGAAGTAATAGTCTGTGTAACCGGAAGTTGTAGAGATCTGAAAATATTTTAGGGAGAAAGATCATTGTCTCAAACCCCAACTTGCAAATTTTCAGCACAAAATTTTGGTAAGTTTTCCATAAACATCTAATAGGCCATCGCGGTGAATCACCCTGTATTTTATTGAACAAAGTTGTTGAACTCGTACCTTTTTGTGTAATCAAATATGTAATGTAAAGTTACAAATTGAGCACAATAAACGTAAGTTACTATTATCATTAGAAAAAAAGGCATTCACAACTGCTTTTGCAAGCTTGACATCCCGCCGAGCGAGGAATGCGACCTGTCATTCTTCTAAATCAGGTTAGATAGGAAGTGCAATTGTTCGTACAAAAAAAGAACGATTTTTAACAGGCCATTCAATCCGATTCGACTTCCTGTGCTGACCGGAAGTAGGGAACGCGACTCTTTCGAACTGAATGGGTCTGCTATAACTATAACGAGAACGTTGCAATAAAGTACAATTTTAAAATTTCTACCGACACGGTGGATCCGAGACCCGCGCTTTTGTTGGCGCAACATCTGCGCCCGCGTTGTCGCGTACGGAAATAGAGCCGGTGCAACAAGCTGCAGGCCCACCGATGAGTTTCAACGGCTCCAACGTATCGTTACAAATGCGTCCGACGAAAGGCTTTTCAGATAAGACAAAGAGGGGTCGATTCATCATGTTCGTTAGATCGACGATGAAAGGTGGAATAAGATCTTTTTTCTGTGACGGGAAAAAAATTTGACATTTTATCTCTGTTGACAGGTAACAAAATATGACTTTTCACGAAATTACCTCTTTCCCCGGGAAAAAAGTGAGTACTTTTTTCCCGGATATATATTTCTCTAATTCTGTGGTTATTCCGTTCATTCTTCTACATCTTGTAGAACAAAATCGTGCGAGAATATATCAGAAACGCACAGTTTTCATGGTTATATTTCATTATTATATGTTGGTACTCCGAACTTTCCGCCACGGCTTTATCTGTCAATTCATCAATTTGCCTTAAAGAAATCAGTTCTGCCAACCAACATTTTTCAATGCAAAAATCACTAAAATATATTTATGGAAATATTTCATTAATTTCAATGAAAATGCAATGAATTAGAGAAAATAATGTATAATACTCGTACAGAAGGCTCATTCTATTATCTACATATAGATGAAGGAATAATAATAATTCGATCACACTATTGATAGCTTTTGTTGTTGTGCCAATTCCGAAAAATAAGCCAATAACACTGTCTCCGAGAAAGAACTGCATGTCTTTTTCATTTTCCATTCCATAAATCTTGAATACGCGGTTTCGTAAATTTTCCGCGATTTAGCTGGCAATAATTTTCGTGACGCTACTTGCGCTGCTTCTATCCACTCCAGTGGAATCAGAGATAACTCGGAGTCAGACATTTTTTAACTTTATATTATTCAACAAAATAACTACTGAACAATTATTACTGAGTTCGCAATTTTTGAAACAAATCACAAAATTAAATTGACAGATATTTGATTACTTTGAAGTTTCCCTTAGCAACGCAGGTCTATTTGCAGCTTACTAGTTTAATAATTCAAAATTCATATCGATAATAGTCTGACTTTAATATATTGTAATAATATGTTCTTTCACTATTAAATTGTAGTTTTTCCTGTCACAAAAAAAAATAGTGTATTATACACGGGAAAAATATTAGATTTTAGCTCTCGGTTTTTTGTCTCCCTCCGCTTCGCGTCGGGAGACAACATAACCTCGAGCTAAAATCTAATACTTTTTTCCCTTGTATAATAAATAACTATTTTTTGATGTTGGATTTTGATGTTAAAAAGCCGCGGTTTTTGGAACTTGGAATTTCCTGAAGCAAATACCATGTCACTCAATCCCGGACGCACATATTGCACCGACAGTGCCATACCACTTTTTTCTCGTTAGTATCAAGCCTCAAAAAATGCATGTTAAGGTATTGGTACATAAAGTCAAGTCTGGATTGAGATATTGAACGCTTCATTAGTGGTTATTGTTTAAAAAATGAATGAAAACGAGTTTCATCCTGAATTGTTTTTTGATGCGAAATACTTTGCAAGCAAAACAATACCTTGATGAGTGTTATTCAGACTTTGCTCCATCGATAATAACGTGGTTGAAGAACCATCGATGATGCTGAACGCTCTAGTCGCCCGAATTCACTATTATGAGAGAATATTTTTCCATGAGAAAGCTTTGCTTGAAATTGGTGCCGCGCTTGCTCACCCTAGATCAAAATCAATAAGGTATCGTCGATTCAGAACTATGTTTGGAACTGTTCAAGCAGAATAGAGAGGAATTTTTGCGTCGATATGTCCTTAGTCGAAGAATAACTCAGCTGAGTGGAAAACAGTTGTCTAAAGCGATCAAAATCTCAAGCATCAGCTGGCCAGGTGCGAGGTTCATTGTTCGTTGACTATCTTGACAAAGCTACAACCATCAACAGTTAATATTACATAACGCTATTGGATCGATTGAGTGTAGAACATAAAAAAAGTCCTCTAATGAAAAAGAAAAAAATTCTTCTTCACCAAGACAATACTCCTTGTCACAAATCGATAGAAACCATGGCCAAATTGAACGGCCAGCTTATTTTCCAGATCTGGCCACCAGTGTTCACTATTTCTGGAGATCTCAAAAGAATGCTCCGTCAGGGAAAGAAATTCTGCTCTAATGAAGAAATGATTGCTAAGGTTGAAGGCTATTTTGGAAGCAAAGACAAATGTTTCTACTGAGAAGGAATTGAAAAATTGGGAGAGCGTTGAATTACATTTTTATTATTCTTGAAGGTGATTATGTCGACGAAAAAAAAATCGAATTTTCAAGAGAAAATGTGTAAAATTTTAATGCTAAACATAACTTGATACAATACCCACACGTCTTTATCTGAGTTCACTTTTTCTTTACCGAAATGTTTCATTTTCATGTATATTGACTTCTGTACTCAATATTCGTTTATGCATCAAAATGACATTTGGGACGATTTAATAACAAGATATGGTTCTTCCAATATTCGCTCGTAAGTGATAACCTCTTTCATTATTTTGACTTCAAAATCACATATTGATGTTGGCCTTCTTCCAATGAAAGAATCAGTTGTAATTTATTCGATCAAGTGTCAGCGTCAATTTCTTTGTGAACTGATTTTGTAAGTAGAACAAATTCAATCCAATTCTTCAATTTTGAGCAATTTCAACTGGTGAATTTGCAACAATTAGTGAGGATACCATTCTTGTTTCAACTATTTCTTTTTAAATTTTTGGGTTTATTTGAAAAGAAAGAATAGTTTTATTCAGTATTTTATTTTTGATATTTCATAATGTAAATATATTCCTAAATTCTTCAATGAATTATGTGGAAAAAATTTGGAAATTATTCAATTTTTTGTTATTCTTTCAAATGAGTCTTCTACAATAAAATTTATATCAAGAATACAGACAATGCCCTTTTCATCAAAGAAAATTTTTCATAATACCCAATTTTCATCAATTTTAGTAGGATATTGAATGGAAAAAATATTATTTGGCACAAAGGGGATTTGATCAAACAAATTGTATTGATTTTTTAATGCTGAAAATTCTCTTTTTCTTAATCTTGAGATTCAATTGAATTGAATTTGAAATTGAATTGAATTGAATTCAAATGGAAAATATCAAACCCACATAAGAATATGTTGGCTTTATCGACTAAAAATTCCAAATGAAATCCTGTTCATTCATAGTGTGTATTAAAATTGTCGAAAATTCTGTAAGTCTATCACATATGGAAATTCCTGGAATCATCACCTTTCTGGAGGGAACTTCAGTTGCAGGTGTCGAAAGTTTTCATTCGGATTCAATAATCAGGTAATCGGTGTGTCCAACTCAATGACACATCATGAATAGCATTAAAAAATCCTGAATTTGTAACAAACAACTAACGAGTTTCGTAATGATCAAATTCCATTCCTCGTTTAATGATTGTTAATGTTAAAACTTGAGGTCGACCAGTTTTTATCGTATGCATTGTCACCTACAGAAATTTTGAATGAAATTATGATGATTTGGTGATAATTCTATAACGTCCACATCTGTTACTGCTATTCAATTTGTATTGCATGTATTGTTAGTTGGAAATATATTGCTTTGGTTTTATTCGTTGAAAATTATCAGTGAAAAAATGGGGAAACAAAATTGATATTTCATGTTTTGATTATCCTCATTGAATCATTAAAATTTATTCAACTAGTATTGAACTTTCTGGTTTTTCTCCATATATCGTTTCTGGGTGTTTGTTTTATTTTCTGAATTAGTACAAAACATAAATCTGGCCGAATTGAGGTACTAGATACTAGCTACAGCCTACTGAAAATTTTTGATTCAAACAAACCATGAAAATAGGTTGGGTACACATCAAATGTTGTCTCACAAACATATCACTTGTGCAAAGACATTAGGTTATAAATATTCTTGTCTTGTTGAAGTGCAGAAATAAATTTCATAAATATACCATATATGATTTGTATATTATTTTAATGATAATGATATGTGCCTGTATTGTAAGGTCATTGTTAATCGAAAGATCATTGAATTCAGATTACCTGTTATGGAAATGATGTGATACTTCAATGGAAATCATCAACTCCGAAACTAATAGATGAGAAAATACAGTATTCAGTATTATAACGTATATTAATATTTTCGTTAACTTCATGTTTCTGAAGATGACAACATCCTTGTCGAAAAGTTGATTGGTTACTCTCCATCTGCCACTTCATAATCAACGGGAAAATGACGACAGTCAGATTCATTCTGTGGCATCAAGGTCTGATATACAAAATGAAGTTGATGAAATTTCCAACCAAACGAGATTAATACAATCGTACCTGGGAAATAGAAAATTTAGAGTGAATATCGATAGTACCAGGTTGACGATCAGATGAATTGAAGCTGGAGTTCCCCAAGGACTAGTGATAGGACCGCTGCTGTTCAACTTATACATGGTAAACATACTGAAAATGAATAGATGCAAGATAGCCCAGTTTGCAGATGACACTGCCATATACTATCACAGTAGAATGCGGAAAACAATTACTAGACAGTTACAGGTAGACCTAGTAAATACATCGAAAACTGTTGCAATCTACTTCGGAGGAACAACAGTAAAGAAAGAGAAAGCAGGAAACGTTAGAATAGAAAATCGGACGATAGAATGGAAAAGGAAGCAAAATACCTGGGAGTAATTCTAAATGAAAGAATGAATTTTAACAAACAGATACAAGAAACCAGAAAAAAGGCAAGGCAATTTCATGGGAGACTGTACCCGCTGCTCAACACAAGAAGTAAACTTTCCTTAGAAAACAAGCTGAAGATAATAAAAATAGTGCTAATACCCAAGCATTACGTATGCAGGAGTAACCTGGTATAAAATGAAAGACAATAAGAAGGATCAGTTGCAAAGTACTCTAATTACAGAAGAACAGCGGTTGGAGCCTCATATATAACCAACCAACGAATCGGAGAAGTTAAAACTATTGGGGAAATAGTTAAAAAACAAAAAAAGAAGACAATAGAGACGCTGAAAGAGCATGATAATAAGGAATTAAGAAAGATATTACAAATCAAAATAAGAATGACTGATAAGAGGAAATACCTCTTTCAAAAAACCAAATAGAAGAAAAAAGTGACATGCAGTAGGGGGAAAAGTCTCCCAATTAGACAGCAGTAGGAAATCGGAAAAATTAAGGCAGAGGCGTAGGGAATGAAATTCCAATCCTTATACAAAAAGATCTGAGAAGGACATACGACTTTAAAAATGGCTCTTAATTGAAATCTTACAATGGTATTGATATACTACTCCAATAATAGAATAAGAATTCATTATCAATATAGTAACAGAGTTTTATTGAAAAAAAAGGAGTATTTGACCGATGCGCTGATACTTACCGTTGCAAGATCTTTTAATTCAGTCCATTACATCTAGTTACCCAATTCAGAAATGATTTCCTATAGGAAGTGCATGTTAGCATGGCCAAATACCACCATACGGATGTGATTATGCTAGTGAAATGAATACATATGATGTAACAGGCTCATGTAGGAAAATACATTTATTGAGCGAGTGAGAAATTCACTCTTCTTGTATCTTATTTGAGTGCATTTCATGGTGGTTGTTTTTGATGCTTATATGGATAATTCGAATATGAATCTCAGTCGAGCATTTGGGGAAATTGAAGAGAAGTAACTTGTTATTTCATAATCATATCCTGTAATGATTCATTATTCGTTTAATAATTGGAATTTGTGGCTTATAAGAGAATTTTTAATTGATTATTTGAGATATTCAAATACAAATGATATGTGGCGGAAATTTAACTTTCATTTTGAGGATTGGTTATTTACAATTGCTCCCTTGGGTAGGTATAATTGTTTATAGATATACAGGGTGATTCAGCGCGATCGCCTATTAGACGTTTATGGAAAACCTATCATAATTTTGAGCTGAAAATTTGCATTTCGTGGTTTGAGACAATGATCTTTCTCCCTAAAATATTTTCAGATTTCTACAACTTCCTGTTATACCGGAAACAGACTATTACTTCCTTATTTCAAATGGCTCACCTATCAGTATGTCATTGCATCATTAGATAGCTTTTTTGATGACAATTTCAGCAATATGCCATAGCTTGGAAGAAAACTCAACGGTTCATGAGTTAATGGGATTCTTGTGAAAAAAATTGTGGCAACGGGGGGTCACATTTTTTCGAATATTTCTGCAGAAACTTTTTTTTTTTTAAACATTTTTCATTTTCGATTCTGCAAATAAAGACTGTTTGCAGTTTGGATCAAAAATGTAGAGGGTGTTTATAAGAACATCATGATTTTGGACAACACAAATTCATCAAAACTGAAGATTTTCAAATTAAAAATTATATTTTTTATTATTTTAGTCGATTCTATTTTTCTTTGGGGTTGTTCAGAAATTCATAAACCAATACAATTTTCAATTACGAATAATTCATTTCAATTCTTGAAATGTCAAATTTAGTTAACGAAACATCGAATTTTAGTTCCTGTCTGTATTTCCGGAAGTCACAGACTACTCCACACAGCTAGAAACTGCGGTTTTTCCTCATTTAAAGTTCTTCCTCGATAACTCTTGAAGTATGTATTTTAGGTTTAAGTGGAATCGACTGAAATAATAAAAAATATAGGTTCTAATTTGAAAATCTTGAGTTTGGATGAATATGAGTTGTCTAAGTTCATGATCTTCTGATAAACACCCTGTACATTTTGCGTTCAAACCACGAACAGGTTTATAATAATACGTAAAATGATGAAGTTTTTTTCGAAAAATATTTTTTCTACAGAAAAATTCGAAAAAATTTGAACTCTTGTCGCTATCATTTTTTTCATAAGAATCCCATTAACTCATGAATCGTTGAGTTTTCACTCAAGGTATGGCATATTGCTGAAATTGTCATCAAAAAAGCTATCTAATGATGCAATGATATAATGGATGTGACATTTGAAATAAGGAAGTAGTGGTGTTTCGGGTATAACCGGAAGTTGTAGAGATTTGAAAATATTTTAGGGATAAAGTTCATTGTTTCAAACCCCAACATACAAATTTTCAGCACAAACTCATGATCAGTTTTCCATAAACGTCTAATAGGCCATCATTCCTGTATAGAGTTTTTCAATAGGAAGAATAAGAATTTAAAATGATTATAACGATAACACTGTATTATTTTTTGGAATTACTTATGTCATTTGTTTCAGTGTATTATGCCATTTAATCATGTGAATATACAAGCTTCAACACATTTAGAAACTGTTGAATTATTTTTATCAAAATCATGGTGATCATTTTTCAATACTGGGACAAATTTGAGAAGAATTCTCATTGTTTTTATTCAAAAATTACAGATATTGAGACGAAACGATAGGACCATCTGCTAAAGGAATTTGTGAAATTTTCAGGTACATTAAAAAGAAAATTTTATCGTGGAAAACAATAAAATAAAAGCTATGATAAAGTATATTCAATAAATCTGTTTTCTCTAATTCTGTGGTTATTCCGTTCATTCTTCCACATCTTGTAGAACAAAATCGTGCGAGAATATATCAGAAACGCACAGTTTTCATGGTTATATTTTATTATTCTATGTTGGTTCTCTGAACTTTCCGCCACGGCTTTATCTGTCAATTCATCAATTTGCCTTAAAGAAATCAGTTCTGCCAACCAACATTTTTCAATACAAAAATCACTAAATTATTTTTATGGAAATATTTCATTAATGTCAATGAAAATGCAATGAATTAGAGAAAATAATGTATAATACTCGTACAGAAGGCTCATTCTACCACTCGTTCATTCCAAAACTCGCCACTTCGTGGCTCGTTTTTGAATTTTGAACTCGTGGAAGAATATCAATGCCTTCTGCACTTGTATTATAAATAACTATTATTCCATTTGTAGTTTCGGAAAGTTACCTTGCAGTCGTGCCCATTAAAATCACTCAAATTATCTCAGTCATTAAGTATAAACTTGTATTTATTTGATTATCAGAGCTATCGGTGTATCATTAACTTCATATTCAAATTTATGCACAAACCAACACTTTCTATTTTAAACTTCATTGTTTATCAAAATAGTATATCATTCCATCTAACTATGATGTAACGCTAGATATTAAGGGACTTAATATTTACATTTTGTGAAGTCGGAGTATCTAATTGTTTAAATCATTATCTTCTGTTTATAGCAACGCCCTGTGTTGAAGTATGAATTAATGGAATTACATCGCGTTCGCTTTGATACAATCTAAGTTTACGAGCTGTGGGGATCTGTTGATGATTTCTTGGATATTTGAAGCGCTGCTTCAAATATAGATATGGCCATTCATTTTCTCGCTTCTAAAGTGTTAATATCGGAGAGCTGTGTGTTTATTATTATCTGGACGTTGACGGGTGCGATATGATAATATGACGTCATCTGTAATAGTGCGTTTTATTGTCATGCCTGTTTTGGTGATACAACCGATTTTTTTCGATAAAGTTAATTAAAAATGTGAGTAATTTGAATGAATTTTTTGCTGATTCGAGAGGTCTACCACAATTTGATACAATAATAAGTTAGTGAAATTTTAACTGCACATTTTTCTCACGAAATTCTCAACCTTAGGCTCAGAGTAATAAACATAGATAGAGGGAGCATATTTCATTTTCAGTAAGCAAATGATGTTCCCAACATGATCTGCCACGTTGACATGAAGCGCGCGGAAATGAAAACATGTCAGTGATACGATGTTTCACTCAATTCGCGAGTTTCTCCACAAAGAACTTAATTCTTGTCTCATAGTGAATCAACGTTTCATATTAACTCAAAGTATATTGAAATAAATACCTAAATATATCAGAAATTCAGTAAACAAACTTCAAGCGCGCCTAAAGATGTGAAACAACCGATGACACTAGGAGAGCAAAAGTTGCCAAACCATGGATTTCAGCAGGTAGATACATAAAATAATAAATATTCTGCTTATTATAAATTCGACAATTAGAAAAAATATCGGATCACAAATATTCAAATTTGCATATTTAAACGAGAATCACTCAAATAAATATATTTCATTCAATATAATATACATTCATAACGATATAGTAAAATTGTGGATTTGAAAATATATCACAATCCGACAACATTATCTAACCATGCTGGGGACATGTAAAAATTGCGTATACCTACTTCCTCTATCTATGCTTATTACTCTATTATCTTAGGGTTTCTATATTCCCGAGTTGAGATTTAATCCTAACCTAACATAACCTTATCTGACCTAATCTGTCAAATGTCATTTATGTCTCCCATGTACCATTCGTCATTTCCGCTGATATCACATCGAAATTATCGACAAAATTTGCGGTTAGTTTAGATATGTAGCATAGTTCCCATGAACAAGATATCCAAAATATGGTTGAATTTTTATCATTATGAAATACACAATTTTACTAATTTCAATGCAATCTTACTGTTTTTCCGAATTTTGAGATAGGGACTCTTATTATACGTTCTTCTAACAATTCATAGATTTTTCTCATCTTCAGATTATTTTTTTTATTTATTTGGAAAGATTCACAATTAATCCTATCATTTCATTAGTTAATTCAGAAAATAATTTGAATAAATTAAGTTCAATCATTATTGGAATTGTCAAATGTTAATTGCTTTTCGCAGGTCTAAAAAATTCAAAGATAAGGTTATACATGTGACAATGTACAGAATGAAATATTTTTGTTATTATACTGAGGAGAGAAATTGCAAATTTCGTGCAAAATTTTTACAATTGCATGCAGTTAATTACTACAGTACCCATTCAATAAGATGGATTTCAAATAAGTGTGTAAGTCAACAAATCTCTGTCAATACAATGTATATATGTAATACAAAAGAGTCGTTCAAATAAGGTTAAGTTTGTTTGAACATCCAATTGTTTACATATCATAGAGATTGATAATATTTGAACAAAGGAAAACAGGCTAATAGTTAGCCGATAAGTGGACTGCGGTTTTTAGAATGAATAGTTGTGATACAGCACGATCACTATTAGTTTTTCTGAGTAAAATGTATCTTATCATTCGTAATGTACATTAAAGTTTACATTAGTGTTTATTTCATTTACACAACTCTCTCAGTATTCTGGGCGACAACACTAATGTCGATAACTTGAAAAAAACCATTTATATCTGTTAATGTGTCCGTTAGGAATATATTGTTTCTTGTTGAAATTGCAGGTTCGATCAAGATGAAAATTTGAATTTGGATATAGAATGACAATATAAAGCCTCGTGTAAAATTTCATGTTGATCGCGTAATAAAATAATAACCATAGAAAATTCAAGAAGATGATCAAAAGAAAATGACCTAATATGTAGTTCCCATGAAATCGATGGAGTTGACATTTTGGATTTTGATAGGAAGTACTAATGTTAAACTGGTTGCGAAATTTCAAGCTGATCACTCCATCAGAACCACGAACAATTCAAAGGAGTATATTGGGTAAACATGATCCGAAAACATGCCCCATATTAAAAATAAAAAGAAAGGTGCGGAATCAATTGAAACACAGATCATTGCGATCCACAGGCCAAATTTAAGTTTGAAACTATTCTGGATCTTTCATTTGGATATAGAGCATTTTTTAGAATTAAACTTTGGTATAGATATGTTCGTTACTCCCTTTTGACATATACAAATTCGCTTGAATTTCAGAGTTGAAAAAGTCAAATTATATAGCAATAAATGTCCCAATTTGAAATTGATTATTCCCAATTTGAAAGTGTTTAGTCTCAATTTGAATTTGTTAATTCCCAATTTGATTTTTTTATGTCTCAATTTGAAGTTGAAAAGATATATTCCGATTTTGATGAAACAATAATATAGTTTATTCTGAGAATCTACAGTATGTGTTATGGGAATTCGTGTTGGGATATTAAACGTACCATAGGAATTTCAGCGAGTAAGGGTTGTGCCAGTCCCATGTTTTTTATGGTAATAAAATAATATTTCAGAGTATTGTATTTGGTCCTTTCGCATATTTTCTGCAATTATAATTGAATAAGGTTCACATTAGAAAATAGACTCAAAATGTGTACTGTATACTCATTTTCACTATTTTAGTATCATCACAGTTCTAAAAACAGTGCTGTAATGAACTCATTACAGCATTGTTTTCAGTTATATTTTTCATTTTTTGGTTGTCTACACTGACTTCCGATTTTATCAAATTTCAATACACGTCAATTGTGAATATAATATAATTTAGATATACTGAAATAATTTGCATTATTCGAAATTTCTCTTATTTCTGGTGGTGTTAAATCGATTTCGTCAGACATAATTCACGAATTTAATGGAAATTATAAATTATTTCAAGATTCGAATCGTACGATTCAAATTCGAATTCCGTAATCTGTCAATTTTTGTAACAGTCACACTAACTGCCAAGATACAATATACAAAAGTCACTAGGACGTATAATCTGAATTTTTCATTGAATTTCGACAATATTTCACAAAACTTGACTGAAATAGAGAAAATATCGTCTAATACTCGTTGCAGAAGGCAATTCCAACACTCATGCGTTCGGAAACTCGCTCTTTCGTCACTTGTTTTCGAATTTCGCATTCTTGGAATATGATCCCATTCTGCCTCTTGTTTTAGAATATACTATTATCCTCTTAAGAAATAAGAAAAGTTCTACTTGGTAGACCATCATCATTTTAAATTTGTCATTTCTTTTCAGGTCGAGTGGTTTTGGGAAGTGGACCTTGTGTGGATATACTAGTGCAGGGCACCGGGGTGTCACCAATTCATTGTCATATTGAAAACAGCGAGGGTGTAGTCACTATCTATCCGTTGGCAGATAATCTTTCAATTGATGGAATTCAAATCACGACACCCACACGCCTATCTCAAGGTAAGTTTCATGCATGGGATGCAGCGATAAAGGAAGTTTCCGAAATGAAAATAATTCATACTTAGCTGTGTAAATCAAAAATAATTGGCTTCTCAGATGTTCCGCCAAAATTTCACAAACAAATCAAGATGTCTGTCAGTTGAGAATTAATATCTTACTGATCGCTATTCTTCCTCTATACACTATCAGATATGTTAATCTTTGTTTTTTAACAGTCTTTCTTTATATTAGGGTTTTGTTTTTTAAGATTGAAGATTTTTATGAATTTAAGTAGATTAAAGAAGAGATCTCACTTTGTTAAACCCTGAGGAAGAATAGAATCACTATTCGAAAGCTTGGTTAAATGACAAAAAAAAAGATCTAGTTTTCTTTTTCCGTCCTGTACAGGGTGGGCAAATTTCGATGTTTTAGCACTACAACTTTTGAACCAGAGGAGATAGACAAAATCTGATACCCACTTCTCGATCTCTTTTTCTGGGAAACTAAAAAGGGTAGTTTTCGTTTTTGGCCACCTTCTTTTGTTTTCGAGTTATAAGCGAAAATTGGAAAAATGGCGAAATCGAAAAACAGTTATATCTCCGCTAATACTCATGATAGAGCTCTGAATTTAAAACATTATTCAGGCACTTTTTTACGTAGAATCCAGTGGCGTGCTCGTATTTTCGAAAGGGTTTTTAATTACGAAGCTATGACCCAAAGTTATGTTTTTTTAAATGGGAACACTAGATTTTTGTGCCATTTTCTGAAAGCTTAATTTTTCCTGATTTCAAAAATATATAACATCGAATGATTCGTATCAAAATGAATAACAGAAAATGGTCAAAAACCTTTTTTTCCTTAAGAGTCTCAATATTTCTATGGTTTCAACTGTTGATGAGCCTTCCTATAACAAGAGCAGTGTCCTTCCGTCAATCTGATTATTTCTATGCTTTTCACTTATTTCTACAAAATTCGAATCTATATTTATTTTATCCAAATAGTTTCGAAAAGATAAACGAACTTGGAAAAAGGTTCCTAGGTAGCTTGAACACAGTTTCCAATATTCATCTATTGAAATATCGAGAAGAGGTGACGACTGTGCATTGTGCAATTGTTGTCATTATTAGGTAAAATATTATTTCTTGTTTGTCCCTTCGTAATTAAAATGTTGAGTTCAATCAGATATGCATTGTTTCATCTGCTGTTTAAAATGGATTGGTACTTGTGCGTATTGATTCTGGAGACCTATGTAAATAATCTCCTGATACATGCATCTCATTACAACTCTTTCGATTGAAAAATTCGATCTTGTGGTTTCTCCGTTATTTCCAAATCAATTTTTAGACAAAAAATTTATAAAACATATCTAGATTCGAATTTTGTAGAAATAAGTGAAAAGCATAGAAATAATCAGATTGACGGAAGGACACCGCTCTTGTTATAGAAAGCTCAATTTTTCTGTGTTCATCAACAGTTGAAACCATAGAAATATTGAGACTCTTAGGTGAAAAGAGGTTTTTGGCCATTTTCTATTATTTATATTGATCCGAATCATACAATGTTATATATTTTTGAAATCAGGAAAAATTAAGCTTTCAGAAAATGGCACAAAAATCTAGTGTTCCCATTTAAAAAAACATAACTTTGGGTCATAGCTTCGTAATTAAAAACTCTTTCGAAAATACGAGCACGCCACTGGATTCTACGTAAAAAAGTGCCTGAATAATGTTTTAATTTCAGAGCTCTATCATGAGTATTAGCGGAGATATAACTGTTTTTCGATTTCGCCATTTTTCCAATTTTCGCTTATAACTCGAAAACAAAAGAAGGTGGCCAAAAACGAAAACTACCCTTTTTAGTTTCTCAGAAAAAGAGATCGAGAAGTGGGTATCAGATTTTGTCTATCTCCTCTGGTTCAAAAGTTGTAGTGCTAAAACATCGAAATTTGCCCACCCTGTACAGTCTAATTTCCCTTAAAAAACAAAATACTATCAGATGTTTTGTTTTTTACAAAGATGTGAAAGATTATAGTCTCTTATGTATTCATCTATACATATATCTCTTATGTATTCATCTATACATATTTATAAAAAAAATCACTTACGAGATATGGTGACTTCTTTCTCTTATCATTTCTGAATGTCACAATGTCACACGATTTTTGAGAGAATTGATTTGGTGAAACCGCAACCTCATAAGTTCAACAGTTTTCAAGATATAAGAGAAAATTGAAAAATGGCGAGAGATGAAAAGTTCTCATAACTTCTTTATTACTGGTGCTATTAACATGAAACAAAAACATTCTGGAGGCACTTTTTTCCGTAAAATCCAATGGTGTTAAATTTATTTCTTATTGCCATTAGTTTTGTAGTTACAACACAAACTCATGTTTTTTCAAATCTAAACAACAAATTTTTATGAAAAATTAAATCGCTCAATTTTTCCGTTTTTAAAAATATATAACATGATATATAAATTTCTCATCAAAATATAAAAATCATCGAAAATTTCTGTTACACAAATTAGCCAAATGCTATAATCTAAGAACTTCAGATATTTAAAATATTCGGTGGCCACCAAGATCTTCTCCAGAGAGTTATAAATCTTATATTCTCGAACGATTCCAAAACTATATCTTAGGAAATAATAACGGAAATTTGTTTCAAACGATGATAAGCATCTACTAGATAAAACTACGTCCTTCAAATGAACATTAAATTGTTAGGAGTCTTATTACCGTAATATTATATCATCGTTATATCGCATTACAGAATTGTACTACTGCACAAATCTGTCTGAAACTGGTTCAAATTGATGAAATGTCTACACCCACTCATCAATTTCGTGATTATCGTTAATGTTATTTCATGAAGAATTCAATTTGTTTTACCAATCATCCTATGCTTAAGTGGATAATTAGGTATATCGAAACCAATATATCTTAAGGAGAGAACTATTGCTCTTACCAAATACAAGTTTCGCAAAATAGTCTTAGCACATAGATAATTATGGTCATACAAAATAACTAGTGGATCCGACATTCGTTGTCCTGTAGAAATTAATATTTTCATATTTTCTCTAATCAACAAAATACGTAATCAAGCTGTGATTACCTATTTTGTTGATTGATTACAAGGACGAGATTTGGATACCATTTTCTCTAATGCAGAGTGATCTTTCTTGTCCACCTGTAATCCACACTGCTCCAGAGGTGAGAAATATTTGAAAAAAAAAACAAGAACTCAAATATCTCGGAAACTGTTGATTTTTGGTTATAAATGAATATGGCTCAATCGACAGCAAATGAATGATACTAAGACAGCAAATGAATGATACTAACACCTCCTTCAAGATTCACGTCTAATTTGGAAACACCCTGTATGTATCATTGATGAGAGATTAATCTACGATCCAATGTTCAAGCTCCACTATCAAGTATCAATGAAAAAAATTCAGTTTTTAAATAGATGACAAAAAAATCTTCTTGATTATCCCAGGATGCATAACAATGTTTCTATTCATAGTGCTTATTCGATGTTTCGTCATAATGAAGATGATGCATGTTCTAGTTCAGCTCATTGTTCATATGTTTCATAATCAGATGTTATGCGACAAATGGTATCTGATGGAGGAACAGAGGTCGATGACTTTATACCATATTCGTTGTCAAGTGTATTTATATTTATTATAGGCTAAGTTTTATGAAATTGAAAAGTATGATTCCTCTGAAATATAATATTGATTGAATTTGTTTTATCTTATTAATCTGTTGTTTCAAAATTTTACTGAAGAATGAAGTAACACTTCCTTTCTCGCCTACAAAAAATTAATTATGATTGACATGTAGTTTAATTCGAATTTGTTTTACAAATTCTCAATGTTATGTTTCAATGACACCAATTTGTGAAAAAACTCGAATAAAGCTACGAGTCATAATTAATTTCCAAATTAAGAAAGAACGTTTGAAATATTTTATATACATTATTAGAACATTAGAAAATATATGTTCGCAGGAAAATAAATTATCTTGTAGGCTTGTTACAAAAACAAACATCTCAAATTTGGATTGTTATTTATTAACTTCTGAATTCTTTGAGAAACAATCTAACCAGATGCCCACTTCTATTTTATTTCATCCATCACAATGGAATTTTATTTTCTTCAACCACGTCTAATTTTTGTGAAACACTATTTCAAGATTTGTAATAAAAATCTATTACTCTTCAATTAAGTTGTAAGTATAAATAGAAAACTACTCTTCACATACGATATCATTCGAATTACAGATACTCTAACTGAAAACAAGGTTTACAAATTTGGCGAAATGTTTAAAGAAAAGTTAAACCCGTATGAAGAATATAAAATTTCAAACTACAAACATTGAAAAGAACAAATATGAAGGTATATGATTAATAAATAAATTTTATTATTATTTATATTTTCAACAAAAAAGACGAAGAATCATACGATAATAAAAAATATGTGTTTGGCAAGGTGACAACCTTTGTGGAGGAAGACTTTGATGAAAGAACAGTTTAAAAAAATCAATTTCAATTTTATTCGGAGTTGGTATACGGATAACTTATGTTCTGAACGCTCGATATACGATTTTTATGTTAGAGTCGGTGTACAAAATACATCCTGCCAAGTCCTTTCAATGGGGAACTTTTGATTTGTAGGGTGATACCCCTATCGATTTCAACAGCTTTATAATCAGTTGAACCGGAATAAAAACCTGTTGAATTGGTTCCTGTAGTACGTAAATGTAAATTAGACGACTTGTTGCCCTGCAGTATAGTCAGATGGTCATATCATTCATGATAATTCATTATCAAAGTAGATAAGGTTAACAGAAAATTCACCTTACACTTAATAATATGTGACAAAATATCGGAATCGGTCAATGATATACAAAATGCATATTAGCTATTCAAATTTATTGTAGTGACTTGTAGGTGACCTATAAATAAACAGGAATATTGCAAACATCAAAACATTTTTCTAACGTATTTTCAGAAATAGTTTTCTTTTCCCACCGCGAGATTTTTTTATGACCAAGCATGAAAACAGGTATTCAGAAGTGAGTTTTGAAAAGAAACAATGTCGACCGGAGGCATATCAGAAAAATACGATGGTTATTCGATAATATTCGTTCACAATCTGAGATGGTTTGTTGTCATGGTGTTAAACCTATGAAATTTCTTCTACAAATTCAATGACAAATAAGCTTTCTCAATCGTCGAATAGTGCTCAGAAATATCTTTTATTTATTGTCTCAACTTCTGGCAAGTTCGCAACATCGCAATTATCGAAAATTACTGTCAACATCATCTTCACTTCTAATGAACTTTGATGTGCTTTTTTTGCACTGTAAGACTCACGCATGCAAATTAATTCAATTTGCAATAATGCAAAATTTAAAACCGAATCGTTGTTCGACATTTTTTGCCATTGTAAAAACCGCAAAGCACATTTGATATCAAGTGATTAAATTGAGTATTGTAAACAGAATGAATTACGGATGACTCTCAAACTTGTTTATACAGAGTAGCAATTGTGTCAAATTAGTGACATAAAAAATTCTGCCAAAAAGTGCAGCACTAAGCTTCTAAAAATTAGACATCCACACGTTATGCAATACTGCCTCCCAAAAAGTTTTGATTAAATAATGTTCTAAGAGCTACCCGGTAAAATATCAAATAAAACAATGCGTTCGACGTCCAAAACTTCTCTCTGAAACTATAAGAGTTATTGGCATGAAATTTGGTACAAAAATCGCTTGATATACCGAATTGATCTTCCTAGCTCGAGAAAACGATCCATAAGTTTTTGAAAAAAAAAACAATTACGAACACAATTTTTAAAAAATTCAGAAAATTGACCACACATAATTATGAAATTGAAAATAAACGTATATGAATTGTTGCGAAAAAATTTAGGGGGGGATTCCTTGTCAAAAAATAGGGTGAGTTTTTCATATAAACTTTTTTTTCGAGCCCCCCCTGGTAAAGATACCACCCGAAAATTAGTTTTTATTTTTTTTTATTAAAAACCAAAATATTCACAAAAATGAAATTAAGCTGACATTTTATCCGAGCGAGAAGGCATTCAAAAATGTTTTGATGGTGTTCCTCTATGATTCCAAAGGGTAGAAAAAGCCACCCAACAAACTTGTTTCCCAATAACTTTTTCTATATGCATATTTTACAATAAGAAAATTAATTATGGATAGACTGATCTATTCTTAGCGAATAAGTTGATTTTTTTGCTAAATTTCACGGTTTCTGAGAAAAAAAAAGATCACCAGGTAATGCGCCTGAGTTGTGGAGGCTGGAATAATTTTCGACCTTATCCAATAGGTGGATATCAAAACGTAATTTTTATTGAGAACTGGTACAAATATAGAATAAATGTAAAAAAAGCAATTATAAACTTTTCACAAAATAAAAACTACTTTTCGGGCGCCATCTTCAGGGTGTTGTAACTAAAAAGGAGGAGGCTCAAAAAAAAAAAGTTTTTATGAAAGACCTACCCTATTCATATACATCCTGTATATTGCTACGATGATGTTGTATACAATATTGTTCTATTTGTAATTCGGAATTAATAACCCCTGGTTCGAATCCCACTTCTGGATATTCATTTATTTATTTATTATTTATATATTTTTTATTTATTATATATTTATTATTATTATATATTTATTTATTATTTTTTTTTATTTGAATACCGGCTACTGTATTATATTTTGTTTATTTATAAGTCACGTACAGGCTCACGCCTCTGTGGTTATATGTTTATACCCTGTAGCTTACAGAATAAATCATATTATTTAATATGATTATTATTATATGATTTTTTTTGTTGGAGAGAATATTTGTTGATTTTTTTATTTTCTGTTTACAGGATAGTGAATTTTTTTATTTTCCTTTGCATTGAGTTATATAGATTTGTCTCAACTCATTTGTACACTATAATAATAATAATATTATTTAAAAAAAAATTAAATGTTATATTTTGCGTTGGAAGTGTAAATTATGAACAACAGCGTAAAATTAAAATCTAGAGTGTTTTTTACAAGTATAAAACCATTAAACATATTTCAGCTGTTGTCGTTTATCTTCTATGTTTCGAGTGAAGGTTTATTACGAAAATATCGATACATAGATACATAGTAATAAGTCTAACTCGTCGAATATCTAAAGAATTATTTATACAACATTGAAAACAGCCAGCGGAGTGCATATGCATATTCGTAGACTCTTTATGTAACCCATTTAGATACGAGTGTTCCATTGAACGAACGCTTTCAACATAATTTTCGAGGTCTAAGCCGCGAACGTAAATTTCCGATGAAAAAGTTCATATTTCAGCTGGCTCTGCGGATGGCGCCAAAGGCATTCCGAGCACCTGAAACTTGCCCTAACCCAAATAAAATTATGAATCATCCGAAAACCTTTTTCTAGTTTGCTCTCTATTCCACTTGAAACTTCCGAGGTATCATCTACCTGTTCACCTGGTGAACTATGTATTATACTAATAGTCAGCTGGAACGATTGTGTGTACTTTGAATTGTGGCCGTTTTTGATTGTTCGTACGATCAGATAGTTGAATTATTGTTGTGATATATTGTTTTGAGTGGCGTTGGTTTTGTGGATATGGTGAATTTAGGAATGCTAGGGATGAATCTCTCTGAAGTTTTAATACAGGTTCGGTTCTTTTAAAAACGCAAATAAAATTTAGTACTTATCATCTAAGTATTTTTTTGAAATATTCATTTAGAGTTGAAATTTCAACGTGCAATATCTTGATGTTTATTAAATCATTCAATTTCAGTTCTCAAAAATTACTAATTGGATTTTCTAGTTAAGTTACTATTTTTTATGATAAGCCAATCCAATTAAACCTTTTTTATATTCTGTTTCAGTGATAGAGCTTGATTAACTTTTTCCTACGTTGTTTAAAAAGTTCTCGCACTGTTGTGGATAAAAAATTAATATTTGCTCTATTGTAATCTTATGAAACATGAGTTAATAGGCTTAATAAATTCTTCGCCCAGTTATACAGAATAATATAATTTTATTTATGGTTGAATTTCCATTAGTACTATTTCTGTTCAAATTCAGCTTATTATACTTGTTATATTCGTAATTATGTATTTTCGATTGTTATGGTGGTCAATTAATGATGTTCAAGAAAACTCTGAATATATTTCTCAGTAATTACAATTTTACTTGTACATAAATATTCTGAAAAAACTAGTCCCATCATACTAGTTCAACATCATCAATTGTCAAAAGCTATTTTAAAAACAACTGCTCATTATTTTTGATCAGTATAGAGTGGACAGCTCCGAATAAGCATTTGTAATTTTTAAGAGGTTTTTACTGCTGCATCAGAAATTCTCACACGCGTAAAGTATGTTCATCGCCCAATTCGGTGGTGTTAGAAAATAGTTTTAGCTGAATTAATCCTACAAAATATGAAATATTATACTTGCAAAAGATATGCTGTGTATATGCTTGTGCAGTTGAATGTCATTATAAACCAATTGGTTCAGCCTAAATCAGAAATGGTATAAAATTGAATTGATTAATTAGATTTAGAATAAATTATAAATGAATATAGTCATTGGTTATATTCCTATGATAAATATTAGATTCACTCGAATGAACATTGTTCAGATTATAGTATTTAATAAATTATAATCACATACATAGTTGTTAATGACTGCATACTAATTTCAATTTCGGAATAATATTCCAACAATATTTTTCATCAATTACCTACTTTTCGTTTTTCGCAGAAGAATGGATAATAATCTCAATGTACCGGATTTTTCACCATAATTTGACCCCCCTTCAACTTAGTTACTAAAAGAGGTACAAAAAATGTTTTCTACAAAATTTTCACGAAATCGACTAGTGTTTTGTAAAATGATTTCAAAAAATGAAATATATACAGAGTGGGCAACATATTGATTGCAACTTCATTTTTTCAAATGGAACACCCTGTATATTTTTCTAAAATTGACTTGCTCTTTTTCCCCTGATTTCGAATATATAACATATGCTTGGCCTATCTCTCTTATTCATATGCTTGGCCTATCTCTTATTCTGATTAACACACAGTTTCAAATTTCAAGAACCACCTAGCATGCTCAATGATCAGTTTTCAAGTGGTAGGCTGCGATAACTAAAAATGCCCTTTTTTGAGTTATAGCTTTGGCAACGATATGACATATGTTTTTTCCTATAAATTATAATTTGATGATTTGGATGCAACTCCATATATTCTCTCCTTGTAGTTTTCTTATTTTTATTTTTCTTCGCATAAAGTGAAAATATTTCAAATTCAAGTGCATATTCGATGAATATTTCTTTAATCGTTGCCAACGAGATAACTCAAAAAAGGCCATTTTGAATTATCGCAGCCTTCCACTTGAAAACTGATTACTCAGCTTGCAAGGTGGTTTTTAAAATTTGAAACTCTGTGGTACTTAGAATAAGAGAGATAGGCCAAGCATATGTTATATATTCGAAATCAGGGAAAAAGAGCTAGTCAAATAAAGAAAAATATACAGGGTGTTCCATTTGAAAAAATGAAGTTGCAATCAATATGTTGCCCACTCTGTATATATTTCATTTTTTGAAATCATTTTACAAAACACTAGTCGATTTCGTGAAAGTTTTGTAGAAAACATTTTTTGTACCTCTTTCAGTAACAAAGTTAAGGGAGGGGGGGGCAAATTATGGTGAAAAACCCGGTACAAAGCAATGATATATGTATTTTTGAAATATTCATGAAAAAAAATTTCAAAAAATCATTACAAAAGAGATAAAACTATAATTTTTCCTTCTGATTTTTTGCTCCATAAAGAGATACAGGATGAAGTGAATCTACAACATAGTAAACCGTACAAAGTTTGGTCTTCGTAGGAGCGCCAGAGAGGAAATTAATGGGTACCTAATGTTTGACGCGGAAAGCCACGTGGTGGTAATCCCTCTTCAGAACTTTCTAAAATGCATTTAATGAGTGAGAATTTTGAATCCGGAAATCAAAACGAATAAATCATGCGTAGCTTCCTTTATTCAATGAATAATTCCTTCAAAATCATATCGCTAGAAGACATAACACACCATATTCTTGCAGGTGCTATGCTAACGATAGGAAGGTCGAACTACATGAGGTTCAACCATCCCGCCGAAGCAAAACTGATGAAATCGGTACTACCAAACCCACGAATCTCAATGCCGTCCATAAGCTTCGAACAGGAGAGCCAAATCCAGACCGTCAAGTTCCTCAAGAAACCCCCGGCAGTGCCCAAGAAGAGTCCCAGAGAGTCTTACTCCGACAGTGGCAGCGAAGAAATACCCTCTAGCATCATGACCAAGGTGTCGAAGTTCGAGTATCTGGCAGCTCAGAACCTGAAGAAGTCCATATCGCCGAAGGTGTTCACCTCCAGCGCGGTCACCGTGAACACCCCGGCAAAGGACGTGCTCGGAAAGTCTCCGCCAGACCTGCACAACCTGGCCAAAAACCTACCGCAGAGTGCCTTGAATTATTCCGAACTGAATCATAATAACGAAAAACAGAAGGTCAAAGTTAGGGATTGGCCGTTGTTCGGGAAGAAGTCACCGCAGTATGTTAATGTGGAGCTGAACGACGCGAAGAATATCAATAACAGGTGAGATGAGTGAGCAACAGGTGGTATGTCGACGGGTTTGAATGTTTCGTAGAAAAGTTTTGTTTATATGAAGCCGGAAATTGTTTGAGTTTATTGTATTGAGTGGTAGAGGCGGATTTATGCATTTGCCGCCAATAGGAATTTTCAATTTTTACCACCCTTACTGGCATTTGCTCTTCAAAGTTCACAATCATATTGATTAAGTTTTTTTTGGCGATGAAATTGCATATCATTAGTGCTCTATCGTTCTCATTATATCACCCTTTTTCTGTTATCTGTATGATTGTGAACTATCGATTCCTTGTGCCAGTTCCTAGATTATTTTCACAACCCATAATTTCATATTAATAAAAGAAATCAAACACTTGACTATACGTTCCACAATTTTTATAAAAATATACAACGACAAATCATATGATTTGTCGTTGACTTGCATGTTTCGGGTTTCATCCCATTCTCAGAACTGAATATAAAATACACACAAGTATATATAAATTACTAAGTAACATATGTTGAAGTCGGAAAACTAATTGATCGTTTATAGTTGTTGAAATATTTCGTTTTCAGAGCTGAATATATTTCCAAAAACTCCATGAGTTCTAAATGTTTACCTTTATCTCCTTTGTGTAAAATTGTTGTATCATTAAAATCTATAAAGTGATGAGAATTGATTTCTTCATTTGATTTTCAAATTGAGGAGGATAGACTAAAGATCAAAGACAATCTATTATGTTGACTTCTGTTAATCTGTTTATGTCAGAAGAGTAGCCATTGTTCTTGGCTAATGCTTTTAGGATTCGAACTTCTTTTTCAAAGTTAATTCCTGACAATGGAATTGGAATCAGTTTATGTATTAGGGTATGAACAACTGTTATGGATCAAAACATCAGTAAAAGTGCGTTTTCTATATATGTATACATACATCAAATACAAGAAGTTCATTTATTATTTTTACCTGAACATCCAAGAAATTTAAACAGTCAAAAAATTTTTTTCCATTCACTGTAACACTTTCAATCATTTTAAAACAAAGTGATAAAGTTAAACGTTTAGACCTCTTTGAGTTTCTGGATATAAAGTATTAAATAATGTTTATTATTATATCTTCAGCTCAAAAACAAAATCTTTCAATTTAAAACGATCAATTAGATTTTTGTCTGTTTCTGGGTTCAACAATATATGTTACTTTATTTTATAAGTACTTGTTTGTATTTTATATTTGGTTTTGAGAATGGGGTAACACCCGAAACATGTATGACCACGACAAATTATATATTTAAACTTGTGAAACGTATAGTAAAGTGTTTTATTTCTTTGATTAACATTGATCCATAGTTTATTTCTTCAAATTCGAACAGAAAATTCAAAGCGTGATTACATTTTGACAACCAATTGTTTATGTTGATTTCATGATAAAACTTCTAAAAAATCCACAACCTGGCAACGATGTTGGAAAACCATTTATGCCGTATTTGATTCATTTGAAGAATATTTTGAACCGCAGAAAGCATTTGGGAATAACATATGGAACAACACATCTGGCAAATAGCCTTCAAGGGCTTGCTAGCACATGAATACATTTTTTATGAAAATTTTCAATAACGATGTTGTTTACATGTGTCGGTATTCCCTTGATGTATCATGTGAGTCGGCTTATAATGTTTGGATGGTCGCAGACTTGTTGGCAATAACTTCAAATAACCCTATTTACACAAACGCAACGCACTGTGTGATCAAAAAATCTAAAATCCTTATGAAATATTAAAGTTCAATCACGCGTAGTCGTGCCCAAATTTCTTCAAAATCAAACGAGAAGAAAGTGAAATATTGAGATTCCCTGTTTTTATGGTTTCCAATGATCAAGACGTATCGTATACCCGAATAAAATTTGCAATAATCTTCTTACTGCCAGACCCATGCATCCATTTCAATTTTCTTCAACATCGGACAAATAGAACGCAAGATATAAAAAGATGTAAAGATTCATAAATCGCTGGTACAGATCCGGCTCGAAGGACCAATGTAAGATTTTTTTTTTTAATAAAACCGCTAAATTAGCTTTTCTTATCGTTTTATTTTAACTTGACGATTCTAAAAAATATTGATTACTTATATCTATCATATTGACTGAGCTGTCTCAAAAATATGGATTACTATATAGAATATCTTCAACAATTTCATGTTTGCCCTTACTCAACGAGCATTGGCATTCAATGATCTCACCCAAATGCACCTTCCATCTCCATAGCGGAGCTTGGTGACTCTGCTAGTCTGAAGTAGCACGATTGGGTTAATGCCTCAAGCACACAGTTACGTCAATTTAAAAGCTAATACAAGGATGTGCGGACACACACCGACAGACAGACACGAAATAAACGTTATTCAGGATAGCCCTAAATGCATTTTGCGAGTATAAATTTCTAAATCAGAGCCCAAAAAATGTTTTCATCCCAAACACAATGATTCTACTACCTTAGGCAGATTCGGAAGCAAAAGAAGATTGAACCTATCTCTAAAATGTGCTTCCATTTCATCCTGACGTCACTATTTTCAACAGTAACTCTTATGTTCGAATAAGCCAAAATTGTGAATTTTTCATACGAATTTTTTAATCGATTTCAACCATACACCATAAAGGGTGTTTTTTTTTTAGAGCTATAGAACTTTAAATTACAATAAAACATAGATGGATTATTCGATTGACATGAATTTTATTTATCCGCAAGATAATCTTGTGGCATTACATTTTAAATATGATTTCTGGCATATGACCTCCACTGCTGGCTCGGATGTAGTCCAATGTGGACGTCCAGTTTTCAATGACGTTTTCCAACATTTGTGGCCGTATACCGGATATCGGCAATAACACGGCGAATGTTGTCTTCCAAAAGGTCAAGGGTTTGTGGCTTATCCGCATAGACCAATGACTTTACATAGCCCCACAGAAAGTTAAATCACAAGATCTTGGAGGCCAATTCACAGGCCCAAAACGTGAAATTAGGCGGTCACCAAACGTGTCTTTCAATAAATCGATTGTGGCACGAGCTGTGTGACATGTTGCGCCGTCTTGTTGGAACCACAGCTCCTGGACATCATGGTTGTTCAATTCAGGAATGAAAAAGTTAGTAATCATGGCTCTATACCGATCACCAGGTACTGTAACGTTCTGGCCATCATCGTTTTTGGAGAAGAACAGACCAATGATTCCACCAGCCCATAAAGCGCACCAAACAGTCAGTTTTTCTGGATGTAACGGTGTTTCGACATACACTTGAGGATTAGCTTCACTCCACTTGTTGACGTAGCCATTCAACCAGAAGTGCGTTTCATCGCTAAACAAAATGAAATGGACATAGTGCGCGATACGTATTCCGCACAGAACCATTATTTTCGAAATAAAATTGCACTATTTGCAAGCGTTGTTCAGGCGTAAGTTTTATCCATAATGAATTGCCAAACCAAACTGAGAATAAATCACTTGACAGCTGTTAAATCGGTCGCCATCTTGAACTGTAATGCTAACTTAAAGTTATATACCTCGAAAAAACACCCGTTACATACATAGAAAAGAAATACGTTCTCTGAACCAGGTTCCATTTTCCTCTATTATTGAAAATACCTCTAGGCATAACCTCTTGTTACATCCAAAAAACACATATAAAGCACTAGCACTCTGGGCTTCACAGATAATGTAAACATAAACATCTACCAGAAAATAGCCACATCAGTTACTGAAAAAAATTGAATTGTTAGTGATATTTACGTAACATCTATGTAACACTATGTTATTGTTGTTATTTTGGCGCCCCAATTACACCAATTATGGCGTATTTTGGCGCCCCAAATACACCAGTTATGGCGGCCTTGCCCTATCGTATAGCGCTCCATGTTTACCAACTAACTCCTGAATGTAACCTAAAGATCTTACCTGAAAAAGTCAATGTGTTATTATAACAGCCAAAATGACAAATAATTTTAATTTGTGTCATTATTGAGGTGCCCAATAATTAAATCAGTCATCGCTGAAACGTGTTTCGGATCAGTAAATAGTCTGAAAGGATATGAGATATGGAAATAAAGTGGAGATAATCGAATCAGTTCAAACCGATACGCTACATCTACATGGACTAATGGCTCGTTGACACGGTGCGAGAAACCACGTGCGTGAAGGCCTCGAATCGTATTCGCATTCGAGCTCGAACCGTGTATACCAACCACGCGCGTGGTCAGTGTCACCACGTGCGTGCTCGAACGGGTATTATGCAGGTTTATTAGTTGGCGTTCGAGATTCGTGGTAGAACGTTGTTGATTGCTAAATTAAACAGTGTTTTTTTTAAATTATGGCAAAGTGGAGTGAACAACAAATGTCAAACTTTATTCATTTATATGAAACTCATTCTTGTTTGTGGCAAACAAACTCTCCGGAGTACAAAAATCGCGACAAACGTCAGCAGGCTTTAGAGAATATCGTGGAAGAGATGAAAATCCCGAATTTTACAGTGAACGATTGTAAAAATAAAATAAAAAATATACGTTCACATTATTGGCTATTATTACAGCCAAAATTTCACTAACAACACACACACCTTGTAGTACCGAATTCATTCTTGCAACTGAAAGCTCGAATCGTGTCAACCAATTTCACGAATGTTCTTTCGAGATGCGAGTCACGAATGCTCTTCACGCACGTGGTTTCACGCGTTCGAGCTCGCACCGTGTCAACGAGCCATAATCGATTTATTGAATGAAGGTGAGATGTGATGGGTTGTGTTTTGACTATAAAAAGGTGAAAATTCAGTCTATTTTTGATGTTCAATATTGCATACTTAGTTTCCGAGAATTTGTTAAATTAAAGCAAAGGAAATTAATTGGTGAGAAAATTTTACATTTTTTAATGAAACTGTCAATTTTGATTCATTATTTCCAATAGTTTGAGGAAAAAATCAATATGTAGAATACAAAAATTAAAAAAAAACGTTCAACTTCCAGAAATTCGCTACAAAAATTGTTTGTTTTACCGCATTAAACCTCCTAGCTCATGAACACGATCTATGATTTTTAGAACAATATTCAAGGATTTTAATTTAAGAAAGGACATACATGTATATCTGCTGAGATATTTAGTGTAAAATTCGAAATTTTTTCTGGAATACTGCTAATATCTTGATAATCTGGAAAATATTCCAAACCTGAAAAATTCACCACAGATCCTATTATGGGCCTCCCCAGATGTTTTCGATATTTTGTTGCTAAGAATTTCAAAACATAAATCATCCTAAAATGTTCCACTACAATTCTTGTTCTTCTGCCCAATTTGGTTTTTGGAATCTTTCTTATTTTTCAATTACCCCGAAAAGATGATATTTGATATATTTCTCTGAATAAAATATTTTTCTTTTCAAGTATTCATCTTCTTCACTTATTTTCATTTAATACTTTCCACAGAGTGATCATATACGAAAACGGCATCAAACCACAAAATATTAATATAGATGAAGGCAGCGAAAACATAAACAAAACTTCTAGTGGCAGCAAAAATATCAACTCCCAAAAAGTTATAATACCATCTCCAGGATATGATAGAAATCCAGGTCCTTACAACAGAAGTGTAACGCCAAGTCCGGTACATAAAAATTTGAAGGCGATACATAGGCGGAGTAACTCTCTGGATCAGCTGATAAATGGAAGTATATATGACAACACAGAAGAATTGCATGAAAGGAAGAAGGAGGCAGAAATCAAGAGAAATCAGGTAATGATTACTTATATCCATTTGGACAACTTAAATTACCAGTGTTATTGATAAATCTTGTTTTTTTTTAGGATAAAATTGTAATTTTATTAATTTAAAAGTAAATAAATTTGGCGATCAATTTTTGTAAAAATTATCAATCAAAAAATCCAGAATTCAAATAAAAAAAAAAAAGAAAATATGTCTGAACCTAAGCAAATTGAGATCACATAGTCCTTATAGTTTAGGATTTATAAATCTTTGAATACTTTTTTTAAATATGATAATCATAATTACATATCTACTTCAGAAACCTAAGGTACAGTGAAAGAGTTCGAATATAATTTTTTCATTAATAAATCTTCAGAATTACGAAGAAGCACCATAATTTATATCCAAAATGTTTGTAATAGTATAGATATATTGCATGGGAGACAAGGAAATAATGAATCATCTCGTGAAGTTCTTGATTTCATGTTAGCCATTTATTGAATAAATACTCAATACTAACAGTGATAAAAAAGATCTATCGGTTTTTTGTTTGGCATTTATGAAAATTCAAAAAGTGTTTATAATCAAAATTATTCAACCAAAATGGATAACCATTTCATATATTCTTGGATTGGTGTGGTTTGACACAATCCTTTCCCAATTTCAATACACTCTTGTTGAGTTATAGTTGTGAGTAGAGTTATCTGTTATCTTCATCAGATAATATTTATCAATAGCTGGACAAATGTTTGATTATAACATGTTCAGAATAGATCATTTGTTGGTGGAAAATGGAAGTGTTGAAAATATATAACAGAATGTCATAAATATTTTGTCACTTTAATATTCTCTTTCAGGCTCAACAGGATAGAATAAAAGAACAGGAACTTGAAAAAGCAGAACAAGCCAGACTTGAGGAAATTCTGAATATGTGTGCAGAATATGAGAAGCAATCACAAAATGATAAAAATAAGCCAGTTACTCCCAATAGGTGTGTATGTTTGTATTCAAATGATAAATTTAGATATTGATAATGAAATCAATGCTCATAAATGAAATCTATATGATGAATTGAATAATATTAGTTCAGCAGCTTTATTTTGGTTCATTATTTTCAATTTGACCATCAGAAATAATGAAAAATTTAGTCTGTACCTATAAATTTTGTTTGTATTACATACATGGAAAATTGTTCCTAACATTTCAAAATATATTATTTGCAAGTATTACCCTTAAAATTTATTTATATAATTCCTTACTATGTATACAATATAAATTTATAGATAATATTTTCGTTTTCAATTATTGTCGTTGTTCAATGTTTTCTATACCGACTCCTAGTGCGACCTCTTAGAAGCTTGAAGCTTCGGAACACCAGTTGTGTTTTGTGTAGGCTTTGGTAACTTATATTTTCGAACAAAATTTTTTCATGAGAAGAACACCTATTTTGTTCTATAAGAATATGACCCAACTCCAAACATTATGTGATCATAACTGAAAAAACCTCTAATATTTCAGGATAAAAACTAATGGATCACTGCCAAGAGATAAGCGTCAACAAATTTCTCAAGGTCCCTTTGGATCACCCTATAGCACCCCACCTTCATCGCCCGGAATATTTGATTTTCAAAAATCTAGTCAACACGCATACGAGAACACACCCTTAAATTTCCCATTGCCTCGAAAAACAATAACATCCAATTATGAAAACATAGACTTCACCCCTCCTGAAATATCGAGTGGTGAACGAAAGAATGATTTCAATAATTACGAGAATATTAAGTATCAATCTACTCCTACAAGTCATTATCCCAATTCACCCAGGACTCGAATAAAGACATTTGTTACTGCTGGAAAAGACAGGTGAGTAAAACCGTGTAAATTGAATAAAAATAAATTAAGCTGCAATTTGATACAAAGATGATTTTTTTTATTTTTTGAATTTTAGCTCACAAAAAGACACAACAAACATAATCGAAAACAAATTCACAATTCTAGAGAAGGAACAATATTTATTAGAAAATTTAAATAGGACTAAAGACACAATAGAGGATAACAGTATTGACAACAACACAAGGAAGCCGACACCGACCAAATTTATTTTACCTTTAGACGATGTTGACTTAGTGCAAGACACTACTGACACTAAAGTTAACAATAATTGTAATAGTACAAACAGCTTGAATAATTCTAATCGCACAAATAAATCAAATAGATCAAGATATCAAAGTTTAAAAACACAAAAGAAAAAACTTTTGGATGCAGTGGGAAATTTTAAAACGCTTATTTCGGAAATAGAAATACAAGAAGAAGAATTACATATAGAGGTGAGTCATTTACTGTAATGCACCAACCAAGAGGGATTTTTTGTTATTCTATTGTTTCTCAGTTTCTGATGGATCATTAGTGATTGTTCAATATAATATAAAATTTTTACAGATGGACATGGAAAGAGCGCTTTTATCAGGAGAACATAAAGCGAAAATTTTGGATCTGGAGAATCTCAAAACAAAGAAAGAAAAACTAATAAAACAAGCTCAAAAAATCGAATGTATTATGCAAGAAGCTCAAAATCAACAAACGGAAAATGAGAAAACTTGCCAAGACCGTTTGAACGCAGCTCAAGAAAAAATGGCAGAAGTAGAAAAGAAACTAGCTTCTACTGACAAAACTACAGAGGAGTATGAAATAGTATTTGAAAACTATCTCAAATGTCAAGAAATATTGGATAGTGAAAGGAAATCTTTTGAAGATTTAGAATTTCATCATTTAGAAGAAGAGGCAAATTGGTTAGCTACTAGAGAAGAAATACAAAGAGAAATTCTAGATTTAAGTCATCGTATTGAAAATTTACAAAAACAAATTAACGACTTGGGTCAACAGAGTTTAGACGCCGCTAGTGCTAATAATAAGGAGTACAAATCTTTGGAAAGCCAAAAAATAAATTGTTTAGTTAGGTTAGAAGAGGTGAGAAATAGACTCAAGGATGTTGATGCAAAATTAGCGGAATTCTCTGATCAAGAATCTGAACATGAAATGACAAGTGACACGGATAGTGATAAGTCTAGAGATCTGTTTCAACATGATTTCAATATGATGAAAGATTTGAGTTGTTCTATAATTGTTAGTAATTCAACCATACCATCAGAACATGGTTTTCTCATGTCACATTCATTCAATGACAAGTTGATGCAGGACAAGATGATTCTGGAACCTGGCATTGGTAAGAGAAAATATCATTATTGTAGATTTCAACATTTAAATATAGAATAAGAATACTCATTCACCATTATGTTTACCTAGATATTATGATATACTTCAAAGAAGATAACATACAAATTTGATGCAAACAAATACAAATTTCAGATTACTACAAGAAGTATATCTTTAAGGGTAAAGATATTTAGATGTGGTCACTAGTATATTCAAGTTTAATTCTGGTATTGAAGCTTTCAAGATTGAATTATAATATCCGCTATAAGAACATATTCTAATTCTAGATATTTTATTCATAAAGTTTTCTTCTGTGAATTCTAATGAATATTTTGTGAGCATTTCTTGAAGATCTAATCTCCCTGGAAATATAATAAAATGATAGGCCTCAGTTTATATTTTCTTTAAAATGTACTATAAAAACATAATCTGTGATCTTTATTTCTAGAAAAAAAATTTCCCAGTCAAGACGATATTGATCGAATAAGTAAGGTTACCTCCGATTCACCAATGGATATTGCATCGTTGAATAGAAAAACCATCGAATCCTTGAAAGAAATCGAAAGAAACCGACACCTTCATCTGTGTCAACAAGGTATTACTCACTTAGTTCATATAATAATAATGTTTCTTTTCACAAATTCATTAGTTTATAGAATTCATACATATTTTTTCACAACGAAACCAAAGAATTGTACTCTTATCAGTTGTAATCAAATTCGAAAGATTTATCTTATCAGTATCCAAATAAATCAATAGAGATCTCATCTCAATTCAGACCAATGGCAAATATTAGATTAGATTTTTACAAGTTATAGAAAAGTTTCACTCTTCCGTCTGAATTACAGGCTCCCAAGTGATTGAACAGGAGAGACAAAGGGTACAAGCTCTCAAAGAACGAGCTCAACAGGAAGTGAAAAGTAAATGGGCCCAGAGAATTCAAGATTGTGCTTCTATGACCTCTACTGGTTCTGAAGAAACAGCTAGTGGGTGAGTTGTAACGATTTTTTTATATATTTTTTTTCAATAATGTTTATGAAACAAAATTTTTAACCATCCCAGAAGTGTTAAAAATATGTCTAATCCAACTATTGAACAAAAGGTCGTCTAGAAACTATGAGGAAATCATTTGAACCTCAAGGACTTGATAACATGTCTAACTAATTTTTTGATTATAAGATAAGGAGTCAGATCAATTTCAAGTGTAAAAACGTTATGTGGATTAAATTATACTAGGAAATTTTCTGCTTTCTTGCGATGAGTTCTATACAAATTTGTTGCTTCAACATTTATCCTATGGATGAACATCTTTTTTCATTTATGATTTTGGTAGGTCATGTTAGGCTGTCAAAAAGGGTGCTGTACTGCTTCATCTTTTTTCGTTATCTGGATTTCCCGAAGCATTAATGACCCAAACCAAATTACCATATAAAATTGAATTAAAATTTGTCCAATAGAATATGAGATTGTGCCTGCGCAATATTTATATGTCCGGAAGAGCTAAATAAATATACAGTAATAAACATAGATAGATGTAGCACAAGGACAAGCATTTTTTGAGTGCTCATCTTTATCTTGTCATTATAAGATTGTAACATATTTTCAAAAGCATAATGATATTATGTATATATCATATTTCATATTGAATTAAATCTATTGATCATCAGGTTGTTCCATGAGTTATTGAATATCGTATCACAGGTTATTCTGATATGTCTTCTGATTCTTTTCCAACTAAAATTGTTATTTTGTTAGCAAATGCTGCGGAAAATGGAAATGACGTATACTCCCTCCATCTATGTTTATTACTTTGAAGTTTGGAACCATCTACGACCCCAACTGGAAATTCAAACCAAATTCATCAGAATCGAATGAGAATTGTAGAAGTTAGACTGTTACAATAATTTGCGGACACACAGGCCGACATACAGACAAATCCAAAGTTGTTCAGAATGGACTAAAATTTTTTTTTCGTCTCCAAAGTGACCATAAACCTTCAAACCTCATCTATATATTTATCTGTAATCAAAGTATATTTGATTAAATAAATGCCTAGGTATTTCATTATTATAATACTGCATTTTAACTATTTTTATTAGCGCTAAAAATGCAAGTCTATTGAACATGCGTTATAATTTTTTTCCATTCTAGTTACTTTTCGTAACTTATATTATTTTGGATTGATTCGGTCTCAACTTGATGGAAATTCATTAGAAATGACATTTCTTCAATTTCCACTTTTTAATTATATAAATAATGATTTTTCCCTATACAGTACCTTCTTCAGATTTTTGGTTTTTTATGTAATCAAAAAGTGGATATAAAATAATTTTCATTCAATTGCGACATATATTATTTGGCCAGAAATGGTTTGGGTGATTAAAGAAATACAAACATCTTGTGTCGTTTATAATTGAAGAAACAAACAGCATTTACCTTGAAAACGTCATTCTGTATTGAGCCAGAATATGACTACGTTATTACTCGAATTCTAAATTTGAACAGGAAATGATTTGAATTTCTCAAATATGAAATGAAAAATTGGTCAACATTATGGTAGCAACGTAAAGATTTTGGAGTCAAATTAACTGAATTTCATAGATGTGTTACCTTGGGAATATTATAGTATATGTTATAGTGTGTACTAACAATGTAATAGTGATTAAATTAGATTATAAATGTTTGGATTTCGCAGAAAATTCATGTTTAACTACTTTGTTATTTTACTAAGGTGGCCTAGTTCCACCCATGCTGGATGATCGCCCAAAAATCATCTGCTGCAACCATAAATTTGAAATTATATTGCTTATTTCAAGTCATTTCCACGAGGCGCCAAACGTTCTACTGATGTATGCTTGTTAGATTCACATAATATTCATAATTCATAATTTCGAATTTATTTGTTTCGAATTTATAGGTTACCTATACCGTATTCCTAATTGTTTAATAATGGATTACAGGGTGTCCCAAATTCGATGCTCACTGAGAGCATCTCGAGAACTATAAGACTTCAAGGTCACCCGATCTCTATTTTCGAGATACATATTAAGATGTCAGAAATCATCGTAAATATCTTGCTTGCTTCTCGAGTTACAGGGCGTTTCTGAAAAATTACTGTTTCAATTATTTCGCTGTATCTTGGTTTCTGCTCGAGATATTCGAAAAATTCTAATAATTTTTTTGGTTTATATGATACCCATAACAGATCATAGAAAATAATTACCGTTTTAGAGATAAAGAAAGTTTATATTTTTTGAATGGGACACCCTATATTTCTCAACAAAATTTTTTGCATTTGCATCTTATGCTTAAATACTTTTCATTTATTTCGAGATTCAATTCATTTTGTGCCTATTTTTTTCGAATATTACCTCAAACAAAAACCAAGGTATAGCGATATACATATTTGAAATAGTAATTTTTCAGAGACGCCCTGTAACTCGAGAACGAAGTAAAATATTTATGAACCGATAAATTTGGAATTTCTTCAACTCTTGCTGCTACCAAATCAATATTCTTTTATGTGCGTACATTTCTTTGTCGTACTGGTGTACTCTTTTACCGGGTAAAGAAAACTCACATTTAAATCTGTCTACAATACGACGAAGATTGATTCGAATTCTAAATAAATCTTTTCGTTTCCGAAAAAATATCTCTATTTTATTTAATTTTTTTATTCTTTTTTTTCCAAAATGTAAACTGTGACAATTCAATAAGGGTTGAAAAATCTTTTCTCGAAAAACCTTATAATTAGAAGGAAAATTTTTACATTATGATGCATCAACCTGTATATTCCCCGGCTCCAATTCATAATTAAATAACTCAATACGTCTTCCATTTTTGGCTGCGCCTAGCATTCAATATAACGATTTCCCATTGTTCGCTACTGTTTCCTTTCAACATGAATTTGTATGATTAAACAAAGAACTCAAATCGCATATCAATAACTGTTGTGTTCGCGTAAGGTTTCTCAAAGAAACCAAATCTGCAATATTATATGGTTTTACACACTCAAAGACGCCGTCATTCTTTTCAGAGAGAAAACTGATGATAGCAACACCGATAGAAACGAAGGAAAGGAGCCCCCTAGTTCGCCGGATCAATCAGATGCGGTAAGTTGTCTATTAGTGTGTTTATCAGACCTTAATTTATTATTGATCAGAGTCATAAAGTAATGAACATAGGTAGAGGAAGTATACGCAATTTTAACATGTCCCCAACATGGTTAAATTACGTTGTCGGATTGTGATATATTTTCAAATCCACAATTTTACTATATCGTTATGGATGTATATTATATTGAATAAAATATATTTATTTGAGTGATTCCTGATTAAATATGTAAATTTGAATACTCGGAATCCGATATTTTTCTTGATTGTCGAATTTATAATAAGCAGAATATTAATTATTTTCTGTATCTACCTGCTGAACTCCAAGGTTTGGCAACTTTTGCTCTCCTAGTGTCCTCGGCTGTTTTACATCGTTTGGCGCACTTGAAGTTTTTTTTTTTTTAATTTCTGATATATTTAGTTGTTTATTTCAATATACTTCGAGTTAATATGAAAGTTGATTCACTATGGGGCATAAGTGCGTTCTTTATGGAGAAACTCGCGAATTGAGTGAAATATTGTATCATTGATATGTTTTCATCTCCGCGAGCTTCATGTCAAATTTGATATTTATGTTGGGGACAAAATTTGCTCACTGAAAATGACGTATGCTCCCTCTATCTACGTTTATTACTATGAGATCAGAGTAGAAGTAAAGTTCTAATACGTTGACAAGTTAGTTGTTTTCAAATCATAATATCTCGCCGAAAATCGTGGAAATTATTTTCGTAGATGAATTAGTTCAAATATTGTTTGTCTTTCTTACATGAATTGAATTTTGAGTCCATCATAAATGAAATCGAATATGTAAACAAAAAGTAAGCGCTGTAAGTATCTTCAAAGGTTTTCAGGTCATTAATGGTCACTCGACTTTTGATTACTCTGACTTGATTGTTCTTGTTCAGATATGGCATTTCTCCATTAGGTGGGTGAACCAGATACTATGAACGATTGGTGCCTTTTCTCTCATATTGATGTTATTGAAATGTTCATATATTGGTCAGCCCCGTTTTCGTTGTGGATAATTTTTTGGTGTTTTATTTCCAATGAGAAACAATTAAAATCGTCAGAAATAGTATATTATTCAACGAGCGGTAATGTAGGTCATAACTCACGCAGATGAAGTTTGCAGCACTCGCCTGCGGCTCGTGCTGTAATTCATCAAGTGAGTTATGACCATTACCGCAAGTTGAATACTATACTTTATCTACGACTATATCAATAAATACTAAGAAAAAAATACAGACTTAGAATATAGACAGAAGGAATGTGAAATAAACATATGTGCTCGATCCCGACTACAAGAGAGATGGAAACATAGTGTCACCAATCACAATCGAACTAGCTTCGGCTAGCTCGAATCCAGTATAGTGTACAGTCATAGAACTATATTGAAAAACCTCAATAGTTGCCTATAAAAATGCATTAAAATATACCAAAAAACATTCCCTGTAAATGACGACTTAATGACCTTACTGCTACAAACTCCTTTATATTTTTTTCGGGCAAGTAATTCTGTATGGTAACATTAGCTGTTTGTCTTTTGAAAATGTATACCTATATAATATTTCATCTTCACTATCTAAATTAATCGTTTTCAGCAAAACATTCAGAGTAATTAGATACTAAATTAATTTGAAAACGTCAAAATTATTGAAGTGACATTCCCTCGGACATTCCTCCCCTCAATAACAATAATGGAATGTTCCCTTTCGGCCAATCGAATAGAAACAAAGAAGTATAGAAGCACAGATCCATATTTTCCGATTTATTATAGTGAGTTATAGTAGTGAGTTATTATAACTCACGATGTTTGTTAATAGATACTATTAATTGCTCAAAAGCAGTTGAATAATGGAAATAATTCAATAGGAGTAGATAAAAACAATTATAACTACCTCTGAAATATCCTGTTTCAGCTAAAAAATTCTCTGGTCGGTTGTGGTGTCAAAAAGATCAACTAATCTTCTGTAATTAGTTCCAATGCTTTGTGGGCGTTTACGTCCACAGTTTGTTATATTATAAGTTTGGGTATTCAGGTCTCAGCCTTTTGATTAGGACCTATTGATTTCAATTTTCAATCTTTTCTGTAACTTTATAGATGGAAAGTTTCGCATATGGTATCTGTACCAATATCGCTTGCTCTCGATTCATCATAAATGATGGCACCGTTCCCAAATCCACATAAGATAGGAAAACTCAAACATAGCATGGCCATGACATCACTTCTTGCAATTTGTTTGTTTCGATAATATGTACTTCTCAGTTTCCAAGTTTATGTAAATTCTCAGATATTCCCACGTGCAGGAATAAATCAAACTAATCAAGGAGTAATTTATTGCTGCATGGTTTCGGTTCACCCTGACCATGCATTCATTTCGAACTGAGGTTGAATGATATATTATTTCCGATAATAAACTTTTGGATCCTCGAAGACTAGAAGTGCGAACAAATCCATTGAAAAGATTACTCTCGTTTCACCAAGATGATTTTGGTAACGCTCAAAATAGCCGTATTTTGGGCTCAAAAGCATTGAATGATGAGAAAACAATTTTTTCGAAACGTATCACAGTTGAGATGCTCGGAAGAATCAATGAATCAGCTCCTCCAGCTTGAAAATATTGTACTTGACGATAAGTGGTTTAAGCAGGACAGCAGCATGCTATATCGCCAGAGAAATATGTCTTGTACGTGTTTTCCCATGATCTTGTCTACTCCTTGTTTCGTAACAAGAATTGACTGCACTTTACCACGATTGGATTTGTAACTAAATTCATTGGGTGTAAAAAAATAAGCCGTTTGTTGAAAACAGGTTTGTAAATTATGAAAATAAACTGTAGCGAAGATCTATGCACATTTAAAGCACTTGAACTCTTCCGAATGGGAGGTCAGGATCATCACAAACAGATTTAATCTTAGGCGCCCAGGTTTTGGTTTATCTAGTATTGATTCGGTTGATGAATAGTTTATCAAAATCAGTACCTGTTAATACTTTAGTTAATCCACTGACTATTAGTTGTATTGTAGACAAATTTTGTAGAATTGAACGCTTTAATATTTTTTTAATTATTTTATTCATAATTCAACCGAAAAAAATTGCTTTACTCAATCAAGTGGAACTAGCTTCCTTCAATAGCAATGGTAAATTAAAATTGGCTTGGCATGCCTCTCAACCAATTTTCAAATGAAAATCGTAAAAACATAAAAAAAAATGTTTCAAAATTTATATTTGAACTTCAAACACCTCCGAGGCAATAGCTAATTATTTCAGTCTATAACAGGAAAATTTGGAATATACATCAGGTTCTCAAAGATCTTCAGGTATATCCAATAGTGTTATAAGAGAAAATGAAAATATGAAAGTCGAGAAAGATCAAACAATTTTATACAAAAATATTCTTCATATATTATTACCATTTTTTCGCATTATTTAAAGTAAAAGTTATTTTTGACACTTGAATATCACAACAAATGATAATCTGTTGATGTATGAACTGAAAACAATTATTTCAATGCTAACTTGACACTTCTGAAGAATCCCATATGGTACTACTTTTCCAAGAGGTCTTAAGTCACTGAATATTAGGAAATGGTAAAAGGACATTTGTTTCCCTGAAGAATAATTAATATTCAGCATGGTCTCAAGTCATTGGTTGGACATTATAGGGCATATACGATGAAAATATTCATCATATATGCACTACACAGAAGCGGAAAAATTTGAAATATTTTCTCTTTATGTGAAGAAGAAAAAATAAGAAAGCTACAAGTAGAGAATATATGGAGTTGCATCCAAATTATAGAATTCCGATTTATAGTGAAAAACGTATGTCATATCATTGCCAACGAAATAACTGAAAAAGGGGCATTTTGAGTTATCGCAGCCTACCACTTGAAAACTGATTACTGAGCATGCTAGGTGGTTCTAAAATTTGAAACTCTGTGCTATTCAGAATAAGAGAGATAGGCCAAACATAATATGTTGAATATTCGAAATCAGGGGAAAGAGAGCTAGTCAAATACTCAAATATAGAAAAATATACAGGGTGTTCCATTTGGAAAAATGAAGTTGCAATCAATATGTTACCCACTCTGTATATATTTAATTTTTTTAAATCATTTTAAAAAACACTAGTTGATTTCGTGAAACTTTTGTAGAAAACATTTTTTTGTACCTCTTTCTGTAACAAAGTTGAAGGGGGGGGTCAAATTATGGTGAAAAACCCGGTACATGCATATTTTCACGAAAGCAAAGAATCTTGAACATCTGCAATAAACACCTTAAATTTCTACGCCAAGGATAAATGCACATTTCAGCATCGAGTGTGTCACACAGATCGGACATCAGATTTCGCCTTTCCCGTTTATAAATAGGACTATCCCTTCGAATGTGCCCACTTTTCGTATTGGGTTTCTATAAACTCCAATAATATTAATGACGAAACTCTATACTTGTCAGAAAGTTCGAACGCTCGAATGCGGAAGACTGCCCGCTCAATTCCTAATTGCGCTTATATTTGTTGAAACCGAAACCGCCGACGTTAGGCCCGCTTTCCATTTCGTTTGGAAGCTCATCACCGTCATCGTTCGGTGATACAACTGGTGCGATAAATTTCGACGGCGACGTTTCATTGTAAAATTAGAAACTAACTTCCTTATTCCGAAATAATTTCGATATATCTTCTAGCGTGAAGATATTCCACGAACTATTTCAGGTTACTCATCGTTCCGTGTCGCGGTGAAGCTAAACGACAGTGTCGAGCTGCTGCATCGTCTATTAGGAGACGCGAGAATCGCCGGTTCTTTGATTTTTCGGGAAAATCGAGAGGATTTGATCGTTTTTGGTTCGGGTGAAAATCGAGAAAAAGTGGTCGAGATGTCTCTCTGGATGAATTATGTGCGATTGGGCATTCAAAAGAGCAAACTTCAGAATAGGAATTCGGCAATAGTGTTGTCGGTGAGTTTGAACAGTGTCCTGATTTCAACAACATTTAACGTTCTGTTATTACCGCATTCGTTGCATAAATTTCAATAATATCATCGATAGGAGAAACTTTTTAGAGGGAGCCATAAATTGAAGAGGCTTGAAGTGTTTTGACTATTATTTCATATCGAGAATTTATTCATTGGATTTAAAACTCTCCAGATGAACTGCTTAGTAATCTGATATTAATCTACCTACATCTACCGGCTGATTTTTTTAAGTTGAATCAGTTAAAAATCTCGAAAAGGAAACATCTTACGGAAAAATGTTTCGTATGAAAAGTTGATGGTTTTGAGAGGGAAGTCCACTTATGCTACAACCTCTTCCATTTTCTTCACCTTTGGGGGCAGGGGTGTAAAATGGGAACCCCTGGTTTTTTATTGCAGATTCGTATTCTACGGAAAAATATACAAAATGTTTTGTACTTCGCCTATTCTGCGAGTTCGTATCCTAATGATTCTTTTCGTAAATATATTTCCGAAAGTAGCAAGGTACCCCACAAACGCTCAAGGCTGTAATCAATTTTATCTTAAGCGCATTTTAAAACTTGTCCAAGTGTTAGCGTTATTTTGTAATCTATAGCTAGATCTAGATGTTACTCTTTTTGAAGAGTTTTTCTATTTTGTCAGTCATCGAAGGTATGAAAAGCAAGTGAGATTTGAGTGGTTTTGAGGAGGAATACATTCATATATACAAAAAGTTTTGTACAAACGATTTTTCACGATTCATCACAGATGACTCTGAAACCAAATTTTAATTTTCCGTCTGAACGGTCTTACTGTATATGTTCCATTAATCATTCACATGAAATTTCAGTCTAAAATTGTCCAACTATATTCTTCGAAACGATGGAAAACGTTCTGCGCATAAAAATAGACAGCTTGATAGAGATTTCTACTAGATACCAAATTTTGATTTTTTCCTTTTTTTTTTTCAATTGATATATCCTTAATTGATAGATATTTTGAACCAAAAAAAGCAAGAACACAAAAACAAATAATTTCGCCACTTTCAAATGATCAATGACATGTACTGAAAACAAACAGTTCAGCAGGAGAGGTCAGAATTTCATGTGAATGATTAATGGAACGGATACAATAAGGTCGTTCAGACGAAAAATTCGATTGCAGAGCCATACGTGGCGAATCATGAAAAATTAAAACTTTTGTATTTTTTCCATAAAATACAAAAAAACAGAGATTTCCATTTGAATATCCAAAATTGCAATTCCGTCAGTGGCGTAAAATTTGGGAAGTATCAACAAGTCGCTAACCCCCTTCGCACGCCTTTGCTGGTAGCCAGAAATATTTATTTAAAATTTTTTTTTTTCATTTAATTTAGGGGATTTTATTTTATCTAAAATTCCTGCAGAATATGAAAATCATAAGTAAAATAGTTTTAGTGTACGAGTAACTAATTAATAAATTTCGAAATAAAACAGGAGAAACAATTCATTTCATTGATTTGGATTGAATTTTCATATTAAGGGCTCAACATTAAGATATTTTCAATTGCTTATGATACACCTTGTATATTATATCTAGAAGATCGAAGCAACATTTTCAATGAATTTTAAAGAATAGCATTTTGGACTTAATAATATAATAATAATAAAATACTTCCTTATTTTTCGCAAAATTTTGTTTCTACATAATAATTGTTAACTTCATCAGATGATTGGCGTTACTACCTTGATGTAATCATGGTAATTATCATTCTAGTCGCTCTCTGTTTTCATTTGGTTCTCATCGTTCGATAGTTATCGTGTTTACGGCCGGACGAATTCATCAACTGTGAGTTTTGTCTCATTGATGTTTTTCTTGGAATCCAAAGGGAAAATTCCAATCCATTTTTTTTTAATTTTTCCCTGAATATGATTTTATGAGCTGAGTATTGTTACCACATAGGATCAAAATGTAATTGTCTAGATTGAGAATTTCTGAATTGAAAATTCTTGATTCTGTCGTTTCAGTGAAAAATCAGTGTTATTATTCCTTAATAATTTGTAAATAAGGATTTGATTACAAGTCTTGACATTTCGAAGGTTTAAATAGTCCTTTTTATATATTACAGAAAATTGTACTTGACTATGTTAGTTTCTCTAAAATGTTAGGAATTTTCATTTCGGTTTATATCATCGTTATTCCGAGCAATGCAATTCTCATTTTCATAAACATTCGATCGAGTTTGTTATAAAATCACGAATTTTATGATATGTATTCCGGTTGTTTTCATTAAGCATAATTTTATGTGAGAAATGAGGCGATATCGAAAGATACAAGTCATAACTGTTTAGATTGCCTGAGTTGCAATATGCGTCTCAATATTTAAATATTTTTAAATATTACATAGTTACAAAAAAATGAAAAATGCCGCAACCATTGAAATTCAAACTATTGTAGAAAATTCGTAATTTGAGATAATAAACGAGAAAATGATAATTCGACTTTTAAACAAGAAATTTTATCATTTGTATTTTAATTCCTCAACCCATCCACATATCAAAGTTGATGAATTAAAAATACATAATTGATATTAAAAATAAAACATTCCAGTCTGGCTTGAAATTAGTTCAGTAGTATCTTTTTGTTTTTATTTAAACAAATTTAACTTGAATGACAGGATCAGCTTTATCGAATCGAAAAAACAATACTGCATCCACGTTGATTCGTTGATCCACGTGTTCGTTCAACATCTTTCCTAAAATCTTTGTATTTGAGCATCTAAGATTGAAGTTTCCGGTAATGTGTAGGATATGCGTTGAAAAAGTAAACCAATTTAATATTTTTTAACCAGTGTTTATTTGACGTCATTCGATTTTTATCAAATTTTACATCCCATGTTGATAAATTGGGTTCATTCTATTAATAAATACTATTCATTAAGTGGATACTGTCTAAAAATAATTTTGAAGAATTTCAAGTTTAAAAGCCAACTGAAACACACCTGTTACAGAGCTGGTGTCAAACATTTGGTTGGAACAGAAAAGTGCGAAAACGAAATATAGGAGTTTCAATTTTCCAATACTATACCAAGTCCACGTGGCTACACGGATAGACATTTCAACTAGAATTTAGCAGTTTTTTTAAGTTTCCCCAGGGGGGGCCGAAGAAGGTCTAATGTCATTGTGCCTATTAAAACACTGTCATTTTAGGATCGTCAAAAAATTTCCTTCCCTTCTTTGTAACCGTCTCTTCTATTTAGATGGAAGTTGTTTTATACACAGTTCACATTTTAGCCAAACTGTTAAATATCGAAATATACAGTGGATCCTAGTCATAAATTTTCTATTTGAAGAATATTTCATAGTGATCAAACCAAAAATAAAAGGTTCAACAATATTCACTGTTGTAGTCTGCAATTCTTAAGCGTTTCCAACATGGTTATCTGGACGTTGTCAAATGCACAATGATATTAAGTTATTGAAAATCTTTATTATATTGAATGGAATCTCTCGGTTAAAGATGAAAATTTGAATAACATTTCTTCGATATTTTAGTTCACTTTAGAATTTGTTGTAGAAGAATATTTGCTATTTCTTGTACATATCTAATCTGCTTAAATCTGAGCTTTGGCATTTATGCTGGTTTCTTCCCTGCAATCTGTCATCGTTCGTTTCAAGAGTTTCTAGCGTTTTAAGATATTCCTAGCTACTTTTTTCGATATTTTTTGTGTCATTACAAAACTTTTATTTACTTGGGATGTTTGGATTTTACTCTTGGTGGAGAAACCCGTGAATTAACTCAAATACTGTATCACAGGCTGGCCTCTGAAAGTTGTTTTGATTGCCCTCCATCTGTCAAATATGTAAGGTCATGTTGAGGTATGCTACATCTTTGTTAGGTCTCTCTTAGATACAAACTGCAAGACAGATGCTCTTAGATGCAAACTGCAAGGCAGATGGTACTCAAACTCAACGTAACTCTAGAGACCTGTTGTGCCAACTTAGTGACAACCACCTTAAGCAGGCTTCTCAAATGATCAATTTCCAATAATTTGTAAACGGAATATCCTCGTAGCCAAATACTCGTGAGAATAATCTTGCGAAAAATGTCGATTTCAATTCTCACAAAAATTCCCATAGCGTATCAAATTCTTAACATGTAATACTGCCCTCAATTGCTAATGGGAAATAATGAATTCCATTTCACACTATAAAAACCGAATTACTTTCTTAGCAATTCTATACACTTATAAAATGCTAATTTTATTTTCATCACTAATTCAAGGTTATCTTCTATGCTACAAGTTTACGGTCGATAACATTTTCGGCATGAAAATAATTCGTCTTTCCTACAAAATAATCTCCACTTAGCAATTCAATATCTGAAATGATCCGTTCGCACATCAACAGAATAGAAATTGATATAACCCGTTTTTGTTCAGAGCCGCACAGAGAATGAAGAGACAGCCTTGCAGCAACGACCTTTGTCAGAACTGAGCGAGATGAGTTTGGAGGGTGGCACTTTCAGGAAGCGTGGTAAACCTGCAACTGACAAACAGCGACCCCTGACACGATACCTGCCGATTAAGAGCAGCGACTTGGATCTTAGACAGCACATCGAATCTGCTGGACACCAGGTGGTCCTATGTCCACACGTTCTGATAAACACCACCAGTTGTAGAGGGTTCTTGCACAAGAAGGGCTCTAAGTTGAACGGTTGGTCCAGGAGATGGTTCGTGTTTGATAGAAGTAAACATACATTTTCGTACTATGCTGATAAGAATGAGAAGAAAGCACGAGGCGGTGCATATTTTCAGGTGAGTTACTTATGTTTTTCCTATTATTATTATCCAATATTTTCTTTTCAAACCAAACAGCAGTCCGTTCTATGTCAATGCCTTCAAACACTAGAGCTCTACAAGTGCTTAGCGAAGTAGAACACGCTATGATTTGTTGGATCTAAAATCTCAAGAATTAATGGGACACTACAGTTATTGTTTGTTAATGCCTTCCTATACCTTCTTAAATATTTTGGACTTGGTAGTATCATTAATTAATTTATAGACACTGATAGAATTTTTACTCGATTATTTTACTTGATTTTATGATATTCAGCCTTTTGATCAGTCTTTTCCTAAGTACTACTTTTGGAATTTGGCCAAAACCTCATTTCATTCTGAACTAGACTTCCTTCAGGCAGTATAGTTTATTGGATGCCAGTAAATATTTCGGATTTGTCAGTGCCTATACGTTTTCACAATGAGCAGAATGTAGTGTACCAATGAAAAGCTTTGCTATTGCTCTTATGGTCATTGTAGTTAATGTAGCAGATGTATTTTCGTTTTATTAAAAATGATCGAACTTTTTCTATTCTTTTTCTTCAAGAGCTAAGAGAACCAGTGTAATGAATAATGTAACGAATTAATATACAAATTTTGTTTCAGGCTATCGAAGAAGTATACGTAGATCATTCGAAATCAGTTAAATCACCGAATCCTCAGCTGACATTCGTTGTTAAAACTCACGAGAGATACTACTATCTCATGGCACCTTCTCCAGAGGCTATGAGGATTTGGGTTGATGTCATATTTACAGGAGCTGAGGGATATCAAGAATTCGAATATGGAACATGAATGTTTATCAGAAATAGATTGGAAAACTGAACAATTTTGATATGAAATCATTATATCAAAGAGAGTATTTTAAAATATTGAAAATTTCGTATCAGACAAATGTGATATTGGAAAATCTGTACTAGTTACCATAAGTTTTATAACACTTCTCTCAAGAATTCTAAGATTTTGATATGAAATGTGCCTTGAAACGGACATATACTTTTTGAAAAGCTTGTTTAATCAAATTTTATATAATAATTATTTATACAGTATAAATCACTACCTAGTCTATTGTTTTGAAAAGTTTATGAGCAAATGTATTAATGGAAAAATGGTGCTCCTAGATTTAACCTTCACGAATCATATTATAGATATCATTCATCATTAAAGGCCTTAATTTTTACTAATGTAAGAACATATCTAATAAGACTGTCAATATTTAAATGAAAGCCTTGAATTTATAGAACTGACTGTAAATAAATAGTTTATAACACACTTTACTTTTTCATATTTCATCATAATGAGCCATTATTGATTTTCATATGTTCTTTTGAAAAAAAATCTGATCTTCATCAGAAAATCTTACAGAACTCTGTTACCATCTGGTATCGACCCAATGATCTGTGTAATTGAATATCATATACTGGGTCCGTTTCAGAAAGATCTAATTTTTTTCCCAGTAAAACGTTATGTTCCAACTAATAAAAATTGAAGAATCAAGTCAGCCAACTTCTTCACGTACACCCTTCTAAACTGAATGAAATTTTATTTGTATGCATATTTAATGGATTCGGTTCTGTTTTGATGAAAATTCCAAGAAATTGTGGTTTCGGATGAAAATAATTCGAATCAAATACCTGGTACCAGTGGTACCTTCCAAAAAAGAAGTTGTAACCACTATTTAGATTGCTGGGTCATTGGTCTATGGTTAAGCACATCGGTCTAATTTCAAGATTCCAAAGGAAAATAATATTCTGTGGTAACATTAACCTAATTGTTTCAAAAAAAAAATAAACTAACCTCAATTATTGCTATATCTGTCAAGTCGTGGCTTACTGTATTTGTTTTTATCTTGAGACTAAGAGAATAAATAGCAATTATTAGACGGGGAAAAATTAGATTAATTTAATATAAAATACCAAGATGTCTCGTCCTGTGGCTAAAGTTGTTATGACTCCAGAAATGGAAGAGAAATTTGAATCTGAACTATACTGGTGTATAGAAAAATTGCAGAATTCTTTACAATCTGGAAAACTAAGCAAAAAACAAAGTACGTAAGTTAATTGATGAACAAATCAGAATTACATTAATAATTTATACATTCACAGGTGAGAGTACCATGAAATCTCTAAATGTATTGATGGGAAAGTCTTCTATAGTAAAGAAACGTCAAACTATGAGAGTTCTTTTTGGTGATTATAGAGCAAAAATGGCAGAGGAAGAAAAAAAACTATTCAAAAGTAAGTTAATTTTCCATAGAATATTAATTCAGTAATGGTTTGTTTTATAAAACTTTTATCGTGGTGATTTGCTCGATCAAATCATTCTGTGTTCAATTTCAGTTGATTTAACTCTTTTGTGGCCACAGCGACCACTGGTGAAAAGTTCAGTCAGGCCACGGCGGTCACTGGTGACCGATCTCGAAGGGTTTTTATGCTCATCACGACAAATATCACAGTTCAGACGCATATAGTGATGCCGGTCGTAACGCCAATATTACCGCTGACTATGCGTAGGAATAATATTCCTATAAATTGCACAGCGGTCATCAGTGCACCAATTGAAATATATCAAAAAACATTTTTCATTCAATGAGCTTGGCCGCAAAAGTGTTAAAACTATAATCAACGAGTTAATCAGTCTATTGAAGTTTTATAAAACCCGTTATTAGATAATAATTGTGATTGTTGATTTAAACAACTAATACTGATGTTGAAATTGATTTATTCATTTCTGTTTAATTAATGCACTCATAAATTATTCCTTCTCATATTTTTCAGGTAATCTCAAAATTACTTATGAAGCCATTAAGCCACATAAAAATTCGAAGTTCTTGAGAAAACGTGAACCTTTAAATAATACCAACTCAAATTGTGAAGAATTAAGCAATGAGATATCAAAAATCCAAATTGACAATAATAGTCCACCTAAAACAGAAAAAACAAAGAATACATTCAAATATGTTCCATCTGATGGTAGTTTCAAATTTAATTTTGGCAATAATTCCTCATGAATTTACTATTATTGATAGTAATCATTCCATTCCATCAGGATGAAAGTTTAAGATATTTTGAATTGTCCAGGAAAAGCTTGAGAAAAATGAATCTTATTTGTGATAAATACCGACTTTTGATAAAAGTAGATCATCAGTTTGTCTGAAAACAAAAGAACAAATAATAAAATTGGGCGTTAAGTGGTTTATTCTCTGTGAAACAAATTACCTTTAATTTCCAATAACAATTTTGCTTATGTAAATGTCAGCAAACAAATGTTGAAAAAAATGACTATTTTTATAACTGAAAATAATTAACGTCAGCATCATAAATCATTTATCTATTTTGTTATTTTGAAGGATGGTTTTTCAGATCAATTAAATTGAATACGTAAAGGTTTGTTTCCTTGCAATTATTTCTTCAAGAAAAGGTATTGTTCAAAAATGTATGCAATACATAATGGTGATATTTTTGAGCATTTTTGTCTTCCTTTTCAAACTCTATTCTCTTTTCCTCATAAGACATTATCTCTTGATTGAAGTGACAAAAATTTAATATAGTCAGTATAACTCAATATTTTTTTTATAACTTTAACAAGGGTTTATCCACAAAGTCCAGGTGAATAATTTTAGGATAATCAATTGTTTTATTTGATTGAATAATTTATACACACAAAATGTAAAATCAACATGAACAATAAGTACTCCTCTGGCATTACGTAAAAATCACATTTATAAAATAAAAACAATAAGGTACGGCCACTGGCGTTAAGTAACAAATTTCAAGTCAAAATGACTTCAAACTTTGGAATTAAGAGTTCAAAAACTTTTTGATTGCATCTGCATCTCTCTTCAACCATAGGGAGTTCAGCCTTATAGTTTCAACAGCTTGCTGAACAGATCTTTCTGTGCCAGGAGCCTTGTGTTCTCTGAAGAATGTTTCCACTTCTTGTGCTTTTTCTTCACTAGCATAGTTTTCTGTTGTGAATTTTATCAATCTAGTCAAAAGACCACCTCCATCATATCGATCCAAAAATTTTTGCCAGTTATTCTTATAAAACTCCCATGCTAAGTCTCGCCCCACTTTTGTTATAGCTACAGACATAATTACAAACACTGTATCCTGTGATCGTACTTCCTCCTGAAAACAAAAAGAATTCATTATTAGAAACTGGATTTTTGAGAAAAATTTGTTACAAAGCAGAGAAATTAAAATTTAACTCACAGACATAGCAAATTCCAACACTTTCTTCAATAGATCGATATCTTTTGTAGCTCCCAATGATCTACTAATTCGATCCTTTTCTTCGTGTAAATCAGCTGCTCTGTATAATTCCAAAAGGGAGGAAAATTCTTTCTCTCCACCTGCTCTCAAAACAGTTTTATAACAAGCACTTCTTAAATCAGGTGCAATCCTTTGATTATTAGATACATGTCCTTCAAATCTTTTTCTTGCTTCTTTAGTTGTTTCTTCATCGTCTAACCAAGCTAGACGTCCAAAAATGAGACCTCTCAGGAGAGTATCCAAATGTGTTTCATCTGATTTTGAATCCCATCCAATCTTTTTTGAAATCTTCTGTAGCAAATTTTTCTGGTACTGCAAATAAAAAAAAACTTAAAATATGAACAAAAAAGAAAAACTATATCAACAAAATTGTTCTAGTAAAATTCCAAGAGATTCTGCAATAATAACAATGAGAAATGCAAAAATTATGAGGTCAAGGACTTTTGAAACTATGATCTACCTTTAATTTATCATTGTACATATTTCATTAGAAAATATTATGAAACTCACTGTTTTAAATGCTTCCTCACAATCAGTATGGCTCAATAAAACAGATATTTTTCCAAGAATTCCAGATATAGAAGACCAAACTGTATAATCAGTTTCATCTTCAAAGGCTTTCAACAAAGTTAAGATTTGGACAGTACTACAGTGTCCAGCTTGTACTAATGCAAACAGATCATCAATGATGCCTAACCTGTTTAAAAATGAATTTTTTAAATATAATACATCGCTGCAACATATTGAACTACAAACCTATCTAAAGGTGGTAAAGTTTGCTGCTGTAATGCAGGAGTCAGTCTTTCTAACATATCCTGTGAATAATGTGTACGGTAGAATCCAATTGTACCAGGATTTACTTTAATCCAGTCTTTTTCTGGATCGATATCTTCAATGAAAAGTTCTCCTTCCTTAGACTTAAGTACGGTAGTTGCAGCTTCCTTACTAGGATTTTTTGAGGTAGATACAGATATAGGTATCATCCAAAGGTAGTCGCCTAATAAAAACAAAATATTAATTTCATGTTTGGATTTTGCTTGGTTTCCAAGTTGCAGTAGTTTTAAAAATTGGATGAATTCTTTGAAATATTCAAAGGAATACAAACCTTCATGCACAGATCCATCAGCAGAGAATTTGTTCTGACTTAATTTCAGAATAGCTCCATTTTTCTCTTTGTTCTTCTGTACAGACACTTTAACCTCAGGGAAACCCATTTGTTTGGTCCAAGTGGACATAACTTCACCTACAGGCTTTTTGCTAGCTTCTTCTAAAGCAGCCCAAAGATCTTCTGTGAATGTATTCTTGTACTGATGGCGAGTAAGGTATAAGTTCATTCCTTTTCTGAAGTCTTCTTCTCCAATATAATGATGCAACATTCTGTATAAATATTGAATGAATATTCGAATTTGCAAATTTTTATATTGGTATTATAAAATATCAGAGTCTCAAGTTGAAAAACCTATAACTTACTCAAGAATTTGAAAGAGAATGACAATAACAAGGATCAATAGACTTCAAATCCACATGAATTTGATTTACTGGATGAGTAAATAAAAAATTGTTTTGTTCCTTTAGCAAACTATTTTGTGGATGCACCTTAATGGTGGCTTGCTTGTTTCAGAAATAAAGAGGGCAATCTTGTGCAAAGGTCTGTAATTTTCGAATTTTGGGCTGAGAATGGTCTCAAATTATTCACTGTCTGTCGGTTCGGCCACCTTGTACACAGTAATTCTCGATCAGAATTTTTCTTTTTGAAAAAATATATTTGGAAAATTATTGCAAATCATAAACTCAGATTAATTTACCTTATCACTGAAGCGCCCTTGCTGTAACTGATGTCGTCAAAAATTTCATCAATTTCACTTGGATGTTCTACAGGTACTTCTATGGGATGAGAATTTTTCAGTCCGTCCAATTCAAGAGCCTTTGTGTAAGTTTCACTGACAAATTGCTTCCAAATATCATAATGTGGGAAAAGATGGTCAACACACAAGAACTCTGTGAATTGGGCATAACCTTCGTTTAGCCAAAGGTGAGTCCACCATTCCATTGTGACTAGATTGCCGAACCATTGATGAGCCAACTCATGACTTACCACGATTGCGATCCACTGTTTCCTGATCGCTGGTGTGTTTTCAGAATCTACCAACAGGCAGGTTTCTCTGAAAATAAACATAAATAACGTTTTCAATAAGTTCAGTGAGAAATCAGAAAACAGCAATATGGTTCAGAATATGATTACAAGTTTTTCTCAAAAATGTAGTTATTCTGAAATTTTAACTTAAAAGAAGATTATGTTTAAGCTGAAGCATAAAACCAGTGTAAGTAATTGAAACAAATTTTCTTGCCATTTGAGCAAGATTTGATGTCGGGCTATTTTAACATAAAAGTACATATGTAGAAGTAGAATAAGCAATTAAACATTTAATTTATGTAACATTTTATTGATATCAAGTCTTTCAAAATTAGGGGGAAGATCTGGGATAACTTTCTAGATAAAAAAATATGCTGTGTGAATTCAAAATTGAAAATTTAGGATAAATCTGAACAACTTTGGTATCGTGTGCCTGTCTATCCGCAAATATTGTAACAGCCGAAAATTCCACGGTTTTTATCCTACTTTTTCAGACCTTCCAGTTGTTCGTCAGAAAAAAACTAGATAGATATCGATATCAGAATACGCCAAGATTTGTTGACTTTTTTTCCAGAAATCGTTTATAGTGGAGAAAATTAATGAGTTGTCTTGATTAATTCAATTGTTTGTCGTGAAGCAGTCTTTAAGGAGCGAAGATGATTTTACGGTATTTGCAATTTTTTTTTTGACGTCAAACCGACAATTGATGCAGTATTAAATGATTTTCCACATCCTCATAAATTATTATTGCAATTCATTTGTGCAGGAGTGGTTAGGTTCGGTAGTAAACTAATGCAGAAAATATGCTGGCTCTAATTGCTGCAATTTTCTCCCGAACAATGAATGAATGAGATTCATGATGCACTTTCGATCATGGGTAATCACATGTATAAAATAAATGATTCCCATTAGAGCTTATATTGTATTATAATTGATTATGGTGGCTTTGTTTACGTCATCCACGCAGAGATGGTAAACTCTCTATCCCTTCACTTCCGGTGATGTTTACTGTTATCGCAAGGTTTCAATTAGATTGGTCAAGATATTAATTAGTTGACGCTTTTAATAGATTTTAATACAAAGAAGTCTCAACGGGATTCGATGATTTGTTTGAAGTAATATGTGCTGGGTATGCTGGTGTCGAAGCAAAATTCACAATTGCACAATTGAGGGATCAGATCAAAACTGATTATTCTTTTTGGAAAAGTGTAAAATTAATATTCCTGCACTTGTCTACCAATTTGTTTCCTTAAACGTACTATAACGATCAGATAATATTCTCATTTATGGTTTCAGTTTTTGATAAGAATTTTGAAGCCAAAATCGAAACCCTTTCACTTCCAATCCAACCTTGACTTTCCGCTCTTTTTCCAACCGTATTAACTGCCACGAATAAGTGTAGTTCCTTTATGTTTTAGTTTCATAAAAATATGGGATAGAGCGCAGCAGATTCAAAGAGCGGTTTAAACCGATCTAGTCTGCAAGTCTGAAGTTATTCACTATGGACGTCCCTTTAAGAGGCCAATTGAAAAGTCCCCGGTCTACATAGTGAAACACATTTTTTTTTTGCAAAATTCGATTTTATTATTCAACATAGTTGCCTTCGAGGGCGATACAGCGATTATAGTGTTATTTTTCGATACCATTTTTGTAGTACGATTTGTCTTTCGCTTCAAAATAGGCCTCAGTTTCGGCGATTACTTCTTCATTGGCGTTGAATTCCTTTCCAGCGAGCATTCTTTGGAAGTCTGGGAAGAAGAAAAAGTCGCTGGGGGCTAGATCTGGCGAATACGGTGGATTCGAAGCCCAATTCATGCAATTTTGCCATCGTTTTCCCAGAACACTAATGCCATAACCTTGCCAGCTAACTGTTGTGTTTTTCCTCCCTTTGGATTCGGTTCATTGTGTGGAGTCCACTCAGTTGACTGTCGATTGGACTCCAGAGTGAAATGATGGAGCCATGTTTCATCCATTGTCACATATCGAAGCAAACATTCAGGTTTATTGCACTTAAATAGCTTCAAACACTGCTCAGAATCATTAATACGCTGTTGCTTTTGATCGATTGTGAGCTCGCGCGGCACCCATTTTGCACACAGCTTTCTCATGTACAAATATTCGTGAATTATATGATGTACACGTTCATATGATATCTCCACAATGCCTGCTATCTCGATTAATTTAACTTTACGGTCATTCAAAATTATTTTGTGAACTTTTTTGATTTTTTCGTCGGTGACAGCCTCTTTTGGACGTTGACTGCGTTCGCCGTCTTCGGTGCTCATTTCACCACGTCAAACTTAGCATACCAATCAATGATGGTTGATTTTCCTGGTGCAGACCCCAGAAGCTCATCAAGCCAAGGTTTTGCTTCAACTGTATTTTTACCCTTCAAAAAGCAATATTTTATCAGCACACGAAATTATTATTTTTTCCATCCTTTTTCAAATAGCAAAAGTAGCTACACTCACAACGCAATATCTCACAAACTAATGGTCGGACTGCTGTCAACTTTTGACACGTATTGTTTGAAGGTTGGTACTAACTGAAATTCATATGGATTTAATAATAGCACTGCCATCTGTGCATCAGACCGGGGATTTTTCATTGGCCTAATACAACCACGCACAATGCTTTCTACTGACATTTTGATAAAACTGTATACAATGTGTTCAAAATGATTCAGTCTAGATGATCTTACTTCTGAGTTAGTATTGTGTAGAAAACGCGAGTGGCGTCTCTTCTTTTCAGTTGGACTTTCACTGTTTGTGGAAGGGAAGAGTTGCATTTTTTAATGCATTTTTGTTAACTCATTGATATTGCATCCAGTAAAATGACTTGCCAGAACTGTAGAACAGAAATAGACGGAATATTGGGTGGAGGAGGCATAACGCTTTACCTTACGTGACGATTTTTGCCAGTCGACTCATACTGCAAGTTATGTTCAAAAACGTCGTTCCAATGAAGAGCCATTCAGATACTCTGTCAAAATCGATAATTGCCTCTGAATTCAGTATGCGCACAAGAAATTCTCTACACTCTACAGTGTTAATCACAGCCATCCGGCTGAATGATAACAATATATTCTTAGAGTATGGAATGAAAAGTTTTTGGAGATGTTCTATGAGATCTCATGTCATTAGATTAACAAGATGAGGGGTTCCTGTGATTGTTTAAACAATAAACAATCTAAATTTTCACCTAGTCTGATAATTACGGAAATATTAGCAATTTTTTTTTTATATTTGCTTGTCATTTCTTTGGTTCTAGTAATGCGATCAACATGATATTTTGTACTTAGCGTTATTGTATATCCACATGTAAACTTCCAACTTTGTTGTCGCTGAAATATTAGACTTTTTTCGATATTCTTCTGAATTTTCTATGGTTCTGGTGATGCGACCAACAAGAAATTTTGAATCATACTTAATCTGTTACCCCTAAAATGTTTAGTACTTTTTTTTAATTCTTCTAGAATTTTCAACGATTCTGGTGATGCGATCAACGTAGTCCTTCACCCAGTGGCAGGAACGTTCATCAAATTTAATGCCGTCATTTAAATTTTAATCCTCCAGTAGGAGGAGTGTATTTGTTATTTTGCACCTTTTAATGAAGGATTAAAATTTAATGAACGTTCCTGCAACTAGGTGTTAGTCGCTTTGTTTATATTTTATTTTTTGAGTTTGTCATTCAATGAAAAATCTAACGAAATTGCTTCAGCACAAAACAAACGATTGAAAGTTGGTAAGGAAAAGTTACATATTAATCAGTAATTAGGAAACACTTCCGACTGAGAAAATTCACTAGTCACATATAACTAAAAATGTTTCAATTATTATTTGTATTGAATAAATAACATGAAGTACGTCCCTGTATGTGGCCATTCAAGATTTACGAACTTAAAAAGCAGGCGAGATGCGGGATAAAAGCCGTTCATTTACATAATTAACGGTATCGGTCGATTCACAAACAAAATAAGAAAAACAAGCGGACTGTGTTGTCTGCGTTTATAGTAGATACCTTTCCAACTCGCCATACTATACGCGATGACGTAAATTCTAAGCTAAACGCTCGCTCGAGTTTCATTTATGAAGTAAACCGAGTGGAGAGAATTTGCGTTCTATTAATGAATAGGAAAAAAACCGGTTCAATGAGACCTTGATATACCAAAATGGCTGGCTCGAAATAGGAGTGCATTCTTAAAAAAAAAAAAAAAAATCTGAAACGCAAAAGCGGTAAGGTTCAAAGGCTGCACAAAAGTTCGAATGGTTGTAGTTAGTTCCGATGAATAAATCAATACAACCTATTGTACAGAATACGTAGAGTCTGAATGTTTAATATCGGACGAAAAAGGATTCAGTTATCTCAGAAAAACTTTGAATTTTACAAAATGTGTTTTACTCCGTTTTATCTCGCTTGGATAGTTTAGAAGTTATACATTTAAATTTTATTTCGTAACGAAAAATCCCAAGTTCAAACCCCGCAACGTGTTGATAATTAATAATAGTATATGTATTCTAAAACTAGTAAGCCCATAGATCTACCTTGTAGGTAGATCAATATATCCCATAGAGCAATAAATTTCATAGATTTACCTTGTAGGTAGATCAATGTTGCCCTTAGGTCTACCTTGTAGGTAGATCAATGTTGCCCTTAGGTCTACCTTGTAGGCAGATCAATGTTGCCTATAGATCTACCTTGTAGGTAGATTAAAGGTGCCCATAAATCTACCTCGTAATAGTATATTCTAAAACAAGTTGCTCCTATTCCAACACGAATGCGAAATGAGTTTTGGAATTGCCTTCTGCAACGAGTATTAGACGATTTTTCTGTATTTCAGTCAAGTTTTGTGAAATATTGTCGAAATTAAATGAAACATTCAGATTACATATCCTAGTGACTTTTGCATTGTATCTTGCCAGTTGGTGTGACTGTTACATAAATTGACAGATTACGGAATTTAGATATGAATCGTACGTTTCGAATTTTGAAATTATTTACAATGACGCATTAATTCGTCATTGTTATAATTCGTGAATTATGTCTGACGAAATCGATTTAACACAACCAGAATTAAGAGAATTGGCGAATATTGTTGCAAATCATTTCACTATATCCAAATTATATTATATTGACAATTATTGGCGTTTGTTGAAATTTGAAAGGATTGGAAGTCGATATAGAAAAACACAAAAAAAAATGTAACAAAAACGATGCTGTAATGAGTTCATTACAGTACTGTTTTTGAAAATGTAATGAACTCATTACGATACTGAAATAATAATAATAATAATAATAAGTTTATTCATCCTTTAAGACACCATACAAAAGGTATATAGGATAAGTCAACAAAAAAAAAAATATATATATATATATATACACATATAGAAGCTTAAATCTAAGACCAATTATCAATACAATATTCCCTAATTGAATAATAACATTTTTTCAACAAAATTTCCTTAACTTCAAGTTTGAATTTACGTAGATCCAGTAATTTCACAGAAGATGGTAAGTGATTGAATAACTTGATGCTCTGATAAAGAGGAGAGCATTCAAATTTGTGAGTTCGGTGCTTAGGCACTAAAAGAATCTGTGAATTTCTGGTCTTGTAGTCATGGTTGCTGGATAGTTTTTTCCAGTTTTTCTCATTTTCCTTTGCATACACAAGACATTTCAAAATATAAATGCAAGGTAAGGGCAATAACCTATTCGCATTAAAAACTGGCCGACAACTTGTTCGAGGACTCAAATTAAATATTGTTCTTATTATTCTTTTCTGTGCGATGAATATTCTTGAGATATCCACACAGCTGCCCCACAGAATAATATTGTATGTTAAGTTGCAATAAACCAGGCTATAGTAAATGTCTAACAGTGAACTAACAGGAAGTACATTTTTAACTCTTAATATTGCAAAAAAAGTGGTGTTTAGTTTTTTGCAGAGATAATCAACATAGAGAAACGATTTTAAGCAAGGCTGGATATTTTTCCGTTGTAACCATGTGATAATTTCACACGTCACCATTTATCAAAGTTCTTGAACTTGATATAATTTTATATCATATCATGCAGAAGTCAATTGAGCTTTTTGACTTAACGTCTGATACAATGAAGTCGTTAACCTTACATTAACTGTAACAATCGCTCAATGTCTCAAATGAAAAAATAAATAATTATCTTATCTGTAATGTGTACTCTGGATAAAAGTTGGGGATTTTCGATAATGCAATTGGTCTAGAAAATACATACGGTACTGATTAACTGATAAACATTTTTGATGATAAGGGAAATATGTTTGAAGTAAGATATATGTATGAACTATGATAAATTATTCTATATCTCCCGTCTTCAATTCTTTCCAAACATGAAGTTGTGTGTTGTTAGCATTAGCTTGGAAAGTCATTGTTTCAGTTATTGAAATAAGATATTATTCGAAAAATTGAATAGATTTTATAAATATGTATGTGTTTTCCGTTTTCTGCAAGGTCAGCATTTGGCTGGGTCAGTACCTGAATGGGTTACCATTCTATTATAAATATGTGGACAAATAATACACAACATACAGGGAGATTTAAATTTAATTAGACAAAATTCACCCTTGCTACACAAAGTCTATTTCGTTTTAATTTTGGGTTACACCGATAACGTAGGACATTCATTTATATGTTATTATAGTGTTAAAGAGTATTTGGATGACAGAAATATGTTGTAGAAATGTTGTAAATTTGTTATCATATGACTTGTCCTAAACCCAACATTGGGTCCAACAGGATCAATAAATTATTATTATTATTATATCACGAGAGGACCCACTATCACTATTCACTCAGTCCAATATTAGGTGTAGTAAAAAGAAGTTTATTATTTTTCCAATAGATCGCTTAAGTTATCTGTATCTCGCGTTGTATGACGTAAGAATGATGATATTTCGTACTACAAAAACTTTTCTGACAGTTTTGTGATTTGTGTTTTAGTTAACTCAGTTTAGTTGGAGCGCGCGTCAAAGATGGAAAAAATACGATATATTTTACAGTTATTATTCTATAAAGGTGAAAATGCTATCCAGGTGGGTGAAAATCTAAATAGTGTTTATGATCCTGATGCTGCAAGAGCCAATCACGCAATTGTAAAAGATGGACCACGTACTGGAAGGCCAATTGTCGAAAATTTCAATAAATTCTTGAACATTGTCTAGTCTGACCATCATGTAAGCACTGTTTCGATTGCCCAAGAGCTGAAGATTGCAAAAAGAACCGTTTTGAACGATTTTTGCATAAGGCTGGTCTCAAGAAGAAGTTCGATGTATGGGTACCATACGAGTTAACGTAAATATCATGGACCGAATTTCCATCTGCGAATCGAATCATTTTTGAAGCGATTGGTGACTGGTGATGAAAAGTGGATCACTTACGACAACGTCAAGCAAAAACGGTAGTGGTCGAAACGCGGTGAGCCGGCCGAAACGGTGGCGAAGCTGGGATTGACGACCAGGGAGATTTTGCTTTGTGTTTGGTGGGATTGGCAGGGAATTATCTACTATGAGCTGCTCCCCTACGGCACAACTGTTAACCCGAAACTGTACTGTCAACAACTGGACCGTCTGAAGAAGGAATTACCAAGAAGAGGCCAACTTTGGCCAATTGGAATTGTGTTCAATCAGGACAAAGCCAGGCCACTCACATCGATAGTTACTCGCCAGAAGCTCCGGTAGCTTTGTTGCGAGGTTTTTACTATATACTTTATTATACTTTATTTATATATTTACTATATAGTCCGGACCTGGTACCAAGTGATTACCATATGTTCTTGTCCATGGCGAACAATTTAGCTGGTGAAAAATTCGCTTCAACAGACACTTGTGAGAATCGACTGTCTCAATTTTTTGCTAATAGGGACGAGGGCTTCTATGGGAGAAGCATAATGCTATTGCCTTCAAAATGGAAACAGGTTATCGAAAAAAACGGCGCATATTTAACCTAAATCGGATCATTCTAACTATGGTAAATTAAGTCATGTTGTTCATACAAAGGTAATGGATTTCGTTATACTACACCTATATTATAAGGGTATTTCAGAGGCCGAATTGATAAAGTATAGGACAATATCTCAACACGTGCATGGTTTTACTAAAGGAAAGTGACAATAACGAAAAAAGTGACAGAACAACTGAGAGTAACTCAAAGGGCCATGGAAAGGATTATGCTGGGTATAAACTCAAGGGACAGAATTCCGAACACTCAAATACGGAAAAAGACCAGGATAACTGACATCATCATTAGAATAGCGAAACTTAGGTGGCAGTGGGTGGCACATGTTACAAGGCAGAGTGCGGAGAGAAGGTCTCACAAAGTGACATTTTGGGGACCTCGAGAGATAAAAAGAAGCATAGAAAGACCGAGAAAAAGATGGATAGACTACATAGTCGCTGTAGCCGGTAAGCCATGGATGAGAACAGCAAGATACAGAGAAAGATGGAAAAAACTGGAAGAGGCCTATATCCGACACTGGATGAAAGAGTGCTGAAGAAGAAGGTCGCAATTTCATTCAATCTAAATCTACATGCTAAAAGGCTGCATTAAACTCACCTGTAAGTAACAAGACCCCAGTTTTCCATGGCGCCAGCGCTGAAATCGGCAATGGCGATCAGATCGATCTTCGGCAAGGGATAAGCGATGTTGAAATAGTACTTGTAGTACGGCAGCACTTTGGTCGCTACCTCCAGGGCGAACCTACCCTGCTCCTTCTTCCCTTTTGGCGTATATACTCTGACCAAGACCCCATCGGCGGATTTATCCTCGATGTAGTCGTACTCTCCGACCACAGCAGCCACCAGGTAGGTCGACATTATGGGAGATTTCTCGAAGGTGTAGGTTACAGTCTCCTTGTGCTCGGCAGAGTGGAGCACCGGCATGTTGGACAAAGCCGTCAGGTCCTTGGGCACCGTCAATTTTATATTGAAGGTGGCCTTGAGGGCCGGCTCGTCCCAACAAGGGAAACACTGCCTGGCGTCCGTAGGTTCGAACTGCGTCACGGCGGCGTATCTTTCTTCGCCCGATGGACTCGTGTATTTGCTTCTGTAGAAACCTTTCATCTTGTCGTTCAGGGTGCCCTGGAAAACAATCTTCAATTTGTGCTGTCCGGGTTGTATGGTTTCACCAAAGGTCAACTTTGCAATCTCCTCATCCGGAACAATGTCCACCTTTTCGGCTGTTTGACAGTTTTTCTTGTCGTCAATTTCGACATTTTTTATGTACAGATTCAAGGCGTTGAGGATGATTTCTTTTACCGGTTCCTTGACCTGCAAGAAGGAATTGGATTTAGTAAGTCATGCAGCAGTAGTTTTGAAGGGTTGTTTATATTGTTTATATTACATGTATGATTAATAACCTAGGTTACAGGGACTGCTGTAGAGGTTCGTTCAGATCTCTGAAGGTACTAACACATCCCTTATCGTGTATGAATAACTGATCTATGCTGATTGCTTTATAGTATATTAGGCCAATTGAAAGTCCCTGGTCTGATTTACAGATGGCGATGCTAATATCAAATCCATATGATTTTTAGTTAGTACCAAGATTCAAACGAAACGTATCAAAATTTGACAGCAGTCCGACCATTAGTTTGAGAGATATTGCGTTGTGAGTGTATCTCCTTTTGTTATTTTAAAAAAGAAGGAAAAACAGAATTTCGTGTGCTGATGAAATATTGCTTTTTGAAGGGAAAAAATACAGTTGAAGCAAAATCTTTGCTTGATGAAGAGTTTCCGGGGTCTGCACCAGGAAAATCAACCATCATTGATTAGAATGCTAAGTTTAAACGTAGTGACATGAGCACCGAAGATGGCGAACGCTGTCATCGACGAAAAAATCAAAAAAGTTCACAAAATAATTTTGAATTATCGTAAAGTGAAGTTGATCGAGATAGCAGACATTGTGAAGATATCATCTGAACGTATACATCATATCATACACGAATATTTGTACATGAGAAAGCTGTGTGCAAAATGGGTGCCGCGCGAGCTCACAATCGATCAAAAGCAACAACGTGTTAATGATTCTGAGCAGTGCTTGAATCTGAAGCTGTGCAATAAACCTGAATTTTTCGTCGATATGTGACAATGGATGAAACATGGCTCCATCATTTCACTCCGGAGTCTAATCGACAGTCAGCTGAGTGGACTGCACACGATGAACCGAATCCAAAGCGAGGAAAAACACAACAAACAGCTGACAAGGTTATGGCATCAGTATTCTGGTATGCGCAAGGTATAATATTTATTGATTACCTCCAAAAGGGCCAAACTATCAACAGTGATAAATCGTTAAAAAACGGACCCATTTGAAGAAAAAAAAAGGTGCTGTTTCATCAATACAATGCGCCGTGTCACAAATCAATGAAAACAATGGCAAAATTGCATGAATTGGGCTTCGAATTGCTTCTGCATCCACCGTATTCGCCAGATCTGGCCGCCAGTGACTTTCTTCTGATCTCAGACCTCAAAAGAATGCTCGCTGGAAAGAATTTTCGCTTATAACGCGAAAACAAAAGATGATGGCTAAAAATGGGTACTACTTTCGTCAGTTTCTCAGAAAAAGAGAATGAAAATGGGATATCAGATTTTCCCTATCTCCTTTGATTTAAAAGTTGTAATGCTAAAACATCGAACTCTTCTGGCAAAAGCTGGTGCAATGTTCGAGTATCGCCTACTTCCATTGTGAATGAGAGTTCAAAAAAAATAATTTCCAAAGAAACATAAATAATATGTTTCATATGTCACATTTTCATGATATAGCCCTCTAAGAATATTTACACAAAATTCAAACTCTCTTCTACACGAATAAGATTAATTTAAAGGCTCATACATATTCGAAATTTCAACGCTTCAACACGAAATGTGTGACACATATTTCATTATTTATAGTTGACATAAATCATACCAACTACTTTGTTAGTGCTTGCTTCAATCTCTTTCAACTTGCAAATTCTACAATGTTGATTAATGCACTCTAATTGATGTTTGTCCTTCGAATAACTCGGACACGTGCATAACAATTAGCCTGTGTGTGTGTAAACAAAGTCTCGTTGGATTCAGGAAGTCTAGATTAATAGAATAAGAACGTTAGTAAAAACTGAATAGACGTTGATGAGATGTTAATATTCTCTTTAGAGAGGATCATTCCTTATAACCAGTAGGTAATGAGGTAGTCAAAATAGAACTCCAGCAGAGTACGAGCTTTTTCTCAACTTTTTTATTCGAGTATCAACCACACCTAGAGTCGAAAAAATTATTAATAGTTCTGGATCCCTAGACTGATTTGCTCTATTTTGGTTCATCATTTCCGATATTAAACATCTGGATTCTGGAATGGTGTAACGAAATTTTGTGAATAATAATTTATTTCTTGCTTTTTATTGAAATATCGTATAAGAATAAATGAAAAGTTTTACAGTTAAGGTAATTATTTCAAAAATCCATAACAGAGAAACTATTTGTATGATTTGGCATTTGCTGTTGAAAATTTTATTTTCAATATCAATGGACGAATAAATGTTTTCCAATTCATTATTGCAATATCAATTCTTCGGGATCTCAATTTTTCTAATCCGATTTCTCGATTTTCAACCTTGAAATGTTATTTTTGTATTATACCTAAAAATCTTTCTTTTTTGTTTTGCTTCTTATATTTTGTCCCCCTGCCTTCAGATTGGTAGAAGAGGGCCGATTGAATGGCCATCACGCTCCCCAGACTTGACACCTTCAGATTATTTCCTCTGGTGACATTCGAAGTTGCTTGTGTATAAAACACAGCCCCGAGATGTAGAAGAATTTAAAGTAAGAATACGTACAGTATACCGAGAAGTTGAAGTTTTTCAAACAATATAAAGTTTGAAAATAGGTTATATTTTTGTTTACAACATAATGGACAACGTTTTGGGAATCTTTTATAGTAACGAGTTTTTCATTATTTTCATGTTTCATTACAACACTTACTATCGTAACTATTTTTTATTTTTCGTTAATTTCTGACAAAAAAAGGTAAAGTGTATGGCATTTGTGAAAAGCCAATCGAATTATGTACATACCTTTATATTCACGCTCAGAGGGTTGATACAAATTGATTGGAACAGAAGTTTATCTCTTTTTGCATTTTTTTATGACACCTTATCAAATTGACACACTGTATGCATACCTATTATTTCATACGATAGAGGAATAAACATAGATAGAGGGAGTATATGCAATTTTTACATGTCCCCAACATGGTTAGATAACGTTGTCGAATTGTGATATATTTTCAAATCCACAATTTTACTATATCATTATACATTATATTATATTGAATGAAATATATTTATTTGAGTGATTCCCGAATAAATATGCAAATTTGAATATTTAGAATCCGATATTTTTCCTAATTGTCGAATTTATAATGAGCAGAATATTTATTATATTCTGTATCTACCTACTGAAAGGTTTGGCGGCGATTTTTACTCTCCTAGTGTCATCGGTTGTTTAACGTCGTTTGACGCGGTTGAAGTTTGTTTTCTGAATTTAATTAATTAGGTATTCATTTCAATAAATTTTGGGACTAAAGAAGTGTGTTTTTAGTGGAAAAACTCGCGAATTGAGTAGAATATCGTATCACAGCTATGTTTTCATTTCCGCGCGCTTCATGTCAAATTTGATAGTTCATGTTGAGGACAAAATTTTCTCAGGTACTGAAAATGACATATGCTCCCTTTATCTATGTTCATACTCTGAGATACCAACTAAAAATGTCACTTGTGATTGTTTTTCTGTTATGTCTCAATTGTGAAATTCATGAATTATGCAATTTATGCGAATAATAAATACAGAGACTGATATAGAACTCTCTTATCTAATCATCCGAAAATTTTCGCTCCATGAATTTCAAATGTGCAGCTCATTCTTAAACTTACATTTGGATATTTTTCCTAAAACAAATTGAAGCAGGGGATAACGGCAGATGCTATCTTGAAAATCTTGCTATGGGGCCATCCCATACCACCAAAATAATATCGAATGTAACGGGTCCCTATACACGTGAAGCAATATGAATAGAGCGATGCACTCAACTTAATTCAACAACCATCGTCGATATTTCGTAATACAGTCCATATGCAATGGAAATGGACGTTATTTTCGATTGAGTAACCGCATTTCGAATTTCCTCATACAGATGTGATACCGTTACGACAATTATAGGTTTATTGGTAGATACCTTTAGAATCCACCCTTCAAATAATAATAATATTATTATTTCCTCACTTCCTCCATTGAGTATTGAAATATCAGAATAGAATAGATTTTTACGAGATTTTTACTTAATGCATTTTCTGAAATGTTTACATTTTATGTTTTGGTGAGTTACCTATATCATAGTGTAAGGAATCATACTATGGTTATATCCACTGGATCTGGATGGTCTATTTATTTATTATAACTTCCCCCTATTTCAGAGAATATCTCCCCTATCTCCTTTCCTTTGCGCTTAATGTTTTGTATGGGATATCGTCGTATCAATAAGTTGAACGCTATCGTTAAACTTAACGATACACACAAACATATAGTTTTTGTCTCGGTTTTTGTGAACAACGGTTTTTTCAAGATTCTTTTATTTCTTAAATTTTATATATAGTTATTTGCGAGGTTATTTGGGACTACAAACCCTCAAAGATACTAACTGCATTTTTTCAATGTTCATTTTCAGACAATCATATTTCTAAATATGAAAGTTCTTTCAGAATTATTTTGTTCTTTAGTTTTTCGTTCCATTTTTTCATCTCATTTATCAATTTGTTCATCTTTTGTAACTCTAGTTAATCATAAGTAATAATGATGAGTTCAGCCTTTATCAAATCAAAATCTTGAATCAAATACTAATAATCTTCTGTTAGTATAAATTAATACTTTTCATGACAAAATGGAAATGACGTAGAAATAATGGAAATGAGTGAAAATTTCAGCTTTTTGCTTGGATTTGGGATTAAATTCAAATTTTTTTGAATCGATTTTTTAATTTCTCACTATCAAAAAAGTAAAATCTTCAAGGACGGCCAGGATGTTTAATAAATTCTAAACTAAACAATAAAATAACATGTAAACATCTGTAAAATCTGGTAAAATTACTATGCAATAAAAGTCATGTAGGTATTTGTGTTTTGTGAATTAGAAGGACGCGTTGAAGATGAAACAAAATAAAAACGCTAGTATAGAAATTTGTATTTCTTTCTTCTTTACTTTTCAATTTTCTGTCCTTGTATTCGAATTCTAAAATTTGTGAAACTAAGTTCAAATTGTTCTTCATTCTGTTTTACGATTCTTCAAAACCGAAAATGTGAAAATTTTTCTTTTTTATAGTTTATAAAAAGAACAAATGCTGAATCAAAACAGCGCCTAACATGTTCGATGAGCGAAATCAGGTTATCAATAAAATTTTCTGGCTGGTGAATTGAAGAAAACAAATCGTCGGTTTACTGCCAAAACAAGAGGAGTACCTACATTTTTTCATCATTTTTGCATTTTCGTAACCAAATTTTCCTGATTTCTGGTATTAATTATGTTCACAGCATCACAATTAATGCAACTTTTTCACTTATTGAGAGGGTTTTCTTTCATGAAGAAACTTTCAAACCTCATTTATACAACAAAATGTTACTTATCTGGTTTTGGCAGTAAGCCGACGAAATATAATGATGAATCAATAACAAAAATACACCAATAAGAAAAAGTGGCTATAATTATTTTTTATGTTCTTCTGGTAAATTCATTTGTTAAATTATAGAGACCTAGCGAAAAATGTATAATATCCATTAAATTTTTGGGCAGATAAATTGAGGAAAACAAATAGGTATAATGGTAAATTCATTTGTCAAATTATAGAGACGTAACGAAATCTGGATATCCATTAAATTTTTGGGCAGATAAATTGAGGAAAACAAATATAATGATGAATCAATAACAAACAAACATCAATTGGAAAAGGTGGCTATAATTATTTTTTATGTTCTTCTGGTGAATTCGTTTATTAAAATATAGAATATAGGATTTAGCGAAATCTGGATATTATTGTATCTTTAGGCCGATAAATTGAAGAAAACAAATATAATGATGAATGAATAACAAAAATACGCCAATATAAAAAGTATTTTTACGTTTTTCTGGTAAATTCGTTTGCTGAAATATCGAAACCAGGGCCATTTCCACTGAAAGCGAAATTTTCACACGGTCCGTATTTTGTTTACTCTCGCCGTGGAGGAGTAAACGAAAAAGTGAGTAGGATAACAGAAGCAGGGGGTGTATCGATTAACGGTAAAAACTAGCTGCCATTCTAAATTAACATAAACACAACCGGCATATGTTACATCGACCTACCTCAATTTCGATGGCGACATCTCCTTGGAAAATCAGCTTTTTCAGATCGGGCACGAGACTGAGATCGTAATGGGTCGGTCTCACTGTCTTGGGCAGTCTTTGGAAAGTTTTCTTGTCGCACATTCTGACCCTTTCCGATTCCGCACTCGTTTTAGAATATCTTTTCAGGATAAAGTCACTGGTTGAAGGCGTCAAACAGCTACGATATGCGCTACGTCGTCCCACTGACACAGCAACCGAATATTGCGAGAAACGGGCGCGCTGCGGCAGGGTTGGAGGGGCACGGGAGGCGTATCGCAACGGCGCTATCGCTAACGGGACATCGACAGATCCCAGGCTGTAACTGAAAACGGTGCTGAAAGACTTCGGTTTCGAAATGCCTTCTGTTTGACAACTCACGCTGACTAAATGGTTTTTAATTCTGAAGGTTGTTGACACCTGCCGCCTGAACAAAAACATTTTTGGGAACGTACGTACGAAGACCTAGGACCGGGCTGGGAAGACGGCATGGACGGAGCACGTGGAAATCGGGATCCAACACGCATACGCTAACTGAGGTTCGTTACCCGTTATACGCTATTTCGCCATTGCGAATATTATGGATTGCCTATGTATGATAATCGTGATTTGGCATATTATATGCAGTTGGAGCGTTGTTTTGGACAAAAATGAATACTGATTATTAATATGTTACATACGTGCATCTATGGGAAGGGCAGAATGGGTAATAAATCCCTCATAGAAAAAAGTTGTCTTCAGAAAATATTTGTTCTTTAAATACAAAAAAATTATAGCAATTAATTTTTTGAAATGGGAGGTCATTTCTTTTTTTTGTAATGCGCTATACGTTTAAACCTCCAGATTAAATCTTTGAATGAATTAATTAATCAGGGACATCCTTAGCATTTGATGCGTATTCTGGGCAAGTTTTTGCGAGGCTTTCTTTTTGTAACTGTAGGCTGTAGCAGTAGCATTAGTTTTTAAAATTGTTTAATAGAAATTAATCAACGAAGATATCAACACAAATATAATAACTTATGAATAATAAATAAAAATTATAACTGAACTGAAACAAAAAATTGATATTATTATTAGGTAATTAATAAGAGTCGATGCCGTGGCCTGTTAACTGAATTGAAAAAAATAATGTGTATTATTAATACAAATTATCTTTCGATGACAATATTATATAAAGAGGTCCCCAAACCTAACAAGAGAGCGAAAAATGGAGCCCCAGATAATTTCATTCTGTTATATCTACATCGCAATTTTGGATTCCTCTACTGTTAATATAATAAATAAAGCCAATGAAAGGAAAGTTATAAATAAGATACATCATTCTTATTATAAATATCCCATTCAGCAAGTCATTCTCTGCTATTCCCTATTTTCACAATTTTTTTACGATGTAACTCATCATAGTTGTCGGCATTTTATTTAACTAATCTAGATAATTGGCTTCTTTGATGTAGGTCCCGAAATGATGTCATATTTTTCAGGCGGCTTCTCTGATATATCAAAAATGATAGTAATTTACAATTCTCCAATTAAACTTTTGTTTCCACAGAAAGCGGTAACAATATCAGAATTTTTTCATTTCTATTTCCTATTTTAGAGAAACAATCCATACTGATGAGAATATGTTTAAGAGTGAAGATTTTTTGAGTTCTGTCGTTTGCCGAACTGATCGCTGTAGCCTGTATCCCTTTAGTCACAATGTATGTAATTTTAAAATTTTGAGGCGGAAATGGACTTAAACGATAAGATTCTATTTATTGATAACCAATTCGATTCTGTTCGTCCATAAAAACGATAACTCTCGTAATAAAATACCTAGAATCTTGAAACTTTCGGAGTAGGTTCGGATCTCTAATGCCACGGTTAACTTCGTTAAGGGACAAAATCCTACTAGGGGTTCCGTAAATATGGCCGTTCGAAATTTTGTACCCTTGAATCTTGATCATTTCAAAACTCCATCAGAATTCATGGAAATAGTTTAGAGCATTTATATATGAGAAAACACTTTTGAGCTTCATACTAATTTCATTGTGATCACGTCATCAGAACCAGAGAAAATTCGAGTAGAATATACAAAAAATGAGGAAAGCACTTGAGTTAAGACAGGAGCTCCAAGGGCGCAATATTCGCATAAATGAAGAAGAGTTACGTCACTGCTCGAAGGAATACATTGAAGATAATTCGCAGTAACCACTAAAATCAATTCAAAAGTTCTTGATGATTGGATACTGGTGAGCGATACAAAAAAAATTGGATGAATATATATTTTGGGCTTCCTTGATCGATTAGATTATTTTTATCCATGAATCAATTTCGCAAGTCAAGAACACTAGTTTCATTTTGTAAATGTTCTTCTACAATATTTTCAGTAAAACCATTAAGTAGGAATTGAAGTAGATTCAAACTCAACTCAATTGTACCTACAACACTTTATATTTATTTGACTGAGTCATCAACGAGTGAGAAAAATAAATTCAGGACTCTTTGACACCGTGCATCTATTCATCTATTAGAACTTTAATTTAAATAAAAATACACTACGTAATAAGAAAACAAAGAATTAAAAAGACGTGCACAATAAGTACAAATGTTAATCATTTTCTCTTGTGAACTATAGTTGCATGGATTTTCTCTGATGGTAAGTTTGAACGCAATGACTCAATCTGCATCCAATAACATTCTAAAAAAGAACGCGAAAACCATTTTATTTCTGTTATGTACAATTGCAATTCTCGTATGATGATAAAAATTGTTTTATGGCTTCAGAATCTCTGTCCAACCATTCAGCGTTATTCCTAAGGGTATCCAGAGCTGTTCGAAATGTAGCTTCATTACAGGGTAACTGTTTGTTGAAGAAAGTTTCTATCTCCATTGCCATAGGTTCCGTTGCGTACTTTTCTGTGATATCTTCGATCATTTTAGACAAATATTCTTTGTTTTTCACTTTATTCAATATATCACGCCAATGGGTGCGATAGTAATCCCATAGGAGGTCTCTTCCTGTTTTTGATGAAGTTATAGTCATAACAATAAGAACAGTTTCTTCGTTATTAGTTTCGCTCTGAAAAAAAAAGGCAAAAGTTGGAGAAAATTATTCTTGAAATATAATGGAACTATTCTTCAAAGGCGTTAGAGGAATATATGTGAATTGTAATGGGTGTTCTTTTAAGTGCTTGGGAACTTTAAATAATAATACAAGACAACAATGTTGTTGGAATGCATTTTTAATTGAATTATTATAATCTCGTAGATGATTTTATGGCCTTTATTTTTCAAATATGATTTCCGGCATATGGAAATAGAGTTGTCACCAAATTAATTTTGCAATAAATTGATGGTTAAAAGCATATTGCAGTCTCAAATTGCAATCAGCAAAAATGCAACGTAAACGATGCTCATTTGGCTTTAATTCTTACACGAGATGTATTTTTCAGACACGTAAGCCAAGGTTCTTACGTAAAATTTTCCACGAAGTCCAAACAAAGGCCAACAAGTTGAGAACGTCGACGTATCGACATTTCGATACCTTCTTCAACATACGCTTTAGCAGCAATATTCTCTTCTTTGATTTGTTGATGTTTTTGAATCGAGGAGGGTAAAGTTGGAGCGAAAACAATCAATAACTGCACGAACTGCTTGTCACTAGGCCAATTATGTTGGCCGTAAAATAAACGAAGTACCTACTTTATGAACTTCGCAAATAGATGAATTTTTTCAAAGTAAATTATCACAATTTGGAAGCGTTTTCTATCGTTAAACGATTCATGATGAATTGTCAATCCTTACTTAACAGAAATGTCAACACAGTTTGACATTCTCACAGTGGCGACGCCAGCTTTCAAAAACAGGGGTGGCCAAGAGGGGGCCGGATTTTTTTTTTGGGGGGGCCAAAGTAAAGCGAAATTTTAGTTCTGCCAATATTAAAGCCTTAGTATGTCAAATTTTAGGGGGGACCAGCAAATATTTAGGTGGGCCTGGCCCCCCTGGCCCCCCCTCTAGCGTCGCCACTGCATTCTCAACTGTCAAACCTTAGACAACAAACCACCTGTTAGTTGATAAATATAATTTCACAAGTATTGTGAAAATTGTTGATACCATAATAATAATTAGTAACAGAAAAATCCTTATTGATAACTATTAGCACCATATATCCGAAATATACTCACGGACATTGCAAACGTAAGAACTCTACGAAGCAGTTCCTCGTTTTTAGCGCCACATAGGGCGAACAAAATGCTTTTCTTCTCTTCGTAAGTGTCCACAGTTTTGTACAACTTCATGAGAGCATCGAATTCTTTTTCGCCACCAGACCTGACTAACGATCGATAACAGAACACCTTCATATCATCGGGCAACTTCTCTTCAATGTTCTGTTTTGCTTCTTTGATCATTCTTTCGTCGTCTAGCCAAGACATCTGACCAAGCACCATTTTCCTGATCAGATTATCGAATCTGTTTTCATCAGGTTTTTGAATCCAGCCTAAAGCGGTTGAAACTTTTTCCAATAGCTTCGATTGGAACTGAAAATTATCAGATTTCATCAATGAAGCTATATTATTTTGTCATTTGATATCTTTCGCATCGACTATTTTATTACTTCTAATTTTAGAGATGAAGTTCCCAAAGCGAAGTTCGTTTCACAGCGATAAAACATGAAACCAACCAAGGTAGTTTTGCACGTATAAAGTTTTTACATTTCTCAAATTCAAGATAGCTTAGGAAAGGATATAAGCCCATAATTGACTTATATTGGGAAATAATTCCTCGAAACAAATTCTGAATGAAATTGCCAAACTGGTGCCTCTTTAAACCACGAAAACAAGAACGTCTGTATGGAATCAGTTTAGGAGAAGGAAAAAACCGAAAGAGAAACACTCTGGTGGAATCTTCCTGGGCTGGATCATTCCAAAAAATTTCTTTGAAACTTTGGCACTGCAAGATCCAAGAAGTATCTGGATCTTAACAAGAATATACCAAACCATCTCACTGGATTCCTCACAGGGCATTGTTACCTTAGGAAACACCTGATGAGGTGTTTCCTGGTAAACCCATTCTGATGAGAAGTTCAAGTTCATGAGAGTTCTGATGCAAAAAACGACGAGAGCAGATTCTGTGGGGAGGAGGAAGAAACTTCGGATCACCTGGTGACGGAATGCCTTGCCATAACTAGCCTATGCAAAATATGGTTTGGACAAGAAACTTGGAAAAGTGAGGAAGTATAGCCTCCTTGAAGCTATCCTAGATATTGGAGTTCATTAGAACTCTGGAACTAGAGGGCGAGCTGTAGATCACACCACGGAAAATATTGTGAAGAATCCATTGAGAAATATTTATGGAACACCACAGTAATTCAAGAGAAGTATTTTAAAGAGTCATCTCGTTTGGCTAGGGAATCAAAGCGTAAAAGTGTGATATTATTGTTTCTCTGTTTTCTATGCTTTTAATTCTTTACATGTAATAATCAGCAACCTCTTCGGTGTTTGTATACGGTCGAATAAATAAATATGTCTAATGTTACCATAGGTCTTCTACAGGGCCGTCGCTAGCCAAACTGCCGCCCTAGGCAGAGACAAAACTTGTCGCCCTAACAGAAGTTTTACAAAATGCTAAAACTGAATTCTTATGATTAAATGATGAAATATATGAATTGAATTCAGGTTTCAGATTCTTCTGCTGAGTTTCGACTTCATAAAACACTCGAATATTCATTTTTTTCTTCAATATGATTAAATGAACCATTATTTTTAATTCGAATATATGTTGCAGACATTCTTGATGGAAAAACTTTTAAGATTAGTGAATTTGACGAAAAAAATCGTTTGTGATATTCGTTGAAATAAAAAAAAAATTATTTGATTCATTTTTTCAGTATTCTAGTTTTCTTGAAAAAAGTTTATAATGCCGCCCTCCGTTATTTGCCGTCCCTCTAGAAACCCTGCGGTTCAGGTTCTTCTGCTCAGTTTCGACTTCATAAAAAGCTTTAACATTTTGTTTCCTTTTCTTCAAGGTTATCGAGCAAAACAATCGGATAAACCATCATTTTGAATTCGAATGCGCCGACGCCCAACACTAGTTAATTTGATATAAAAAATGAAAAATATCAAAATACAATGGAATGCTTCACAAAATAATAAAACTCCTTATATTTCTTAAGAAGAATAAGCTTTGAATGGTGGAATGAAATCGTTTTTCGTATATTTTGCTTTCCATTCTGTGCAATCAACATTCTGATTATTGAAGAATTGAAAACAAAAATAATCCAGAAGCCGCCCCAAATGGCAATAAATTTGGGAATGTTTATTAGCAAATCGAACGCCGACAAAGTGATGAATGCGTGGGTTTTTTAGCGTCAACTTGTAAACAACACTATGAGGGGATAACGCAACATCTGGTTATTTATGATTATAATGCGGCACCTTTGATGGTTTTTGATTATTATTTGTCGGTATTTTTCCGATTCAAATCTCATTCGGTACTTACCATTTCTACACATGTGATATTTGTTGACCGAGCTTGAAATGCCGCCCTTGAAATTTGGCGCCCTAGGCGACCGCCTACTCTGCCTACCCCCTAGCGACGGCCCTGGGTCTTCATTTCTCGTAGTAAACGTTAATAAAATAAACACATTTTTCACTCACCCTCTTGAATTCATCCTCAAGGCTGGTATGACTTATCAAAACCGCCAGCTTGTTCAAAATCCGGCAAATGAAGGACCAGACCAAGAACTCACTTTCGTTCTCGAATGCCGTCAGCAAGTTGAGGAGATCAGCGCTGTTGGTATAACCATACATTACCATATGGTACAGATCATTCAAGATGCCGATTCTGTCTATCAGATCGAGTGACTTGTTCTGAACGGCAGGGATGAACCTTTTCAGTAATTCAGAGGAGTATTGTACGCGGTAGTAGCCGATAGATCCAGGGTTGAGCTGAAAATTGTTATTATAATTATGGTTTGACTGGTAAGAAGTTCCTTCAATAATTTTCAAATTGAATCCTCTGAGGGGTGCTTCACATTCATCACCTACGAAGGTTGATAGTTAAACTCCAATATATCGGGGATATATACAGGGTGTTTCAAATTAAGTCGGCACCATTGCTAACTCCTTATTATTGATGCTACGATGTCGGTTAAATGGGCAAACTAGTAGCATTTTTAGTGGTCTTCTCGATGCCGAAAAACAAAAAAAGTTGATAGTCGCGTTGTCATAAATATTTCATAAAATGATTTTGTTTTTCAATAAAACACCCTATATTTTTTCATGCCTTTCGATTCATAATAACATTCTCAACAACAAAGCTCATTTGACTTTTTTTCGTAAAGGTGAAAATAAGACAGTTGTATTAATAGGAAACATGTATAACAAACGGATTCGATAAAGCGCTATAAAATATCGAGTAAATGTTCAAAAACACATATTTGAGCCCTTTTATTGACACTATTGATTCACAAAATGAATGCACTAGCGGAATGGCTTTAAGATGGAAATTATCGTTTTGTCTATTGATATCAAATAGCTTAGTGGTGTCGATTGTGTGGTGCTACATGATGATCACGGGTTTTACATCCCAGCGCACTTTTTTCCTTTTACTGTCTTATTTTGCTATTATTAACATTATTGTCATTCGTATAAGTACTAAAATGGTTGTTTGGACAATCATGAGCTTTATTCGCCAAAACAAATAAATTTTTTGTAATAGTGAAAGAAATAAATATTTCAAAATAAGTCGCTCATTTTCCACTTAAGGAAGAAAGTTGATATGAGCTTTGTTGTTGAGAATGTTATTACGAATCGAAATACATGAAAAAATATAGGGTGTTCCATTAAAAAAAATATTATTTTAGGAAATATTTTGACAACGCGACTGTCAATTGTTTTTTTGTTTTCGGCATCGAGAAGACCACTAAAAATGCTACTGTTTGCCCATTTAACCGACATCGTAGCATCAATAATAACGGAGTTAGCAATAGTGACGACTTAATTTGAAACATCCTGTATATAGCGATATATATATATATATATATATTCTTTTGAGAAAGAGCAATACAAAATATTAATTTCAAACAATCAAGCATATGTGTAGATGAATCTCAGTATTATAGCGATTTCTTGGACGATCGAGTTGTTTCAATATATCGTTGTGTGTAAACGCCGGATCATCGCAGCGATTTATCGACGTTGGATTGGTTGGTTGCTGCTAGCCTTCTGACAATCGTTACGAAGTGTAAAGCGTGTAAACAAGTGCATTCACAAGTGCTGAACTTACTTTTACCCAGTCGTTAGCCTTAACACCAGGAATGAAGAGTTTCGTCTCCCTAGAATCCAGAACGATTTGTATTTCCTCATTGGAATTATTTGCAGTTATTATAGTTATTGGAATCTTCCACATGACTGTCTCGTTATCTGGCTTTCCTTTGTCCTTCCTACTGACGAATTTGTTCTGGACAAGTTTTAACGTGATACCATTTTTATTCAGTTTACAATCACAGCCTGGTGTAATGAAGACTCTCACCACTGGAAACCCTGCCTATAATGAAAGAGATTTGCTTTAACACAGATGCCTCAGACATGTTAAAAAAAAAGAATCGATAAATGCACTGAATTGGCGTAAAAAAACGTTCATCTTTACAATAATTGCGCCTGTAAAGTCCATAGAAAATGTGCTTCATTATAACTTGGGATTATCTATATCTTATAACTATATATATGGATCTATAACTTGGGATCCAGTGTTGATCAGAGTCTAACAGTTTTTCTTATTAAGGGCACAAGTTCTACCAAAAACAATATTAACATTTGAAATTAACTGGTAACCATTTTCCATACATTCAGGTACCTGGTTCTTCAGATGATTATGATGAATTATTGTTACTGTTGGTGAAAAAAATTAACTTTTCTCAAATTTGTAGTTTGTGGTTTCTCCGAAATATTCAACGCGTTCAAATAATAGCTGAAATTTTAGACATTTACAAATGAAAGAAAATTTTTCTCCGTTTCTAACCTTTTTTGGTTTTTTTATCACCTTTTTGTACTTACCTGAGCTGAAGCTTGTAGAAGCTTCAGTGTCTGAAGATGAACTTGAAATAAGTTTGAAACTGCGCAGTTGCGCAATGTAATCCTCAGATTGCTTGTATCCAATTATATTGGTAGTAAAAACATAAAATATTTATTTATAACAAAAATGCAGAAGGTTTTGATATTCTCCCAAGAATTCAAAATTCAAAAAAATTGGCTCGTTTTTTAATGAACTAGTGTAAGAATGAGCTCTCTGTACCAGTATTATTCATTATTTTCTTTAATTCACTGAAATTTTATTGGAATTAATGGAATATTTCCATGAATATTGTTTAGTGATTTTTGCATTGAAAAATGTTGGTTCTTGGTTGGCACTTGACAGAACTTCTAACTGTAAATAACTTCTTTTTGGAGATTCAAAGGCGAGTTGGACTAAAAGAGGGGGATAGAGTAGTCAATCAGGAATAGCCGGAATTACACAAATATCCAGATATTGTGAAGGGAATAAAGTCAATGCAGTCAATGTTCAGACATCATGACACATGGATGGGTAAATTGGCCAAGGAAGAGATTCCAATTGGGCGAAGAGCTTTGGGGTGGCCTGGAATGAGGTGGCATGATAGCATCAAAGCAGACTTAAGGGCTATGGTGATAGAAGAAGACTCAGCACTGATGGAGGATCAGCAAAAGTGAAGGCGAATAGTATAGTTGTCCAACACTCACTCTGGTTTGTAGAGCTATGGAGAAGTGAGAACCTCTGAGCTGAAATTAAAATCCTTAACATGAGAGTTCAGAATACTAACTTAGATATTCTAGCACGATTTCCCTCTACAAGGTACGGCAGTACAAACGGATTTGCCACAGAATCAGAGAAAGCAAAAAACTTGTTTCAATCAGTGATATTCACCTGTTTCGTCCAAGTTGACATCATACCAGCGACCGGCTTATTCGATGCGTTTTCCAGAGCTCTATAAAAGTCCTCCGGACTCGCGTTCCCATTCAAATGAGTGGTCAGATAAGTCCACACGCCCTTTCTGAAATTATCATCGCCGATGTAGTCGTGCAGCATCCTTATCACCGCCGATCCCTTGTTGTAGCTTATCCCGTCGTAGAGTTCGTCCAGTTCTTCCGGGTCTTTGATCGCAGTCTCCACAGGGTGAGAATCGCTGGATTCGTCCAGTGCGAGACCAGTGTGCATAAACTCCAAGACGAAGTGCTGCCATATGTGGAAGTTGGGGAAGTAGTAGTCGACGCACATGTTTTCCGCGAACTGGGCGCATGCCTCTTGGAACCATATTTGGGACCACCATTCCATGGAGACCAGATTTCCGAGCCACTGATGAGCCACTTCGTGACTTACTATCAGAGATATCCAGCGCATTGTTAGATTTGTGGAGGAGGATGGGTCTATCAATAGATTTATTTCTCTGGAATGAAATTATGTCGATCAATATTTATTATTCTGGAAAAAAATATACTTCTTTATAGATTTAGTCCGAAATAACTTCCATCGAGGAAAAGGAGTTTTTAATCGAATTAAAATTTAGTTTCAGATTGAAACTGATTAATAGATTGAAGTTAGCATATTGAAACTGTCCCTCATGTCCAGGGTAGATAACACTTGGCGAAGAAAGATTCTCATCCCTGTTGCCAGTTGTTGATAGCACTTCGATTCCTCATAATGTATTACAGGACTCCATACATAATATAACACACTACGAAATAAACACAAATTGTTGTTAAAGGCAAGAATTTATATTTATATTAAGTTAGCTTTGCCTGTTTTTGATTTATTATTTTAAATGATAAACCTTTGGAGCCGTTCAAGGAAAAAATTTTGACCTCCATCTCCCTGAAATTTTCATAGTTTACATTTTGGAATGCATAGAATCCAAATCGAATAAAAAAATACGTTCGCTGTGAACATCTTTTCTCTGAAACTATGAGAGCCAGTCGCATGAAATTCGGTACAAAAATCAGTTGTGGTACTGCATTGATCTTACAATCTAAGACCAAGGAATTTTTGTGGCAAAAAATCAAGTACCTAGCTTATTCTGAAAAATTCAAGATCATGAAATTTAAAACCTGCATTGCTATCGTTGTACTGAATGAAATATGTTTCACCGACTTTAGCTCAATTATTTTCGGAGTTATGAATTTTTGAACATTTTCCTTTGAGTATAATGTTGATATAATAAGCGTAACAATCAATTTTGTCATTCTACTCGATTAGCCTAGCCTATTTTTGAGATAGATAATAAATCATAGTGTGTTTCGTCAAGTGAATTTCACGCAAACTTTACGGGCAGTTGAATATTCAGAAAGACGCATTTAGGTCGAAAAACCAACCCCACAGGTACAGCGAGGGCTAAAAATAGAACAAGAGCATCCTTGGCGCCACATTGGCGCTACATATGGTCATCCTGAAGTCACATCTAAGGGCAAGGAACGAAGACGTGGACCCAATCAGGGACCTGCATTGCGCTTGGTATGCAAAATCCAAAGCGATGCTTAACATCCCCAGGAAATCGGGGTACAATATTTAGTACGCTCGTAGCTGTTACCTTGTAAACACATAACTTTTACAGCCAAATTCAATATATTAGTAAAGAAATCCGGTATTTCATTATCCCAATTTAATAGAATCAAGTCGACTCAATCAATACGAAATACATAGTGTGAACTTTGAAGGATTTCACATACCTGAAAGCAACAAGACCCCAGTTTTCCATGGCATCAGACTTATAGTCGGGAACAACCACCAAATCCAGTTTAGGCAATGGATACGGAGTCTTGAAATACTCGTTGAAAAATTTGATCGCTTTAACAGCCATATTCAGTGCGAACCTGCCTTGCTCTTCTTTTCCATCGATCACGAAGATCTTCACCGGTATGCCGTTGTCAGTTTTAGATTCGATAAAGTTGAATTCTCCAATCGCTATAGCGACCAAGTACGTGGACATTGGAGGTGTTTTTGCGAAATTGAATTTCCTCAGTTTTCCCAGTTTTTCCACGTTCTCTACCGGCATGTTTGATAACGTCGTGTATTCCTTGGGTACAGTAACGCTAATCTTGAAAGTTGCCTTGAAGGAAGGTTCATCCCAACACGGGAAGCATCTTCTGGCGGAGGTTGGTTCGAAATGACTGAATACACAAAGTTTTTCGGTCCCATCGGATTCATGATATCTGGTGTGCAAAAGACCTGTAGACTGATCGGTGATTACCCCTTCAAAATTGATCTTGAGGCGGTATGGCCCTACTGTTACTGGATTCTTGAAGTATAGTTTTAACAAACCGTCTTTTTTTGAAATTTCGGTGTTGATGGGTTCAACTGAGATACCGTTATATGCGTTGATCAGTTTTATACTGTCCACTTCAAGGTCCACTTGGTGTAACTGAATTTCTTTAGTCCTTTCAAATACCTAAGAAAAACATGTAATATTATTAATTAACTAACAAAACGGAACTAAATAGTGTGATCCAAATGGAAACATGGGAAAAAATTACAGCAAAATCTCGCCATATGTGATTAAATTCAATTGAAGACAAATAAATAGAGAACACATGATGACAAAATTCTCATTTGGATTTTTATTCCCTAGTTCAATCAATACTTTTCATTTACTTATATTGTAGTAATTTAATTAGCGCTCTATCATTTGTGCTTCATTTTTTTAAGTCAAGGCGGAATAAGTCCAATCTTCAGTATTCAGTTCACTCAAAAGGACAGCTTCTGTTAGGGAAATGCTACTTGGTAATTGGAGACAATTTACCCTGATGTTAATATTGTGCTGGGAATGTAATCCCAAAAAAGGAATTAGTGATTGCCTTAGTGGTGATCAGCGGTTCTTTGAAGGAACACTATATCAGTTCTCCAAATGAAGGCCTAAACTCACTAGCATCAAATGTAAATTCGGTATTGTGCGCCCTTGCCCCTACCTTTGAAGAAATCCTGGATTCGCCACTCCTACTAGTACCCCTTCATTTGTGAGTAGGTACCACTGATTTAATTTCTATTTGAATAAAATGAATTTTCATGGTGGAACTGACATACGTATTTAGTGAAATAGATTTAGCAAAGCATTTTGTAGTCTACTTACTTCAATCCAGATGGTCACCCCACCACTGAATTCCAATTTTGGAATATTAGACAGGGTCAAAGATATATCATAATGATTTGGTTTTATGATGGTAGGTAGCCGTGCATAACTTTCTTCTCCACAGAGGTACATCATTTTGAATTATGTATATATTTTTGAGTTATATTTGAGTCCCACTAATGGTGAAATTGATGAAAAAATATACCGAAATTTGATGGATGTTTTGATTGTCAAATCGGATGACATGCATGAATCATAAACGTCGTAACGTAGGAACCTCAGATGTAGGAATAGAAAAAGAAAAGTTTCATGGATTGAATTTCACTTGAATGTTAAAGAATATTAACATTTATTCAACTAGAGAAATCTGGGTTCGAAATATGGAGATTTAATCATATCACTTAATGTAGATCCTTACTAATGAGTTCTTATGTTCTGAGATCCCTGGAATCGTACTGCCAGAGGTCTCTGGTTGACCTGGGAGTGCCATAACATCATAAGGCAAATGGCCAGAGGCAATAAAGTGACTCTACTATGGGTACCATGAAATGAAAAAGCCGATGAACTTGCAAAAAGTGCATCAAGGTTAACACCCGCTGGACCTGAGCCTTTCTGTGGGCTAGGAAAAGACCAATTAAGGCTGCGGTCCAGCAATGGGAGTTGAATAACAGGATAACCCAATGGACTAACACTCCATTGTCAGTTTTATTGAATTCATTGACGACCTTCTTGGGTTTTAATGAATGAGTAGGGTAGAGAACAAAATATCTACAAGGTCGCAGTTCCCGGAAGGCTTACCGAGAAACAACGACCCAAGGTTCAAATAATAATAATATGTTCTTTAATTCTTTGTTGGTTTTAAAGATGAGGCCGCACGTCGCGCAATTCTTTGCAGAATGACATAACATATCTATATTCTACGGCGAAGTAACCACGTTCCGTTCTAGAGATGAAGGGTGTATATGGAAGGGACCACGGGTTTGCCATACTAAAATGATTCTATCAGTGGTCCTCGTTTGAGACACCGCAATTGCCTGAGATAGGGCGAACTACTATATTCTGATCAAACATAATTTGTGCATGCTATTTTGAGCAGATCAACACCGGACTTCGATTGATTCTGCTATATATCAGTATCAATCTCAAAGGGCATGATAACAAAGGTGTTTTCTATTTTTATCATGACCATTGGGAGTAGAGATCGCTTTATTGAATCCAGAGAGCTGTTGATACATACAGGGTGCTCTTTGGGAAGGTTTGTATTTTCTCATTTTATACCCACATAAAACAGTCCAGCAGAATATTTCCATATGAATTCCAGAGTTTTTCCAGAAAATACCTAGAGGTGTCAAATCGGGTGATCTTGGAGGTCATTGGCTAGAACCTCTCCAGTTTCCTTCCAATTCAATTCTTGAGAAAATGATGATTCAGATAGTCAAGTACTGAATTTCCCTCTATAACCCAAAACATTCATTTGATTGTATTGACACTCGGCAGTTGTTACCAAATAACCGACATGAGTGTAAAATTTCTGAGGTCAAAACCTAGAGTTACTGTGTACCATTTGAATATATTTTTCAGTATCTTATCAACAAAATAAAAACCAAATCAGAATTTCAAAATATGTAGTTGTTATTGGAAATTATTATATGGCCAATTTTACCCAAAAAAATCGAAGAATTACGATAAATGCCTTCCAAGGTCATTTGTTGAGATCCTATCATAGGACAATTTTCACAAGTACCACAAGAAGAAGATATTTTCTGCAAATCATAAGGCAACAAGACCTTCTAGGGTGTCTCGTCTCTTACTTGAACATCATGTAGTCATAGCACTCAAGAATTTAGGAAATGGCTTTTGCCACTACTGCATTAAGTGCTTGCTCTATCAAGGTGGATTGATGTGTGATTTAGGTACATTTTCTATCCGATAATCATTTTCTAGAATCTCTATAATGCGTGGTTTATGAAATAATATTCACCTTTCAAATTGTCAGGAATGTTATTTCTTACAATCCTAGCCCTGACATTAAACTTTTCTGTATATGCTGTGTACTGTTCTCTCATTTCCGCTCACATTGCCTTTCACAAAAAATGAGCATTCATCAGAAAAGCAGACTAAGATAAAAATTAGTATCATTCAAAATCTTTTCATTTATCTGTTCACAATATCCAATTCTGCTACTCGATCAATTAGAAATGCCTGAGAAGTGCATTTTCTGAGTCTTCCTAAGTAACAGAAATTTATAAGTTAATAAACATTTTACTGACATGTAATTAATTAAATCTATTTTTGACTACTCAGATAATTAATATTTTATCGGAGAACTTTTAATAAAATTGTTCAATTGTGAACTTTTCCAGTTCATATATTTTCACTTAATAGTGAAACTCTGTGTATAACGTAAACACCTCATGGCAAGCATGGTCCAATAGATATTATTAACTTGCTAACCTTAATAAAAAAGAGGAATTACAACTTGTAATCCTCGAACTTCTGAAAAATTACACTTTTGAATCGTTTCACAAAAAATCTCATCCTACAAAATTCTCTCAACTTGTTGAGAAATAAGGGTGTTGAAAGAAAAAGATTAGTGTTTATCTAAATTTCCTGTTAATCTTTTGAATAATACAGATTTTATACAAAGACATTTATTCATAGTTTCGAAATTCGTATAATTATCTTAATATAAACAACTATTTCCTATTTACAATGCAACATCGTACATAAATTACGTACACCAGAATTTTTCACGGCATTTATAATTTACCTTTCAATAAATACATCCGATTCCATCAAACAACCAAAAATAACAATTCATTTCTATCACATGTTCAATATATACTCAATGGAGCTTGCAGAAATGATCAGCAATTCACGAAATGAATTATTTAAATTTATAATCAGTGTGGAAGTGCAAACTCTGAAAACAACTTTAAACTTTGATGCTTTCATAGCTTTTGATCTTTATAAGTATTTACAATAAAAAAGAATAATTAGTAGTTGAGAAAACAACGAAAATAAATTACATATGGTCGAAAATGAGTTTTCACAAAAAAATATGACACAATCAAATTTTTTTTTGCAACAGACAATAAAATATTCATTTTTTTTGTTCAAAATAAAGTTCATATCTTTTAATTATCTCCCATAAAGAATAAAAATATTTTTACCCATAAGCGTGCAAACAGCTGAGCAAAGATGTGTTTTTTATTATTTCTAAGACCATGACAAAATCTTTTTCAACTTAAAAAAAGCTGATGTCATGCCATTGGACGTCATTGTCGGAGGGGTGCATTGCTGTATCAAATTAGTGCCTTCCTGCAAATATATATACTACACTACCATTTAATAAAGCACGTAACTGTTAGCTACCATTTTCTTGGAGATCTTCTAAACAATTTCGGACAACTTGTTCTAAGATACAAGTACATCCAAAATAGTTTTTACTGAAAAAAAATTTAATTGAATGGATAAATCAATTTATCTTCGGCTGTTGCAGTATAATTGAATTTTATGATTTCAATAAATAAATAATCAAATTTGAAATGATAAATTTGGGCAGAAAAGTGGAACATTTTGTTAAAGATAATTTTTTTAGCTTTTAATGTTTCTAGTTTTGTTAGAGTAGAAAATATTTCAGCTTGTTCTCTTTGCAGTTTCTTTATATACACAAAGAAGTTTAAAGAATAGAAAATCTGTGAAATTGTATCACTAAAATACTCTTTGCTCTAATAAAAAGAAACAGAAAAGCTCTCTTCATTTTTTTAAAAAAGATGTTTGTTACTGTTCTCTGTATTAAAAAAAATCTTGCAAAGCATTTGTAATTTTTGTGAAAAAGGCAGTCAATGATCTCGATAAGAGTATCTAGTTGTATAATTCGATGAATTTGTGAATGATTCTATAAGCAGTCACCTCTTGTTCTTTATAAGCAATTTAATGAACGCTACAAATTTTGAATAAACCCTAATTATTTATTTTGATTATGGTGTTCTATTTATTTTATTCCTCACTGTTATTCTTCTAAAACTTTTGAGATTGAATAATTTTGAAACTATTTTAGGCCTACAAATCTCATTAGTTCTAAAATTGATAAATAAATTTAAAAAAAGTAACTAGCTAGTATCAGGAGTGTAAAATATGTGCTAACTAGTGCTAAAGCATGAGCTATTGCCTTTTTGGCACTGGCAGTTAATAGTAACTCAAAGAGCTTAATTTAGAAATCTATGGAACTGCAGCTATTTATCTAATATTGGACCAACAAGGCAATTTACTCTTGACAATGGTCATTTAATGAGGTTTTCAATTATAAAAAGATGTCTGCCTATTCATGAATTTCATAACATCTTTTAAAAAATTTCAAATTAATCGCCATAACAATTTCCTGACAATACACATACATAACTGACTGGTTTTCCCATATTAAAAATTAGAATTGGATTGTATGTAATTCATCAATCGATTACACTTAACATTTCCCAGTCTTCAATTTTCAGTCTACTGGAGCAATTGACAAAAGAATGAACTTCAAAAAGGTTTTTTTGATAAGGAAAAAATTCAAATTTTTGAGGAAATTTTAGCAACGGATAATTGAATTTGTCCGATTGATATTAAAAAAATAATGAAAGTTATGTGTAGAAAAAGTAACAGTCAATAAAAGAACACAAGCACTAAATTGTGATGGTATACCAAGTTAATTGAAATACTGATAAACTTCAAATGATCATCATAATATACATAAAATAAATTCACCTATATGACGTGCATAAATAGAAAGTGCTTTTGGATTAATTGAGCATCGGAATTGCAGTGATCTTTCAAATAGTGACAATGGCCTTGCCACTACAAGTCATGCCACTACATTCATACATAAAAACCTGTTTTCAATAAGGCAATGGATGGATTTGAAGAAAAGGCATCAGTTGATTTTCTTGAAAATGTGACACACATGCTTATCGCAAACAATTGTAGCCTATTGAAATCAGAAGAGCCCCAATAAAATCTATTTTAGCCATTAAGAGTTTTTTTTTTCATATTCAATCCAGAAATTATGTTATAAGGCATTTTAAAGACTTCCATTAATATCATTGTTGTTTGAAGTGTAATTTTATTAGAAAGATAACGGATGGCTGATCCAAAGCCCATTTCCAATCGAGAATGTACATACCAACTCAGAAAATTATTTCTTTCTTGATTTCAGTAATGAACTAACATTTTTTGAAGAAAAATTATAATTTTTGAATAAGCTTATTTCCGAGGAAAAATACACTCAATTGATTTTCTCTTGGTGTAAAATGAAACACATGACAAATCCAATTCATAGTTTTTTGAAGGAGAAAGTGTTGTGGGTAATTGAAGCTCATTATTTTGCTGTACAAGCTGTTTCAGTCAGAAACATGACTTTGAAATATTCTTATATATAGTAATTGAGCACCATGGAAGGAATGGTTCTGTGACAAATCAATTGTTATCACTTGCTCAAAAAAAGAAAAAAATACACCAAAGTTGTATATTGTAAAAATGTCCTAGGTGCATTTACAAAATTCAAATAACATGCACTGTACAGTAACAAAATATTCACTTAAAATAATTAGTATATTACATAAGGTAACTTATATTTCATATGATATACTCAACAGTATACACCAGTGTTCAATTTCAAAAATTCTTCATATCACAGAAAACCAATAGAAAATGAATTTAGCTTGTTGTTAATTTAATTAATTCAGTTTTAAATATCAAACACTTGCTATAACTGATAGTATAAACCATATATAATTAAATAAATTCTCAATTTCTTAATATCCTTCAATCAGTTCTTTAATAATTTACTTGTTACAGATATCCCATCAGATGTATTCATTTTACTTTAGTTGTATTTCACGTTTCGTCGAATTTTGAGCACTATATGTGAAAACATGATAAATTTCAAGTTATTTTAAATTACATAAAACGATTTTCTCAAATTTTACTGAAATTCTGATGCTATACTGACATCTGTCCTTACCATTCTCACTTCTCTTTCATTTTCACTTCATAGTTAACTATATAAAACTATAGTCAACTATTCTTATAACATCGTTTAAGTATTGCTACTGGTTGATCTTTATGAAAATTATTGTAAATATCAGAGTTCTCATTTCACGATATTGCATTATTCGCGCTCTAATCTTTGCATTGTAACTTCCATAAAATTGAAAGCGAATGATATTGGCAGAAATTGAGTCACAATAAGATTCGGTATTATAAACCACATAAATGTAACAAATATAAAAATAAATTTATGTAAAACATAGTTTGCATTGCGGTATTTTCGAAATCGTAAAATAACTGACTGGTAGATTGACTTTCCTAAGGTGTATTATCAAAAAACATCTCCGAATCTCATTTCAACGTTGCATATGGTTCCGGATAAAGGCGAATACCCTCTACTGAGAATATTGAAGCGTCTGCAAAAAATACACATATATTAGTAATAAAGATTAGCTTTCTTTTTGTTTTTCTTCAATTTCACTTATAAATCATTCTTTACTATGTTTTTGTGAACACACATACAATAGTTTTATAATCTTTATCTCATCTATGTGGAAATTTCAAGAAAATGATAATAAATGAACCATTAAACTCCAAGAAATATTGCCTTCATGGCATAAAACATTGGCATCAATTATGACTCACTGAATCTCTTCGAAAATTTTCTATTCTATACATCTTGTATGTGTTTTTTTTTGGAATTCATTATAATTCATTCATTTATTTAATCGAAATTTTCAATGAAGAGTTTCTGCATTAATTTCGTGACATACCCATTCAAAAATTATGTTTTTTGTTGATATTGATTTTAATAATAAAATAAGTTCACTCTTACCATCAGGTAATTCCAACAACTTTTTTGGTAATCCAGCAAAATATGGGTGCACCATAGCGTCATCTGCACCCAATCTGTTTATCGGATTCAACTGTAACAAAGATGTGGCCATGGCTTCCCCATGAAGAACGTCATGAAGTCTAGGCCATACAAGTCCCAATTTCTTAGGCTTGTATTGCGTCAGTTTTTGAACTTTGTAACCTGGAAGTCTCGTCACTCCTTCCCAGTCCTCCTCAGCAGGCGTCCCTAGCACCTTTTGGAAAAATTAACAATGACATTATCATAGAAAAACATTTTCACAGATTGGTTTGTCTGTGAGAGCTTATAATCCATGTTGAGCAATTCTGAGAATAAATGTTTTAGCGCCCGATTGTGAGATAAAAATCACATATAATATGTATTATATCACATATTTCTGATGAGATACGATTATTATTTCCCCAATTACAGCTCACTGAGACTCCTTATGAACATATTTATTATTATTGGACATCAGGTATCTTCGGAATCAGTTATAATGGTCTCTCTTCAAAAAATACCCAGAATCTGTCATTTCTGGAAGATGTGAATTATTCAGGCGTTATTTTTTAGCATGAGAAGATGTATGGATGATCTTGCAATGTGTATCTCATTTCATAGCCAGTGTGGAACAGGGTATGGAAAATTATCGATAGCGGTGCCTAATATAACTGAAGAACACCATTTCTCAGTGGGTTCTGGGCGCCGAAGATACAATTCCATACCAACCTCACATGAGAGTTCTTCGATTGATGACTTGATACTAAAAAAAAGGAAAGGATCCCATTTTCAACGCTCCATATCTCGAAAACTGTCCATTTTTGAGCTTTGGGGGTATATAATATACAATTATTTTGATTCAATGAAGTCATAGATGAACACATCCATTTAATCTTATGAGCATAGTGGGCCGGAGCGAGTAATTTTGGCGTCTGAAGCAAATAATTTTTCGGCGCCCCTGATCAAAAAGCATCAATAACAACAGCACCTGCTCCGATGATGATAATACAGAACTTTCTTGAACAATGAATGATGATAATCAATCAGACCACAAGATATAAAGAGAGGTAGGCTATGTAAAGTTTCAAGTTTCAGTTCATTTGGCATTTAATAGAATCTAGTTTCGAATGCAAAATCGTAGGAATTTTCCGTATGTTGAATGTAAAAACATCGACTTCCAAATAATTCGAAAGCGAAGGTAGTGTTGTTTTTCGTCTTTATGAAATACATAATGATTTTATCCCTCTTTCAATGATGGTGATAGGGAATTCTGTTTATATTGGTTGGGCTTCATGTGTCGACAGGAGGCTCAGTAAAGGCGGTTTGGAGATTTTTATTGCAGATAATGTTGACAAACACAGAGGAGCGAAACAACCTTATGCTTAAGAATCAAGGTTGAAATATGAAAGGCGGCCAGCAAATTGGGCCGAATTGCTGCCTCTCAAATAGAGACGCCTGAAACGGTCGTTTTACTGTACATAGCTGAAAGCTGATATGTTTTACACACCTCTCCAGTAACAGCCTTACAAGAGCAAATACTAGCTTCAGAATTTGGCCACCATGTCGCTGCGATCTTAGTAAAGTACAGTCACTTGATAAAACACAGTGGCGACATGAGTGGTCACGTTTTTGATTGGCTGCCGGTTTCTGATCCAAAAGATAGCAGCTTTTATGTCCCATTTTATTGAGTCCCTGTAGTAGGTATTCTTCAGTTGAATAAATTTGTTTTACATACAAATCTATCAAGCCCAATAATTTTAATTTTGACGAAGTGTCAGTTCAGTCAATCGTATTGTCAAGTTCTATGGTTATGCCCCGCCCCATTCGCCATTTTTAGGCTCAACTTGAACATTTTGTCGCCTCTGTGTTTGTATCAAGTAACTGTTTCCAATGACAATATTTTACTCACTTTGAAAATTTTGTGAAGTTGGTCGTACGTGTCCCGAACCCCTGGAAATATGGCGACTCCAGTGATCATTTCGACGAAGATGCATCCGACGCCCCACATGTCCAGGGAAGTCGAGTACTCCGTGCTGCCTAGCAGTACGTCGGGCGGTCGGTACCACAACGTGACGACTTCGTGGGAGTAGGTGTGACTTGGTACCGATTTGGCACGTGCCAAACCGAAATCGGCCAGTTTCAACTCGCCAATCTCGCTTATGAGCAGGTTCTGCGGTTTCACGTCTCGGTGAAGAACCCGCCGCTTGTGGCAGAAGGAAAGGCCTCGAAGGAGCTGGAAAAGGAACAGTCTAACGTTGCGGGGGTCCAGGCCGCCGCTGTGCCTCTCCAGGTATTGCGAGAGGTCGGTGTGCTGGAAAAAAGAATTAGGATATTGTTGTTAAATTTACCTGGTCAGACAATGAAAAACCAAAGACAGTTGTATTGGTCAGACAATGAAAAACCAAAGACAGTTGTATTGCCTATTTAAATAGAAATAAAGAGAAAACGAAGAAAAATTGCCTGCAGCTATTATTATTTCACTGAATCAGAGACGTTACGGCTCTGTTAGCCTTCCGGGATCAGCGACCAAATCGATCTTAACCCTACCTATTCATACAAAATCAGGGAGGCCGTCGATACTGGTTACGAAACCGACGACATCCTTAGCAGCCTTTGCTATTACGTCCTGAGTATCCAAAGCTGAGTGAGTCCCATGTGAATGGTTCTTAGGCCAGTAAGCCCCGGGCATTTGCACACTATTTGTTTTATGCATTTCTACTTCCTTCCCACAGAGTCTGCAGATCTCATCTACTGACTTACCCATGCGGTACAACAGGTATTTGCACTGACAGTGTCCCACCATTACCCGAAGCTCAGCTTGTGGTAGCTTCAAGAGCTTTCTGGTATAAAGTACCACAAATTTCTTTGCTTGAGCAAGACCCGGAGTATTCCTCTATAGTGTTTTTCTATTGTCCTACTCCAATTCTTGGACCGCTGCATTATAATGGTATTTTCCAAGCCTACAGAACGGCTCAGGACCAACAGGTGTCAACCTTAATGCTCATTTTGCAAGTTCATCGGCTTTTTCGCCTCAAGCTAGCAAAATGCTTTCTTCTTACGTGACAATTTTTGGGGATTTACTCATATTGTTGACCGCGTAGCGGAACTTTGTTCCAGACGATAGAATTAGATAACAAAACCCCTTTGTGATATGGATAGATAGATAGATAGATAGCTGGTCTTTATTTGCAGAACATTTTGGACTCTTTAGGAATCTTCAACCATCCAATAGTCTCGAAACCAGTGGATATTGGTTCCCAAACAATAAAATTTCATGAATTATTGCTAGATCAACTGACTGAACGGTAACACTGATTTTTATTCAGTTCACACTTCATTTGTATGCTTGGAATCATATATAAATAGATGATATCCAATTTAAAACAATTAATCTTCATATTCTTGACGAATATGAAAGTTAATTGTACCTGAAATAATATCTACATTTCACGTTTTGCAATGTGTAGCACCAAAAATTAAGACAAAATAGTTTATTTTATTTAACAAAGTTTTATTAACAAAGTTAAAAAAAAATCAAATATTGTCTTATTAAAAATGTGGTGTTTGAGTTTATTGATGTATTATATGTTTCAAGGGGAGGATTTCCTTGGATTCGATTTTTGTGATAGAGTGATAGATACTTACGACATATTCGAACACAAAGGTGAGTGTGGTCCGGGTATGAACGATATCGTGTAAAGTAACTATATTGGCATGTTTCAGTTCTTTCAGCAACGATGCTTCTCGTATCGCTGTGAAGGGCGCGCCCTCTTCTTCCTGCAGTCTAATTTCTTTAAGAGCTACTACTTGGTTCTGTAAACTGAAAATAAAACCAGAATATCAATAATACATAACAAACAAAAATAGAAACAATTATTGAGTGGAATATAATCAGAATACTTGAATATACGAATGTAAATCGATATTGATTCTTTTGAAGTATTTTTCATAACTGAAAACCTACAATTTTTTAATGTGAACAACTAATAAAATATTAATTTAACTGAGCTACTGGTTCTTATACTCACAAATAAAAATGATTCAATGGGTACTTGTCAATATTTACAAAAGATAAAAATTATCATTTTTACGATTAAATATCTCAACCTACTACATGAATCATATAAATATATAAAACATCATAGCTGATTGATTGTAATTGAAATAATTGAGGATTACAGTGGATTGGGATGAGTCTAAGAATATTTGTGGTGCTTCACTTACTTGCTAAATCCTTTGTACACAGTTGCATAAGATCCTTCTCCTAATTGTTCTAATTTAATATAGGCTTCTGTTTTACCGAAAGGTGAATCCCCCTGAAAATAAAATGTTTTTAGTTATCGCTCATTTACACTAGAAATCAATTGAAGGGAAAAAACAAAGTTTCAAAACCATTTATTCAATCGAGCCACAAATTTTCATTGAAATTGTGTCTAAAATATTCTTCGTGAAACCAATCATATCTCCTTAATTAGAAAACACCTGAACTATCACAAGTAGATTCTGTGAATTTCAATATAAAGTGGTGCATTTTATAAATTCGAATATTTTTCATAGACAGTCCGAATTCATAACTCGAAATTCCTCTTAGGCCAGCTCATGAATCTTAATGACTCAAAGCGAAGTCTCTTGTACCTCGGGAAGGTAATATTCCTGAAATCCGACTGGTTTAGAATCAGTTCGATAATCTGTGAAATTGAAATGAAATTGGCTGGAACCCCGAAAAGAGACACTCAATCTTTTTCAGAATATTAATCTTCCAGTGGTCCAATTCCCTTGGTGCTATATTAGATCATTTGAGTCAACATGAAAACACGCAAGGAATGAGCTAAAGGTTCACGCTCACTTAGGCGACTGGAAGATTTTCAAAGAGAAGCTCATTTCTGGCATGCGAAGGCCGATGAAAAAAATCTTAGATACAGGCTGTTGAAAAAATGTATTTTTCAGCTATGCTCGTAAATGGTTCTATCGAATGAAATAATAATAATAATTCCCATCATTTTTGACCTCTAATGACTTCTAATCAGTATATGATTTTCGGAATATGAATTTTAATTGAAGTGATTACTCTTCTTCTGTGGCATAGCTCATGGCAAAAAAAAGTGTCCCTTTTGACTTCAAGAATCTACTGTTGAAATAAATGTACAAGTCAAATACTAAACCTATATATAAAAAGAGTTTAGGTGTAGTAAAAAGAAATCCATTATTTTTTCAATAGGAGACTTTAGTCTCCTGTATCTGTATCTCGCGTTGCATAAGTCTGATCGGGTTTTACTACATGGCTTTAGAAAGATGAGATTTCGTACTACAAAAACTTTCTTGATAGTTTTGTGATTAATTGACTGAGTATAGTTTGAGCGCGCGTCAAACATGGACACTAGAAAAGTGAAAATACGTTATATTTTACAATTTTGCTTCGATGAAGGCGAAATTGCAAGACAGGCGGCTGAAAATGCGCAATTTTGGTTTCGTCGATTCCGTTCCGGTAATTTTGATGGCAAAGGTGCACCACGTACTGAAAGGTTAATTGTCGAAAATTGTCGATGAAATCATGGACATTGTCGAGTCCGACCGTCATGCAAGCATTGTTTCGATTGCCTAAGAGCAAAACATTTCACAATAAACCGTTTGGAACCACTTGCATAAGGCTGGTCTCAAGAAGAAGTTTGATGTATGGGTGCCACACGAGTTGACGCAAAAAATCTCATGAACCGAATTTCCATCTGCGAATCGCTGCCGAATCGCAAAAAAACAACGCATTTTTGAACTGGGGATGAAAAGTGGATCACTTACGACAACGTCAAGCGAAAACGGTCGGATGAAACTTGGCGAGCCGGCATAAACGTTGGCCAAGCTAGGATTGACGGCCAGAAAGGTTTTAATGTGTGTTTGGTGGAATTAGCAGGAAATTAAGTACTATGAATTGCTCCCTAACGGCACAACTATTAACTCGGAACTGTACTGTCAATAATTGGACCGTTTGAAAGAAGCAATCGCCCAGAAGCAGCCGGCTTTGACCCATAGAAAATGAATTGTGTTCCATCAGGACAACCCCAGACCACACACATCGATAGTGACTCGCCAAAAAAAAAACCTCCGGTAGTTTGGTTTGGAGGTTCTTATGCATCCACCTCATAATCCGGACCTGGTACCAAGTGATTGCCATCTGTTTCTGTCCATAGCGAACAATTTTGCTGGTGAGAAATTCGCTTCAACAGAGGCTTGTGAAAATCGACTGTCTCAATATTATATGAATAACATCTTGTTATTAAATCTTCAAAAGTAAAGAAAAAGGAGAAAATATCTACTATTTTAATAAATAAAACGGCTGATATTTGGAAATGAATGATGAAAAGAAAAAGAAAAATAAGTAAAATTTCCAATAGTGTAATAATATCATACGATATTAATTATCTATCTGGTTAATTAATATCAGCAAAATGTCATCAACATAACCAGTGTCAGACAGAAGATTTTCACGCTAGGAATCATAATCGAAAGTAACCCAAGGAGAATGCATGTCATCGAGGGAGAATAGCGATATACCGGTTTCACCCTTATTAGGGATCAACAGTACCTACCGCATAACTCTTCCCAAGATGACGAACAAACGAAATAACTGGCACCTTATTGAACGCTGGCAGACGCTACTCAGTATTAATTACTGCGGTGCGCCACCCAGCGGACAAAAACCTAACTACTTCCTCTATTATTTTCTTTCATCTTTTTCAATAGTGTACGTTAGAATAAAGACATTTTTGCAAGCCGGGATTCTAGCCTTACAAACCTGCATAAAAGCGAACACTGAATATTTCACTAAAACAATGATAATAAAAAATGAAAATCTTACCCCAAAGGCGGAAAACCGTTTCGTCCTCCGATGCTCTAAGCCCTGTTCATTGAGCAGCACCTCGGACTTCGGCCTGGGCGGTTTCTTCGGTCGGAGTATCACTTTTGTTTCTTCCCTAATGTCATCATCTAATAGTTTACTATCGGACGATACGGATAGCTGTCTTTTCACTCGGTCATGATTCACGCTATTCCATTCTGAAATGTTAAATTCACTGATCAGAGATGATAAAACCATTGAAATTTTAGTAGGTACTGAGTATTCAACTTAGCAGTATTTTTCAAACATGCCAGTGGGAACCCACCGAATCAAGAAAAAATTAAGAAAAAGTTCATTTCGTAATTTTAAGTAGATAGTTATTTCTAGTTAGACTTTGAAACATATCTCTGCTTGAGTTACTGCATCTAAACAATTTGAACGTCATATATCGACAAGTATAGATTGATTTTAGTGTTATTAGCCAAATATTAAGCTGCAATCCGATTTTTTATGTACATTGCATTTACAATTTTGTACTGCCAGTTTAGGGTGAATCTAGTCTAGTAGAACCCATGATACATCGTTAAACTGAAGAGAAAAAAATTTCGCAATAGCCTAATGTTGAGCGAGCAGAACCCGCTATTTCTTTCACAACTGACGAGCAAAACATTTTCCAATAGGGTAATAAATTAGCCTAGATTAGATTGATTAAGAGGGTTCCATTGGACTGTGACCTAATGCTCTACTGTGCCCCTGATCAGAGCTATTCTCGTCTTCCAGTTCCAGAGTTCTAATGAACTCCAGGATCAGGGATGGCTTCAAGGAGGCTACTTCCTCAATTTTACAAGTTTCTTTTCCAAAGCAGATTTCGCGTTGGCTAGCGATGGTGATGTATTCCGTCACCAAGTGATCTGGAGTTTCTTCCTCCTACCAATAGAATCTGTACTGGTCATTTGCTGCTAGACCCATTTTTATGATGTGTTTTCTGAGGCGACAATGCCCTGTGAGAAGTCCAGTGAGGAGGTGTAGTATATTCTTGTTGAGATCCATATATTTCTTGGATTTCGCCATGTCAAAGTTTCGAAGAAACTTCTTGGAATGGTCCAACCCAGATTCCACCAGAGTGTTTCTCTTTCGGTTTTTTCTTCTCCTGAATTTCTTGTAGGTTTATTTTCCTATAATCCACAGGTTCCGGGCCAATGAAAGGAGTTTTTCACTTTTTCTGGCAAGTATGTTCGCTTCTTCATTTCCTTTATTTCCCGAGAGACTGGGAACCTAGACTAAAAAGACTTTGTTATTCTTGACTATTTCATTGGGTTTTCTTCGGCATTCCACTACCACGAACGAGGTTACACGAGGAGACACCACAGAATATCTTATTTTTTTAGGCCTAGACATTCAGCTCTCATGTTGCCAAACACATTGCTGATATTAATGAAATATTTTCGTTTCATTCTTGATGTAAGACTACATTGCTAAAAAAATAAGTTGAAGGGTAATTAGTCCCATTAATTTGAGTTCATTAACATTTCCATTACTTCATTTGTGTAGCTTTGTAAAGTACTGAGTGAAGCCGAGTTCCTTTTATCAACAACCAACTTTTTTAAATTAGCTACTAGTAGTATTACTAGACGAGATGTAAGCCTTAAACTTAACATTCGCCTTGTGAGATGTTACGTGCTGTCAATTCTTTTCTACGGAATGTAAGCGTGGACATTGAAAATCGATACCAGAAGGATAGAAGCATTTGAGATGTGGATGTACCGTAGAATACTAAAAGTATCGACGACAGAGAGAGTAACGAATGTGGAGATTTTGCGGAGAATGGAGAAAGATAAAGAATTGGTACTGACTATTAAAAAGCGCAAACTGCAATACCTGGGACATATTATGAGGGGAGATAGATACCAGTTGCTACAGCTTATTGTCCAGGGCAAGATAATGGGCAAAAGATCAATAGGAAGAAGAAGAAAATCATGGTTGAAGAACTTAACCCATTACAGCCCCGTGGCAACTTAAGTTGCCACGGCGCATTCGACTACATTCTATGCGCACGCGCATAGATATTGAAGTTCCATTGGTAAATTCCGGTCATGTGATATGTCCTGTCTCGAATAGCACAAACGTCAGTCAGATATTGTCAAACAGTGAGTTAGTGTATAACGATTTATTCAGAGCTCTTGAACTTTTTCATTCACCATAATGGCCGTCGATGAGAGATTGTAAGTATTCTATTTCAATAATGCATGCACATTTGTATTTTTGTACCAGTTTTATTCAATATGAATTCAGCAGTATATTTCTTCTTCACAGTAATATTTTCATGCAATATTTTGCTTTTGCCATACGGGCAAAGTTTGATGGCAACTAAAGTGGCCAACGGGAACACGTGACAACGGTTTCTGCAATATTTACATTTCTTACTGAATGATTTCGACAGGTATACTCGTGGAAGATCAGGCACTGGATTACTTCTTCATGAATTAATTGACCTTATCGAGAACGATGAGGACATATCAGCCACCAATATAGCCATATGTCCACCTGATGAACTTCCTGGTGCAGATACAGATAAGGACTCTGATTTATCGGATGAAGAGGTAGTTGGAGATTTTGACCACCTTCCTGCCCGTATATTACGCTCTCAGGTGGAAATGCAGAATCCAGAAATCGATGATGATCACGGCAATCCAGTCGTCCAAGATGAGAACCATTCAGAAGAACCTAGACCGACGACTTCTTCGCAGACAAGAGTAAGAAGCACCAAACGTAAGCGTCCCACAGAACGTACTTGGAAGCCGAAAATGAATGGGTTATCTTCAAGTATTCCTGAACTTGAATGCGAATACCGACCGGTAGCAGAAGATCTTCTGAAAGAAACGGTAAAAAGCCCTATTGAGGCTTTTAGGGCTTACTTCTCGGAAGATTTATTGAGTCATATCGTAACCGAAACTAATCGTTATGCTATGCAGAAACTCGTTCACAACCTGAATGCCACTGCTGAAGAAATGATTACATTTGTCGGAATTATGTTGATGTCAGGTTACCACCCTCTTCCATATAGAAGACTCTACTGGAAACAAGATCCAGATGTTCATTCGCACTTAGTTTCCGATGCCATCCGTCGAAACCGATTCGATGAACTGATAAGTTTTATTCACCTTGCCAACAATGAAAACAATGATGGAAGTGATAAAATGTACAAGGTCCGACCTATTTTTGATCACCTCAACAACTCTTTCAAACAAATCAGTCCTGGGCCCACTATTAGTATCGACGAGAGTATGATTCCTTATTACGGAAGGCATGGGTGCAAACAGTTTATTCGCGGAAAACCTATCAGATTTGGGTTCAAGTTATGGGTTGCCGCGGATCCATCTGGATACATCCATCATGTTGAACCCTATTGTGGAAGTTCAACTCGTCTTCCAGAAACTGGACTCGGTCAAGGAGGTGACGTAGTAATTGGACTTGTAGACCACATGAAATTGTCAAAGGGTATTCGACTCTACTTTGACAATCTTTTTACATCGGTTGGGTTGTTGGAAGAGCTTAGTTCTAGAGGACTTGGTGGAACTGGTACTCTGCGTGAGAATCGCTGTAGTGTTTCAATGAAACTTCCAGATAAAAAAACGTGGAAAAATAAACCCAGAGGTGAAACATCCACCAGTTCTTCAGGAGATATTTTAGCAGTCCGTTGGAATGACAACAATGTTGTTACTGTACTTACTAATTGTGATAATGTACATCCTATGTCAAAGTCAAACCGATACTCCAGAATTGAAAAGAAGGTCATTTCTGTCAAAGTACCAGGTCCTATTGCTCGTTACAATAGTAACATGGGTGGAGTAGATCTTTCTGATCAATTTTTGGCTTCCTACCGAAACAGAATCAGGTCGAAAAAATGGTGGTGGCCTTATTTCTCTTGGACTGTGGATGTATGCAGCACACAAGGTTGGTTACTGTATCGTCGCCTTGGGCATGATATTCCTCTATTGGATTTCAGACGTCAGTGTGCTATTTTCATTCTGAAGTCTTACGGCAGTCCTCCAATGGTAGCAGGAGTTCGATCATCTCTAGAGTTCACACCAGCTCTCGAAGAAATAAGAAAAGATCGAACAGATCATTTCATCGAAAAAGGTGAATCCAAGTATCGCCGTTGTAAAGTATGTGGCAGGCGTACAATTTTTGTATGCAAGAAGTGTGAAGTTCCTGTTCATCCTGATGAGTGTTTCAAAATTTTTCATGATGTAAAATAATAATATTTTATGTAATTTCATAGGAAATATTATACGGTTGAATCACAATAGATGTATACGATTGATATGCTAGTTTTATTGTACTTTGGAAAATTTCTTCATGAATTATCCCAGTGGCAACTTAAGTTGCCGCTTCATAGTAACTCTCCTGCATGTTCGATCATTATTTTTATAACACAATATCACTTTTTGAGTCTAAATAACTCATCAGACAAAGTTTCAGTTGAAAATCTTCACGGGGGAATTATGGGCTTTAATGGGTTAAGAGAAAAGTGCAATTGCAACAACTGTCAATTGTTTAGATCTGCAGTATCGAAAATAGGCATAGCTTTGATGATGATAGCCAAACTTCGGAACGAAGACGGCACCTGAAGAAGAAGAAGTATTACTAGGGTCCGTTGTGTAATAGATATTCCAGGGATTTCCAATAACAAATAATTTAGAACATTATAAGATTAAGCAAAAGTTCTAAACTTACCAAATACTAAAACTACAGAAAAAAACACATTTGTGTTAAGACACTTCTCCGATACGTTCCAACTCAGGGAATACCTGAAGAACTGAGCTTTAAAAGTCACTGTGATATTTGTCAGAATGGGAAAGCGACGTTTCATACGCGATAAACTCATTTTCGCGAGATAATACCGACTATTGTGTCAATTGATTCACGTACACTTCGGCTATTCATACTAAGAACAAAGAAGGGGATAAGAATGTTTAGCTCTGTTATTGGAGATTAGTTGTTTACTTCAGAATTAGAAATATGTGCGATTGCAACTAGCTCTGTCACGTTTATGTCATTCAGTTGAAGAGAAGTAGGTTCAGAAACCGGTTGATATTCAATCTGCAGTCAACAATATACGCTTATTGAATTTATCGAGTTATGCAGGCAGTCCCTTGAAGGACGTGCATCTCATGGCAAGGTGGATTCACTTTTATTCCATGAGAATATGTATACGCTTGAAATTGTTATTCTATATTATACATGCAAAATCTTAACCCATAGAGTAATAAACATAGAAATGCTTAGATTACGTTGTCGGATTGTGATATATTTTCAAATCCACAATTTTACTATATCGTTATGAATGTATATTATATTGAATGAAATATATTCATTTGAGTGGTTCCCGATTAAATATGCAAATTTGAATATTTGGAATCCGATATTTTCCTAATTGTCGAATTTATAATAAGCAGAATATTTATTATCTTCAGTATCTACCTGCTGAAATCCAAGGTTTGACAACTTTTGCTTAGTGTTATCAGTTGTTTCACGTCGTTTGACGCGCTTGTTTTCTGAATTTCTGATATATTTATGTATTTATTTCAATATATTTTGAGTTAATATGAAATGTTGATTCAGTATGAGACATAAGAAGTGCGTTCTTTGTGGAGAAACTCGCGAATTGAGTGAAATATCGTATGACTGATATGTTTTCATTTCCGCGCGCTTCATGTCAAATTTGATAGTTCATGATGGGGATAAAATTTGCTTACTGAAAATGACATATGCTCCCTCTATCTATGTTTATTACTCTGAGGTTTGTAGTATCACAAATTTGACAGATAATAGTAAGATGTCTAAAAACCAGGTGTATGGACTGCTTTTGTTTTGCCAATTTTGAGAATATTAGTTAAGCTTCGTTATGTCAACTGTAGGTAGCGCTATCAACAAATTAAGATTCTTGTTGTTTATTATTTATAAGTTTTGTGCCATTATGTAGCTATATATGTATATCTTTCATTATAGTTATGATCTATGGAAGCAATTCTTGTAATTGAAATACCAATAAACTCTCTCTATTTCAAATATTTGAATTCATTCCAGTAAACGTTTCGTGTTTTGTTTCACGACTTTACGCGATCATACTCGGTTACACATCGCTTTTGATTGGTCAGTATCGGGTTTTAATTAATGTATCCAATCAAAATCAACAGAAAAAGATCGAAATGACAAGTATGACATTGCGGCGCCGCCACGAACTAAAACTAATATTTTCAAATTGGTCGAATGTCATTGCATTCAAAATTTGAGGAGTGCATACACCATGGTTTTAGACATCTTAGATAATAGATAAATTCGTGACAGGAAAGTACCGAGTACCAACCTTTACTAATAAAATATAACCATGAAATCTGTGCGAATCTACGATATTCGTGCAATATTCTACAAGATATGGCAGAATGAACGGATTAGCCACAGAATTAGGGAAAAAACAGATCATTCTATATAAGGTCTTAATAACTAGATCGATAATATTGCGCCAGATACCCCTCGAGAGAAAATTGTAATTATTATTATTATATTCAAAAATTCGTAACTTCGAAACTAAAAAGATTAAGACTGAAAAATGTTGTAGTAAGTATCATCATAGCATTACATTTTTCCAATTTTCTGAATATCTGTGACATCTGTGTTCAAGTTTCTCATATATGATTATTTCTTTTAATGAAATCTTGATTTTTCTGCTTTCAGAAATGATATATTTTGTTTTTGATCCAGGAGGACCAATGTTAGTCTAAATTTCAATAATATGAATTTTGGAACTTAATAGACGAACGGATTTTTTCAATCGATTTTTGTACTCTACATATTTCAAAACATTAACTGTGAAAATTTCAGTAGAAATTTTTTAATTATAATAATAAATCAAAATTTTCTCGTAAATGTGTGATATATATGTTTGTTAATATACGTAGGCTGGAGTTTGAAGCTACTGATTCAACATAAACACCATATTTCATTCTTGAACGTTTCAAAACTCTTAAAATGTTGTTTCGAAACTGAGAATAGGTTCAACGAAATTGGCGAGAACTGAAAGATGAAATACGATCGGAAATACCAGAATTGGAAAACGAATTTATTTTCCCAGAAGCCATTATAAGGTTTCTTTTATCTGCAGCAGAGAAACGTAATTACAAACTGAAATTGAAATTGCCAACAGATCTCCTACTCTGCTATATTACACAAAAAAAGAAAAAATCTATTTTTCCATTTCCTACACACATTCTTCATACTGTCGTATCGTTTGTCGATATGAAACTACCGCAAGAACAAAACAATGAGGTGTAATTGAACTCTAGGCTCACGGTGCAAAATTACACACGAAAGTATGCTACCGGAAATAGTGATAAGAAACAACAATAGGAGAATGTCTACAGCAATTCAATATCAACATCTTACGGCACCTCGAACTTTTATCAGTGACATAGGAGCCTTTTAGAAGGTTTCGAGTAGAGAAGGCTTTCGCAGTTTTCACATATTCAAACATTTCCGTGTCATTCCAAACCGGTAATTGCTTGAACTCTGTGGTCTTGTTGATATTGAATATTGATTCAGTCTTCACTTGATGAAAATTCATTTTAAAAGATATTAAATGACAATTATTCTATCTTCACTTTTAATTATTCAATAAAACAATTGTTTCGTATTGTAAAATATCTGAAGAAGCTACTGTGTAGCGAAACAATTGTCATATTGAATAAAAAAAAGTGGAAATAGAATAACTTTTATTCAATTCATATCGATTTTTGCTTCGCTTAAATCAAGAACGTTTTCTGAACGAAAATTTGCACAACGATTCGAGCTATTTATTCTCAGAAACATTCAAAACTCATGAAAAAATGTGAAATGCACTTGGCCATAGAATGAAAAGCGCTTAAAAGCTACTGACTTCACCCCAGTGCTTCCTCTTTTTTTTTCAGTTAACACAAAATTTTGCAAACACTTTAAAACTGTTTTTATGTTCACTACATAATTTTTACTCTGTCATATTTATTGTTACGGAATTATTTTCTTTGAGATTATGATCAAGTTTTTCTAGTTGATGATACGAACTATCAACACTAATTTTCCAAAAGCTTGAAATAATTATTCTAGGTAAACACGTAAAATCTCAATCCGATCAGATTCGTAATCATGGAAATATTAGATGTTCCTCACTTGTAATTCAAATGTAGACCCAAATCGTGCGGGAATATCTCAGTTGCACACAGATTTAATTATTATTTTTTTATAAATGTTTGTACTCAGAACTCTTCTGTCACGGATTTATCTATTAATTGTTTAATTTGTGATACAGAGAACAGTCCTCCCATCCAATATTTTTTAATGCAAAATTCACTCAACGATATTTATGGCAATATTACATTACTTTCAACAAAAATTCAGTGAATTAGAGAAAATAATGTATAATACTAGAATAGAAGGCTCATTCTGACACTCGTTCATTCAAAACCTTCGAAGCAGGTTTTTGAAATCGTCGACGAATATATCAATGCCGATACTTGTAGTATAAAAGTTATTTGAAATCCAAGTGCAGAAGGCATAGATATTCTTTCATGAGTTCAAAAATCAAAAGCAAGCCATGTATAGTGGCGAGTTCTTTCTAGATATTTTGCTTGAGTTTTCTATGATTGTAATGAAGCTATAAACACAAAATTTTACACGAAGCTTGAAATAATTTTTTTACAAACATATTTCCAGAAAAACTCAACCTTATCGAAATCACGAAAAAAATTCGGTCGAATTTCAATTTTGAAATCAACAAGAAAACCAATTTCGATTGGCCATATTTACGGAATCACTGGCTGAATTTTGCCTATTGAAGAACTTGAGAGGGAATACCACCTCGTGGTTGCTCAGTTCAAAACGAAATTAGAGATATTTCTTTTTACAATTCACCGAATTTTATTGGGTGTTCACATAATTTCCTTAAACAATAATCTACATGGAAGAAAGTAAATATTTCTAATTTACAAATAAAAATAAATGAAAAAATTGGTAACTTTTCGTTAAAGTAGGCGAAGCAAGATCCAGAAACTTTCCCATATAGGCAGGAGTTCCCCAAGGAAGTGTCCTTGGCCCATATCTATATTTATCATATACTTCTGATCTTCCAACATGCTCAGACACAACTATTGGTACTTTTGCTGATGAAACTAAGCTGGTCCAAGACCACTTGAATATACTAGTGACATGGACAAGTGGAAAATTAAGATAAACGAAGAGAAATCTAAACAAGTTAATTTCACTTTGAGAAGGGAATCCTTCCCATCAGTCCATATTAATAATAAAATAGTACCTAAGGGAAAATCACTCAAATACCTAGGGTTTCATTTGGACACCCTTCTGACTTGGAAAGAGCACATTAAGAAGAAAAGAAAACAAATCGATCTCAAAATTAGAGAAATACATTGGCTGTTGGGAAGAAGATCAAAATTTTCATTAGAAAATAAGATTCTGCTGTACAAAACTATTATCATACCAATATGGTCCAATTGAATAGAAATTTGGGGATGTGCTAGTAAATCGAACGTAGCTAATTTACAAAGATCTCAATCAAAAGCTTTCCGAATGATGGCCAATGCACCTTGGTACATAACTAATCAAACTTTACACGAAGATCTAAGAATACCGTACGTCCATGAAGTCATAAAAAAAAAACAAAAGCACAAAACATCACACAAGGTTGGAAGGGCACTAAAACATGCTTCTGCAATCACTTCTATCAGACAACCAGCCAAGAAGATTGAGAAGAGTATGGCCAGATGACTTACTGAAGAACTAGAAGATCCTCTCAATGAAGGGGGACTTGTCACGCTATTTTTAAATGTTAATAAATTAGCTCATAGAATGTATGTTCTGATTACTGATGAAAATTAAATTAAATAAAAATGAACAGTAACTAATATGGCATATTCCACTTAGCGGAAAATATGAGTTGAGTTTACTGCTGAATTATAGTATAGAAGGTGCCCAAAGCCTCTTTCTTATATGGCCAAGAACGAGTAAACATACGAGTAGACGATCGAATGCAATAAGCAATCTGCAGGGTGCGATAAACTTCCTACACTCATAAATGAAGCATTAGATCCGGGCTTGTAAATTCCAAACCTGTAATAAATTTCTCGAAATTTCACTGAGACACAAGGACCTTCGTATCTTCATTAATCATAAGGGACGATATTTTCAGACCCTAACATCTTGTTTAATTATAGTGTTGCTCTCATACCTGGATTTCACTGTGCTACATGATACAAGCAGATGAGCGTTGTTTGTTTCCTTGTAATATGAGAAGGAATTTGATCAAACCTCTCCCATCTTAATTGGGTCATATTTGAACAGCTTTCCGAGAAGGGTGTTAGTGAATTATGACGATTATGCTTAATGGACACGACATAGATAATACCTGTCAGAAATGATTGAGGTTATACTTTATGATCGACCTGCAATTCATTCATTATGAAAGTCGAAGAAAGTGTACGAAGTAGGTCCTTACGATAATGTTTTTCGATTGTTATTCCTTTTTGAGTATTTTAAAAAACTTTATGGATTGCATTCCTCACCTCAGGATGTTCAATGCGGTATTAGATACAAGATCTCATTTCTGCATATAATTTCTTCCACAAAACTTCTTAAGTAGGTATGTAGGCAAATCATTGGATGGTATAAATATGAATTCTATCATTTTGTCATGATGAGTATTTTTCGAATTTTGATTCAGAATGGTTTCAAACTATAAGGTTCGAATCATACTGTTGACACATCCGTCCTCAACTATCTTTATTTAAAAATTGCATATTCGAACAAGATAAAAATTTGCATCTTGGATGCAGAATGACATCTCAAGTATCTTGTTGAATGTTATGTAGAGGGCGTAACCAAAACCATAGAAAATTCAAGGAAAATATCGACACATATTTTCGTGACCACAAGACCGATGGAGTTTGAAAATTGAATATTGATTTGAAATAACAATTTCAAGCTGATCGCATCATCAGCATCGTAGACGATCCAAGAAGAGTATTAGGAAAAAATTCTTAAGTTAACATTTCCGTGATTATTAGATCCCATGGGGTTAAGGTTTTGTCTGTACATACAGTGCGAGTCAATAGTGCTCGATCGGTAGATAACTCCTGAAAATTTTGGGCTAGGAGAATGATTCAAATTTTGACGAAATCGACAGCACTCATCGCATAAGCCTGAATTATTTTTGTATACAGGGTGTTTCCAAAATAAACGTGAACCTTGAAGGACGTGTTAGTATGACTAATTTCCTGTCGTTTGAGCCATATTTAGTGATAACAAGTTGACGAGATATTTGAGTTCTAGTGATTTTCATAAGATGCCTGCCTTACTTCATTTTTCATCAATTTATCTACGTTGGCCAAATTTGATTATAATTTTGGATTATATTCGTGACCATCGAGAAGTCCGGATCTAACACCGTTAGAATAGAAGCAGCGAAAAGATTATGAGTAAATTTCAGGCGGAAGGACAACTAAAGAAGTAAGAAAGAGGGCTCGTGCTTGTGTAAGGAATGGTGTATGTCATTTCAAACATAATTTATGGATACATTTTCTACTGAAATTTAAACTTTAATTACAATAAAAAAATAATTGATTCATTACTTTCCTTTTTTTGCTTCTTCCCCCTTTCAAATCAAAATCTGATGAAACAAAATTCTTGCCTGCATTCTAACGGAAACTTTTTTAGAAAATGATGAAGGAATAAAGCAAATTTCTGAAATAATTTTGTCATACATAACTTGTGGAATTCGAAAGTTGCAGGAAAATTTATATTAGAAAATTACTATTCTATTTACATATTAATTCTTATTCAACATCTAATAGAGTATAGATTTGCTTTCTTCATACATATCATATCCTTTTCTGATGAAAATAATCGAAAATTCAAATTAAACTTCATCAACGTAAAAAAATTCACGAAAAATGAATATGAGAATTTTTTTAAAAAACACAAAAACCAAATATTTCAGAAACTGTGATTTTCGTTTATCAATAAATATGGCTCAATCGGCAGCAAATGAGAGATACTAACACCTCTTTCAATTCCATGGCCTCGCATAATGAATAATTTCTCGCGCAACGCTAGAGAGGTGGACAGGGGGCCCGGTTCTCTTTGAAATTCTGCTTTCCCCCCTGAAATTTGGAATACTAAGGCTAAAATAAATACAAGATTAAATGAACTATAATTTCGCTTCTCTTTGGCCACCCAAAAAAAAATCCGGCCCCTTCTAGGCCACCCCTATTGTTGAAAGCTGACGCCGCCACTGAAAAAACCACTACAAATCATAATAATAAGCATTACTAAATATACATTTTTGGACGCTACCCGAGGGAAAGCTGTAACCTGTGGTAGCAGTTCAAAATTAGGTTAGAGCAGGCTTTCAAAACAAATTATCGAAAATATCGTACATAATCAAATGGGAGTTTAAATCGGACCGCTCTTATGCAGAATGGAGCGGTGCACTCTGCCGTTCCCTGATTTTCCCAAGTGATTAATTGTATTCGGAATAATTATGTTACGCAGAGTAGACGAGCACTAACCTGATTATTCCATGAATAACATCACGGCGAACCTGGTTTTGTTACGTTCGGGGAATGAATATTCCCTAATTTTGGAGGGAAAACTACCACTATAGCCCTTAGAACGGGACGTGGGGAAATTTTGTCTTTTTTTCACGAGCTTTTCTGGGGGAAAAAAAAGTTGGACGATTGTTCTCCAATTCGAATGGTTCAGTTCGTTAAGTTAATACCTAGTCAATTTTTCTTAATTGTATTTTCTGGAATTGAAATTCTGAAGTAGAAGAAATGAATAATTCAAAGCCGATAAGATAATGCATAATTTTCCAGAAAAAAGGCTTTATCTGATCAATAGACGAGGCAGTTGCACATTACAGGGTGAGTTTTTGACTTGTACATATTTCAACCGAAGACTCCTAAGGTCAAAGGTAACACTTTTTTCTGTTTACATTTTTTCGATTCGGCTCGGTTGAAAAGATACAGGCTGTTGAAAATCTATAAAAAATTTAAATTTTAGTTTTATCTCGTAAATGGAATGGAATCGAAAGAAATGATTTTCGATATAGATTCTTATTGATGTGATGAATCTTTTAGGAACATAAAACTCCATCTGAGTCCGGTCAACTTCAAAATGCCCGCTATAGTAAGTGTTCTTTTTGAGCTCAGGAATCTTCGGTTGAAATATATGTACAAGTCAAAGATTCACCCTGTGCATTTAGTTGGAAAAAACGAATTTGGCGAAATCCCATGTAGAATTGAAAAATATACAGGTCACTGCCTGTGTCGAACATCAGCAAATCTGGCAAAAGCTGGAGCCAGTATGACTATGCTGAAAGGTCATGATGATTGGAAGAGTACGTCTATTGCTGAAGGATATATGTATAGAAAGCAATATACACTGCGCAAAAGAATTAACGCACATTATGGAAATCTCAAATTTATTCTACAACTGAAAGTTTTCTCAATGATTATTATTTTTATCAGAATTATGCATGCATATGTTATCCACTTCCAACGTTTTTCTTCAATACATATGTTTTTCCCAGCAGGAATAAAAAAAGATGAGATTATCAGATTTTGAATGTATTGGCTCCATTCTGAAATCAGTTGTTCTCGATCAATTCTAGTGATCAATAGTTTTTCTTTCGTTTGATTTTCTACACTCGATCGCTATGCAACGCGAAACACGCAATTGGACCCAAGAGGAATCTGCTCTACCCAAGCGGTAGTTTTGCGGGAAGAAGGGTGGACATACACAAGAATTGCAGAAAGGTTTGGAGTTTCCCATACAAGTGTGTCCAGAATGTTGCAGCGGTTCAGGGAGACAGGTATGAATGTCCGAAGACCAGGACAGGGTAGACCACGGGTAACAACTGCCATTCAAGAACGTTACTTGAGAGTTTCTTCGTTGAGACAACGGTTTGCAACCGCTCGCCTCCTTCAAAATCAGCTTGAGCAAACTCATGGGGTGCAAATTAGCACTCAGACAATAAGAAATCACCTCAGAGAATATGAATTGAGGCCTCGTGTCGCGACAAGAGGCCCTACTCTTACCCCAGCCCATTCAAGGGCGCCCTTCTTCTCGCAAAACTACCGCTTGGGCAGATTCCTCTTGGGTCAAATTGCGTGTTTCGCGTTGCATTGCGATCGAGTGTAGAAAATCAAACGAAAGAGAAACTATTGATCACTAGAATTGATCGAGAACAACTGATTTCAGAATGGAGCCAATACATTCAAAATCTGATAATCTCATCTTTTCTTATTCCTGCTGGGAAAAAACATATGTATTGAAGAAAAACGTTGAAAGTGGAAAACATATACATGCATAATTCTAATGAAAACAATTATCATTGAGAACACCTTCAGTTGTAGAATAAATTTGAGATTTCCATAATGTGCGTTAATTCTTTTGCGCAGTGTATTTCGGGAATGCTAGCAGGCATACCTTCTGACATTGTTTTCATTTAAAAAAGTTGATAACCAGACAATGAAACAAAATTAGATGTTGATAGTGTTCATATGTTGTTTTGATCATTAATTAGTTAATAAAACTAAACTTATAAAATATATACATATAAAACTATTTCCTTGTTCACATTATGCCTTAGTTCTATAAAGTACTTAGATTATGCCCAAGTGAATAATGTAGATTATATTGGCAACAGGTCTTTTTAGTCTGAGTTCCCGGCCATTCGGGCATTGAAGGGAATGAAGAGGCCAACACACTTGCCAGAAAAGAAGTACAAACTCCTTTCATTGGCCCGGAACCTTTCTGTAGTATAGGCAAATGTAACTACAAGAAAGAGTTCCAGGAGAAGGAAAAAATCAAAAGAGAAACACTTTGCGGAATCATCCTGGGTTGGATTATTCCAAAAAGTTTCTTCGAAACACTACGAGATCCAAGAAGTATCCGGATCTTAAGAATATACTACACCTCTTCACTGGATTCCTCATAGCGCATTATCACCTTAGGATACACCCGATGAAAAAGGCACAAAACCCTAGGCTTTTTGATTATAAATTCTAAGCAGTTCATTGTCAACACAATTGAATTGTATCATTCTTCAGTAAGACCAAGGAAACACATCATGAGATTGGGTCTGGCAGAAAATGACGGGTGCAGTCTGTGTGGAGGAGGAAGGAACTTTGGATCACCTGGAGAAGGACTGCCTCGCCATCACTAGCCAATGCAAAATCTGCTTTGGACAAGAAATTTGTAGAAGTGAGGAAGTAGTCTCATTGAAGCCATCCCAGATACTGGAGTTTATTAGAACTCTAGAACTAGAAGACGAGTTGTTGATCATGTATAATAGCTCTGATGAGGGGCACAATAGACCATTAGGTCGCAGTGCAACAGACTCCTAAAATTTAATCTTAAATTGGTAATCACTCAAACAGAATATAATAATTCAATTGTTGCCTCTATTCATATACCGACTCTGTGGATTTAACAGCTCTATAAATTTAGCGGATCTTCGAATCCATCAGCTCTATGGAATTACCGGTTCTGCGAACCCACCAGCTCTATGGATCTACCGGCTATGAAGATTTATCGGCTTCATTCATCTATAAGCTAGGTCAATCTGCCGGCTCACTAATATAATTGCTATATAATTTCAGGTAATATTGTTTGCTGATATGCGATGGAAGTGAATTTGCGTTCAGAATATGAAATGAGACAGAAACTTACCGTATCTAATATCACCTTTTCCCGCAGGAATATTGCCATTTGGTTCAAGGCGATCTAGGAACTCTTCACTGTATCCATTATAAGGAAGTTTGGCATGATTATGTTCTTCTGATTCTTCCTTCGAAATCGCTGAAAATAAAGAAAGTTATCAAATATAAGAACATACATGAAATTTTGGCAATAAAACATATTATATTTCAAATACATAACATATTGTTTTTATTTGTCATGAGAATAATCACAACAATAAAAGTACAAGGTAGATATGCCAATCGGTAGCTGGTTCTTGGGAATTTATTCTCTATTGATCCACAGACCTGTTCGTGATGATCCCGACCTCATTATATGGAAGCATACAAGTACTTTCAATTTGCATAGATCATCGCTACACCACTATTAAATTCATTTCGTGCAAGAATTGTGATTGTAACTCCAAGATGCCATCCAATGTGTTTCAGGCGAATCAATCTCCAGAGGAGACGCAAAATTCATTGACACCACCCCAACTCAAGGGCAGACATTTCAATCACATCATTTTTGGTAATAAATTGCCAAAAAGTGTAAGTATTTTCATAATTAATAGACATTTTTTCCAAAAACTGTTTATTTTTTTATATCGCTTTTTTACAAGAAAACTTTCTTTTGAGTCAACCTGTATTTTTATCCAATGTTCTAGCAACATATTCAGTTAAATTTAATTAGAACGTATTCGAATATTTTCCCTTTCGAGAAATGTAATACCATGAATTTATCATACAGATAAAAATTCTAGTGCAAACGATGCTAAAGAAGATCCATTCTAACAGCTCCATCTTCAATTTTTATCGCTGGAAGATGAAAATGAGTTAGGGGGACAACTTCTCCCGTAATATATCTCCATTTTCCTCGAATTGGGAATGACATTCGTTTCAGAGGAAACGCCAAGGCTTCTCAACCTATCAGTCATCTCTAATTCTTTGTTCTTGTCAGAATGAATTTATCTGGCAAAAAGTGAAGTCCACAGAGACATGAATTTGACGTTTTCGGCATCGGAATTGTACGCTACTCTGTGGTAGATATTTCCGTAAGAGCATGGACGAGTTTGTTTATTTTTCGGGTCGATCAACTTTACTGAATTTATTACGAAAATATTTGTTTTCGATTATGAGGAAAGGAGAATAATACGTTATGTATCTTTTCTCTAATTCTGTGGTTATTCCGTTCATTCTTCCACATCTTGTAGAACAAAATCGTGCGAGAATATATCAGAAACGCACAGTTTTCATGGTTATATTTTATTATTCTATGTTGGCACTCCGAACTTTCCGCCACGGCTTTATCTGTCAATTCATCAATTTGCCTTAAAGAAATCAGTTCTGCCAAACAACATTTTTCAATGCAAAAATCACTAAGTTATACTTATGGAAATATTTCATTAATTTCAATGAAAATGCAATGAATTAGAGAAAATAATGTATAATACTCGTACAGAAGGCTCATTCTACCACTCGTTCATTCCAAAACTCGCCACTTCGTGGCTCGTTTTTGAATTTTGAACTCGTGGAAGAATATCAATGCCTTCTGCACTTGTATTATAAATAACTATTCTGTTGTATCTTACATATTGGTTTATTATTTCTAATAATAATGGTTCAAGAAGAAAATTTTCAATATTGTCTATGATGTCACAGTTCACGTTGTGGTGAGAGCAGAATTCAGAGTTTCCTCGGAAATTTTTGTCAATAACTTGATGGAAAGCATGCAGCGAAGATGCTATACTCATTACGGAGAATAGAAATATGAATTATGGAAATTTTTAGAATATAGGTTTTTTGTAAAATTGTTTGCTTTTTCAAATATTGTATTTTTGTTATTGCGAGCACTTCATTTCTCTGAAATCTTACTATTCTAACCTGAAATGCTCTACTTATAATTATTTCAGAAAGAAATAGCTATTTCATGACGAGAAAACACAAATTAACTTTTGACAAACAGTTCTCATTACGAAACCTTACAAGAAGAGGTATTCCCTCGGGTATTCCTTTTCTAAAAATGCAAATTCAATTATTGTATGTTTATTGATGATATGTTATTTTTCTGGACGTAACTTTCTCAGGTTACTTTTCAAAACTCTCAAAACTTCATCGAGAATTCTGATCCAGAGAAAATAATAATCAATTTCATATATTTACTTCATCCTTCTTTCTACGATTGAAAAAAGGAGATTTTTTTTTATTTTTCGAATGAAACAGTGAAAATATTACGAAACTGTTGAAGAACAGTCGATATTGAACTGATGCTTTCTATTAGTTAACTTGCAAATTGCTGGATTCTTCCTCGAGTGGAGAAATGATGAGAGCATTATCTTCAACGATGCGTGAAACGATTTCTATGGTTGGATAATGCCTGAATGATAACTATCATCCAGAGACGACAAGATCATACTTTCTTCCAAACTATCATTATAAATTGCCGAGAAGATTGAAGACAATCACCTAATCGTTTATAGGTAGAAATTGTTCTTGAGCTACTGAGATGAAAAATCTCCAATTATGTTTTGGTATGAATATTAATAATATCAGTCAAATTTTGTGAAATATTGTCAAAATTCAATGAAAATTTCCGATTATATATCCTAGTGACTTTTGAATTGTATCTTTCTTGGCAATTGGTGTGACTGTTACGAAAATTGACAGATTATGGAATTTGAATATGAATCGTACGTTTCGAATTTTGAAATAATTTACAATAAAGCATTCAATTCATGAATTATATCTTACGAAGTCGATTTAACACCACCAGAATTAAGAGATTTTGCGAATAATGTTGCAAATCATTTCACTATATCCAAATTATATTATATTGACAGTTATTGACGTTTGTTGAAATTCGATAGGACTTGAAGTCAGTATAGGTATAGACAACCACAGAACGAAAAATTTTTAGAACTGTAATAATGAACTCATTACGATACTGAAATAGAGAATAGTATATTCTAAAACAAGTTGCAGAATGGGCTCCTATTCCAACACGAATGCGAAATTCAAAAACGGGCGTCGAAGGAGCGAGTTTTGGAACGCATGAGTGTTGGAATTGCCTTCTGCAACGAGTATTAGACGATATTTTCTCTATTTCAGTCAAGTTTTGTGAGATATTGTCGAAATTTAATGAAAAATTCAGATTATACATCCTAGTGACATTTGTATTGTATCTTGGCAGTTGGTGTAACTGTTACGAAAATTGACAGATTACGGGATTTCAGTTTGAATCGTACGATTCGAATTTCGAAATAATTTATAATTACGCATGAAACTCGTCAATTGTGTCTGACGAAATCGATTTTACACCAACAGAATTAAGAGAAATTACGAATATAATATCGCAAATCATTTCACTAAATCCAAATTATATTATATTGACAATTTGACGGGTGTTGTATTTTGATAGGATTGAAAGTCAGTATAGACAACCACAAAACGAAAAACATAACTGAAAACGATGCTGTAATGAGTTCATTACAGCACTGTTTTTAGAACTGTAATGAACTCATTACGATACTGAAATAGAGAAATTTATGATTTGGTCTCGTACACCATACGCTGAAATCTTGATTACAGAAAGAAAAAGGCATATTTCATCAGACCGAAATCGCGCCCACGTGGTTGTCTGCGTAGAGGGAGCCACTCGGCAATAAAAACGAGTGGCTGAACGTGCTTTCGGACGAAGATGCAAGGATAAACAGGTCGTAGCGAGGAGGGGGAAGAATACCCCTGACGTATACATCGTTCATTTCGCGAAATGGCGGATTATGGTGTCGCCAATTTGCGGAGGCCTCTTCGCAGAACGTTTCACTTGATATTAAAAGCCATAGAGTTGTCCTCGATACTTTTGGGGAAGGAATATCATTATCGGTTGGATGAATGCGATTCGTTATCTTCTATCGTTATAGGAGGATCGTCAGGTTTGCACTAGTCAAGAAGATTATGTCAAATTGAGCGTGGAATAGATTTGAACGTATTGATGGATTTGCTGATACTGCTAGAATACTTGGGGTTGTATTCATATGGTATTAAATTGTTATTATCTCGTATATTTCTTGTGTTTGGCTTGTTATTTGTAGCCGCCTTGTTACTTGATTTGTATGTGTTCAGCAGAATATCTTTCGGATATTCTTGCGTATATTGCCATAGAAGTTGTCTTCAATATTTGATGCAGTATATTTCGGTAAATTGAACGAAAATTTTTCTAAAACTTAACTGCACCTCTTGAATGAATAACTGAACTTGATATTATTTTTTGTTTGGTGTTTGTGTTATGAAAAAATGAACATTTATTTGTTACTTATGAATAAAATCCAAAAATTAATACAAAAATAGTGAAAGAGGCTATGTGGAATCTTATTCGTATCCGACACATTTCAAAGATATTAAGTAGTTTACTTTATTCATGGGCGCCCGCAGGGGGGGGGGGGCAGGGGTGGCCATGGCCCTCCCTGAGATTTTGATTATCTCATTTTTCAGCACAACACCCTCAATATATTTTTCTCAATCAAAGGTGCAAGGAAAAAAGGAAAGTAATGGATTCAAAACAATTTTCCGGTTTTCAATGAAAATCATGGACGCCTTATCGTTTTTCAATAATTTTCATTTTGCCCCCCCTGAGAAAAATTTCTGCGGGCGCCCATGACTTTATTAATGCCATTTCTGTACAGTAGGCTATGCCATTCAATCATGGAAAGATACACACATCAACAACATTTAGAAAATTGTTGAATTGTTTTATAGATATCACTGCTCATTTGTGAATACTGAGTAAAGTTTAAGAGGAAGTCATGGATGATATTATTCAGTTAATCGACTCACAATTCGTTGTATTGTAGATAAATTTTGACACAGTGTCTGAAGATGAACTTCAAAAAAGTTCTGAACTATTCAGTTGAACAATTCTATCCTCAAATTGTTAATATCCAATTTTATTGGAAAAATACAGAAAGTATAGTTCTTGATAGATTTTAGAAAAACAAAATTTCGATTTATTTACAATTTGAGTATGTTTTTATCACAGAAATGAGCAGTGAAAGTTTTCAGTAATCAAATTTTGTCCTCAACATAAACTATCAAATTTGACATGAAGCGCGCGGAATCAAAAATATATCAGTAATACGATATTTCACTCAATTTGCGAGTTTTTCCACAAAGAACGCAATTCTTATGTCCCATAGTGAATCAACTTTTCATATCAATTCAAAATATATTGAAATTAATACGTGAAAAAACCGATGACACTAGGATAGCAAAAGTTGCCAAACCTTGGATTTCAGCAGGTAGATACAGAAAATAATAAATATTCTGCTTATTATAAATTCGACAATTAAGGAAAATATCGGATTCCAAATATTCAAATTTGCATATTTAATCCGGAATCATTCAAATAAATATACTCGTGTGTACTCGCGTGTACTCCCTCTATTCATGAATATTACTCTATGGTTTTACCCGTCCCGAATTCTCTCATAGAAAATGATAAACCAAAAGACGTAGCAACCAACTCGAATTACGTCACAAAGCAGAGACGACGCCAGCCATATTAAACAGGTGAAAAGAAGACGAGACGAGACGAATCGAAAATCACATCTTCCGCATAGTTCAGAGGAAGCGAACCGTTGACAGATACGTCAATCGTACGGGGGATAATATACCGTGAAATCCATTAATGTTAGATGGAAGGCGGCCACGCTCCTCAAACTTCCCCGAGCAAATACAAACGAGCAATATATATTGATAAGGCGCAGAAGAGAACCGCACAACAGCTTCCGGGCCCATGCACTTCTTTCATAAATCAGATCATGCAGGAAGAGCGCGGCTGCCTTATATCGGGGGCCTCGAAACAATGAGCTGAAATAAAGCAGAAAAAATGGACGACCGAGTGCTCCTTTATTGCTTCCGTGGAATTGAAACTTATCGTTGTTTACCACAATTACAGAGAGAAAATGGCTCGCCCCTATAGAACTAAACGGCTATTAAATTTACCGTTGAGGCTCGATGTTGATTGCATTTTATTCCGGATCTTGATCGACAAGAGGGTATTACGTGTTTTATGAGTAATTTATTATTATATGTATAGCCCATTTCAATCGAGCAATTATTATAACGTAACTTAAACCTAACCTGGCGAAGTATACGATAGAGAAATTGGACATATTGGTTCTTTATTGAGGATAATAAAAAATATTAATGGTTCATTAATCCTAACCTTTGGAATCGTTCAAGAATCAATAATTTGGATACTGAATTTAAGGAAGATACAGGCAACACTTTCAAAAATCAAAATTGGTACGGGGTTTATTTGAAAGTTTTAAAAAACTTATAATTGATTCATTTACACAGATTACTTACTGGATCTTTATAATAATTTGGATTTTCTTGATTATTATTAGAAAATTGTTAGAAATTTTTTTTCTCGAAAGGGGTAACAGACACGACGAAAATAAAAGAAACCAAAAATATAGTGGACCAAAGTTTATTTTACATTTTTCTAAACTACCAGTGGACCAACAAAAAAGTTCTGGTGGAAAAAAAAAAGAAGAAAGTTTATTTTGCCTAATAAACTGATAGAAGTGGCCACTATTCCAGAAATAATATAACCCTGCAGATTTGTATGGAAAATTAGCATATAACATGATGAAAACTTCGAATTGCCGAATTTGAGTTGAACATCTTGTGAAGGGAAGGCTAAGAGAAAAAACTTGAAAAATAATCAAAGTTTAACACCCTCTATCTTGAAAACAAACAATGTTTATAGGACCATTTTTTTTTTGGAATGATAAGAGAAATCTGTCATTTTTTTGTACCTCCAATATAGGGACAGCCTGTATGTACGAATTATAACATTGAATATTCTTAAAAATTAAATATTCAAATATTTTTGCACAGGTACTAAGTTTAGTATGAATGTCGTATTAACCATCACAGTTTTATAGTTTGTTGAAATCTAATGTTACTTCTGAAGTCAAGGGCGTAGAAATGGGGAAGGGTACTAGCGGTAATTAATCGTATATTCATAAAAGAAATTTTTTTCCTAAGCATTGTGTGGGTAAATGAACAACCCAATGATCTAAAAAATTCTATGAACAGTCAATTATTATTAGAGAGAGATAAATTGAGAAATTGAATAGAATTAATAGAAACAAACAACTAAACTATGCCTCTCAAGAACAAATTACAAATTATCATACTAAACATTTATTTAAAACGTAACAGTATAGATGCATTCACACATATTTTTTGCTATATCGACAAACAAAAAAGTTCACGAAATTGTTTGTAGCGATCGTAAATTGAATTCGCTTGAGATAGCGTAGGAATTGGAGAATATCAGAAGGCAGTGCATTCGTTTCTATTATGTGAACATTTTTCCGCGCTTGCAGATCAAAAGCAACAACGTCGATTCAAACGTTGTTTGAAGAGTAAACAGAATTTTTTACGTTGATATGTGACAGTGGATGTTATGGCACCCGTATTTTCGGACGTACATGATGTATTGTCCATTGATTATCTTGACAAAGGTAAATCCATCAACAGTGAATATTACATGATGTAATTGGATCGATTGAGTATAGAAAAAACGTCCTCGTATTAATATTCTCAGGTGTACTAAATAAAAGTAGAGGACATAGACCTGAACTCCAGAGGTATTTTCCACTAGTTTTTCTGAGAAATTAATGAGCGGTACGTGAAAAGCATCTACAACACAGTTCGTTTTGCTAGGCGAGTTCCCGGAAAAATAATGTGAGTGAGAGTATTATGCTCAAGAATGTTTTCTGAAATTTAGGTCTGAATATATTCCGATGTTTCCACTGCCTGAATATGGAAATACTGTACCTATTTGTTGAATTACTTGTATTGTTGTAAATTCGGTGGAGTTGAATGAAAATTAAGTTAACCTGATGATTTATTAAGTTGTATTTAGCTCTGCTCCATTTCTATAGATGAAAAAAATATGACACGTTTTTTGTTCATATAATTGGCTACTGCTAGAGCCATCATAAAATGAGTTATATATTCCGATTTTTCACCGAACTTATTATAATTAAAACTGTTTTTCAATTTTTGTAAAAAACTTTCACACCTTGTATTTCCTAAATTTGATGCGTTTCTATTTCTAATAACAGAATCAATATTAAAACACCAAGAAAATACTTTGACAATCGATGTTTAGTTACAGACTGTAAGTTGCATCATTATAGGCAATAGTATATTGTTCCACAAGTGAGGAAATCTCAACTTTTCTCACGAGTGTGGAAGTTTGACGAGAAAAACCACTTTCTCACAACTGCTGTGAAAAGTAGGCAATGTTTTATAGCTTACAGAATTTCAAAACTATGTATTGCTCATACTGTGAGAAATATTATTCCTCACAACACTTTGCCCACACTTCGCTTGATAGATCAATGATATTGAGCTTTTGACAAGTCATTTCTATGGAAACGCAAGAAATGCATGTGTACTGTCAGCGAAGGCCATTTTGAATTGAATCAGGTACATTACTAATATTATAATTTGGGCAGTTGAAAGGAAAGTATAATGTGCAACATGTGGAGAATTGAATATTGTGCAACAAGTGGGGAAAGTCCAATTTTTCTCGCGAGTGTGGAAGTTTGTGGAACGAGCCTGAAAGGCGAGTGCCGCAAACACACGAGCGAGAAAAGAACTTTCTCCACATGTTGCACACTATACTTTTCCTGCAACTGCACAAATTTCAATAATTCAAGTAATGAACTTGATTCAAATCAAAATGGCCTTCGTTGACAGTATGTGCTAATTCATTGCTTTTCCATAGAAACGACTCAAAAGCCCAATTTCATTGGTCTGCCAAGCGAGTTGTGGGCAAAGTGCCTTGAGAAATAATATTTCCCACAGTATGAGCAATACATAGTTTTGAAATTGAGAAAGCTATGAAGAATACTATACTTTTCATAGCAGTTGTAGGAAAAAGACTTTTCAAAAGCCCAATTTCATTGATCTATGAAGCGAGGAGTGGGCAGAGTGCCATGAGTAATATTTCTCACAGTATGAGCAATACCTAGCTTTGGAATTCAGTGAGCTAAGATGAATGCTACTTTTCATAGCAGTTGTACGACAAAAATTTTCTGCATTCGTAAAAAAGTTGAAGATTATTATTTTGATGTGAAATTCTGAGATTTCAAATCCTAAAGTAGAATGTATCGGTGAAACATTATATGGTAATTTATCTTTCGGGGCCAATGAACATTATTATTATTCAATAAGAGGTACATTATGTTGGAAAAAATTGTTCTGAATTTGTAAGAAGTTGAAAATTATAATTTCAATATGAAATTTTGAGATTTCGAGTTCGAAAGTAGAATGTATCAGAATTCAAATAGAGGTGCATTATGTCATTCCCTTAACATACAGTAAAACCCAGGAATCACAGATTTGAATGAAATTTCGCGTGTGATTTCACCAAACAATGCATTGCAATCGAAAGTTTCTTAGAAACTAATCTAGTATACGAGTGAGCTTGGAATACCGAAAAGACAATTTCGCCACCAAATGACGGGCTGGAAGCGTCACTTAAAACCCTAATATAAATTCGGGGGAACGAGGCTCTGGAAATGGCGAAATTAGTTGAATTGAGGGATGATCCTCATTTATAATATTTGCATATCAGGGTAAGACCATTGCTCATACTGATACCTATTTGCTACCGAAATGTTTTAGGACATGACGATTCCATAACACAGGGGGACTACTATTAAAAGCTGGGAACAATCGATTCGACGTTGCGTTATAATTATCGCGGTAGACCCTGCTGCAGGGCGATAATGAAAGGGGACATTGGCGTAGGTGGAGTCGGGTTGGTTCAGAATTGGGATCATCATGCTCATCCACAAACACTGAGCAGGCATACTATCGTTATATGAGAACTACGTAGTATTGGTTGACTTAGTAGAAATACGATGCCAATGTAGTGTCTATATGCTCACAGTGGCGTCAAAGGTTGTCTCATTTTTGGTTTATTATTTTCAACCTTTGGAATCGTTCGAGAAAACATTTTTAACATCACGAAATTTTCATATTAAGTTTTTGAATGTATACAGGGTGTATACATCTTTGATGTGTACATATATTTTAACAGTAGTTTGAGGTCAAAAGGAACACTTTCTTCCTTTATCAGTTTAACCGCATGGATGAGAAGATATAGCCATTTCAAATTTTCTGAGCTATGCCACCTCTGTAAACCTGCACACTAAAGTTTTTCTCGACATAAGATATACTATTTTAACCTTGGATATGAGATTCTATATTAGAAAAAACAATAATAAATTCCCTTTGTCTCTTCCATTTGGTGAACGAAGTAGTATTTATAATACAAAGAATTTTTTATTTCGTTTCTTGCAAAAATGGCACCTTATTTGAGAAAATATGAGGAATAATTCAATTTTCAAAATTATCGAATATTCATTAATGAATGTTATTTTCAGAAGTTTGGCTCTTCGAATTTCTAGTATTTTTATGGAATTAACCTAATGGTGACAATGAAGAAACTGGAAGATATGGATGGAATTTTGTTTTTGAAGAATATTCATCACATCAATGAAAAACTATATTTCGAAAATAATTTCTTTCGATAGAACTATTTGCGAGATAGGTATAACTGCATTACGAATCATAAGATGTTCTATATTTTTGAATTCAGAAAAAATTTAGCTTTCACAAAATGGCACAGAAATCTACTGTTACCATTCGAAAAAACATAACTTTGGGTCATAGCTTCTAAAATAAAAATCCTACTGAAAAGATAAGCACACCAACCGGTGTGAATTTGGCAGACCGTTTCCAGCAGACTGTTTGACGGAAACACCCGAAGGCGGTGACCAGTGGCGTGCGGCAAAAAGACGATTTATTATGCAACTATTCACTAGATCGGATAGAAATTCAGGAAGTGGGTTCTGTATGGTATTCAGAGTATCCGTTGGAGGAAATATTGATTTTCTATAGATCTCCGGATATTTTAGCAACGTTTTTATTCAAAATATCATCAGACTAACTTGAAAAATTCATATCTACGGAAGTACGCGTCGGAGCACAACCATATTTGGAACGTAGATTACTATTAACGATGTAAATAAACTGTGAAAAAATTATTGACTTCCCTAGGGATCCAGGGGTAGTTTTTTCAACCCTTATATTTCGAAAATTCGTAACTTCGGAAATACGCGTCGGAGCACAACCATATTTGGAATGTAGATTACTATTGGCGATGTAAGCAAACTGTAAAATGATGATTGACTTCCCTTGGGATCCAGGGGTAGTTTTTCCAACCCTTATATTTCGAAAATTCGTAACTTCGTAAATACGCGTCGGAGCATAACCATATTTGGAATTTATATTACTATTAACGATGTGAATAAACTGTGAAGAGATGATTGACTTCCCTTGGGATCCAGGGGTAGTTTTTCCAACCCTTATATTTCGAAAATTCGTATCTCCGAAAGTACGCGTCGGAGCAGAACCATATTTGGAACGTAGATTGCTATTAACGATGTGAATAAACTGTGAAAAAATTATTGACTTCTCTAGGGATCCAGGGGTAGTTTTTTCAACCCTTATATTTCGAAAATTCGTAACTTCGGAAATACGCGTCGGAGCACAACCATATTTGGAATGTAGATTACTATTAACGATGTGAATAAACTGTGAAAAGATGATCGACTTCCCTTGGGATCCAGGGGTAGTTTTTCCAACCCTTATATTTCGAAAATTCGTAACTCTGAAAGTACGCTTCGGAGCATAACCATATTTGGAATGTGAATTACTATTAACGATGTGAATAAACTGTGAAAAAATTATTGACTTCCCTAGGGATCCAGGGGTAGTTTTTCCAACCCTTATATTTCGAAAATTCGTAACTTCGGAAATACGCGTCGGAGCACAACCATATTTGGAATGTGAATTACTATTGGCGATGTGAATAAACTGTGAAAAGATGATTGACTTCCCTTGGGATCCAGGGGTAGTTTTTCCAACCCTTATATTTCGAAAATTCGTAACTTCGGAAATACGCGTCGGAGCACAACCATATTTGGAATGTGAATTACTATTGGCGATGTGAATAAACTGTGAAAAGATGATTGACTTCCCTTGGGATCCAGGGGTAGTTTTTCCAACCCTTATATTTCGAAAATTCGTAACTCTGAAAGTAAGCTTCGGAGCATAACCATATTTGGAATGTAGATTACTATTAACGATGTGAACAAACTGTGAAAAGATGATTGACTTCCCTAGGGATCCAGGGGTAGTTTTTCCAACCCCTATATTTCGAAAATTCGTAACTTCGGAAATACGCGTCGGAGCACAACCATATTTGGAATGTAGATTACTATTGGCGATGTAAGCAAACTGTGAAAATATGGTTCTGCTCCGACGCGTATTTCCGAAGTTACGAATTTTCGAAATATAAGGGTTGGAAAAACTACCCCTGCATCCCTAGGGAAGTCAATAATTTCTTCACAGTTTATTCACATCGCCAATAGTAATTCACATTCCAAATATGGTTATGCTCCGAAGCGTACTTTCAGAGTAACGAATTTTCGAAATATAAGGGTTGGAAAAACTACCCCTGGATCCCAAGGGAAGTCAATCATCTTTTCGCAGTTTATTCACATCGTTAATAGTAATCTACATTTCAAATATGGTTATGCTCCAAAGCGTACTTTGAGAGTTACGAATTTTCGAAATATAAGGGTTCGAAAAACTACCCCTGGATCCCTAGGGAAGTCAATAATTTTTTCACAGTTTATTCACATCGCCAATAGTAATTCACATTCCAAATATGGTTATGCTCCGAAGCGTACTTTCAGAGTTACGAATTTTCGAAATATAAGGGTTGGAAAAACTACCCCTGGATCCCAAGGGAAGTCAATCATCTTTTAACAGTTTATTCACATCGTTAATAGTAATTCACATTCCAAATATGGTTATGCTCCGAAGCGTACTTTCAGAGTTACGAATTTTCGAAATATAAGGGTTGGAAAAACTACCCCTGGATCCCAAGGGAAGTCAATCATCTTTCCACAGTTTATTTACATCGCCAATAGTAATTCACAATCCAAATATAGTTATGCTCCGAAGCGTATTTCCGAAGTTACGAATTTTCGAAATATAAGGGTTGGAAAAACTACCCCTGGATCCCAAGGGAAGTCAATCATTTTTTCACAGTTTGCTTACATCGCCAATAGTAATCTACATTCCAAATATGGTTGTGCTCCGACGCGTATTTCCGAAGTTACGAATTTTCGAAATATAAGGGTTGGAAAAACTACCCCTGGATCCCAAGGGAAGTCAATCATCCTTTCACAGTTTATTCACATCGTTAATAGTAATCTACATTCCAAATATGGTTATGCTCCAAAGCGTACTTTCAGAGTTACGAATTTTCGAAATATTAGGGTTGGAAAAACTACCCCTGGATCCCTAGGGAAGTCAATCATCTTTTCACAGTTCATTTATATGGTTAATAGTAATATACATTCCAAATATGGTTATGCTCCGACGCGTATTTACGAAGTTACCAATTTTCGAAATATAAGGGTTGGAAAAACTACCCCTGGATCCCTAGGGAAGTCAATAATTTTTTCACAGTTTATTCACATCGCCAATAGTAATACACATTCCAAATATGGTTGTGCTCCGACGCGTATTTCCGAAGTTACGAATTTTCGAAATATAAGGGTTGAAAAAACTACCCCTGGATCCCTAGGGAAGTCAATAATTTTTTCACAGTTTATTCACATCGTTAATAGTAATCTACGTTCCAAATATGGTTCTGCTCCGACGCGTACTTTCGGAGATACGAATTTTCGAAATATAAGGGTTGGAAAAACTACCCCTGGATCCCTAGGGAAGTCAATAATTTTTTCACAGTTTATTCACATCGTTAATAGTAATCTACGTTCCAAATATGGTTCTGCTCCGACGCGTACTTTCGGAGATACGAATTTTCGAAATATAAGGGTTGGAAAAACTACCCCTGGATCCCTAGGGAAGTCAATCATCTTTTCACAGTTTATTCACATCGTTAATAGTAATCTACATTCCAAATATGGTTATGCTCCGACGCGTACTTTCGGAGATACGAATTTTCGAAATATAAGGGTTGGAAAAACTACCCCTGGATCCCTAGGGAAGTCAATCATCTTTTCACAGTTTGCTTACATCGCCAATAGTAATCTACATTCCAAATATGGTTATGCTCCGACGCGTACTTCCGTAGATATGAATTTTTCAAGTTAGTCTGATGATATTTTGAATAAAAACGTTGCTAAAATATCCCGAGATCTATAGAAAATCAATATTTCCTCCAACGGATACTCTGAATACTATACAGAACCCACTTCCTGAATTTCTATCCGATCTAGTGAATAGTTCCATAATAAATCGTCTTTTTGCCGCACGCCACTGGTCACCGCCTTCGGGTGTTTCCGTCAAACAGTCTGCTGGAAACGGTCTGCCAAATTCACACCGGTAGCACACCACCGAATTCTACGTGTCAAAAGTGCCCCTATAATGATTCAATTTCAGAGCTCTATTATCAGTATTAGCGGAGATATAACTTTTTTTCGATATCGCCATTTTTCCAATTTTTGCTTATAACTCGAAAACCACATAAGGTGGCCACAATTGAAATTTGCCCACCCTTTACACTACCATTGTCACTAAGTTATTCAGTTTTCAAATTAATCATTGAAATAATGGAGATACCATTGAAAAAGCTTTTAATTTTTAAAGTGATATAAAACAAAAACTATACAGTTATATTCAGTCCCAAATCAATTCGCCTACACAAACAAAAGAACATTTTGTTTCTTTCATCTTGAGTGTGTTTGGGACTTTCAAATTGATATATGTTGTTCTTTAAATTTGACCAAAAAAAAAATCTGACTGTGTTAAATCGGGAAACCTTGATGGCCACCGAAAATTTAAATTTTCCGATGTTGACAAATTATCATACATGGGAAATGTGTTGATTTGTCGTGTGAAACTGAAAATTTCGATGATTTTTATAATTTGGTAAGAAATTTATATCTATCATGTTATATATTTTTGAAAAGGGGAAAAAAAAGTTATGAAAACCTTTCATTTCATGACATTTTGCAATTTCCTCTTATAGCTTGAAAACAGTTGAATTTCATATTCCGAAAACCATTTCCTTCGATATAAGGGAAAATACCGAAAAAAATTAAAAAACTTTAGAGCGCTCCTCATTTTGACCTTTGGAGACCAGATATACGTACCTATATACAGTTCTGTGGATTACAAGGAAGCAATTGGCACATGAATAAAGGAGCGTTTAAGATTCTTGACTTCACGTTAGTGGTTTCTGCATTTTTTCATGTTGTCAGAGTATAAGAAAATCAAGAAACGGTTAATTTGTTCTTGTTAAAGGCGAGTGTTTGCAAAAATACTGTCAGTAAATCATCATGAATTCAGGTGTTCATTGATGGTTAATTCAAATTAAATGAAATTTTCAATAAGTTGATTGCAAAGCTTCACATATTTGAGATTTTCTGTTGAACGCTTAAGGATGTACAGTGCATCCCATTTTGGGTGAGACAGCCAGGTTTCTCGCTTGTTATTTGAGATAGAGCCTTGCGGTTTTCACGTTCCTGTCCTACTTTTTCGTGAAACTCAAGTTGGTCTAATCAGATTTTGCATAACTGTTTCCGTTCAAGAGATACAGGGTGATTTTGGAAATTGATACTTTTCGGACCCCTCCGGTTTAAATATTTAAAATATGGCTCAATCGACAGCAAATGAGTGATAGTTATACCTTCTTCAAGGTTCACGTCTAATTTTGAAACACCCTGGATATTTGAGAATTTTGAGAATATTGGGAAAAATAAACAAGTTATGAAAACTTTTCATTTCACGCTATTTTGTAATTTCCTCTTATAGCTTGAAAATTCAAAAATCGAGCCCGGAAACGTGCCATTCATTTTTTTCTAGCTTAAAGGGATTTTGAGATAACCTCACTAGATAACGATTTTAGGAGACCCGTTACACCCTTAATATTAAAGAACGAAATGTTCATTTTGTTTGTGGAGTCGAATTGATTTGTGCCGAAGGGAACGTAACATCAAACAGAATTTACTCTTTGTTGGTACACATTCTGTTAAAATACACACTGAGAGATACACGGTGTTATAAACCATGGTTATTAAGAATCCCGGTTTCGCCAAATTGTCCGCATTGAAACGCAAGCCACAGGAGACTGCACGAAGATGCATTCATAAGCTAAATATTCACGAACAAATTCAGTGATACTTATACGGCAGCAAGTTACGTTCATGTTCGTGCAGAAGCTAATTTGTACCGTCATGTTGAAAACTTATTAATTCAAGCTGAAAGCGAAATAATTCATTATTACTGCCGCAAGGTCAAACACGTTCCTGCTAAATCCGTTACTGCCGACCCATACGCCACTGATGAATTTATAAAAAGCGCTACAGACTGTAGAACGCATTCAAAAAGGTCTTAATTGAGATTAATAATCGGTATTAATCATACGGAACTCTCCCCCTAGGTACGGATGTTTTTGCGAGGGTCACATCGAAATGTTTGTTTGGTAATGATTTCGACAGTTCGTCGACCTCTACAACTCATGACTTCATTTGATGGTGAAGACTTTCAGCTTTGAAAGAATTGAAAGCGAATTACTTCAGTCACAACAAGTAACACAATTAATGGAGAGTTTCATGAAACTTTTTCTCAACAACCTCTATGAAAAAATATTATTCAAAGCCAACTGAATTTCAAAACTATGTATTTCTTTCACTGTGAGAAATATTATTGCTCACGGCACTTTGCCCACACGGTCGATTTTCACAAGCCTATGTTGAAGCGAATTTTTCGCCATGGACAGGAACATAGTAACTTGTTTCTCTAATTCTGTGGTTATTCCGTTCATTCTTCCACATCTTGTAGGACAAAATCGTGCGAGAATATATCAGAAACGCACAGTTTTCATGGTTATATTTTATTATTCTATGTTGGCACTCCGAACTTTCCGCTACGGCTTTATCTGTCAATTCATCAAATTGCCTTAAAGAAATCAGTTCTGCCAACCAACATTTTTCAATGCAAAAATCACTAAATTATATTTATGGAAATATTTCATTAATTTCAATGAAAATGCAATGACTTAGAGAAAATAATGTATAATACTAGTACAGAAGGCTCATTCTACCACTCGTTCATTCCAAAACTCGCCACTTCGTGGCTCGTTTTTGAATTTTGAACTCGTGGAAGAATATCAATGCCTTCTGCATTATAAATAACTATACTAGATCCAGACTATAAGGTGGATGTATAAGAATCTCCCAATCTCGGAGTTTCTAGCGAGTCACTATCGACGTGTTTAACCTGGCTTTGTCCTGATGGAACACAATTCCTCCTATTGGCCAATCCTGGCCGCTTCTGGGCAATTGCTTTCGTCAGATTCAATTGTTGATAGTACAGTTCCGAGTTAACAGTTGTGCCATATGGGAGCAGCTCATAGTAGATAATTCCCTGACAATCCAATCCTAAACACAAAGCAAAACCTTCCTGGCCGTTAATCCTAGCTTGAACACCGTTTCCGCTGGCTCACGGCGTTTCGATCACGACCGTTTTCGCTTGACGTTGTCGCAAGTGATCCACTTTTCATCAGCAGATGGGAATTTGGTCGGTGAGATCTTTTTGCGTTAACTTGGGTGCTAATTATACATCAAGCTTCTTCTTGGGACCAGCCTCATACAAATGGTTTCAAATGGTTTTTTTGTGCAATCTTTACCACTTGGGCACCCGAAACAGTGGTTACATGACGGTCGGACACGACAATGTCCATGATTTCAAAGATATTTTCGATAATTGGCCTGTGCGTGGTGCATCTTTGACATCGAAATTACTGGACCGGAATCGATGAAACCAAAATTGCACGTGATTGGCTATTACATGTTCAAGCTCATAAACAATATTTACACTTTTAGACGCCTGACTTCCATTTAAAAACTTTAAAATATAGTGTATTTTCCCTTTGATAATGTCCAAATTTAACGTACGCTCAAACTGAACTGAATCAATTGATCACAAAACTATCAAATCTACAACGCGAGATACATATAGCTAAAGCCAGCAATTGAAAAAATAATGGATTCCTTTTTACTAAACCTAATATTAATTTAGAATATTTGCATCCATTGAAAATAGCGATTGCTTCAAACGCGAATCAGCCATACAGTTTACTAATCCATCAGAATCGTACATTAACTGAATCCTCTCGAAATTCAACTAGATCCAACCCTTTTTTCAATTGCCCCAGACAGCGCGAATTATCAGTCTGGATGAAAATTTCAATTGAGGGGGAAATTACATCAATTATGTTCGAATTACGCATTTTACTATAGGGTTCCAATTTTCGCATATTGAGCATGGCATTTATATCCAGCATATACGAGCAGTTTTGTATCAAAAAGGGCGAAAGAAGAGATATGTATGGAACCAATATTCTGGCGATTTCATTAAAATAATTGAACGAATAAATTCACGGGAAACACGAAATTATTAAATTGACCTTAAACTGAATCTACGATTCACCTGCTTCCCTGAAATTAAATTGATGAGAAGGAGTGCCAAGCCGCATAGAGCCAGACAAGGACATTCATTGCGTGAAAGAAAAGAGAATACACTAAATTAGTATTTCCACTTCTAACCAAAAACAAACAGGGTGGCCCACATTGAAAAGTCCAGTTGGATATCTATGTTAGAATGAATTTTTGCAGAAAACGCCTTGGCGTCTATTTTATTTTGAGAGGATATCCCCTTAAGGAGTAAGGACACCCTTTCAAGAATTCAAAATGACAATAAGGGACAAATGATATCTACATAATTTGAAGTCAACATTAAGATGATTAAGAGTTAACATCAACCGAAGGATAAGTTTAAATTTCCTAAAATTGTTGTTTCAATTGTAAATGTCGATTGGTATTTGTAGTTCATGAGAAGATCAAGAAAGAAATCTAAGACAACCTGTAGTAATTTTGTAGTAATTTTTTTCTCAGTGAATTCGTACTAGAGAAATAGTTAATTCAATTTCGTTTGAAATTCCTGAATTGCAATTTTCGTGAAGTAGATATATAAGTTGTAAGGTGGTGAATTCAGTTTTTGAATTATAAGACACTTGCTGTGTCTGAAATGCTGTTGCTGCTAATAAACCGTTTCATGTTTTCAACCAATTTTGTAACTCCATGTGAAAATACTGGAAATGCTAATTCTTCCCAAGGAATCTAAAAAATTTTCCACTAAATGAGGCCAACTACTTCAATCTGAAGTCATCTGAGCCTTGATATATTTCAAATGAATATTTTTTCAAATCAAGTTAATGATTTCTTCAGGTTCACTTCATTGAAGATAAGAAAACCAGATTCAGGTCAAGATTATGGTGATTAATTCCAAAGAAGTTCTATTTCCTATTTATACTTTTCAAGTTACACAACTTTGAACCGAAATGTTGAAGAAGTGTTTCAGTCAAGTAACATGAATTAAAGAGATTGAGTACCATGAATAACGATACGTAGCAAATTTTCGGAGGTTATTATCAATGTGGCGCCATTTGGCAATATAAAGCGCGTAATGTGGATGATGTCCTACAATCCATTTTACTGCTTTATTTAGATGGTCTTCCACATAACCGCTGTCAGCACGTAATCAAATTGTCAAATTATGGTGTTTCTTCTAAGAGCAGTTAATCTTTTTTCGCAGCAGGTTTGTTTACCATATATATCTGAATTGTGTGGGATGCAGAATTATATTTAGATTCTTATTCTTGGGATCCTTTTCCTATCAGAGGTTGGAAATCATCACGGTAATTTTTATTTTATTCACAGCTACCCTGAAGAGTTGAGAAGAGCTCAGACCGAAACATTCCTTCATTTATATTTAGCTCGATATCACCAATCATTATCCTCTCTTTCATGTTAAAATTTCTTGCAAATGTTGGAATATGAAATCCATATATTAGGTGTAGTAAAATGAAATCCATTATTTTTCGATAGAAGGCTTTAGATATCTGTATCTAGCGTTTTATGAGTCTGATTAGGTTCCACTAGTTCGCTTTAGATAGATGACAATTTTGTACTACACAAACTTTTCTGACAGTTTTGTGATTCAGTTTGAGCACGCGCTCCGTTCCGGTAATTTCTATGTCAAAGATGAACCACGCACTGGAAGGCCAATTGTCGAAAATGACTATAAAATCATGGACATTGTCGAATCTGACCAAGAGCTGAAGATTGCAAAAAACCACATGGACTGAATTTCTATTCGCAAATCGCTGTTGAATCGAAACAAAATCGAGTCATTTTCGAAACGGTTGGTGACTGGTGATGAAAAGTGGATCACTTACGACAACGTCAAGGAAAAACGGTCGTGGTCGAAAAGTGGCGAGCCGGCGAAAACTGTGACCAAGCTAGGATTGACAGCCAGGAAGATTTAAATTTGTGTTTGATGGGATTGGCAGGGAATTATTCACTATGAGCTGCTCCCTAACGGCACAACTGTTAACTCAGAACTGTACTGTCAACAAATGGACCGTCTGAAGGAATCAATTGCCCAGAAGCGGCCAGCATTGGCAAATAGATGAGGAATTGTGTTCCATCAGGAGAATGCCAGGCCACACATATCGCCAGAAGGTGTTGCTGATGAAAAATAGATGCAAATATTCTGAATTAATATTAGGTGTAGTAAAAAGGAATCCATTATTTTTCCAAATTGATGGCTTTAGCTATATGTATCTCGCGTTGTAGATGAAATTTCGTAATACAACAACTTTTTTGATAGTTTTGTGATTAGTTGACTGAGTTCAGTTTGAGCGTACGTCAAACATGAATATTAGCAAAAAGAAAATATGCTCTATTTCACAGTTTTTCTTCGATAAAAGGAAAAATGCAAACCAGGTGATTGAAAATGTAAATAGTGTTTATAGTCCAGATACTGCAACAGCCAATCACGTGCAATTTTGATTCAATCGATTCCGTTCCGGTAATTTCGATGTCAAAGAAGCACCACGCACAGGAAGGCTAATTGTCGAAAACGTCGTTTGAATCATCGACATTGTCTAATCCGACCTTCATGTAATCACTGTTTCGAGTGCCCAAGTGTTAAAGATCGCACAAAAAACACTTTGCATGAGGCTGGTTTCAGGAAGAAGCTTTATGTTTGGGCACCACCCGTGTTAACGCAAAAAGACCTCACCGACCAAATTCCCATCTGCTGATGAAAAGTGAATCACTTGCGACAACGTCAAGCGAAAACGGTCGTGATCGAAACGCGGTGAACCAGCGGAAACGGTGTTCAAGCTAGGATTAACGGCCAGGAAGGTTTTGCTGTGTGTTTTGTGGGATTGTCAGGGAATTATCTACTATGAACTGCTTCCATATGGCGCAATTGTTAACTCGGAGCTATACTATAAACAATTGGACCGTCTGAAGAAAGCAATTGCCCAGAAGCGGCCAGGTTTGGCCAATAGGAATTGTGTTCCATCAGGACAAAGCCAGGTTAAACACGTCGATAGTGATTCGCTAGAAACTCCGAGATTGGGAGATTCTTATACATCCACCTTATAGTCTGGATCTAGTAACAAGTTACTATATTCCTGTCCATGGCGAAAAATTCGCTTCAACAGAGGCTTTTGAAAATCGACTGTCTCAATTTTTTTTTTCGAGAAGATAATTCCAAAAAATAATTATTGTGTTGTATTACTATTTTATGTTTCAATGGTATAAGTTGTGAATAACGTTAGTTCTGTCAATAAAGTTATTATTATATTATATTATTATTAGATGACTTTTTATTGTTTTCTTCTTCAAATTTACAGGAATTACAAATTTTCGTAAGATGATCATTTCTTGTACTTTTCTTTGGACACGATGCACACTAAATTATACAAGATATAATATAGAAACAACTAGTTCATTAAAATTCAATTACCTATGTTTTTTCAGTTTAGGGCTTCAAATGAAAACATTTTGAAAACCTTTAGTGCTATTGTATTTTTGCTGTCATTAGTGGATTTTATATTTTCATTCGCCACAGTAACATTCTGCACATTTTTCTTATAACGGTAAGTTAATGAAATACATATCACAAACGTTTATTATAGCCAGGAAACGGAACCTTGGAGTTCATCTGTTGATTTGATACCTGATACATCAATCAAAATCAATCAGGAGAATGCCAGGCCACACACATCGATAGTGACTCGCCAGAAGGTGTTGCTGATGAAAAATTCTTTCAACAGAGGCTTTTGAAAATCAACTGTCTCAATTTTTTTCTTCGAGAAAATTCCAAAAAATAATTATTGTGTTGTACTATTTTATGTTTCAATGGTAAATGCAGCCAATGTATTTTGACTTCAGATTTGTGCAGTAGAACAACAAATTTACCTACATGTGAAATATTGTGGAAAAAATCACTTAATACTAACTTGAACAAATCCAAAAAGCTTCGGTTTGCACGCTTGTGCTTTTCTCATTATTCATTGAAAAAAAAACTCAAAAAAAAGCGTGAAAAAATCTGACACCTGACACCTTTTCTAATTCGAGCAATCATGATTCATTAATCTCCACCTAAGAAACTATTTTTCAGTTGAACATTACATAACCCAAATAAAGAATTCAATTCTCCAAACTCTACAAACACCTAAACTCGAAATGGGGAACTCCGGAGGAAGTTGAAATGTTTAACCTTGAAGGAATGCAACCTTCATTCTAAATAACGGAACAGAATTAATGGATGTTATTAAATATAGTGATTTATGAATTTGCACATGGCAATGTACTGAAGTGAGATAAGGGGAACGTGTTTGCCAAACCTGAGGGCAAGTACACGAAACAATTTTATTGATTTTGCCGAAGAGGGGGGTTCAAGATGCGATTAAACTGATTTAGATTGGGGAACGTTATTTATCGCAATATTGAGAGTCTAATTCGATGTAATCTGGGGGAGAGTATACGGAGTTAGTATATGATTTCTAGAGGACGCTAAATCTGGCCTTTCGAGAACAGAAGATAATATTTACTGTTCAGAGAAAAGTGATTCTCGACGTAATTTCACTATACATTTTTATACTCTTTTCTCGTGAAATAACTACAGATGTACGACAGAAGCACTGACGTGAAATTAGTAAACATATGTAGATTTTTGCTTCAATATATTAAACTCAGTCTTTTTAACGCACATCTGAAGGCAAAACTTCCTGGTGTGTAATATGACATAAAAACATAGAATGATGTGATTCTTTCAACACATTTTCATTCATTCATTTTTTGGAGCATGAAACCTTAGAAAATAATGAATGTATGCGTGAAAACTTCAATTTCTCCCCTTTCATGCCATTTGCCATTATGCAAGCTCTAAAGCAAACTTTGACAGACAAGAGTTGTGCTCATTCTAAACATATTTTTTTTCCATCAACATGGGTCTTATTAGTTTTTCTTCAGAAATAACACGAACTTGAAATAATTATCATGTTCGAATCAAAAGTAGTCCGACTAACGAAAATACTAGTTGATATGAGAACTAGAATTTTGTCTATGATCACATCAACATACACAAATTAATAGATTTTTTTCGCTTGTCATGTGATATGTCGAGGATTACATCGAATGAGGTATCAACAACGATCATAATGAACATATTTGTGCACTTTAAAATTCATCAGCTATTAGATCAACACAATTTCAGGAATGTTTTAGTGTCAACGTTAGTGGTGGGATGTTATAAATTATCATTGGAATGCAGTTTCGTATGAAAAAATTTGGAGCACAACTTTTTCCAATTCATTGATGATCTAAAGATCAACATTGTTGAAAATATGTGGCCTCAACACGATTAACCACCACCGCATAGAGAGACAAGTAGTTGCTTCGTCAAATGAGAATAAATGGATATTTCAAGGGGAACTGTTGCCATGGCCACCTTGACCACCGGATCTCAATCCGTTAGATTTTTATTTATGGTGACATAATATGAAGCAGCTTGCCTTACATGTTGAAATCACATCTCATCTACAATTACTTGATATAATTCAAGATACAGCAAACCAATTAAGACAAGACCCAAATCTGATCCTCCGAGTAACGGAATATTCAGTTCGTCGATGTGAGGCTTGCGTTTGAGCTCAAAGTGGACATTTCCAACAATTTTTATTGATTATTTTTGAGAAAGGTTGATAAAATGGTTGAAATTCAAACATATTTCTGAATTCAACAAGAAAATGTTTTTTTTTATTGGTTTAGCTTCCAAACAGAAACGAATCGAATAAGTTCATTGGAGAAAATGTTCAGACTGAGTAAAGCTAAGATTTGTCATAGAGCTTATGGAACTCCTGTATATCCTGTATATCGGCACCAAATCATAGAATAAGGATATTCTGCATTCTATTGCTCGATATCGATCTTTTTATTGAAACAAATATTTGTATCATCTCACATCTTGGCATTTATTTTAATTGCCCTGAAATAATAAAAAAAATGCAGTCCGTTCTCTGAACAATATTCTGTGGATCAGAATTGCAGTTTTCATTTTACCGATGAACTTCGTATATCAACACAAAGAATTTCAAAGAAATCCGATGAAAAATTCTGAGATATTGAACATTTTTTCGATGTTACTATCCACATGGAATCTTTATGAACTTTCGTTTTGAATTCGTATTACAAAATCAATGTATTATAAAACCAACCTCTATCGACTGAAAAAGGTGCGAGCAAAAAAAATTGTTTGTGAAGAAGTAGAATTGAAAATTTGAAAAAAAATTCAAGGAATAAAAAAGTTGGCAATTACGGATATTTTGATAACGGTTGAGAAACTGAGCAAAACTGCCAAGAATCAAGAAAAACCTGTCTTGAGATAATCGTCGAAGAAAAAACTTAGATCTGGTACTCGATCAGTGATCGAAGGCAAATGTCGTGACTGTCAAAATTATTTACTGCTTAAAAGACAAATTTTCAGATTCAATCCCGAACGTTTCATTCTCAAATTCTCATGATATGAATTCAATAGTTTATACAAATACTGACAAAAATTTTCAAGTACCTACGTCTTTGGTGTATACATACACATTTTCGTGGCTAAGGAAAAAAATTATTGTTGTTATTCTAATTCTAATTCATTTACATCATTCACACAAGAATTAATTGAGATTGCTTATTTCCCTGCTTTTTTTATATAATTATATGTGTCTCTCAAGACAAATGTGTCTGAATAAACCCCTCATAAGTTACCTATTCACAGAACTCTGTAATGGCATTTCTTTAGGTTTAATATCAACGTTGTACTACATTTCCAATACAAGAATATCCACATCCATCACGTTTTTCCAATGAAAGAAATTTATTTTCTCCAACAATAGTCGGGAACACATTTATCGAATCTTGGATCTTCGTTGAAATATTCCGGGAGTCCCATGGGAAACGTCAAGTTGTAACATTCTGTTGCTAGTTCGATTCCGACGGCAAAAAAAATTACGCTCTTAATCACTTCCCAGCCGTAGCCTTCGAAGAACCTCTTGATCTCATCGGGTATCATCTTTTGTTGATCGAAACGGAAAGAATTTAATTCATGGCGAGTAATGATTGTCAACTGTCAATATTCTGACAGGTTGTTTTTCTGTGGGAATGAATCTATGATCAGATGAATTTATTGGGCGTGTTCAGCACACTCAACAGTTGTGGAACAGTTGGTAGCGAATTTATTTCATGCTACTTTTTGGTAACATGTTGAGTAACTGATAAGTGATAGTGGTTTTTGGACGAAATTTAAATTTATTAACATTCTGAAATGTTACTCTGAATGAATTTCTCATATATAAAAGAGTTATATTCACTTTCCAAATTAGGGGAGGGATCAGCCAAAATAAAACAGTAATAATACCGAAAGCAAACTTGGAAATTAAAATCGATATTATAATAGCAAATTGTCCCTCATCATAACCTTCAAGAAGGACCCACAGAACATATTGCTCTCAAGACAAGAAGCAACTTGTCCAGCAGAGAATACTAATGTTACCAAACTAATACCTAACAGCTAACAGCTACTTACGCTACCGATCTTTCTGCTGAAAGCGCCCTTATCTACAATATCCATAGAAGAAAATTATGGTCATAGAATAGGTATAGAAACGACGATTTTCATACGCTCTACTAAACGGATGAACTCTTCGCATTGAACATAAGTAAGCTGATATTGATATCCTAATAATGAGTTTCACAGTACTTTGACCGACCGATGAACTCTTATATCATAGTTAAAAGAAATATATACAGGGTGATTAATTCGCTCACCTACAAACTTCGATATATGAAAGGTCATATAATTTTAGGTACAAATTGAAGACTAACCCTGTACAGGGTGGGCAAATAAGCGAGGTAAGCGGCTATATCTCAGGATCCACTCATCGTAGAGACTTGCGGTAAAAAATTTTACCACTAAAGTGATAAAAAGAACACTCTGGAAGTTGTTTTGAAGTTCATACCTCTACCGCTAGGGGGCGTAATAGCTACCGTCGAGTAGAAAAATGAATTTTACTCGAAAATGTTTCATATGAAGTTGTAGAAAAAATATCATCACTGTAATCCTTGGAAAATTCTCTATCTTTTTGAATTGTCACTTTCGATTTTACGACATCAAATAAGGGTAGGTGAAAGGGAGAAATCTGACTGATTGAAATGCCTGTAACTACAGTTTGGCTCAACATTTTTGAGCAAATTAGATCTCGTCTGAAAGATAATATCTTGTAGATTGAGAACAAAATATAGTCATGATAAATTTGTTTTTGCTGCTTCCGATAGGTGGCGCTAAGTCAGAATTTCATTGTTTTGTTCATTTTACTCCGAAATTTCAAATGTAATGATAAGATTTTCTTCACAGGAACAGATATTCCATCGAATTTTCATTAAAAAACCTGAATGTCGCAAAGCTATAGTTTCAGGCGTTCTGGAGTTATGGCCGAAAGAAGATATTCTTCAACTGATGCACTGCGAAAAACCAAATCGTGTTTTAAGTTCTAACAGAAACAGAAATCCCATCAAATTTGTATGAAAAAACCAAAAGGTCGCAAAGCGATAGCTTCAGGCGTTCTGGAGTTATGGGCATTTCAATCAGTCAGATTTCTCCCTTTCACCTACCCTTATTTGATGTCGTTAAATCGAAAGTGACAATTCAAAAAGATAGAGAATTTTCCAAGGATTACAGTGATGATATTTTTTCTACAACTTCATACGAAACATTTTCGAGTAAAATTCATTTTTCTACTCGACGGTAGCTATTACGTCCCCTAGCGGTAGAGGTATGAACTTCAAAACAATTTCCAGTGTGTTCTTTTTATCCCTTTAGTGGTAGAATTTTTTATCGCAAGTCTCTACGATGAGTGGATCCTGAGATATAGCCGCTTACCTCGCTTATTTGCCCACCCTGTACAACAATGTCCAAATGTGAAATTCATAAACGATTAATTATTATGCTTTGATACAGACAACTATTTTTGTTTGAACTTTTGATTCTTGCACTCTTATTTCTATTTTAAAATATTTGTTTTGTCTTCTCTAGTTATGAACCTTTATTATTGTCTTATGGGCAATTTTTTCTGTATTTTGAACTGACCCATTGTGGAGTGATACGCATCTTCATCAGCATAAGGGTAGAAAACTCACCTGAAACAAAAATTCAGTATAAATACAGGTAAACATAACATAGAATACACTTGATATAAGTGTTAAAAGTACCATAATATTAAATCCAAACAGAAAAAAGCAAAATGCTAGTTATTAAACGTGATTAAATGTTTCCATTGTAACTGGTCTTCAGGGAAATAGTTGAATGAACACTTAACTCTTTAATCCGCATATACATATAACGCAATGGATTATTCCTGCAATAGACAGCAGATAAATGTACACATGCAATTTACATGTTCGTGAATAACATCGTCGAATAATGATTCGAAAGTAATGTCAGTTCATTTCGCATTAAAATTGAGCGAATCCCCAAGAAAGAGCATACCTAATTGATAATTTTTTAGGCTCCTTTGTCGACTTAGGATAGAGGACCGATGAAGATAAAAATAAATTTTTCATCTCCCATTTTTCTATTGAAAAATCAGAGAATTAACATGAACGGACCAGGCAGCAGCTTAATGGAAAAAGGACCCCGCACGTTTGGTATGGGAAATGGCTTTTCGTGAATTTGGCTGAATTTTTGATATGTTGTAGTTCTTGATGAACTGATCAGAAAAGTCATTAGCCACAAAGCTCAAAAATGGACAGTTTTCGAGATATGGAGCTTTGAAAATGGATTTTTTGCAATTTTCGGGGTTTTTGCTCATCAATCGGGGAGCTCTCATTTCTGATTTTGATGGAATTTGGATGTTCGGCGGCTAGAACCCGACTGAGAAATGATCTTCCTTGGTTATATAAGGCACCGCCATCGATAATTTTTTATACACTGCTCCACATTGGCTATGAAATGAGATACAAAATCCAAGATCTTCCATACATCTTTTCATGCCACAAGATGACGCCAGAATAATTCACATGACCGAGAAACGACATATTGTGAAATTTTTTTTAAGAGAGACCATAATAACTGAATCCTCATATATCTCATGTCCAATAATATCAAATATGTTAGACGAAATGTTCATAACCAGGCATCACGAGCTGTAATGGGGGAAAATGGAAAAATCATAATCATATATCCTCAGGGATAACAATTGTGACCACTATTGATGTCATTTACATATGATATGTGATTTGTTTCTCACAAATCTTGATAATCTGACAATGGGGTGCCAAGACATTTTCCTCAGAATGTCTCGAAATTGATGATAGCATCTCACAGACAAACGAATCCGTGAAAATGTCTGCCGTTTTGATGCAATATAGTACTATACGGGTAGAATATAGAAGTCCAAGTGTTGGAAGCTAACTATGAATGGAACTTCCGATATTAACCCACGAATTCTTGAAAATAAATTTTTTTTTCTATGAACTTTTTGAACTTCACACATACGAATGAATACTATCTAATAATATGATCGTTGGCAAAATGAATGAGTAGATCAATCAAAAACAATATAATAATGAAAGTAACATTCATAATAATAATAACAATAATGATTATAAACAAAAAACAATTTAAAATTATATTAGCAATCGCAAGAAATCATTTAGAATATTATGAATCGAATCGAGGGCAAAATTAATGATTTGATAACATAAAACTATATCAACGAACGTAACACAATCAAAAATCAGATATCATATATAATATTTCCAGCGTCTTAAGTTTCAGTTCGATGACCCCTCAAAAAAGCGGAATAGTATTAAAGCCGGAAAATCCCAAAAACGAGGTCCACAACGAACAACTTCATCTGGACCCCAACCCTTTTACGAAGATAAAAGTTTATTCGCCTACAAAGAGCCCATTGTCACGGCCCTAACACGCCAATCAGAGAAGACGCTCCTGTGGAAAAGACCGAAGAACACTCCGGAGAAAGTTATTTCCAGCAGGCTGCACCCTGGCCTGCTGCGACGGGACCCTTGTAATTGGGACAACCTGGACAACAATGCAGTGAAATCGTGAAAGCGGTAATAATGGGAGGAATTGGAGATTCGGCATTATTTAATTCCGGGAATGATGGCGGAGAATGCCGAATTGGATGGTATCGAGACAATGGGACGTTCGTGATCGTCACATAATGAGGGACTGAATGGAAGCTAGTGATTTTAGGCCGCTTAAATGATCCCTGTTAGGTTAACGCTGACAATTCTCGACTGCGGAAACGGAAACGCATTAATTTTGCATGAAATTCGAGAGCTCTTTTACTAGGTGCCGTTTTGGTTAATTTTCCATAATGGGGATTGTGACAGATTTTCAACGTCCTTGGAAATCTTAAATTTGTGCTTTAGTCTATTCAGTTATAATATCGCAATATATAATATCAATATTCGATTATACACGAGACGTAGTTCGTATAATCAAAATATATCGTCTATACTCGAGTTGGTATTAGTTACAATTAAATAACGAATAATATTTTCAATTTCTATAACTATAACCAAGCGCTGCATTCCGAAAAATTTAATGACATTCCACTGAACTTGACATTTATTACTTTTTGGCAAACGTCAAAGAAAATTACAAGGAAAAGGAAATTATCACATATGGCGCAGGAGGCGAAACACCAAACCGATTATACCACTTCGTCAAGGGTATATTCACTTATCAATACATTCAATTCAATTTCTAAAACTATAACCAAAGCGCTGCATTTTGAAACATTCTATGACATTCCACTGAACTTGACTTTTATTGCTTTTTGGCGAACGTTGTCAAGGTCGCGAAACATCGTGAGAGCGCAGCTCGAGTGGTGTTTCGTGAACTACGTCTCGTGAATCGGTGTATAATCGATATTGTCTATGCTCTTCCAAAGATTTTTGAAATTTAACACAAAATGAAAAAATTCGAAGCTTGAGAATATTTTGACAACCAATTGTTCATACTGATTATATGGTGAAACTACGAAAAAATATACAGCTGGACAACTATGCTGGAAAACGTTTCACGACGTCATAGTTTGGCTAATATACTACCCATATTCCAGAAATACCATACAAACAATTTACAAACAAACACAAAAACTGGGACAAGACTCAAGAAATACCAAAGTTGAAAATGACCCTCTTTTCAAAGCTGATGCGTATACAGAATAACTTGTAACTAGAAAAGTCTTCATAGGTACTACTGAAAGACGTATTCGAACCAAACATCTAATTCTTAAAAAAATTATTAATTATGTCAAATATTATGAGCTATTACCCATGAATAAATATGGAAGCCATTGAAATATACAAATATTCGAATGAGATCAACAGAATATCATTCATAATTGGTGACGTCCATGTTTTCAACAGTTAAATAATTATTACAGGAATTTGGTCAACTTTAATTCAATCTCTTATTAATACATCGCCAAGGTTTCGAATCTTGTGTGATTCTTCTTCAAGGCTGAAATGTCAAATGATAATTTTAATATATTATTATATTAGATTATATTAAAATTATTATTTGACATCTCAGCCTTGAAAAAGAATCACACAAGATTCGAAACGTTGGCGATGTATTAATAAGAGACTGAATTAAAGTTGTCCAAATTCCTGTAATAATTATTTAACAGAAGAAACATCATTAGTTCATTGAGTCTGAAAATAGACTTGGAGTTTTATGACCCATAACATTCTTCATATAATATATTATCTACGTGTGTTTCCACTCTTGATGAATGAAATGAGATATCCAAAACTGACGATTCTAGCGAAAATATTTCATTTATTCCATTCCATATTTTTTTCAATTTATATGCTTTCATATTGAACCTCGGAAATTCTGGACCTAGAAGTAAAAACTGATTTCTGTGCAATAAACTTTATGAACCTTTGCAATAGCTCGGCAAAAAATAACGATGAAATTACTAGAAAATTCAAACCTAGTGAGTAATTGAACTTTCCCCCCAAACTTTCACTCATAAGAGTGTGAATAAGAATGGTGATCAATACTGATAAAAAATTGTACAACCAACCATCAACAAAGGCCTCAGGTGTGTCCTGCTTCATCAAACCTCGCCTTTTATAGCTACAAGTCACGCAACATGAGGGGTTGTTTTTTCATCTCTTTTCTGGAATAGCATGAACATACTACTTTAGTGCTCACTGTCCATTTCACTCCCACAAGGAATTAACCATAAGATCGATAAGCTCTAGGAGGATCTTGAGGATTACTATTCAGTTGTTGTTTTTTTAATCAAAGATTTGTGTAGTATCAATTTAACATCATTCTTTATCAGTTGAGTTTCAGAAGGAAATTTTTGTATTCCTCCTATTTCAGAGGGACCCAGGGATTCACCTACAATAGAACTTATTTTTTGCCCCAATTTAAGAAAACATGAATTAAATTCTCATTATTTCTGAGGTCGAGACTAACCACAATGGTTTTTATTTGATAATGCCAGCAAAAACCACAGGCGTAATAAATAAATTACTATGTATACAACAATATTATTCATCTCATTTGATTAATGAGAGAAATGTGAAGTGAGTACTTTCTAAAACAGAGTTTCCTTTTTATAACACAATATTTTTTGTCTTGCTGAATTCAAAATAAAATATAAAAAAAATTAATTCCACAAATTTTTTGATATTAAAAACATTTGTTGGCCAACACTGTGGATTCTTCATGTTGATTTTACATTTGGACTAATCATTAGTCGAAAAATAAAATATTGTTTTCCAATAGTGTTGTAAACCTTTCTATGGTTTTGATGATGTGATCACCATAAAATCTTGCACAATCTCATTAATATAGATTTTGTTGATTCGGAAATATTCTGTAATTTTCTTTCGATATTCTTCTTGGATTTTAGCACTAGGTTTCAAAGGTCCAAATGCTAATTTTCATCTTGATCCAACCTGAAGTTATAAATTGATAGAAACACAAATTTGGAAAGACCATATTAACGGAACCCCTAGTAGGATTTTGCCCAGGACACTGCCGCTGTGCCGTGTCTGCTTAGTTCAAATCAAAATAAGATATATGTCTTCTTACAAACTAACGATTTTTATAGGGTTTCACATAATTTATTCAAACAATGATCTACATTGTATAATAGTATTCCAATATTTTTATTTGTGAATGAAAAAAATATATATATCATAATTTTGGTAACTTCGTTTCTGACAGAAGAATTGATATGGTATCTCTATAAAGCGCTGATGTATTTTAAAAATATTCGTAAAAAAAATCATAACAAAAGGGGCAAAACTCTAATTTTGTGGAAATTTATAAAAAGACTCTCCTTTCGACGAAACTTGGAATTATTGTAATATTGCTAATTTCTACTGATAATTCAGTTCTTCTTGAAATAATGCACGTTATTTTTGTCCATCCAACTCTGGGCAAATATTGACAGATCGCGAGAATATCACGTGGTGGTGTTGCCTCTTAACAAACTCAACAGAGGCTGTGTAGATTCGGATCTACCCTGCAAATTTCAAGTTTCTGGTCCTTCCAGATTGGTAGAATTGAATTTGTGAACGGATTCATCATGAGCGAGTCGAATTTTGCTCAAAATTCAAGAAATACACACGACGGTAATCGTTTCGGAGAAGAGACCAAAAACGCAATCGCCTCAATATAATTTTCCTCCCTTCTCATCTCTATCCATAAATATTACGTTCATAGTGTTGTCGAAAGAAATTATATAACTTCAATATCTTTTATGGACCTCGGTTTGAAGGGTAGAGTATATCAATACGTGATCTATTAAAGGGGTCGAGAACTTTCGCATTTGAAAAGTTCCCAGGCTATCTTTCGACCCCAACCATCATATCTTGTTATGTCTGATTTACAGAGTTTCCCAGAGCCGGGAAACTTGTCCGCTTGGCATGAAAATATGACCACTTCTCCAGTATTTCCATTATATTCCTCGACTGTTTGGGTTTTTCTCCATCTAGACGAATGAAAAAAAACAGTAACGTTGCGATTGAGTTGTTCATACTTATTAATGAGGTTTGGTTGCTTATTATCCATCTACTATGAAGGAAGGACCACATAAAACATAAAACAGTATAGCCGAATAGAAGTTTTATCGGAAAAGGCTAAGATGGGTGAATTTTTATTGGAAGGGGTCATCTTGTGACTGTAAATTCGTGGATATACGAGAATTCTCTTTACAGACGTGTGCACAGTTTTTCTTACTAATACCGGGTTAAGTACCTAATATCTAGTTACATATTATTCTGGAATTAATTTTACTCCGTTTGCACCGAGTATTCCGTATGAAAGATTAGTAAATACCCGATATCAACCGGCAACACAATACAGAGTTAGAACTATTTAGAGGGGCACTACAGGGATATCGAAAACCGTAAGACATACATGGTGGATCGAATTACAAAGTTGCGTTATTTAAGGATTTGGGTGTTGGTCTTAACAAGTCCAAAATATCTCCAATGGTTACGGAGATATCACGAAAAAAACTAATAATAATCGAGATTTTCTTTTTTTCTGTATAATTCATTGGTTTCTGGAGATAACTACACGAAATTCGTGTGTTCAATGTTTTCTGTATCACATCGTCAGCCGACAACAATTAACTGAGGCTGTGAAGAAGTCTGAATATACAGACGAAACGTCGTTCAGTTAAAAAGTTGTATTTCACTGGCTGTCCTACTTCCCATTATCCTTGTTTATTATCTAACTGTAATAACACTTTTTTCAAAGCATTCAAATAAAGCGCACAATACAAAGTTACTTTTTCTCCAACCTACACATCCTTTAAAAGTAATTGAAAATCAGCGCATTCACCATTTTGCCACTCTTTGTACTTTGTATATAATGATATTGGAACGGTTTCCCAATAAAAATGAACCAGTTTCAATAAAAAGACACAATGTGAATTGAATTCCTTCTGAGATTGTAGCAACGCGATGCAGGGAATCTCAAGGTTCAATCTGTTTCAATAGAAGCTCGCGCTTTCGGTATCGAAAATATTTATTGCCAGAATAAATTTAATCAAGAATGCAATATTTCCAGTGGCTGACAAGTGTACTCAACTGAAACATCGGCAATAAGCAAAACCTCATGTGTAATTTATCAAACTATAATAATTTCATATTTATATTCGGGAATTCCATAAGGAAGGAGGGACGTTCCCCTAGTTTATCTAGAACGATAAAAGGGTACAGAAAAGGGATTGTAAAGTGGTGTGTATAGCGAAACTTAGCATATAAATAACTAGCGAATGAAAGGAAAATATATTCACGGAAATAATGATGGGGCATTATTCAAATGCTGCTTATTCCTGAACAGAATATTCTCTGTAGACGTTCAAAGGAAATGTTAAGCCATCTTCAGAGCAAATACGAACATGGAAACCACGCGTGAAAGTGGACTTTCAACTTAATTCAATACGAAGAGGAGAATTTTTTTTTTATACTTGAACGAGGATTCTATCAATTTATTTTTTATTCAAATAGGCGTACAACTTTGCTTTCGTCGTTTTTTCAGAAATACGAGCTGATTATACATTTATGATTCAATTCTCCCATCTTTCGGGCAGGGTACGAATCCCGCGTTGAAAAAACTGGTCATCTTTTGAAGCGATCTACGAATCCATCCAATTTTTTACTTCTTCATAAGACCGGAAGTGCTGGTCAGCCAGGCCGTGTGTCATTGATCTAAACAATAGATCGAAGGAGCAACGCCTGGAGAATACGGTGGGTGGGGTAGGACTACCCATTTCAACGTTTCCATGTATGTCTTGGCCACTTTCGCAACATGGGGTCAGGCATTTTCATGTTGTACAATCACTTTATCATGTCTCTTGTTGTTTTGTCGCCGTCTTTCAATGCTCGGCTTAAACGCATTAATTGCGTTCGATAACGATCGCCTGCGATTGTTTCAGTTGGTTTCAACAAATCAAAATACACTACGTCGAGCTGGTCCCACCGAATACTGAGCATGACCTTTGAACCATAAATATTCTGTTTGGCCATCGAAGTGGAAGCATGGCCGGGATATCCCCATGATTTTCTGCGCTTGAGATTATCGTAATGAATCCATTTTTCGTATCCAGTCACAGTATGATGCAGAAATCCCTTTCGTCTTTGCCTTGTAAGCAGCTCTTCACAAGCAAACGAACGTCGTTCAACATCTTCCGGCTTCAACTCGTAAGACACCCGATTTCCTTGTTTCTGAATCATTCACATGACACAGGCGTTCTGAAATGACTTGTTGCGTCACTACCAATGATCCTGCCAATTCTTGTTGCGTTTGACTAGAGTCTTGATCAATTTTGCATCTTCGAAAACCTTCTATCTTCTGGTCGTAGACGTCAAAATCACCGTTCTTGAAGTGTTGAAACCACGAAGGCGCGTTCTTTCCCTAATAGCGGCCTCACCATAGATAAATGAGAGCTTTCGATGAGCCTCACCCGAAGATTTCTTCACATTAAAGCAGAAAATTAAAACCTCCCACAGATAACGAGAATTTGGCTCGTAAGCTAACATGTTTAATCGAGAATATTTTTATGATGCAGACACAAATCAACTAACATTTCTATGGCGTTATGTTTACATAGACTTGAGCTTATTGTATGACATCTTCGATCTGTTTATTTCGTCTACCACTTACCGCTACTGCCGTCTATTGCAAAACGGCGGAAGGAAAGTTTTACACCTAATACATTGCGTAAAAATTGCAATGTTTTCCAATTCGCTATTTACACAGAAACAAACTTAAGTTTCCTCAAAAAAACTTAACTCGTTCATCTGTTATGTCACGTCAAATGAATGAGAATTGTATGAAAAGACTTTATTCATCGCCCTTTTTGTGCATGAAAATATTGATGAAAGCAAGCGATTTTCGTTTGACTATCAGGCGCAAAAGTGGACTCGAAAAAGGCTCAGTGTACAAAAGAGTTAATCATTTGAAACAGTGCTATAACTTTCAACACTGATTTCATCCAACCGTTTTCCAGAATTCGCATAATTCCGAGTTAACGAGATCTCATAATTATTCGATAACCAGATTAAGTGACAGGACGAGACTGAACTTCTAATATCAAGAAGACTTACGTTCTGTTCCCGAGAACCGAGATTAATCTAATCAAGGGGAGCAAATGGGGAATATGAAGATGATCAATCCCAGATCTGGAATAATTAATTGGTACTCAGATATTATAATTACGCCCTGATCTCATTATATCGAAATTTCCCGCTCATAATCCATACAGTCTTCGAGATAAGTTTCTACCTAAGATATTATGTGGCTTTCACCGATTTCGTCGGATTCTCCTGTGTATCCAACTAATGCAGACTGATGCATTTGTTTGCATTCACTCTTATTGGTGCATTGGCTCCCGTCCAAATTGCTTCTAGTGTGGTGAACGTAATGTGGAATAACACAGGAGAGAATAAAAAACATGCCGGTGCCAGATAATGTTTGTAAACTTTCTAGGTCAATATTGGAGCTTCCGTGAGATATATTGTCTCTCTCCGAAATACTGTCAATGTTTAATTATCTTGTACTAATGCTGATTTCAAGGATCAGAAAGGAGCACCTAAATAACTAAATTCTATTTGAATTACGTTACATTTATATTTATTATTTTTAATAAAAAAAATTTAGGAATAGGTCAAGTGAGAAAAATTTTCAAACACCTTCCCTCTGAAATATTCACATTTTAAGTTAGTAGAATAATTGATCCTCCAAAATTGAGACATAATTCACGAGTTTCGAATGAAAAAAACTGAAAAATCAAAAAAAAAACATGTATTGTCACGATAATTTATCAATTATTCCTCAATATACTCTTGGGAATAATGATTTCTACAATTTTTGTACCAATAAGTTGCATATTCTATGAGATTGCAGAAAATAATAAAACATAATGTGAATTTTAGTATTTTTGTTTCGATAAGTTTGAAACCAAAAATCATCCGAATATTCAATATGTATATTCAGAATTTGAAGTTTTTGAGTTCATAGTGCTCATAGTAATATACTGAAGTTGTGTTAGTACTTTTATTGAAAGATGGCAACAAAGTTGTCGAAACGATTCGTTGAATGTATTTTTTTTGTTTGTTTACTCAGTATTATTATGGTTTCTCTTTTCTAAGAAATGACGGTAGGTCACACATCATTCTGAATATTTTTTGATGTATATTTTTTTTTGCTTCACTATTAAAGAGGCAATTCATTGTACAAGCTAATTTCAAATTATTTGAACATTTTTTATCTCACGAAACCTATTTATAACTTGAAAAATTTGAAAACAATATTGATTTCAAATATACGTGATACATTAACTTCACCATTATTTTTCTTGTTTTGAAAGTATTTACAGTATAAATAAATAGAAGTATTCTTTCTCTAGTTTCATATGTAATCGAATATGTTCACTAACCTATTATTAGGTTGAACGGAATTATTTTTAGTTTCTCAAGCGGAATGCATTTTCCGGTGTCTCCATAGTAATGATGTTCCCTATGCAAGTGTAGAAAATGCGTCTTCGAATTCTTAGAAATGAAATGTCTATGATTAATTTTCCATTTATTTATATTTACAATTTATTTTTAACTGTTAGTTAATAGGGTCATGCATGATATAACTTTTCGAACAAATATTTATTTTTTTAGAATTTTCACATAAAATATCATAAAATGTTGTATCATTGTATGAGAACGTCGTCGTGATAGCATGCGAATGTGGTGTGCGTTATCAAAGTTTTGATTTTTTTTTGCATAAAGCGAATGATGCACTAACTGATTTTTCTCAAGATAGTGAATTACTGACCCTTATTCTTGTCGGTTTGGTGCGAGGGGAAATTGTGAGGTGGAAAAGTATATTTTCTTAATAATTAATTCCAAATCGAGCACATAATTCCGATAAGAATCGAAGGAGATACATACAAAGAAGATTGGACCATATTGCCTAAATATTGAAATTGATAACCGGGAACCAATATGACTAACAAGGTATGTTATTGTTGTAATAAACAATACGTGAATCATCAGGTCTTATCATGTGTCATATGCAAGAACACCTTTGGAGGTGCATGTGTTGGTATAGGGAACTCCGAAGTTCGTATGATTAATTCAAAGAAGTCGATTGCATGGAATTGCCCCAAGTGTGAAAATTTGGGTGGCGATGTTGCATCGTTGAGGGCAGTTATTTCTTCTCTACAGGCGGAAATACAACAGCTTAAGGTCTCAGTTCAATCCCTCTCTTCACAACCACAGGATAAGAAGTTGGATGGTGGAGAGTTTGAAGAAGTTTTGTTGGAATTCGAGGAGCGTCAACTACGCAAAAATAATTTGATTATACATGGGCTGCCAGAAGGAACCGATGCGATGAATGATGATGAGAGGGATACTAGTGATTGCAAGGCTGTTAATGAGATGTTCCGAACCATATTACCTAATTTTCCCACACTAGAGCCATCACAGTTTAAGCGTTTGGGCAAGCCGTCGAGGGATAATGATAAGTCAAGACCTCTTAAGCTGACCATGAATAATAATCAACACGTGCGTAGAGTGTTAGGAAAATCCAAGATGTTTAGGGAGGATTTCAATGTATTCGTCTCATCTGATAGAACTCCGAGACAGAGAGATTATTTCAATAAAATCAAAATTGAATTAGAGCAACGGAAATCTTCGGGTGAGAATGTCGAATTGAAGTTCATGAAGGGCATTCCCGTTATTAGACTTTTAAACTAAATTCCCCCAATTACAATTTGAGGAAGCACGTTATGTACTATCAAAACGTACGTGGCCTCAATTCTAAAACTCATGAACTCAGGTCTGCTGTAGCAAGTGGTGATTTTGATGTTGTATGTCTTGCCGAAACATGGCTGAAGGATGGTGTGTATGATGGTGAATTGTTTCCCGCCGAGTACAGTGTTTTCAGATGTGATAGAAACTTGAGTACTACTGGTTTGTCAACGGGCGGAGGTGTACTGGTGGCAGTTCGCAGTGAGTTATGTGCGGTTGAAGTTGATTTATCAGGGCTTAAAACTCTAACCCCTTCCATTGATGCAGTGGCTTGTAAGATCATGTATGGACCTCATTCTTTCATTGTAGTACTGTTGTATGTTCCACCGCGACCAGATATTGCAACTTATCAACAACTGTTTGATTCACTGTCTTCATTCAGTCCATTATTAGATAGTAGATTGATTGTTCTGGGAGACTTTAATTGTCCTAAATATACTGAGAATTCTTTGTCTGATAACCGTACTTTAATAATCAACACGTTTTCTGAGTCACTTGAACTTCATCAATATAATGAAGTACGAAATTGTAGATATGTATTGTTAGATTTGGTATTTTCTAATTTTAAATGTAGTGTTTCCGGCTCAGACTATTCACTGGTATCAGTGGACTCTCATCATCCACCAGTTGAGATTTTTTTGTTTCCTGAACAAAACATAAGAAATTCAAATTTTTCAGTTTCTGACTCTGTCTACGCGTGTTCCAAGTTTAATTTTTCAAAGGCAAACTATGTAGATATGTACCGCTTTATATGGGAAACTGACTGGTCACCTGTCATGAACGAAGGTGATCCGGATTTGGCTTGTGCCAAATTTTATTCACTTCTACAGCATATCTTTCTGAACACTGTACCAGTTAAGGTTTTGAGAAAGAGACGTTTTCCGTCATGGTACACAACCGATATTATTGATACTATTTACCTTAAAGAAACTGCCTTAAAGAACTATAGGAAATTTAATAATGACTTCAATCATCTCCGCTATAAAAAACTAAGAGGTTTACTCAAATCAAAAATAAACAAAGCTTACAAAAATTATTTAAGTAGCTCCGAACAGAAACTACTGACAGATCCTTCAAGTTTTTGGTCTTTTGTGCAAGAGAGCAGAGGTCATTCTCGTATACCCGGTGTACTAAGCGACGGTCATAAAATGTTGCACAGACCACAGGATATTGTTAATGCGTTTGCCCAGCACTTCTGTAGTGTGTACGATGCGCCCTATAACAGTCAAGATTTGGTTGATATGAATGATAGCGATAGTAGTATTATCAATATTGCTAGGATTACAGAAACTGACGTTATAAAAGCATCGAAAAAGTTATCGAATAAGTTTACCGCTGGGCTTGATGAAGTCCCAAGTTTTCTTGTTAAAGACTGCATAGGTGTTCTGTCTGCACCTCTGACACATATTTTCAATCTGTCAGCTTCTTCGGGCACATTTCCTTCTGTTTGGAAGCGGTCAAAAATCATACCAGTTTTTAAGAAAGGTGATAAATCAGTTGTTGCGAATTATCGTCCGATTTCCATCCTGTCAAATTTTTCAAAGATCTATGAGATCATTCTTTATAATTCAATATTTCCTGCACTCAAGAACCAAATAAAACCGAATCAGCATGGTTTCATGCCCAAAAGGTCAACTAAAACTAATCTTATTTGTTTCTTTGAACATGTACTACAAACTTTGGATGAGTCCGGTCAGGTGGACGTAATTTATACCGACTTTCAGAAAGCCTTTGACAAGATCGATCATAACATCTTGTTGAACAAATTAAGATCTAAGTTTGGTTTTGCACCGAAATTGATTGACCTGATAAAATCATATTTGGCAGATAGGATGTGTATTGTTCAGGTTGAGAATTGCTGCTCTATCGAGTTCTGTGCATTATCTGGAATTCCTCAGGGATCCAACCTCGGGCCTTTGCTTTTTCTATTATTCATAAATGATATCGTCGATATTATAGATGTACCAGTACTGTTGTTCGCGGATGATTTGAAGATATATCTCAGGATACTCGGCCTTAATGATTGTATCAGACTACAGTCGGCTCTTGATCAGCTATCAATGTGGTGCGCTGGTAATATATTAAGCTTGAATATCTCCAAATGTTACGTTATGACATACACAAAGAAGAAAACAATGATTGAATATGATTATAGGATCAGCGGCTCAGTACTTGCTCGTGTAACAGAAATTAGGGATCTGGGGATTTTATGTGACTCTACCTGTTCTTTTGTACCACATATAAATCAGTTAATACTTGCTGCCAATAAAACTTATGGATTTATAGTTAGAAACACAAAATACTTCTGTTGTTCAAAAACTTTGATAGCTCTATTTAATAGTTTAATTAGAAGTAGGTTGGAATATTGTAACATAGTTTGGAGACCTATATATGAATATCACAGGAGAAGAATTGAGTCAGTTCAGAGAAAATTTTATAAATATTTAATTTGGAGGGAGGATGGTGTTTACCCACCTATAGGTTGTGATCATAAATTATTACTTTCAAGATTCTGTGCACAGTCCATTGTAGATAGGGTGAACGTGTGTGCATTGATGTTTCTTTATAAAATAGTTAATGGCGGAATTGATTGTTCGGAGATTTTGTCTAGTTTGCCATTTCTGGTTCCCCGTTTGGGTTCCAGGAGTGAGGAGGTGTTCTACTGTGGAGCGGGGAGAACAAATTCGAGTCGTAGATCACCAATTTGTTATTCATGTAAGTTGTTCAACTCGCTCGCAAGTATATGTGACATACATTACGATTCTCCTCGGTCCATCGTGGAGGCCTATTATTTTCACAGCTCTGTGAGCTGATCATGGGTGGGGTTGGTGTATCTCTCTTTTTTTTTTTTTATGATTATGTACATTGCCATTCGTAATGATTGTTATATTGTTAAAATAATGTTATTGAAGTTGTGTTTTCCTGTAATTGGGGGTCAACCCTGTTGGAAATAAAGGACTTATTATTATTATTATTATTATTATTATAAAAAAATTCTTTTCAAAGGCTGAAAATGTCGTTCTTCTAAAATTGAAAGTGGAGACGTAAAAACGAATTTGAGAATCTTCTATGTGGTAGAAGAGGTCGGTAAATCAGGGGAACGTTCGAGATTGCTTCACTCATCCTGAAAAGTGGTGGGATCTCAAAAACGCTGAGGAGAGAGGAGTAGTTGAACTTTGGCAGGTCACGAGAATACCACGTGGTATAAAACCCTCTTGGTCAGCTGTACTACACGAGAAAACTTCACTATAGCACTATAAAGTTTTATGAAATATTGTCGGAATTCAATGAAAAATTATACATCCTGCTGACTTTCGTATTGTATCTTGGCAGTTGGTGCGACTGTTACGAAATTGACAGATTAGGAAATTTGAATTTGGATCGTACGTTTCGAATTTTATATTAATATATAATTACGCATTAAATGAGTGAATTATGTCAAACGAAATGGATTTAACATGAACAGAATCAGAAGAAATTGCGAATAAAGTTGCAAATCATTTCACTATATTCAAATTTATTATATGGAAAATTGAAGTGTGTTAAAATTTGATAGGATCGGATGTCAGTGTAGAAAACCACAAAACGAAAAATATAACTGAAAACAATTCTATATTGAGTTCATTACACCACTGTTTTTAGTACTGTAATGAACTCATTACGATACTCAAAGAGGGAAAATATTTTACAAAAGGTATACAGGGTGGCCACTTTTTCAATGGTATTGGTAACTTTTAAACCATAAGAGTTAGAAGGTCGGTCAAACGAAGAAAAAGTTGCATGCATAGAAGCATTATCAAGCAGTTCAAACAAATCGAGATTATCAGGGCCGGTTATTGAGATATCATAAGAAAAGTAAATTCTGTCATTTTGATTTTTCTTTTTTTCCCACTTTATTTCAAATATTATAAAAAAATGTTGCAGGAATATTTTATTCGACAGGAAATTGTTCTCAATTTGACGTAATCAGATTTCGTATCCAACGTTTCGTGCTCTCTGGGCCACCCTCAACCTCATCTTTTTCAATACGGACCTGTATATTTTATGACACTTTTCTAAATAACTTTTAACGCTGAATTCAACGATATATCATACAATGTCATCCAAAGTTGATTTTCAGATGATTTTGACCCTTATCCAATTTTCTTTGGGTCGGATCTGTAGTGAATGCAATTTACCAAAAACTGCTGTTAATAAAATAGTCAAGAGACGCGAATACAATGATTTTAAATTTGAATACCAAGCCTTGCAAAACTTATATCGTAATGATATCAAAATAAAGTTCGATTCTGTAATTTGTTTCAATGGAACAAATGACAAATCCAACAATAGTGATTTCCCGCGAGATTGAAAATGTATTGGAAGGTATTCAAGAAGACGAAATAAGCAAATGTATAGGTTCCAGAAACCGTTAAGTGCATTTTACAAAATGGTGGACATTTCGAACACTTACTTCATTCATTTTCATTTACTTTCGAATAATCATTCGATTTTTCTTTCATTAAATGATAATTCGTTTAATTATTATGAATTGAAATATGTAAATAATTATTACTCGTTTCTTGATTTGATTCTGATATGTTCCATTTAGTTCAAGATGAGTAAGATGATTTTCTCATCGAAATGTATTGCATGCTGTTAATTAAACTAAAGGTACCTTAATGTAATACAGATCCGACCCAAAGAAATTTGGATAAGGGTCAAAATCACCTGAAAATCAACTTTGAATGACATTATATGATATATCGTTGAATTCAGCGTTGAAAGTTATTTCGAAAAGTGTCATAAAATATACAGGTCCGTATTGAAAAAAATGAGGTTGAGGGTGGCCCAGAGAGCACGAAACGTTGGATACGAAATCTGATTACGTCAAATTGAGAACAATTTACTGTCGAATAAAAAATTCCTGTAACATTTTTTGATAATATTTGAAATAAAGTGGGAAAAAAAGAAAAATCAAAATGACGGAATTTACTTTTTTTATGATATCTCAATAACCGGCCCTGATAATCTCGATTTGTTTGAACTGCTTGATAATGATTCTATGCATGCAAATTTTTCTTCATTTGACCTACCTTCTAACTCTTATGGTTTAAAAGTTACCAATACAATCCCATTGAAAAAGTGGCCACCCTGTATATTCAATTAGAATTTGAAAATAGCTGTTCCCCTGAAATAAACGCGCAATAAGTGCTGGATTAGAAAGAACCTTCAGATGAACTATAAAAAATTTAAACGCTCTTCCTTATTCTAATGAAGATTGGGCAACTACTACAAAGTCCAACCGATGTTACTATGAAATACGGCCAACTCCACGAGAAATGAATCCTAATGGGACCTCCGAATTAATTCAGCGTAAAAATTCAAATCTAGACAGGAACCGATGGAACCTTTGTTCAACATTCCGTCGAGACGTGTTCAAATACAGATACAACTTTGATTAAACGCAAGCGGAAGTGATCAGGAATTCAACGCAATAGTTCTGTATGAGTTTCCGTGTCTTCCTCGCATAACAAAGACGTTCTCTACTGCACAATCACAGTCGGATTTTAATTCGTCTTCAGCAGTGTGTATCTGCTCCATTCATACGTTTGATATCTGGTAGGAAGTTGGCGAATTCGGATCTGAATTAATTTCCAAACTGCTCTGTTCTGCGCTCCCGGAAATAATATGACAGATTCTTCTCGCATGGTCGGTTTTGCATAACGTTGATGAAGTAAATTCGTAGAACGTTGTTTGGACGCCCGTGCTGGGTTGAATCGATCCGTTGGTTAATTTAATCGCTCTGCGAAATGATTCACTCGAACTTTTTTCACTATAGCATCTTTCATATTTTTGTTCAAATGTGTTCATCTTTGGATTCATTACTTTCGATTTTATGGAATTGTTAAAGGACAAAACACTTCCAAATTTTACAAAATATTAATCTCGAAGAATATTCCAAATATGAAAATTTTCATTATACAGGGTCAGAACTATTTAGAGGGGCACTACAGGGTTATCGAAAAAAAGGGTCGCTTGAATTACATAAAAAGTTGCGTTATTTAGGGAGTAGTCTGTTGGTGTTAACAGATCCAAAATATCTCCAATGGTTCCTGAGATATCTTCAAAAAATCAAAAATTGAGATTTTCTTTTTTTCTGTATAACTCATTTGTTATCTGGAGATAACTTCACGAAATTCGGTTTGTAGTCATTATTCGATATAGAGATTCTAATAGTGTCGTCAGATTTCTTCTGTTTTTCATTGTTTCAGAGACGCAATAGTCAATTTTCTTTCTTATGGACACCATATTGGTTTTCCTTATGTAGTGATAAAGAAAAGAATTACGAATTCAATAATGTATAACACTCCACAAAAATATCGAGTCTAGGTACACAAATTCGAAGAGTTGTTATGTGTAATCATCACTTGACTATCGCGTCTCTGAAATAATGGAAAACAGAAAAAATCTGGCGATACCATTAGATTCTCTATATTGCATAATGGCTACAAACCAAATTTCGTGAAGTTATCTCCAAAAATTAATGAGTTATACAGAAATAAAGAAAATCTCGATTTTCAGTTTTTTCGAGATATCTCGGGAACCAACGGAGATATTTCGGATCTGTTCACACCAACACACCTAAATAACGCAATTTCTTTGTAATTTAAGTATTTCTAACGATATCCCTGTAGTGGCCCTCTAAATAGTTCTAACCCTGTATAATAAAAGAATTCAGACTCAGGAATTAAACTACAATTTTCAAATTTTAAGCCGGGAATGGTCTCAAATGATAAGGTATATAACCCTGTGTATCTCAAAAACTGGTCATAGCAAAGCCAATTCTGTTTGACTTTATAGTAGTATACCTAAACCTCTCGAACTAAGAGTAACGACAAAAAATTGGAAAATTCCACGGACGACTTTTTTGATGACAGGGTAAATTATGAATTGAGCGAATCTATTTTGAATAATGTTTGACTCGCCTCGTATTCAACAATAATTAAAATATTAAAATCCAGTCTAAAATTATCACCTAATGAGTAAGCAATATTTGTATCGAAATTGGAAAAAAGCATGGAAAGTAACATTTCTCGTAGGAAAACATCTTGAATGAAACACTTTTGCTAGACGAGTATTGCTTTCTTATTAGATAATTATTTAACATTGGTTTTTAATACTTTAATTATTGTCAATACGAGGCGAGTCAAATATTTTTCACAATAGATTCGTTTCTTTCATTATTCACCCTTTCATTCAAAAAGTCACCCATGGAATTTTCCAATTTTTTGTAATTACTCTTAGTTCGAGAGGTTCGAGTACACTATTATAACGTCAAGGCTTTGCTATGGCTAGTTTTTGAAATACACAGAATAAGTTAGAGGGGCAACCGGTATTACAAAAGTTGACAAAAAATTGTTTACAATGGAAATTTCTTACAGAACATCGATAAGAGACACGTCGGCATCATTAATAATTATTGTTATTTTGTCATTGCACAATGATAGACATTGTACAGGGTATCTTAAATACGATGCTATTTCAAGAACCATAAGCAGATCATAGCTATCTTGATTCTTTCTCGAGAGGGCGTTTCTGAGAAATTACTATTCTTGTTCCACATATTCACGAAAAATTCATTCAAAATATGGGGGATAATTTTAACTACGCTATTTGTGATGATCCATTTATTTCGTGTTTCCTTAAGATCCGAAAAGCTCTCTATTTTTTATTTCCTGTCCTCGTAAAACTCGTTAAAGTTCTTTTAAGCACCGAAAAATAAATTCGTCCAGACTACCTGCGAATTTATGGCTCAGATTAGTTACTTGGAACAGTTGAACGAGCTGCAATCTGAGGAAATTCCCCCAAAACAGCTAATTACGAAGAAAACCGGAAAACTGACGAAACTTTCATTCAATTAGGAGCGCTATGTTTTAGAAGCCTCCGGGGAAAAACTGGCCCCTCGAAAAATTTCCCTACCGTTCATCGCAACCGATTTTAATGTTTCAATGAATATTCAGAAATGGGATGGAAATGAATTACATGCTCTAGATGGAATCTCCCAGGGTAGAAAAAATGGAAGTGCGAATTGGGGGGAATGACCTTATTTCCCGGCTAGCAATTTCATAGATGAGTTTTTGGGGTGACGAAATCATTATCTGTAGGCTATGGAAAATTGAAATATGCGAGGGAGACAATTTGGTTGCAATTTCGTACGGAAAACACCACGACGTTACTGTTCAGTTCAAAACGAAATTAGAGATATTTTTTCTTTCAAATCAACGGTTATTATGGGGTTTTTACATAATAGTATTGCAGTACCTAGTACTTTTAATTTGCGAATGAAAAAAAAAAAATTTTGGTAGCTTTTCGTTTTTTGCAAAGCACCGATGTATTTCAAAAATAGTCCAAAAAATTATTACAATAGAAGCAAAACTCTAATTTTGTGGAAATTGTTAAAAAAAATCGTGAACTATATCCTTTCGAGGAAAGTTGGAACTATTGTAGTATTCCAAACTTCTACTATTCATTGAACCGTTCTGGCAACATCACACATTATTGTTGCATCTCCTTCTATGGGCAAATATTGACAGATCACGACAAAGTCACATGGTGGTGTTCCTTCTTATGTAAGCGTCAATATTCATGGTATCTAATCCTGATTTGTGCTTTAGTTAATCTATGTTATTTAGTGAAAATGAATTTAGTATCATAGTTTAGGGTATTTCGATAGGAATGATAACTACAATTGAAAAAGGTTATTATGGCAACACCGTATATTATTTTTAGACATTTCTTATGTCATTTGAGTCGAGTAGGTTATGCCATTCAACAACAATTAGAAATTGTTCATACAAAATCCGTGCCAAAAATAATAGACAGTGTTAGTATTATATCCATTTTAAATTGTATCATTCTTATTGGAAGATGCTTCATCCCTATGGTTCTTAGAATCCCGATGAAACTAAAGAATGATAGTTCATCGGTGTCTCTCAATATATTTGTTTTACATACTCACTAGTTGCCTTATGTGTAGTGGAGATCAATGAAAACACAACTCACCTGAAATGAAAGAAAATATTAATATCATAAATCTATATGTTTAAGGCGATCAAATACGCATAATTACATTTTTTCGGACTTAGGGCAATTTGATAATATATTATATAGTGAATGTCATCTCTCCTGGAGATTTTTTTGCCTCTGAATGGCATTTTGAGGTTTCAATTATTGCAATTATCGAATTTTTTATCTTTGTGCAAAATGCGGTATATCGCAAATTTGCACGTTTTCAAATGAAAGATGGAGATAATCATGAAACCCATAATCTCTTTCGTTCTCAAAAACCTTGGACGCCCTGCCCTGGTTTTGGTTTATCCAGTTTTGAAAAGATCTCTTCAAACTTTTTTTACCCGTTTTCAAATGAGAAGATTGCATTGCGCATCATTCGACAAAAACCTTCAATTTTAGAAAAATTTCTTTGCGATATAGTATCAGAATTGCAATTTTGGTAAAATTCGCGTACGCACGATGAGCGATTCGCTCCCGAGAAACGCTTAACAAATATTAACTTGTATTATCATCACCATTTGATGTTTTTGTTTTTTTAACGGCGCTATGTTAGCAGTCCAAAAAATATCAGATATTTAATCATCCTAAATTTATTTTAGTTCAGGAACTGCGATGATACATGATTCAAAACAAGAATTTGGCAGTTAAGCAACTATTCTAATACGCTTCCACCTAATATTCCATTCAACGTCGCAGCCTTCAAGATTGAATCCATTACGATAATCGCATAAATTCGAATACCATGTTCCATTGACAAATTTCATCGAATTTTCCGACACATTGATTAATCAGTCCATCAGAACAACATCTACGATTACACAATACCAATTAGGCGTATTCGATACAGCTGAAAGATTCGTTATAGTCATCAAAACGATCCAACTGATTATTTCATCAATTACCACGCCAAGCTAGGCGAGATTACGCGGTTGGGAAACATCAAAATCTGATCGATTTATATTCCATACACGGCTGGAAATGGAACGATGGCCATAATTATCGCCATACATCCTGGAAAGGGCAATTAATAGGCGAAGGTAGGTATGCAGAGCTGGGCAACAATGCAGCGAGCTCATATCATGCGTAGGGATACTCTGCGCTCTCTACGCGTAGATAACTTCGGATCTGTAGCTGTTGGGTAAACTTTGAAATCGTCTTCCTGCTCTCTCTTTCGGATGTCAGATGGTGGAAGAGTAATTTGTACGATTGGGGTAGCCAAAATCGTGAATAATTTCTCAAAACGTTTTGGCACAAATTTCAAATATATGAAAGTTTTTAAAAAATTCAATAAGTCGAGTGGATTTTGAAAACAATAGTCCTTCGATAATAATTGAAATGGATTGCGTCGTGATGGCTTATACATTGGAGATTAGAAAAAATGTTTTCTATTTAGTTGGAAGTGGGCCCTCTATTTTACAGACCGAGATACTGGCTGTTTACGTATGCGCTCAGAAGTATCTTAAAATGAACCTCAAGGGTGCCCATGTCTACATCACCACGGACAGCCAGACCACGCTGAGATGCCTGGAATCGTACTGCTGGGGTTTCTGTTGACTTGGGAGTGCCGTAACACCATAAAGTAACTGACCAGAGGCAAAAAAGTGACTCTACAATGGGTACCAGGGCAGTGTAATGTTGAAGGAAATGCTAGACATTTCTGTGGGCTAGGAAAAGACCAATATAAAGCTGCGGTCCAGCAATGGGGTTGAATAACAGGATAACCCACTGGACTAACACTCCTGGACTTACTCGGGCAAAAAAATTCGTGACGATATCACCTACCTACGCCAGAAAGCTCTTGAAGCTGTCACGAGCCGAGATTCGGTAGATGATGGGACTGCTCACGGGGCACTTTCGGTACAAACATCATTTGTACCGAATGGGAAAGTCAGCAGATGAGATTTGCAGGCTCTGTGGATGGGAAGCAGAAACAGCCGAACACATGGTACGCAAGTGTCTAGAGCTGACTGGCCTAAGACCCATTCATACAGGGGAAAGCCGGTCCTGGATACCCGAGAGGTAACGACCAAGGCGCCTAAGGAGGTTGTCAGTTTCATTAACGTCATTGACGACCTCCTTGGGTTTCCATGAACCGGGGTCGTTGTGGCTCGGTAAGCCTTCCGGGAACTGCGACCATGAAGAGCTTTTGTTCTCTACCCTACTCATTCATGGAAACCCAAGGAGGTCGTCAATGATGTTAATAAAACTGACAACCTCCTTAGGGGCCTTGGCCGTTACCTCTCGGGTATCCAGAATCGGCTTCCAAATATAAATGTTTCTTAGGCCAGCCAGCTCTGGACTCTTGCATACCATGTGCTTCTGTCCACAGAGCCTGCAAATCTCATCTGATGACTTTTCCATATGGTACACACGATGTTTGTACCGACAGTGCCCCATCAACAGTCCCACCATCACCCGAAGCTACAAGAGCTTTTTGGAGTAGGTAGGTGAAATCATCACGAATTCCATGGCCTGAGTAAGTCCAGGAGTGTTAGTCCCGTGGATTATCCTGTTATTCAACTCCCATTGCTAGACCGCAGCCTTATATTGGTCTTTACCTAGCCCACAGAAAGGCTCAGGTCCAGCAGGTGTTAACCTTGATGCACTTTTTGCAAGTTTATCGGCTTTTTCATTTCCTTACCCATAGTAGAGTCACTTTATAAAAGCACAATAAAGCATTAGTTGGGTGCAATAAATATGATTCCAGGCCTCATTTGGCAAGTTAGAGGCAAAGCAGTCAATGTTACATACATCAACTGCTCAACAAAATTGGTCAATTATGCTCAAGATGATATCATATTCTGCACGCGATACTTTGTTGAATGATTATAGTTCAAAACTAGAGGGAATTCGATCATGAGCCGTTTTATCAAGGGCTTATGACATTCTATGTCATCAAAGGTAAAACCTTTTTTTGAAATTCGTCTTTTTCGGCTATTTGATGATAATGAGTTTCAAAGAAAATACCTCATTTCATCAATTCCTCATGGAGTAGGTTTATCATATTACTGATATTGTAGGCAAATAACTACTTCCTATTACAAATAAGAAGGAAGACCAAGAAATATTCATAAGACTAATGCTGGTTAGATAATTAAGGAAGCATTTGGTTTTATTTATTCCGTATTTTTCAAAATAAATTTCGAAATATAATACAAAATAGAATCAAGAACATCGAGAGAGGTATGTCTAAGGATCTCTCATGAAGTAAACTGAATAACCCACCAAGAAACGACTGCATCATATGGAAAATGTCAATTTCATCACTACGAATAAGCTAATTGAAACTCATTCAGGTGAAAAACAACGGCTTCTGCTGTATTATATTATATAGTTAGCAATTAAACGATATGGAGAAACAATTTTAAGGTATAACAACAAGTTATGAAGACATAAATCAATACTTTCTTTAATTTGTTTTTTTTTTGTTTCGATGTTTATTATTTTTTGTATTTCGTAATGAATAAACATTATTATTATTATTATTTCACTCAATGAAATATAAATAGGTAGAACTTAGAAATTATGAACATTTATTCCATTATTTATGTGTCTTATTGATACCTCATTCCTTTCCTAATCATATTGTTCTTCTTGTGACACGTATTTCAAGCTACAATAAAATAAATATTCTATGCGTCGTAAACATGAAGAGATATCTCACACCAATCAGAGCACACCAGTATTCAGTGCTATCAAAAAGTACTTATCTATTAGATAACTTTTCCAAGAAATGCCAAATAACCGCAACATATGAAATTATCTAACACATCGTTAATTTCTTTTGAATGAGTAGTGTATTCGAAAAAAAATCACGATACAGAATTCTTTCAACTAAATAACCGGACACAATTCGAACATGCTTTAAGTTTGTCATTCTGAAACTTATCGGAATCGCCTGAAACCAATAGACAACAAGACTAACACGCTTGCCAAAAGTTTCCTTATCTGCTTCGCTTCGAAGGCCTCAGGCTCCTACTACGAGAGGAAAAATCAATTTGAAGCTTAGCTCAGCTGTACCACATCATTAGATGAGCGACAGCTTTCTGCATCGGCATATTTACTTGCTTGTCGGCCTTATCGTTCTATTTCTTGTCCCAATACATCGAAGATGAGGCTTCAGCCCGAATGTATATTTTATGTCTATAGCCCTGCTGGAAAGATGGCTATTATTCATTTCGTATCATTTTAACACCTCTAAATATAAAATTTGTTCGACACAAATACAAAAAAATTTGTTGCTTGGTAATGTAGCGAAATACATTTGTATCAAAATCAAAGCCATGACGTAGTTCCGTATAAATTTAGAGAGCGAAATACCAAAAAGCAACAAACTTTCATATTTCATCTCGAATAGTATTCGATATGACCATTTCACGAGAAAATTTGCCGGAAAGTTATATGATCATGTTCGAAAATTAAAAGAAAACAACAATTCTGGAGAAAACCCAAGTTTGGAAGTATTTAATTGGAACATGATCGTAGATATCATACAATAAGCTTATAAGTATTTGTGAATATAACGCCATCAAAATATCAGTCGATTTGAGTCTGTATCTTAAAGTTATTCTCGATTAAACATGGCAGCTTACGAGCCAAATTCTTGTCATTTGCTGAGGGTTTCAATTTTTTGCTTTAATACGAACCAATTTGTGGCTGAGGCTCATCGAAATCTCTCGAACACCTATGGTGAGGCCGCTATTAGTGGAAGAACGTGCCGAGAGTGGTTTCAACGCTTCAAGAACGGTTATTTTGACGTCGAAGTCCAGCATGGCGATGAAAGAGAGAAAGTTTTCGACGATGCAGAATTGGAGGCATTACTTGATCAAGAATTATATCAAAAGAACAAGAATTGGCAGGATCATTGGAAGTGACTCAACAAGTAATTTTTAAATGCCTGAATGTCATGGAAATGATTCAGAAACAAGGAAATTGGGTGCCGTACGAGTTGAAGCCGAGATATGTCGAACGGCGTTTGTTTGCTTGTGAACAGCTGCTTGCAAGGTAAAGACGTAAGGCATTTGTTATTCAAAAGTTTGAGACGAAAAATTGGTTCATTACGATTATCCCAAGTGCAGAATATCATGGGGATATCCAGGTCATGCTTCCACGTCGACGGCCAAACCGAATATTCACGATTCGAAGGTATTGGTGGGACCAGTTCGGCGTAGTGTATTATGAGTTGTTGAGACCGACTAAAACAAAAACAGGCAATCAAAATCGAACTCAATTAATGCTTTTGTGCCGAGCATTGAGAGACATGATGAAGTGATTTTACAGCATGACAATGCTCGACCTCATGTTGCGAAAGTGGTCAAGACACACTTGGAAACGTTGAAATGGGTCCTACCCCACCCGCCGTATTCTCCAGATGGTGCACTCTCGGACTATCACTTGTTTCGATCAACGGCACACGACCTGGTTAACCAGCACTTCCGGTCTTATAAAGAAGTGAAAAATTGGATCGATTCGTGGATCGCTTCAGAATTTAACCAGCTTTTTTAACGCGGGATTCGTACGCTGCCCGAAAGATGGGAGAAAGTAGTGGCCAGCGATGGACAATACTTTGAATCATAAATGTATAACCAGTTTTTTACAGTAAAGTCCCAAATTCAGAAGAAAAACGGCGGGAGGAAAGTTGTAGGCTTATGTAAGCAAAGAATTTCATTTATTATTCATTATTATTATTCATTTAAAATTATCTAAAAAATCAAGTTGAAATAAACTACTGATTTTAAGATGTTGAGAATACTGAATTCAGTAGTGAAATTATGCGAATTCTTAAGAAATATCGGAATTTCACGCCAGGGTTATTTCGTATGTCATATAATAAAGGCATCTCATTTTACCGAAAAAACATCGAAAAAACACGTTGCCAAGTAATATTTCGACAAGAAGCATGGGTAATAAAGGCAACAAAAATCCTAGTCGAAAACGAGGATTTTTGCATCTGCACGAATGCTCTTTATAAAAAAATATTATTTGGAATTATGTTTTTGGATTCTTTTCATAAAAAAAAGGAAACATTAAATGCCCGAATGATATTTGACAAGACTATTTCATGAGACCATAGTTTCTTGTTTTCAAAAGTATTGTGAATTCTGGTGTCTATATTTGTCGCGGTTTTTCCATCTAGAAACCATTTGTAACTCAGAATTGAGCGTTTGCGATTGGTGGAAATCGAGAAAAGGAAAATAGTCAATATATTTTCTATTCATGTATTCGGCTAAGACCACTATCTGCGACATTTACTTTACTCGTTTCCACGCCTAATTGAGCCCAACGTCCAGGATTATGGCGGAAAAAAGGCCGCACCTTCAACCCCACGTAAAATCCACAAAGGGTTCGACACCCTCTAATACGAACTGATAGAACGAAAAGCTCTCAAGGTAACCGTATTGGCGGAGAGAACTGAGCCACTAATTTGTTCTGTCAATATAAAGTGCGCCTCCATCAATATTTATTGACAATATTCATCGCATCCCACACGGGAATAGAGGCACGATCCGTTGCATTGATTTTTTTCTTTCCCTTTTTCATTACATCACTTTTCCATGTATACACTTCCAATACAAGTATAAAAACGCGACCGATAATAATCCAACATTTGTGATTTATTGAAAGAAGGATTTTCGCGCAGATGGGTCCGGGTGGGGTTCTCAAATCCCCGAAAGCCTCGGAATTGAGATACATTTTCGAATCGGCATGAATACATTTGAAGGAATATAGGGACGATAGAAATTGAACAGAGCGCTCTACCATTTCGTCAGGAGGTATGCAGTTTTCGAGTTTTGAGTCAGGAATGAAAAGTGATTATAAACATAATAATTTTCGGAAGGAAAAACAGAAAAATTTAAAATTTTCATGGTAGGATTTAATATCAAACGCTAGAAGATTCGTCCGTTAATATAAAGGGTGTTTTTTTTTTTTCAGAGCTATAGAACAATAAAACAACGATGGATTATTCGATTGACATGAATTTTATTTATCCGCAAGTTAATCTTGTGGTATTACATTTTAAATATGATTTCTGGCATATGACCACGGCTGGCCCGGATGTAGTCCAATCTGGACGTCCAATTTTCAATGACTTTTTCTAACATTTGTGGCCGTTTATCGGCGAATGATGTCTTCCAAATGGTCAAGGGTTTGTGGCTTATCCGCATAGACCAATGAATTTACATAGCCCCACAGAAAGTAGTCTAGCGGTGATAAATCACAAGATCCCACACACACGAGGCCAATTCACAGGTCCAAACCGTGAAATTAGGCGGTCACCAAACGTGTCTTTGTATAAATCGATTGTGGCACGAGCTGTGTGACATGTTGCGCCGTCTTGTTGAAACCACAGCTCCTGGACATCATGGTTGTTCAATTCAGGAATGAAAAAGTTAGTAATCATGGCTCTATACCGATCACCATTGACTGTAACGTTCTAACCATCATCGTTTTTGAAGAAGTACGGACCAATGATTCCACCAGCCCATAAAGCGCACCAAACAGTCAGTTTTTCTGGATGTAACGGAATTTCGACATACACTTGAGGATTAGCTTCACTCCAAATGCGGCAGTTTTGTTTGTTGACGTAGCCATTCAACCAGAAGTGCGCTTCATCGCTAAACAAAATTCGCTTATGAAAATCGGGAACAACGGCAATCTCATTTTGGGCCCATTCGACGAATCTACGCCTTACTTGATGATCGTTTGGCTTCAATTCTTGCCACGAGTTGGATTTTGTAAGCACGCAAACCAAGATTTTTTTCAAATGGGGCCGTTTTTTAACGAATTCATCCTTCAAACGATCCAATAACGCCATATAATAATCGCTGTTGATGGTCTGGCCTTGTTGGAGGTAATCAATTAATATTATACCTTGCGCATCCCAGATTACTAATACCATAACCTTGCCAGCTGACTGTTGTGTTTTTACCCGCTTTGGATTCGGTTCAACGTATGCAGTCCACTCAGCTGACTGTCAATTGGACTCCGGAGTGAAATGATGGAGCCATGTTTCATCCATTGTTTATTGCACTTGAACAGCTTCAAACACTGCTCAGAATCATTTACACCTTGTTGCTTTTGATCGATTGTGAGCTCACGCGATACCCATTTTGATAGAAGCTTTCTCATGTACAAATATTCATGAATGATATGATGTACACGTTCAGATGATATCTTAACAATGTCTGCTATTTCGATCAACTTCACTTTACGGTCCTTCAAAATTATTTTGTGAATTATTGTGTGATTTTTTCGTCGGTCAGGCCCCCTTTCGGCGTCCACTGCGTTCGCCGTATTCGGTGCACGTTCAAACTCAGCATACCAATCAATGATGGTTGATTTTCCAGGTGCAGACCCCGAAAACTCTTCATCAAGCCAAGATTTCCGTTCAACTGTATTTCGTCCCTTCAAAAATCAATATTTTATCAGCACACGAAATTCTTTTATTTTTCGCCTTTTTTCAAATAACAAAAGTAGCTCCACTCACAACGCAATATCTAACAAACTAATGGTCGGACTAATGTCAGATTTTGACGCGTATCGTCTGAAGGTTGGTACTAACTAAAAATCATATGGATTTAATACTAGCACCGCCATCTGTGCATCAGACCGGGCACTTTTCAATTGGCCAATAAATTGAAATCTTTTCAATCACTGAATTTTTATTTTTTATTCAATATTTTTCTTGGATTTTTTGTTTTTGAAGACGAGATCAACATAAAATTTCGCTTGGAGCTTCAAATTGTTCTTTCACATCTAAGTTGGTCTTGAAAAGAACAGAAAAACAATATTTCGAACGGCGATTCAGTCGAGGAATATAGACCGCTCAAAAAACGAAATATAAAATGAAGTTCTGAGCGAGACAATATTAAAATATCCGTATATTCGTCTGAATTTTCGGCAACAAGAGAATCCCTTGGATTAATTGTTAATTATTAATCTGTCACGGGCGATTGCCTGAGGGGGCTGGAAGACGGATTGAATAATCAAGCCACCGCTCGCATCCCCTCTGATGAAACGTAATCCCGAAATCGCTTTTTTTCGAAGCTCGGGGTTGTAAGTGGATAGCAGGGGCAATTGGGGAAATAAAAGGGTGCCTAGCCGAATTGATAGATACCGATTCAGGTCTAAGGAAATCCACTTTCCTAGAGCGGGTTATACGCGAGATCGTCCTTAACGACAATTAGACATAAATGGGAATAAATCATAGCGCCCTTCTAATCAAGAGGACTTCCGAAATGATCCCCTATCAACAGAAGAACGTTTTTCATTGGATGAATCGTTTATAACAACGATAAAGGTGCGAATTGTTCGAGGGAACAGAATTCGAGAAAAGCAATGACTTGACGTCAAAATCTTCGTTCATTCATCACATTGTATTTTTATAATTTTTTTTTTAATGGAGAACAATCAGTGCAAATCTATGGGAAATGGTTCCCCAATATAAGGGGCTTGTACAATTGAGGATTTGAAAAATCGAAAAAATGGAATATTGAAGAGGAATGAAATGAAAAGTCCTCATAACTTCTTTATCACTGGTACTGTAAACATGAAACAAAAATATTCTACAGGTAATATTTTTCAGTAGAATTCATTGTTCATTATTCATCAATCGTTTTTTATAGCTATTAGTTTTGAAGTTATAATACAAATAATAATTGTTGGAATGTGAATTTTAAAAAATTTTATAACAAATAATATAGCTTTTTTCCCCCTTGTTTTTTCTATTTATATCTAAATATTATTGGTATAACTTTGCTTCCGCCGTCTTGCAATAGAGGGCTGTAGCGGTAAGTAGTAGTCCAAATAAATAGAAAGTAGATGTCAAACAATAAGCTAAGGTATTTGTAAACACAACGCCATCGAAATATTAGTGGATTTGTGTCTGCATCATAAAGTTTTTCTCGATTGAACATGTCAGCTTACGAGCCAAATTCTCCTCATGTGAAGGAGGTTTCAATTTTCTGCTTAAATATGAAGAAATCTGCGGCTGCGGCTCATCGAATGCTCTCAAATTCCTATGGTGAGGCCGCTATTAGTGAAAGAACGTGCCGAGAGTGGTTTCAACGCTTTAAGAACGGCGAATTTGTCGTCGAAGACCATGGCATTGGAAGAGAGAAGGTTTTTGAAGATGCAGACTTGAAGGCATTACTTGATGAAGACTCGTGTCAAACGCAACAAAAATTGGCAGGATAATTGGGAGTGACACAACAAACCACATCAAAACGTCTGAAAATCATGGGAATGATTCACAAACAAAGAAATCAAGTGCCGTACGAGTTGAAGCCGAGAGATGTTGAACGGCGTTTGTTTGTGAACAGCAGCTTGCAAGGAAAAGACGGAAGGAATTTCTGCATCGCATTACGACTGGCGACGGAAAATAGTTTCATTACGATAATCCCAAGCGCAGAAAATCATAGGGATATCCCGGTCATGCTTCAACGTCGACATCCAAACCGAATATTCACGGTTCCAAGGTCATGCACAGTATTTGGTGGGACCAGCTCGGCGTAGTGTATTATGAGTTGCTAAAACCTACTTAAACAATCACGTGTGATCGTTATCGAACGCAATTAATGCGTTTGAGACGAGCATTGAAAGACAAACTGCCGCAATACAACAAGAGAGAAGATTAAGTTATTTTACAGCATGACAATGCTCGACTCCATTTTGCGAAAGTAGTCAAGATATATTTGGAAACGTTGAAATGGGGAGTTCTACTCCACTCGCCGTAGTCTCTAGACGTTACCCCCTCGGACTATCACTTGTTTCGATCAATGGCACACGGCCTGGTTGACCAGCACTTCTGGTCTTATGGAGAAGTAAAAATTGGATCGCTTTAAATGATTGCCAGTTTTTCTGAAGAAATGACAGTAGGAACTGCATTTTTCCAATTTCTTTATTACTCTTTTCGACGATTCTAGATATTCTATGTTGTAGGAAAACATTTCCTAGGACACTTTAAAATATTGGAATACAAATACCTAAGGAAGTTATTGAATACTGCAAAAAGAGATAGCATACCTACTTATTGGAAATGAATTACTGCGATCGGATTCGCAGATTGCTAGAAAGTAAGCAAGATATAAAAAATAGAAATACACAATGTGGTTGGCGTAATCATTTCTCTGACCGAACGATTGCAATTTCACTCTGAACTGCCGCAAACATCTTGAATACACAGTATATGTACTTCAAAACCTCTTCGTTGATTTCTCCTAACATTTCCATCATTCTTTTTTTTTTTCAATGGAAAATCCGTCTAGTCAACTTCACTTGATTATCTTGAAGTTAAGCAAAACTTTCATTACAGCGACTGTAATGATTTTCAGAAATACATGTGTGCTCACACTTGGCATGATTCAAAAGACATTGGACAAACTGCATATGACACTCGCATCAAAAATTTTAACTCACCACTATTTAAAAGGATCTTAGTGTCTCAAAAAAATCAGTGGACAGACCACTATTTCTAGATATTATCCTCACGATTATCAACGATTTGATTGGTTCATCAAACTTATAGCAATACCCAAAATAAATCAAGGTATTGGAAACACAAATGGAATCAATGAGTGAGTCTTGAAATTGTAGTACATTAAATATAACCATAGCTTCTTCTCATCAAATAGAACACTTTTTTCATGTACCATTTATCTCAGATTAGGCTCAGGTGAAAAATTATTATTATTCAAAGGTTTCACTATATGAGATAACGCACTACTGGTACTCTTGATGTTTACACAACAGAGATAACGCAGAACTAAATGAATGTAAACATTAAATTTCTATGACCTATATTATTCATTAAGATGAACTTAGCCAGACCCACGAATATTGAGGTTGAATTTGCAATAGACCACATTTTCAATTTTATAAACTCAAAGGAGGTGTACTGCATCATGGACTTGTGGACCTGTGCTCAAGTTGTTTCCTTGTTTGAGGGTGGATCCATGATTGAGGTGTAATTCGTCGAATTTTTCATTATTTTACAGCATTCAACCAACAATATCTTAAAAATAGGGCGTTTTTCATCTGAAATAATTGAGTATTTTGATAGTGACTTTGGGTTATCTCCAATTGCTGTCTTCATGGAAATTTGGTAGTTTTGTGGATCGGCGAGGCTGTAACTCGGAAACCATTAGAAAGAGAATAGTATTTTCTGAAACAAGTGGGCTATTACAACACGAATGCGAAATTAGAGAACTAGCGATGAAGGAGAGAGTTTGTGTGACTGTTAAGAAAATTAGCAGATTACGGAATTTGAATTGTACGTTTTAATTTTTGAAATTATTTATAATTACCCTTTAAATTCGAGAATTATGTTTGACGAAATCGATTTCGAGAGGAATTGCCAATTCAGTTGAAAATCATTTCATTATATCCAAATTATATTACATTCAGAATTGAAGTGAAATTTGATAGGATCGGTCAGAGTAGACAACAACAAAACGAAGAATATAACTGAAAACAATAATGTAATGAGTTCATAACAGAACTGTTTTTAGTACTGTAATGAAAACATTATGATACTGAAATAAAAGAATTAATGATATTTGAAGAATTTGTCTTTGAGATATAGAACTTCACCTTGAAATTAATTTAACTCTTAATGGTCATGTGAAAACTTTTTTTCTCAACTTCCTGCATTCTTCACCTGAGCTGATTTGAAAAAAAAATGACGAAAATATTTTATTGGATAAGAGGTCCTTTGGTTGAATTTAAAATTAAAATATCTTCCCGGATTTTTTGTAATCTTATCTCCATTTGCCTCTTTTGTAGGTTTGTTCCGAAGGAAAAATGATCTATTTATCATTTTGCCAAATGCCAGTTATTTTCGAATTCAGAGAAGATCTCACTGATGAAAGTTCGAAGTCAAAACTAATTCTGTCCGTCCAATCGGCTGATCCATATCTAGGTTGAAATCGTAAATGAACAAAATCCGTTCGATGGTTTTCGAGTTTGAACTTGATTATTGGAAAAATATAAAAAGAGAAAAATCGAACCTTCTCAACATGAATTTATTATTTTTATATTAGTTTTCGTTTCCCCGAGAGAACTGCTCCGGAAAATAGTCTAATAATAAAATAAACTTAACTGAATCTACATAAATATTTCAATAAGATCAAACTAAATCAGTGCTAAGGTATAATACAGTTCGAGATGTCTAATGAACTCATCTCCTAGAACCGATGATATCAAACATTCCAAGAACGTCGTCAACTTCGATTAAGATAAGGAAATTCTAGTGTGAAGTTTTAATGGAAGAACCGTGTATCTATTAAATTGCTTTTGAACTATATCATTCGATACGTTGTGAAATTATTGACGTTTCTTGGTGAACATTGAAAATCTACACAAGTTTCCGAAATTATGAGGGATATATTTTGAATTTTGGTAAGAAAACCATGATGATAAAGAGAAATAGTAATTCAATATCAAAAAATATCTCCTTTCGCCCATTTTATAATTGTCATTGTAGCTAATATTATCCGAAAAATTTGATGAAGAATTTATATATCATCATATAACAGAATTTTTACTGTCATACAATAGATATAGGTACCGGGTTTTTCACCATAATTTGACCCCCCCTTTAACTTTGTTACTAAAAGAGTTACAAAAAAATGTTTTCTACAAATGTTTCACGCAATCAACTAGTGTTTTTTAAAATGATCTCCCAAAACGAAATATATACAGGGTGTGCAACATATTGATTGCAACTCCATTTTTCAAATGGAACACCCTGTATATTTTTCTATATTTGACTAGCTCTTTTTCCCCTGATTTCGAATATATAACATATGTTTGGCCTATCTCTCTTATTCTGAGTACCACCGAGTTTCAAATTTCAAGAACCACCAGGCAAGCTAAGTAATAAATTTTCAAGTGGAAAGCTGCGATAATTCAAAATGCTCTTTTTTGAGTTGGCATATATGACATACGTTTGTCATTGAATGAAGCTATTCATCGAATATGCACTATAGAAGCGGAAAAATTTGAAATATTTTCACTTTATGTGAAGAACAATGAAAATAAGAAAGCTACAAGGAGAGAATATATAGAGTTGCATCCAAATCATCCAATTCCAATTTTTAGTGAGAAACGTATGGCATATCGTTGCCAACGAGAAATCTCAAAAAAGGGCATTTTGAGTTATCGCAGCCTACCACTAAAAAACTGATTACTGAGTATGCCAGGTGATTCTTAAAATTTGAAACTCTGTGGTTCTCAGAATAAGAGAGATAGACCAAACATATGTTATATATTCGAAATAAGGGGAAAAAGAGCTAGTCAAATTCAGGAAAATATACAGGGTGTTCCATTTGAAAAAATGAAGTTGCAATCAATATGTTGCCCCCTCTGTATATATTTCGTTTTGTGAAATCATTTTAGAAAGCACTAGTAAATTTGGTGAAACTTTTGTAGAAAACATTTTTTTGTACCTTTTCTAGTAACAAAGTTAAAGGGGAGTCAAATTATGGTGAAAAACCCGGTACATTACACTTGTTTTTTTTTTGTTATATGACCTCAAAATTTTGGTTTCGCTGTAGTGTTATTCCTCAGAAAAAATTTCATGTCTATTTTGCCCTATTGAACTTCATCAAATTTTCTCTTCTTCAAATTCATTTCGTGAAAAGAAAGAACTCATGAAGTTGGAATACGCATCGCGGAGAAACTATAAATATACCTCGAATAGAAAATCAATAATTCATTGATGAATGAATTTATTTCCACTGCGAAAACCTCCGTCTGTAAATTGTTCCCGAAAATGAGTTATGGAATCATGGAAAGCAATGCGATATCGACAGTTGAAATTAATGACCTATTTTCTTGAATATCTATAATTCATACCTGAGAGCGCGCTTAGATATTTCGCATTGATATCGAACTTTTTTGGAAAATAAATTCCAATTATTGTTCATTATGAATAGTGAATAATTGGAATAGTTCGAAATGAAATTGGCAAAGAATTGAAATGAACAAAAAAATCGAGCAGAATATCAAAAAAATTTCAATAAATTGTCGTCGGTAAAATCGTAGATATTTCATTAAATTTTCATAGTTCCATCACAATTATTTGTTCGAAATATTCATTCGGTTTACAATTTTGACATTATATTCTGCTTATTGCAACACGTAACATAATGGACTAGTTTAGTGATGTTGATAATACTATATTTGACACGATAAAATTAAAATATGGAGCAAAACTGATAAATCAGTGAAAAAATTTTGAAAATCCATCAATAAATGACTGAGAAATAGATTATTTAAATTTACGTATTTTAGCGCGGATTGCTTTGATCTGTGACGTCACGGCACTGGCCTGTGATCGCTACACCATAAATTACGTTTAAATACTTAGCCGCGCCAAGGCTCTCGCGCCGTTTGTAGTTGTACAGTGTAGTTTTAACTCGAGTTTTGTTTTTATGTCACCATAATGAAAGAAGGCTTCGTGAAAGGACAAAGTGACAATTTGCCTAAAATAGATATATATGCAGTGATGGAGTTTTTTTCTTCAAATCCATCTTATGTCAGTGCTGAAATAAAAGGAGTTAAACTTTTCAAGTTTTGAGTTTGCTTCATCATGGTTCAACTTATAACGATGATTTATTTAAAAAACGTTTCATAAACAGTTTGTAGTTGAGTACTGGTTGTTGAAGTCTATCAATGGCAAAACATATTTATGTGAGGAGTAAAAAGTAAAAAGAGAAAAAAGTAATTTATATGTATGTATATAGTAAGTTATTTCAGCCATCGTGTAACGAACAAAACACGACACGAACGGCACAAGTGATTGTACACCAATGAATTCGTAAGCACTCTGCGAATACCAGTCGTCTAGTGTGTGACGTCACGACACTTACACGTACTATGAAATTATTCTTCCAAGCGCAACTTCAAAGTCCCATAACTTTTTCATTTCTAGAGATATTTCAATGATTTTTCCACATTTTTGTTTCATTTTACTTGAATTTTTAGAATTAATCCTTAACAAAAAAATGAAAACTAGACCATTCCGAGACGTTTGAATTACAAATAATATAACTAACAACAGAGAAACTGCAACACCCAGAAGAAGCTGTTTGAATTCAATTTTTTTTTTTGGTAAATCATAGATAGTATAGCAAGGAGTAAATTATTGAAATTTGGAGAAAAAAAAAAGGGTTTACAATTTTTTTTTTAAATAAATTTTTCAATAATGTGTTAGTCTATCGCGATTAACTAAACACTTCCCAACAAGTATCGGCATTGATGCAATAAGATGGTCTCTTGAGGTATCCAAGCTACCTGTACTTCATGTCTCAGAGCCGCCAAAGTCCGTGGGGGCTGGGGTAAATTTCCAAGCCTTCTACCCATGATGTCGCAATCATGCTGTAATCCATCTTCGGCCATCATGTGCGCCCAAGGAGAATCGAGATTCATCAAAAAATACGACCTGATGCCATTCCACATTCCAATGTTGACGTTCTCTGCACCACTGTAATCGTTGCCGGCGATGCTCAACCGTCAGAGGTAACACAAGATGGAGTCTATAATGCTTCAGTTCAAAAGACCTAATCCGGCGGTATACCGTTCGGACAATTACAAGATGGCCTTGTTCTCCTAACCACTCATCAGCCAAAGATCGAGTTGTCGCAAATCGGTCTTTAATGGTCATAAGGCTTAAACGTCGATCTTGAATTTCATTTGTGCCCCTTCGACATCCAGTGCCTACTCTCGATTTTGGGCATTATCAAACCACGCTTGACAACATCTCATAACAGTAGTTGGATTTCTGTTCGTAGGGTTAGCGATTTTTCGAAATGACAACCCTGTCTCCAGTAGATCTCTTTCGAATTCACTTAGCTGGCAATAAATTCCGCGTACCTATGCATTTTAACAACCACTAAACATCGACTTTGGATCTCCTCGAACAGCTGATTTGTTGTAAAAATTAAAAAACTTGCAAAAAATGACTACAATATTTGAGTCAAAAAAATTGTTCCCATAAAAAAACCTTCACGATTTTCTTCTCCAAATTCAATCATTTACTCCTTGCTATACTATGTTTCACAAACAAAAATTGTTTTAATTGGAACAGCTCTTTCTGGTTGGTTTCTTTATTAGTTAATATATATCAATGAGTTGTTAGATCGAACTCATAAAGTGCTTAGACATTCTTTCCCATCTCTATTTCTTCGGTTATACATATTATTAATATTAGCGACCATAAACTAGACACAAAAATATCAATTGCATCAATTAGGTACACTACGTAGCAAATCAATTCGAAATGAAAATTGTACCGATCCAACAAAGGCAAAGTTGCTAATTCCAGTAGCCGAGATAACCAAATCGTGTGTGGGGCCTCAACCTTATCTAGAATTGAAATGAAAACGGAGAACAATGGCTTTTCAAATATTGTTCGTTGTTCCTATTACTTTACGGTTTTACGATAGCGACCATAAAGCGTTTTATCGCTTCTATGTCGCGTATTTGGGCTCTGCTGAAATCAATTTGGAAATGAACGAGATGAGGAAGATTAATCTATTAACGGAATGACTGGTATTTTCAACGCCAGTTCCCACCCACACTGAGAGAAATCCATATTTTTTTTTATTAATAAAGCACTTATTTGGAGGTTATTTATTCACAACTATTACAGCAGATTTATATTTAATATATTCATTAATAGTTAAATTATGCATTCAAAAAAGTTTATTAATTGAGAATAAAATATTTGTTTACAAGGTATTTGATAATATTTAATATATTTCGGTTATAAATAATTTATATGAACTTACGTTATCTCCAGAAATAACATGAATTCAATGTCAACAAATTTTCAACTGGTAGTTAACGAACATTTGCTATTTATGAATAAACTCTCACAAGAATTCAATATTTCATTAACTCAGAATAGAGGATTTATTAATAATTAACTAACTAACATAATTATAGCGCAATCTGTGGAAAAGTTTAAGGACACATCCCTCAAAGAGTAGCGCATCTCCTTGAAAGATCTGTCCTTGAACTTTTCCTTTGATTTGAATTTCCTTTTTAACCCTACACTGCCTATTGTATCAAATCAGATACAACCAAATAAACTTCATTTAAAGTTATCTTATTTAGCAGTTTCTTACATAAAACGCGCCGTATCATATTTGATACATCCTTATTTTAAGATTCAATACGGTTCATAATACATTTCCGCGCGCTTATACCATCTGTGGCATGTTTATGTTTCAAAATGGTAGCTAGTTGATATCATATCCAGTGTGAGGTGATTCAGATTTGTTTATCCTTCGAATTTTCGTAAAGTTGCATTATAAAAACTGTTTTTACTTCGATAAAGGTAAGATATGTCAAATATAACATAATTTTATTCATTTATACCATGTGATATTATTATATTCGACATAATTTCAGTTGTATCAAATTTGATACATAGCGCATATTTGAATTGAAGAGTTGATAGAAGAACCTAGAGGCTCTTCGCATGAATATATCTGCAATATCGATGAAGTTGACATAACATCTGTAGTATGGCTAGATAATGAGCCAGTTACTTTTCTTTCAACATTCGAATGGAAAATGCCTCCAAAAGAAGTGAGAAGGTGGGACAGAAAATCAAAAAAGTATGTGAATATTGAGTGTCCAAACCTAGTCCCGGAATACAATGCTCATATGGGAGGCGTTGATGCCATGGACAGTTATATTGGCAGAAATAAAATTCAAATTAGGTCTAAGAAATGGTATATTCGTCTTTTTTACCATTTTGTCGACATGACCTTAGTAAATACATGGTTTCTCCACAAGAGAATTGGTAAGCAAGAGCTCAAACAGGTTGATGTTCGGCTAGAAATAGCAGAATGACTCTGTAAGTCACAAAATAGAAACAAGAAACGAGGTAGACCATCCAAGGATTCCGTCGAAAATATGCTTGTTGCGAAAAAGAAAAAGTCCACAGTGTTTTCGCATGTTCCTCCGAAGGACGTCATGACCGATTCTATTGGCCACTGGCCTACCTATGATGATGTGAGACAAAGATGTAAATTTCCTTCTTGCAACTCATTCTCTCATTTGAAATGTTCAAAATGTGGTGTTCATTTGTGTCTCAACAAGAATAATAATTGTTTTGTTAATTTCCACAATCCTTGAAAATGTATTCTCATATGCATTATGTATCAAATTTGATACAACTAATGTTTTTCAAAAATAAAACTTAATACAAACTCTAGAATTTTTTATTATTTTTTTATACTTCCTCTCAATACTACGAATCGAAATTATATTTTTTTTAACAAAAAACAAAATTCGAGAAGTGTAGGGTTAAACATAAAATCTGTGTTACTATGGGCTTATTGAACGCCGCTTAGCACATCTGTACTAAATTTTGGGTTCAGATCGTTTGTACCTGCTTAGTTATTAGTGATGTTGACAGTGGTTAGTTGGAACAGATGCGATCAAGATGACTAGGGTTCAAACCCGAATACCCTCAATATGAACTCTAAAAAATTACCTAATTTGGCAAACGGTTTTTCTCAGAACCTAGCAATCGGATAATAGGAACAACCAAAATAATTATCTAAGAAATACGTTAACCAATACTGAATTGAAATAATTTTTTTTATTCAGCATGGATACATATTACATATAAATAAGGTTTATTAATTATTACTCAATGATATATTAACATCAACTATATTTATTTCCTTCAAATGGATATTTCCTCAGAGGAAAGAAAAGATAGAGGTGCCCTTAGAAGTAAATAGCGTTGTATTGTAATCAATTGCAACAGTATGATGATAAAGTGAGATAGGACAACAAAAAACCTGCAAAATTGACAACTAGAGGGGCGTAGTCAATGGTTCTCTTACTGCCTCTTATTAAGTTTTCGGTGCTGAAATGTTTGGAACAAACATATGCATATTTCGGCAAATTGTTCATTTGCAATATTAATACGTGGCACCATATTTTTCTAAATTCTCTATTTGAAGGAAACCTACAAATGTTAGCATTGAATTAAGTTTTCGATATCTCACAAATACTACGCCATAGACGAGATATATTCTAGGCCTATGGACTCAAAACATGAACTTATCTATGATAGGTTAGGTTTTCATTTCCGATGTTTTACACACTATACATGTTTTTCGAGTATTTACCATGATTAAAATTAACAATATGTAACTTAAAATTAACAAACTTGTATGAAATAACGCCGATTACAAACGTGAAATTAAAATGAACAGTTACCCTTAACGCACCTCTAGTTGACACGTGCAATAACAACAACAGAACCGTGTTGCCAAATCCTCAGAATATTCGCAAAACATCTATGCCACAGAACGGAGAAAAGATTACTTCTTCCTCAGAATGGCAACGCAGTACATTATAAGTGTTTGTAAACAAAAATGTTATAGCGATGCCAACAAATGCTATAAGGCACCTCTATCTTTTCTTTCCTCTGAGGATATTTCTTCAGCATTATTAATATAAGTTATGCGTAAATAAATGAAGTGTAGTAATAAATTATTATTATTGGTGGGATTTCAAATAAATTATTTATTTCTATGAAACTAATATTTGTTTGTCCATATATCCAATAAATGATTTATTAACTATAATGCATTTTTGATAATACCTACCAAATAAACACTTCTCTCAGTGTACTGAAATCAATTTGGAAATGAACGAGATGAGGAAGATTAATCTATTAACGGAATGACTGGTATTTTCAACGCCAGTTCCCACCCATAAAGTTTCCGCAGAAATCCGGTTCTCCAATTAAACGGTTTGAATCGGAGTGACTGCGATATAATTATGGAATAATTATTATTAGATCGATATCGCTATTATTCAGAATTTGATCCGGCGACAAAAACTGCGATCGAAGTTGCCTGAATTACCGTTGGTATCGTAAAAAGAAACGCCGTGAATTAAACATTAAGGTTCGTTATTTCTCTCACGAGTTTATTGCTTTCCATAAATTTTTCAGTAATTATTTCAACTCATCAACTTGTCTTCTTACCGGGAAGGAAACTGTAAAGCTTGCCTTAACAGATCTCTCTGAAATTTAATCTGTAATTTTCGAATTTTTAATTCAAACTAAAAGTTTTGATTCAACGATGACAAATTCGTGGTCAAATTCAAGAATGTCCGTCCGTCTAGTAGTAAACACAAAAACTGTCCAACGAAAATTTTCAAGGTAGGTTCGGAAATTTTGTACTCCTGATAATTTCAACACTATAGATTCGATTGTAATGAAGGATGTGAAATACGAAGTAAAAAATTTTAGCCTCATGCAAAATTTTAAGAGAATATTCAAAAAGAATATCTTAAAGCAAATGCCCAATATTTCTGACAACAGATCCAATCGTTATGAGATTTTGCGTGTGTATTAATAATAGCAATTTTGAGTTCCATTCGAAATTTCTTGTTGACGAAGAAAATTGAAGATTGGTTAATAAGTTCTAATGCAATCGTTGTATAAATAAATACAATAAAAAAATACTTCCGCTTTTCCTTCGGAAACTCCCTCTCGGAATTTGGCTCTCAAATTAATTGATCATACCACAGAGAATACATAAAAATGTGAGGCAGATATGAGAGCTGAACAATTTCGATTCAGGAGAAGCATTGTGTATAAAATTGCGCTGCAACTATGCCGAGATCAGAGAAAGGATGTTCATATATTGTCTAGGAAAAGGCATTCGATAAAATGCCACACTCAAAACTATTAGTACGCCTAAAAAGAAAGGTTCAGACAATAACGAAATCAATATCATCAAAAATTTCTAATGGAACCAGAAAGCAGGAAAAATCAGGAAAAAATCGAACATATCGGAGGAAGTTGCACTTCAGAGAGCAGTACACAGGGTTGTATAATCTCATCACTCCTACTCACTGGATATAAGAGTCCCAAGGAAATACCCAAGGACCTCATACATGAAGACCTGCAAATAGCATTCCTAGATGACCATGAGTGTGAAAACCTTCAATGAAGTGAAAAATCACGCAAGCCCCCTTATAAGGAAGGCTTAACGCGAGGCTTACAACTATGAGGAAAAGGCCCACAAGGAAGCACAAAAGACCAAAGATGGAGCTTTACTAGGAAGTGTGAGTGTTAAGCCAAACTTCGTCTGCCACAGAGATTGTGTAATCATTACACAAACATTTTATTGGCATATTGCCACCTGCTAATGCAGAACACAAAAGAGAAAGATGTTCAAAGTGAAGGACATCGAAGAAGAAATCAAGGTTAACGGGGTGTATACTGAACAACATAAAATATGTTGAAGACACGGTCATATTTACAAACATTGAGGAATCTTGACTACAGATAATTAATAGATGATGCCTGGAAGAGAGGACGAGAATACGGCATATTAATTGATCTAAAAAAAGACATGGTAATACCGAAGGCCAATATGTAACATAATAGCCTAGGCTATAGAGTGCCAGTGCATAGAAAAAGTAGACAAAATCAAGTAGTTGAGATGCTGACTAACGGAAAGTCTAGTCCTAGATTTCGAAATAAGATCAAGAATAGTGTGCTAGATCAGGATTTGAGCCAATGAAAAGACTTCTGAGCAACGCATCCTTGTTCATCGAATGGTTAAATGCTATTTACAGGGTGATCCACCGCGATGGCTTATGGAAAATTAATCATAATTTAGTGCTGAAACAGACTACTACTTTCTTATTTCAAATGGCACACCCAGTATATTATTGATAGCTATTTTGATGACTATTTCAGCAATATGCTATACCTTGGGTAAAAAATCAACAGTTCATGAGTTAATGGGATGCTTATGAAAAAAAGGTGGCGACGCGGAAATTTTTTTTTTGTATTTCTGAAGAAAAGAACCAAAAAAACTTTTTCATTCGATTCTGCGTTCCCGTCGCCACCATTTTTCCCATTAACTCATCAACCGTTAAATTTTCACCCAATGTTTGGCCTATTGCTGAATTTGACATAAAAAAAGCTATCTGATGATGCAATAATATACTAGGTGTGCCATTTGAAATGAAAAAGTAGTAGTCTGTTTCCGGCATAACCGGAAGTTTTAGAGATCTGAAAATATTTTAGGGAGAAAAATCATTGTCTCAAACCCCAACATGCAAATTTTCAGCACAAAATTATGATTAGTTTTCCATAAACATCTATTCGACCATCGCAGTGAATCACCCTGTAAATAGCATTTAACCATTCGATGACCAAGGATCATTTTATCATCTTTTCAATCGCTGAGAATAAAATACGTTTCTAATGAGGCAATAATATTCTAGGTTTGCCATTTGAACTAAGATATTAATAGTCTGTTTCCGCTATAACCGGAATCTTGTGAGATCTGAAAATATTTTTGAGAGATAGGTCATCCTCTCAAACCCCAACATACAAATTATGATTAGTTTTCCTTAAACGTCTAATAGGTCATCTCGGTGAATCACCGTGTGTACCCAGTTCTTTTATATGGGGTGAAAGCCTGGACAAACCAGTTGGCAACTCTGAGGCGAATCGAAGCCTATACAATGTGGATCTTTCGCAGAATGCTTAAGCTTTCTTGTACACTATGTGTCAAAGGAGATGGTGCTAGGCAGATCTTTTGAAAGGCTGCAGTTGATCATAAAGGGTAAAACAGATGGAAAACAAGGACCAGCAAGCAGACAAAATGAAGAATATAAGAGACTGGACAGGGATGAATGTTCAAATGTTGGTTCACACTTCCCAAAAGAGGGTCGAAGTGGTCTTCAATTCTCATTATAAAAAGCACCGAAAGGAGAAGAAATATACATAGAAGGAAATAGTTAACCATTGTGGATAATTTGCAGTGTTTTAATCGTTTCAATGGACTAGTTTAGTGATGTTGATTATACTATAGTTGACACAATAGAATTAAAATATAGAGCTAAACTGATAAATCAGTGAAAAAATTTTGAAATTCCATCAATAAATGACTGAGAAATAGATTATTTAAATTTACGTATTTTAGCGCAGAACGTTTTTGGTCTGTGACGTCACGGCTCTTGCCTGTGATCGCTACACCATAAATTACGTTTGAATACTTAGCCGCGCCAAGGCTCTCGCGCTGTTTGTATTTGTACAGTGTAGTTTTAACTCGAGTTTTGTTTTTATGTCACCATAATGGAAGAAGGCTTCGTGAAAGGACAAAGTGACAATTTGCCTAAAATAGATATATTCGCAGTGATGGAGTTTTTTTCTTCAAATCCATCTTATGTCAGTGCAGAAATAAAAGGAGTTAAACTTTTCAAGTAAGTATCTACTTTTGAGTTTGCTTCATCATGGTTCAACTTATAACGATGATTTATTTAAAAAACGTTTCATAAACAGTTTGTAGTTGAGTACTGGTTGTTGAAGTCTATCAATGGCAAAACATATTTATGTGAGGAGTAAAAAGTAAAAAGAGAAAAAAGTAATTTATATGTATGTATATAGTAAGTTATTTCAGCCATCGTGTAACGAACAAAACAAGACATAAACGGCACAAGTGATTGTACACCAATGAATTCATAAGCACTCTGCGAATACCAGTCGTCTAGTGTGTGACGTCACGACACTTACACGTACTATGAAATTATTCTTCCAAGCGCAACTTCAAAGTCCCATAACTATTTCATTTCTAGAGATATTTCAATGATTCTTCCACATTTTTGTTTCATTTTACTCAAATTTTTAGAATTAATCCTTAACAAAGAAATGAAAACTAGTCCATTCCTTCGCATCATCCCGAATATCACACGAAATAAAACATGTTGAATCTAAGTGACTTATGTCTCGAGTAAAATTCACACACCTTCCCTTTCAGATCTGCATCGAAACAAAGAATGCCCCGCCAGGATCTCGCCAATCGAATCGATCATGTACACACTTTAGCGCTGTTGCAAAGCAATTTCTGAAGTGTTGGGGGAGTGTTGAGAGTGCATCAACAAATTCAGTTCTTCTCCCGGCCGCTTTCGAGATGACACGTGATACAATGGGAAAGTCATTGTGGCATGCTCCCCGGACAAAGGAGTTATGCACTTCGGATAACCACCGAACGGTCGTAATGCGAAAGATGTGTCTACCTTGAAGGCCCTTATATTTATCACTGCAAATTGAAAGTGCTATAGAAGGCTTTTACACGGTCGCTTTTCCTGATGTTCGCGCTATGAAGATTGATGACCGACGGCAGGGGAACGAACCTATTTCATTTTCAGGGCAGGAGCGCGTCACTTGTGAAAATGATCTGTCTGTTGCGAATAGTGCTCTGTGGTTCGGAAGTTAGAGAAAATTCAAACCATTACAATTTCGGCAAGAAAAAATACCACAAACTCTTTATAATGGTTTATAAGCTGCAAGCTGTTCGAGTCTATTGTACCTATTGTGACTTTTTATCAATAACAGGGCAACAACAACAAACAAAAATTTTTTTTGTTTCTGAGATTTTAGAGCTGATTAATGATATTTGCAACGCTAAATCTGTAAATGGTATCCGTTTTTCCTATCACCTCTACTTTTTCAGAAATATCAATGTTTCTCCCAATGTGGGTTACATAGGGTGCAATATGAATATTAAAATACACTATTTACACAGCCACTTAGATCGCTTTCCAGAAAATTTAGGAGACATGAGTGAGGAACCAGGTGAAAGTTTTCACCAAGGTATTAAAGTTATGGAGGACCGCTACCAAGGAAGATGGGACATACACATTGCACATAATGGCAGATTACTGCTAGAGTTTAAAAAGGGACTGTTTAAAAAAACATTTAAGAATGTCGCGGAATAGAAGCTTTTGAAGTGTTGAGTGACTATTTGATTTCTTCAATGTTTTTTAGGATATAGAGTTTCAGAGAAATACATTGATTCAACTTGAATCCGTAAGTATAATAAACAAAAGTAGATACGAAATTTTTATTTTAGTTACACAAAATACAATATTATAATTATATAAAAATTTCGTATCTACTTTTGTTTATTACACTTATGGATTCGAGTTGAATCAATATAACTTATATTTCTCTGAAACTCTACATCCTAAAAATTTGAGCACATTATGGGGATCAAAACCTCAACAAATAGAGTAATCCTCGGAGTAATCAAAGCACATATATAGGCATTCTTGAAATCTGGCGGGATAAATGCATAGTTGGTGCTTAAATGATTAATCGATAGAAGCCAGAAATTCAAAGTCGTTAATCTCTCCGTGAGTTTAATTTAGTGCCTGCAAAAATCTGGTCTACTTATTCACAGTTGGAATGAGGGCTTAATGATCTACCAATTTTCCTCGAACGATGTATTATTTCCAGACAATTTATGCGTTCGAACTTCTTTGTTCACCTTGAGAGGGAACACACCATCACGTGACTGCCCAGTTCAAAATGCAATTAGAGCATTTTCCCGTAAACATACCGATTTTCATAGTTTTCACATAATTTCAAATGAAAAAAATAACTTTTCGTTTTTCACACAAGAATTGATGATATAGTTTCCCGACAAAGCACAATAGAGAAATTCTCTGGAGTTGCCCAGACAAAGAAATTTGTGGTGCTTTCACCGACCTTCACCAAGAAGCTCATGAAGCTACCACGAGCTGAGTTTCTGGTGATGGTGGAACTGCTGACAGGACATTGCCGTTGAGAATATTTTTTATACCGCATGGGTAAGTCAGCAGATAAGATCTGCAGGTTCGTGAAAAGCAAGTAGAAACAGCCGAGGCACACATACTGTGCAAATGTTTGGGGCTGACTGGCCTAAGAACCACTCACATGGGAAAGTCAGTTCTGGATACTCACCAAGGCCAATAAGGATGTCGTCGATTTAGTTAACAGCATCAGAAAAAAACATCACGGCTTACAGACAATTATTCAATTCTGGAAAAATTACCTCCTCTAGCGGAACTCGAACCCGCAACCTCTGAATCATTAGTCCGACGCTATAACCAATCGAGCCACCGAGGAAACTGCAATTCTAACAGAATACGAGGAACAGCTTCTCCCAGAATTGAATGTTAGTAGTAGGTATGTAATAACATATTACGTGATGTGGTGGTGTTCCCTTCTAATGCAATATAATATGATATAAAATATAGCAACGAATAGACACAACACAAAAACAATAAAATGGCAACTGACTTACTGATCCAATAGAAAAAATTACTGGACGGTAGAAGAAGTATTTGACCCGAGAAAAGGGGTGTGAGACCCTATAGATCAGAAAAAACCGATGGAATAGCTAAACCTCCATCACCAGAAGGGAAAAGAAGATTTCTGTAATTCTGTGGTTATTCCGTTAATTCTTCCACATCTTGTAGAACAAAATCGTGCGAGAATATATCAGAAACGCACAGTTCTCATGGTTATATTTTATTATTATATGTTGGTACTCCGAACTTTCTGCCACGGCTTTATCTGTCAATTCATCAATTTGCCTTAAAGAAATCAGTTCTGCCAACCAACATTTTTCAAAGCAAAAATCACTAAATGATATTTATGGAAATATTTCATTAATTTCAACAAAAATGCAATTAATTAGAGAAAATAATGTATAATACTCGTTCAGAAGGCTCATTCTACCACTCGCCACTTCGTGGCCCGTTTTTGAATTTTGAACTCGTGGAAAAATATCAATGCCTTCTGCACTTGTATTATAAATAACTATTATACATCGATGTAAATATCCTCAGATGATGCAATTCTCTACTGCTCTAAGGATTTTGTATATAATTGTAATAATTATATAATAATAGCTTATTTATTCTTTTATGTTCTATTTGTATCAGACTCGAATTATAATAGTCAATATATTCAAAGGTAGGTGAGTATTTCGAATGTTTTTTTTTCAGCTTGTCTTGTAACTGTTTCCACTGATTTATCATCCTTCCGATATTTGAAACGTTTCCTATAGATACATCAATTCAAAGGTAACGTCTAGTTCACCGATTTCATCTGCACACTTGAGAATTATTTTTATAAGAATAAAATTTCGTCTGACCTTGAAGGTTTATCTGAAGAAATGAATAAATTACAAATTACGTTTCATTGGAAACTGATATTTGAATGACATGAGAAGTGAGACACACAATGCACAATAATCACTTTTCGATGTTGGAATGAAAAAAAAAGAATTTAAGAGCAAAAATCCTGGGCGTGAAAAAACCTAATGGAACCAAACAGGCAAGAATTTAACAACCTGTCATTATCCTGGACTCTCACGGAAAGGTGCGACTTCTCATATAAACCCAGTTTCACATCGACGAATACAATACACCTGCAATTTTCGAGCCATGGTAGCATGAAACCATTCATTATTCATCCATTTGTTCACAATGAACACCCGAGAATTCCATATGAAAATACGTTGATTTCCACTGGAAATACTGTCCCTCACAACATTGATATTTCATTAAACTATATTCCCAGAAAATTCCTAATTGAAATAATTGTCTCCCTTAATGAACATTCGAAATCGTTAGAGGAAACGAAATTTTCCATCAACTTTAAAATTTTTTGTGTATAAAAATCACAACACTCTATCTCTATCTGATTTTTTTCTTCGGAAAAAATAATTTCACTCTTACCTTATGTTTCCCTCAAAACTACTTGAACATAAGCGATTTTCTTCAAGTCTATACAATGGATATTTGAAGCTCCAGTAACTGAACTGGCTTCTTGAAATTTAATCTCATTACCATGATACACTGAACGTGCATAATAAAATTTGTTTCGCATGGCATTATATCAAATAATTCTCAGTTGATTTACTTTCCAACATCGGCAGTTATTTTCGATAGCAATCTCTCATTGAGGGTAATAATAACAATTCATAAAGAAAGTGTTAGATGGAAACGAAAGTAACGCAATGAATTACTCTTTGTGTTAGGATACATTAACATTAAATTATTTTTGGAATGAAAAATCATTAGCATTGCCTATTACATATATTGGAAAAGGTTAAAAATGCTTTTCTAACCAATTCCCACGAATGTAAGCGAAATTTTCTTATCACAAAATTTAAAAAAAAAGCCTTCAATGAAAATTCAAAATTCGTTCAAAAAGTGTGGCAAAATTTTATTAAGATACTGGGTTTGAATTAAAATGGGGTAGAGGCCATACAGCTAAATATATCGACTGAAAAAGTCTCCTTTGATAAGTTCAACTATTTCCCTATTCATCGTAGATGCATCCTGATTCAAAAGAATAAAAACAAATTATCCAAATTCTTCGATTTTTTTCTCGACAAATTCAATATTGATTATTAGAGACTGAACAATTTTTTCATTATTTTTTGCACGCAAACTGAAACATTTTTAAAATCTTTAGGAACTAGCGAAGTATTAGTAGATAGACGGAAATTTATCATACTTCATTCTGTCAACACGAAAGCAAATAAATTTTCAAAAATGAGTATTATCCAGACATTGGTGAGATCATTTAAAACACATGAAAATTAATATTTTTTAATCACATAAAATTGGAATTGATCAGAAATTGGCGGATAATTTTCAAGATGATGAACCAGAAAAAAAAGATTCAAACTACAGTTCAATTCCTCGACAATAGAAAACACTTGGAGGTTGATATTGAGCAAATATTCAAAACATCAAATTCAAATATAGGAATAATAGCAGGGCTGTCTTTTCAAAACATTGGTCAGCTATTTGATCTGTAATATCAAACGGTCTCTTGGGGAAACATGTCTGAAGCTTATATTGCCTTACGCCTGAGTTGAACAGTTGGTCTTTTTCTTATTCTTATATCTCTTTCTGTGAAATCGCCACAAACCAGGGATGCTAGGTTCAGTTCGAGGATTTTTTATCAGAACTGAAAAAATCACAGAATCAGCAATGAATAGTTTTTCAACTATTCTTCATCAGAATCAGCTGAGAAGACTTAAAAATTCCACAGATTTAGAAAAAAACCGAGTTTTACTAATTCAGACAGAAAATCTATCAATGATGATAAACATGAATACTTACTATGAATTTTATGGGTTCGTAACATTTGAGTGTATCATAATTTTGGATTCATTCGAGGAAAAAAATCAACCCATCCAAAATCTACAGTTTATACACGTTTTGAAATGTGTAAAATTTAAAAAAAAGAAGCAAAAAAATTCAAGTTCAACATAAGAAGACAGGTAATTGAAATATCTAATCGATCAGCTCTCATGGGTAGATTTCTACATTGAAAAAAATTGGGGTAAAATGAAATTATCAACAAAAAAAAATGATCAGACTGTTAATTAGCAACCAACAAATAGAATACAAGAAATTATTCCCTCTATACTTTTGCCAATTGTGATTAAAAAAGCATGAAATGTAATTGAGAAAAGCAAATTGAATTTCAGAAGATCGAAATTGTTGTTATTTAGAGTAGGGAATTGAAAATTCAGAAAAAGAACTTTATATTCAGAAACGGTAATCTCAGAATAGTAATTTGTAATTCAGAAAAGAAAATCTTGATTTCAGAAATTCTAAATTGGAGTTGGGATTTACTAACTTGGAATTCAGAAAAACGGAATTGTAATCCAAAATTGAAAAAAAAAATAATCATATCTATGCAATACCTGTTCTGCATATGGTACCTACTGGTACCTTACATTCGGTACTGTTCTGGATTACATATTAGGTATATTATCTGAAATTGAATTGATAACCTTCGAAATACAATTCTCCCTTTCTGAACTATAATTAACTGTTTCTGAATATCAATTCAATATTCTGAATTACAGCTTAGTTTTTCTTAATTCGAACTTTTCAACCTGAATTTCAATTTCGTTTTTCTAAAATTAAATTACCAATTTTTCTTTTCTTTATCATACTTTCCTATTCTGAAATACATGTTCTCTTTTCTGAAATTGAACTTTAATTTTTTGAACAACGATTAGAAAAGTTGTAGTTGCAACACTTCAGTTACAAACACTCAGCATTAAATCAACAAAACCAATTTTTCCAAAGAATTCCCACGATATTCCAACAATCAGAGGACAAATCCACTCGCAGCATTGTTTTGAATGACACTTACTTCCATACCGCTCAAGGTCGGCTGCGCCACATCTGACCAATTAAAAGATACCGATACACCAGCGGCCACAACCGGTTCATTTTCCGCATACCCACACCGGCCGTGATCTTTGTCAACCAGTTTAGCGCAAAAGTCATCGATGGAATTGTGAACGGTCTCGCCTCTAGTCTTGTTAGAAGAGTAAGTCATTGAAACCTCTCCCTTCCCTCACACTTGATGACAGACCACAAGGAGAAATGAAGAAAGGAGCGATTCACATTCGTATGGAGGTAGAAGAAGGAGCAAGGGAAAGTGCGGTTGGTCCTTCGAACGTGGATCAACATATTCCTTATTTCCGATCGGAAGAATGAGGTATGATTTTTCTGATCGTGTGGAATGAAATTATGACAAGGAAATAGTTTCAGTTTCAAACTGTGACTACCGACACTACAAAGTTTGAATAACGAGTGAAGATTTAATCATCAACTGTTGAGGAAAGCAATGACGTTCAATCAGCTCATTCATTCTGCTTAGAGAGGTTTATGGTCAAACTTTCCAACCAAAACGTCTTCCAATATTCTCCCATATTCGCTATTGGTAAGATTGATTCCAATAGATTCTCTGCCTGTTTCTTTATTATCTCTATTATACTTTCCGTCTTTATTTGTTGGTTGTTCACGTACCAAAGAGTTCCTATGATATTTCTGATAACCGAGTACATGCTGTAGAGACTTCTTGGAGTTTTTTATATAATGCCAAGTGCTTTTGAAATATGCTCGGAATTACCTCTGTAATTTCTTCGTTTTTTTGGTGTTTTTCTCTAATCAGTTGTTGGGTTACACCAGATTAATTTTTTTTTTTCAATAATTAGGATAGAAACATAATGTAATACCTCAGTTTTTTGAACATGAATAACAGTATCCATTGTTTTCTTCATTAAATAAAACGAAATAATTAAAAAAAACTCTCGTATATTCGAATAATAAAAGATAAACATCAAATTTCATTTTAATATTCAGATACATCAATTCAAACTAGTTATTACTGGTCATCTCTGACTAAAATCCTTGTGATATGCCCTGAAGGAAGTCATAAAACAAGAAAGAACTATTGAAAAGAGGTAGCTTAATAGGCATGGCGAATTATTACCTACTGGGTTGAAATTACATAGTAATTATATAGTAAAAAGGATTGCAAGGAAAATAACCATCTGGACAACACTGCACGGTATACAGATGGCTCAAAGACAGATTAAAAGGGTCAGATAATGAATCCCTGGCTTACAAACACAACAAGGTATCTGAGAGATAAGCACAAATATACAAGTATGTAGGTAGGTAAATCTTTTAATACCTCATTGATTAACTCGGAATTTACGAAAATTAAAGGGAAATAGAAAACAGAATTGCTTTGGATCTGATCCAGGGGAAATATCTCTCTACTAGCAGTATGGAATCTGTATAGTATCATCGAATATGGTGATAAGATTCAGGTTCATCACTTAAATTTATTCAGGTGATATTAAACAGATTTTTCTGAATGAGAGATCTAAGCTAAGCTCCTGTTGTGCAGCATCATTCGAACATTACCATTAACTAAAATAATCAAAAGAGCATCTCTAACAATGATTAATACTATTAGTATTGCATAAACAGTAGTACAAATCTTAAGCTGCTCCCTATAAAAAAGATTCAAAAACATTACTTGACGAAAAGACTCGAAAGAGAATTCAAACTAACTTTTCGAATCAAAAGGTTACAAAACATCACCAACAAAAAACAATATGAAGAATTGTATGGTGAAATTTGATTTCAGGGTTGTTTCTGAATATATTTATTGTTTAAAGATTTAAACTGTCTTATGTCAAATCAATAAATATGAAGAATATTATTTTCAGTAAAGGGACAGCTCGAATAACATCCTTCAATACACTTTTATGAAGTTTTAGGAGTGTTATCCCTTAATTTTAGCGTAGATATAACAATTGAAAGTTCAAACATTTTTCATTTCCAAAGATGCGTTTGCTTCCATCAACAATTTTCTCTTATGTACTGTAAGATTATCAGAAATGAACACATCAAGTTTTTTCAAATTATTACAGTCTTTCAATATTTGCAGTTTGATCTTTCTGGTTACAAGCTTACGAATAATTGGGTTTCGCTATTTATCATCTTTTTTTGTTGTTGTAAATTCCTGTTTCCTTATCATTTAAGTAACAATTATTGTTCGATCTTATCTGTTATAGAACGTATGATTCAATTGATCCTCGCTAGAGACTAATTCAATAATAGATTTTTCACAATAGATTGTAAACCCCGAACCTGAACATTGAACAAATGATGAATAAATATCTGAGGAACAGATAATCTTCCTAATCTTTCTGGATTCCTTCTTATTCTAATATCCTTTATGCCAGGCTATGTTAGCTTGCAATCGCAAAATTACGGGTTGGTGTATGAGTGTATTTCTTTAAGTCTTTTATTAAACTCAATTCAAAACAAAATCACATCACATCAAGTGATATTAATCATTTTGAAACAAAAATTCCAAATTGAATTTTCCGATAAAAGTCAATTACATAATTATCATACATGATATGATAAGTTCAAAAGCACAATTTTTCTTCAACACATTGTTCATATCAGTACCAATCGCATATCTAATTCAGTACATATTTTGTGATAAAAAACTGGGGACATCTGTATTCCACCATTTCCGACTGTCATTCTTGGCAAATTATCTGATAAATACACAAATTCGTTTTGAGACGAAAACAATATCTTTCGAGAGCATCTATCTTGTACCATCGCACTCGTAAAACGAGTCTCTATGAAATTGCTTCTCAACCTAAAACTTCGTCGTTTCTGGAATAATAAAAGCCAGAATCTCCAGGCTACATAATTCCCCCAGTAAAAAGTAAAATAGAATACGCATGACGCAGATAAAATAAGAGACAAAAAACGCGTTAATCTATTAAATTATCTCTTTCTGTCCAACGCGACAGTATAAAACAGAAAATTTTATATGCAAATTGAACCTGAATGAACAATGAACATCGCCCGGTATATTTTGAATGAATTATAATGCTCACAGTTCCAAGAGAACTCCGAACAAAATGCCTTTTTGTTAACTCGATTTATTTGAGTGTACTGAGTGTTTCAATGCAGGAAAGCAGGAGGACAATTTGGATAGTTTGAATCAGTGAAATTTTTACGAAAATTCATACGAACGCATTCAAGAGTTATATGGGTTGGAAATTTTTGACAAAAAGCATAAAACTCTCAGAATCTCATAACCAAATGATAAATTTTCAACAGTGATCCAGACTATCCAAATTGTCTGCATTTGCACTAAAAAACACTGTACTCGTATATTGCTTCCATGTCAGAAGAATATATGTATACGGTTTTTCCAAATCTATTGTGTCACCTAAATAATAGGTTCACAACAATGAATCTACCACCAAAACATTTTTGAACGCATATTCATTGATCGACTACAGTATTCGCCGAAAATTGTATATTACATCTATCCAATGAAAAGAGCTATCTTATCATATTTTGTATATTGAAAAGAGAAAAGTCTGCAGGTGTCATATCAGGAGAAAAAGTTAGATACTCTCAGCATATTCCTTGAGTTCTTGAACAGAATCGTGATCCAAATTCCATCGGTTTTCTTTCATTACAAATTAGATATGAATCCAATTTCTTGAATGACAAATTAGATTTGAACTTTTTTTTTTAAGCCAATTTTGCATTCTTTTTGGGAATAATATACAAACTGGCTTGTGCAAATTATTTGGTTGTTCATATTTATTGTGCAATTCTATGTGAAAAATATTATACTCACATAATCTGCCAAAGGAATGTGATAACCTCTTCCGGATCTTCTGCATTCGTGATAAAGCGCCACTCTTTTTTTCTCGCATTGTAACTCCAGTCGGTAGTCCCACGCCTGAAACAAATAAAACGTTCAACATTTGAAACTGAAAAGTAGCATCATTCACAATAAATGTTGAAAGTATATATGTAGATGAAAGCTCAAAGTTTGAATTGGAAGCTATTTTTTTGGTAGCGATGATGGTTCAAATATTGTCAATTGTTGTTAACACTATTATCACCCACGAATATTCAAAATAACTAAAATTCCTATAGAACTACATATATCCCAAATTTCAATAGGTTCGTTGCAGCATCGTTTTTATGTTTTTAACAAGCATAGTTTTTTTTTTCAATATTTGTCACTCGGAATATTGGATATAACAAAGTTATGGTGAATCCTATTGAAAATTATTTCTGTTCTAATATTACGCATGAATTACTCCCCCGATATCTTATATGAAATAAACCAATGATATACAGGGAATGAATAGCAGCTTGCAAACAAGCAGAACCTTCCTTATGAATTATTCGTATAAACGACTGTTTTTCAACTAAAATGCTCGTTCAAGGAAAGCTATACATACATCTTCATACTGATCTAGGTCGGCTCTTATCCTAAATTCATTCAATCCTCAGAGTAATAAACATAGATAGAGAAAGCATATGTCATTTTCAGTAGGCAAATTTCGTCCCCAACATGAACAATCAAATTTGACATGAAGCGCGCGGAAATGAAAACATATCAGTGATACGATATTTCACACAATTCGCGAGTTTCTCCACAAAGAACACACTTCTTATATCCCATAGTGAATCATCGTTTCATATTAACTTATAATATATTGAAGTTAATACTTAAATATATCAGGAATTCAGAGAACAAACTTCAAGCGCGCCAAACGACGTGAAACAACCGATGACACTAGGAGAGCAAAAGTTGCCAAACCTTGAATTTCAGCAGGTAGATACAGAAAATAATAAATATTGTGCTTATTATAAATTCGACAATTAGGAAAAATATCGGATTTCAAATATTCAAATTTGCATATTTAATCGGGAATCACTCAAATATAATATACATTCATAACGATTTAGTAAAATTGTTGATTTGAAAATATATCACAATCGGACAACGTAATCTAACCATGTAGGGGGCATGTAAAAATTGCGTATACTTCATATATCTATGTTCATCACTTTATGATTCAATAGCAACTTTACATACTCGTAAGTTCCCGACAACCATAAATAACTTGGAATTTTTGATTTACAGTTTTCTGTAATGGTCCGCACACGATAACCCACTCTATTTACTGCAATACCCCCTCACCCTATCGAATTCCCATTAAAACTCAATCCGAAATTTCGTCGCCCATCTTCAAGTAACATCGACAGAACATAAAAGCTCAGGACGAAGTAGTGCGAACGGTGCTTCAGAATAATAATCCCGACTACCGAAAAGTTTCACCGTATCTCAACTTTATCACCATCCCATATTATTTTCGGAATACTGAGAAATCCCAGCGCATTAGTATCGAATTGGCTGGGGCATGCCGTTCCTTTGGGAAATGTGAACTTGGAAAACTTTGTGATCACCGTGTGAGCTGTGCCGTTTCAATTCTGTGGATCCGTGTTCGTTTCACGGTGATCGGACAGCTAGAGGAGACAGTTGTGTGGAAGTATTTCACGATTAATCTGCTGGAAATTGGTTTAACAATACAAGAAGAGAGACGGGTTTCTTTGAACAAGACCGAGTTTCTAGTGAATGTCTTCCATCGCTCACCATTGGATTATTACCAATTCATACACTGTCTCCGTACAGTATGGATACAAATTCATTTTTAGCTAAACAGACCATTTTAAGAAAATAATCCTGAAACACGTCGATTTTTTATTTTAATTTACCGTATTTTAAAATACTAATCTAATATACATGGTGAATTACTTTCGAGTTATGACGTCACCATCTTTTTTTTTAATGGAACACCCTCCATTTTGTCTCAATTTTCCGATTACTCTAGCTGAGCTGATTCCAAAAATGTGACACATGTTGATTCCAATTGGTACAGGGTGGACAAAAATACAATAGTTTTGTGTGTGCTCATAAAGTAATGCGTAACATTCTTTATTAGTTAAATTAAAAATATTATCAAAAATACTTATTGTCTAGCGGAAATTGGTTTGAATGTAACACCCTCTAGTTTGTTACATTTTAAGATTAATAAAAATGATATGTTTCCAGACATGTTTGATACTTGTGGTCTAGCAGACAGAATATAAAAGAAATTATTTCTTATTAATTCAAAAAAAAACATAGTCGTCTAGTTTTTTTGTGAAATGTCATTATTTGTTTAGTAATTTAATGGTGTTCATTAGTATTAGGTGTTTAGTACTTACTACAATATTTTTGGTATTCGTGAATGTTTTAATTATTGCTTAGATTTAATTTAATTTTTTTTTCACTCTGTTCCACTTGGAATCACCATGTGATACATTTTTGGAATCAGATCAGCTAGAGTAATCGGAAAATTGAGACAAAATGGGGGTGTATATTAGATTATTATTTCAGAATACGGTAAATTAATATCAAAAATCGACGTATTTCAGGATTATTTCTTAAAATGGTCGGATTAGCTAAAAATGAATTTGTTCCATACTTTACGGACACAGTGTACAACTTTGCTTCCGCCGTTTTGCAATAGATGAATGTAGCGGTAAATGGTAGTGGAAATAAATAGATCGTAGATGTCATAAATAAAGGTATTTTAAACATAACGCCATTGAAATATTAGTCGATTTGTGTCTGCATCATAAAGTTATTCTCGATTAAACATGTCAGCTTACGAATCAAATTCTCGTCATTTACGAGAGGTTTTAATTTTCTGCTTCAATATGAAGAAATATGCGGCTAAGGCTCATCGGATGCTCTCAAATACCTATGGTGAGGCTGCTTTTAGTAAAAAAACGTGCCGAGAGTGGTTGTAACGCTTCAACAACGGTGATTTTGACGTCGAAGACCTGCACGGCGGTGGAAGAGAGAAGGTTTTTGAAGATATGGAATTGGAGGCATTACTTGATCAAGACTCGTGTCAAATGCAACAAGAATTGGCAGGATCATTGGGAGTGACGCAACAGGCCATTTTAAAACGCCTGAAAAGATGATTCAGAAAAAAGGAAATCGGGTGCCGTACGAGTTAAAGCCGAGAGATGTTGATCGTCGTTTGTTTGCTTGTGAACAGCTGCTTGAAAGGCAGAGACCGAAAGGATTTCTGCATCGCATTGTGACTAGAGACGAAAAATGGGTTCATTACGATAATCCCAAGCGCAGAATTTCATGGAGATATCCCGGCCATGCTTCCACGTCGACTCCAATATTCACAGTTCCAAGGTCATGCTCAGCATTTGGGGGGACCAGCTCGGCATAGTGTATAATAAGTTGGTAAAACCAACTGAAATTAATTAATGCATTTGAGCCGAGCATTGAAAGACAAACGGCTGCAATACAACGGGAGACATGATAAAGTGATTTCATAGCATGGCAATGCTCGACCCGATCTTGCGATAGTGATCAAAACATACTAGGAAACATTGAAATGGGAAGTCCTATCCTACCCGCCTTATTCTCCAGACGTTGCTCCCTCCGATTATCACTTGTTTGAACTAGGTTGTTCAGTATTTTCTATTCCTTTCCAAAGCATTTTAGGTTCAAAACACATCGAATATAATACCATCAAAATGTCTTCTTCTTCAATGTGCCCTGTCAGGTCCCCCTGACGTTGGCAAGCACGATGGCGAGTTGATCTCTGCTTTCAGCCACTCTGAACAATTGTTCGACGCAGCGTATGCCCGTCAAAATGTCACCAAATTTAGTTGTTACTTTTGAGGCTACCGAAGGCAGAAGTAACTTTAATGATCGCTTTTGAGAAGAGAAAATCTCGTAATCAAAAATGTTGATGGAAATGAATTTTAGACAATTCCTGAACAACAACCTGTCTGGATATTAGAGTAAGGTCTGGATATTAGAGTAAGGTCTTGAGTGCTTTCTGCAGGAATTAAAGCTTACTCAAATGCACGATGAGCAATACAAAAGCGTAAATGTGAGATCCTCAGTATCTCACGTTCTATTGGTTCCATTTTGACGAAATTTGATGTGTGGATTCGGGTTGGGTCATAAGTGCTTACATTCCAGCGAGCGAAAAGAACACGAGAAAGCATTGGCAGAGTTTCTTTGTATATCGCGTTAGCTAATATCGCGGAAAATAGAGTGGTAGCCATGACGAACAGCCAAAACTCAATGCAAACAATTAAATCTGAAGATTCCCTCTTCCCCAGTCTGGAGACTCTTCGGACGAAATTGTAAATCGAGGATGAACATAACTGAATAAATTTCAGCCGGCGACTTCCTAACGATGGTGTCGGTTTGCCCTATTTGGGGGTCTGGGAACGGATGCGGATGCTCTTCCTTGTCTCTTATACGTGACGTCTGTGACAGGAGAACCTGTCATCTACACAATTTAACGTCGCATTATGACTTCCGTGGATGTGACGAATTTGAATATTACTCCATCTGGTGTTCATGATGCGGCGCTGAGGAGTATCGAATTGTGATTGGATCATTCTTCCTTGAAGAAAGAATCTTGAAGAAAGACATGTAAGAGTTTTCCAATAAGAGGTTTCATTTTTGATATCTAGCCAGCTGTCACTCTTAAAGCTGTCATCACTTGGTATTTGACAAGTAAAAACTACGCCAATACTGAAAATGGAACGATAAACGCTTCAACAGCGCATTGAAATTGTTAAAATTCGATACGAAAATCGTGAAAATTGTGCAGTCTCAGTTTGCAAAACTAAAGCACATTCGGGTCGCCGTGAAGCACCTTCTTGGCCGGTAATACGCTCTATTAATGATGACGTCACACGCCGACATTTTAGTTCTCCTGTCAGTGTTCGGAATTCAAACAAACAAATTGTCATTCAAATTAGTACGTTGTCTTTGAAGAAATTGGCTTATTTTGATAAATAAGATTATTTAAGATACGATTTTACTATGAATTGATAGACAGAAAGAACGAGATTAATGCCAGTAAGTTCGAACTTGAAGTTCAACTAATAAACACGGCTTTTTACAAAATCTGAGGAATGATACAGGATTCAAACTTACTGGTATTAACCTCGTTCCTTCTGTCTATCAATTTATACTGAAATCGATCCTCAAATACTCATATTTATGAAAATAAGCCAATTCCTTCAACGGCACCGTAATTATTTGAATGACAATTTATTTGTCTGGATTCCGAACGCAATAGAGCGTATAGTGAATCTAGTGGACAAAGTTGGAACAAGTCAGTGTTGTGAAGAATCTAAACTGTGTGCGTCACTCAAGAAACACTGACAATAAACCCTATTATGTAACTCCAATAGAAACGAAAGAACCTGTTCGTGATCTGAGAAATAGGAATGTTTCACTTCTACTGCGTCAAAATTTGGTATTCTTCATCCAATTCCTCTTCTATGGCCAAATTCGTAATTGATATTCAAAGTAATTCAACTTGAGTCACAGAATAATAATTCGAAACGATCTTTATTTCAAACAATTCCATTCAGAATTAACCTGAGGAAATTCAGATTACATATTCAGAAAATATATCCATGCGTCTGTGGTTCAATAAATATTTGATTGTCAAATTTTGAAGTTATCATTCTCGATTATAATAAAAGCCGAAATATAAAGCGTCTATTATAATCTCTCTCCCTCTTCTTCTTTAACCACTTTAGTGGTTTCTATTATAATCGAGAATGAGAACTTAAAATTTGACGATCAAATATTTATAGAACTATAGACAACATGGATATATTTTCCGAATATGGAATATGAATTGCCTCAAGTTGATTTTGAATGGAGTAGCTTGAAATAAATATAAAACTACCACTTTATTTGCATATTCGGATTCAGAATCTATTGAGCATTCAGAAAATATGAAAAAAATATTATATATATTTTACAAGAAAAAATTTTTCTTGAAAACCGAAACTTCAAATAAAGAAATAATTGGAAAGAAATTGTCTATAGACCATCATAATCTGAAAAGCGGTCAAATTCACAATACATTGTTTTTTTTTTTTGAAAAACGGTTTTTCCTCAAAAACTTTCCATGCCTTGGTTCGATAGTTTGTCCAATAACATATTTGGATAGCCCGTGAAAAATACTATCACATTCATGGGTCATTTTTCAATTCTGCTTGAAGGATAAGCCACAAAATTGAATTGAAAAAAATCCAAACCAAAGTGTGAATTGAATAATCATAAATATCTATTGGACTTCAGTACGCTAATAAACAATCAAACATTACAGACAGTAAACCGAAAACTCACCGCTTCGCACAAACAAATCCTAAAACTTCACATAAAAAGAGCAAATATTACGAAACGAAGACTTTTTCCAAGCTCCCAATAGAAGGGAGATTTCCATTTCACGACTAAACTCTAAGCTTTGCCGATGCGTTCACTCGATAACAGCATCAAAACGGCGCAATCCGCTCTGCTCGTTTCATGCGACAAGCCGAGAGTAATCCGACCAGATAATATTTCGTTTTTCGCATTGAATGAAAGGGATGTGGGCTTTGTCGAGCCATTGCACTACAACATTTATTCATGTTGCCGTTGAATAGTTTCTCTAATTCCCGAACAGGTGTATGAACGTTACGTAAGACGTGGTGCAACTAAGTGAAGAAAAAAAAATTGTTACTACCCACGTATCCATTCACCCACACGTAGATAGGATTTGCATGAAATGAGTCCATATGGGAGAAGAGTTCTTCTTGGATCATTGTTCGAGCATTGTGAAGCATTTGAATTGTTAGAAATATTTTTTATTGGTTTAAATTGATAAATGCAATAATTGAATTCACTCGAATTAAAGTGTGAAAGGCAAGAAACAAGCTCCCAAATATTTAGATAAATATTTTCCTTCTGATCCAATGGCGAGTTATTCATTAATTTGAATGATAAATAGTAAAAAACGAGTATTCCAAAATATACAATTGTTATAGTAAATAAGGGCGAAAATTTTCTTTGGGCGATTATGCATGAAAAAATAAAGACATATTGCTTTGTATTCTGAGATAGGGGTTATTTCTTAAAAACTTAGTTTTTTTATTGCTAGATTTGGGTTTATTCGGACAGCACTCAATAAAACAAGTGGTTTCTCTTTTTTCTCAGACTCCAGCTTTCCTAATAAACCCCAAATCTTAGTATAATTAAACAGTCGACTACACAATTATCCAATTTTTTTATTGCTTCGAATTTTTTTAAAGTGAAAAATAATATGCCACTTGAATTGCTCGTTCATTTTATGATCAAAATTCCCTCATTCATTTTTTTATTTCTCTTATTTCTAAGGATACCTTTGGGATTATGGAGCCAACTCAGAATAGAGAATCTTTTTCTCCGACAAAATATTATAGCAAGTATACCTTCGGAATACTGAAATAAAAAACTCATTCTATTTGTTGGTGTAGCAACCCCGATATCCAGATATTTTACCCATGAAGCAAGTCTGGGGCGTTATGAGTAAGAGAAAACCTATTGTATAGCATCATCAAGAATTATTAAGAACACTGTAAATGTTTAATTACTGAATCATTTTCAAAATTTCTTTCGCCTGTCGAAGGCCGAGTATCATAGGCCAAATTTTATCTCAATATTCCCATGGCATCTGGACCGACGTGAGTTCGACTGAAATAAGTAGATGAAAAAAAGGGCTATCGAAATTCTTTTCACGTGTGCGCTAGAGTTGTACGTTAGCACAATGTTCTACAAAAATTATTGTTTTGAGCAGATCTGAAAAAATTAAGTCCGGGACACCATATATCTATCTTCCATAAATGAGTTATAATTTGACACAATTTGGACTACGTTTCCTTTTCTGTAAATACTTATATTTTGTAAACATTATTACCTGTAATACTTAGAGGAATAGAACATTGTACCATGTGTCAATGGCCTAGTTGTCGACACACATTCAACTTGAATAATGAAAAAATATAGAAAAAAGGTGAGTTCCGAACATCATTATGAGACAAGCGTTAGAATCCTCACTTATAAAATTAACATCATTGTGAAGGTAATTTCATGAAGATGAACTTTGTTTCTCAAAGTTCTTCATTTGGACGCATACTTTGAGAGATAATATGAAATGAAAACATTATTATTACTATGAATGAAATGGGTGTGGCGTGAACGCTAGTAAGTGTATAAAGACCAAGCTACGCTCTCTGAACCTCACTACGTATCTAGACTTGGTCGGGGATCGTTAGGAATATTGGGAGAGTGCGGTATTCAACAACTGTGGATGAAATAGTTCTTCTTAGAATAAAAGTTAATAAATCCCAGAGACAAACTTTTAAACTGGTCGGCATCGACTTAGAGCTAAACGTTAGCCTGTCTCGCGTGAAATCTCCAGATAATCAATTAATTTCGATTGAAAAAAAATAGCACGTCTTAGGATAGGTTTTTTTATTCATTTTATTTTTCACTATGGTTCTGTCCGCCCATTTCAGAGAGCGGGTTAATCCGCGGGCTTCAGCTAGTTTCCTATATAACCGGAAGTACCTATTTAGTCGCAAAATAATTTTTAATCATAAAAAAATACCAAATAATATAAAATATGCCCAGTTTTCAAGAACTTTTAATATAGGCATTCGAACTAGGAACACCTCGTATATTCGCTAAACGGTAGTCACACCACCAGTGTGCTCTAATCCTATTATTCCTGTAACGCGGTTTCTATGCATGAGATAATGATCGATAATCGCACCCAATAAATTTCGATCCTCGACCTACATAGATACAGAAGATTTGATTCATAAATTACCGTCGTGCGTCACTAAAATTTGAAATTTCATATCGTATCAGTTTGAATTGGTGAACGCAATTATCCTCCATTCATTTCCATATAAAAAGTTTTTTTTTTCAACATTGGCGATTCGACTCGTGACATTGAAATATAATAGTTACTCGATCCGTCATGATTTCAACAAAGATTTATAGGAGTGGGAGGTCAACTGTTGTTTTGAAAAGGAATTATGCTATTTGGTAAATCGCCATCGACTATACAAGTCTGATCACCCAAATTGGCGAAACATATAGCTGAACGACATACCAAATTTACATGGTGTTTTTTCTTTATTCCCTATACAGTATATTTTTGTTACATGACATTGAATTTAGAAAGGCTACGAACATTGTATTGTATATTGGATATACCAAAAAAAAATGTTTTTGTTGGCTTTAACATTTTATAATCATGTATTCTTGAAGATTGCCATCGAATTTTATTGAATTGTTTTCAATCATTAAATAAAAATAAATTTTAGCGTTCTTATGAAGGTTGAAAAAACCACCTTCCAAAAGAAGAGATCAAGTGACATTATGTGGATTCGTAACTATTTTGTTATAACTATTCTGTGACAAAAAAAATGCATTACCGAGAAGGCTTTAAAGTTTTTCGTCCCAACTTATCACAAATGTAATCAAAAGTAGTAATTGAAGTTGAATTTCAAAGAAATTGAACCAAACACCACCTTTATTAGTTTGACACTTCTGCATTTTTTTGACATAGATTCCAGCCGGTGAGGTATTGCATCCCAGGCAATGTAATGCATGCTGGAGATAGTAAGTATTATGTGGAGGATTGGCCAATTTTTTAACCAATTCTACACATCATGTTCCAAAAATATTCGATAGATGAAAGATAAGGACATATGGGTGGCCACGGCAAGATATTGACGTTGCTATCGATGATGAGCCGTCAGCTGAACCAGAAGATGTGCCAAAATCTCTAATTACATGGTACACTGTGTAAAGGGCAACAGGGCGTCCTTCGTTTGGAAATCATCGATCTCATTTTCGATAATCGGTCTCTCAATGCATTTATTCGAAGATGGCGGTCTTGGACCTTATTTGTCTGTTTGTCTACTTCCTCTTCTACCACGTTCTTGACCTTCTCTGGATTAATAACAACGTACACCTTACAGTACAGGATTGGTTACGGTAAATGCGCATTTCTGAATGAAAAACCACCATCACGTAATCTTATAATGTGATCTGTATCGAATTCACTCAGTTATCGATCATTTTTACGTTGTCGCACTCAATGCATAATCACAACCCCAAAAACGAAAGAATTCCAACCAAAAAGAATACCGAAATCGATTCAGATTAGATATAAAAATAGAAAAGGTTAATTTGGCGAGAAAAAACAAGGAAGAAAAGAAGGATCAAAATCAAACAAAACTAACCAAAAAGACATATAAGAAAAAAGCAAGTCTAAAAGATAATATAGCTCAAACAAAGATAAAATTTTATGCACCCTCTGTAAAGAAGAGCTCATTGGCGATGCTGAAGATGAGAACAAGAATATAGGCTGTGACAAATGCCCTTGGTGGTATCACCTCATCAAATGTACTGATATGTCAGGTATATAATGATGCAGCTGAAAAAGACTACGTATGTCGTATGTGACATGTGCCCAAAAAATAATTCTGTGCAAACGTACATCATTATTTTAGTGCTTTATCGTACGACGATCAGACTAAGAATTTATTTTTTGTTATACAGGGTGGCCACTTTTTCAATGGGATTGTATTGGTAACTTTTAAAACATAAGAGTTAGAAGGTCGGTCAAATGGAGAAAAAGTTGCATGCATAGAAGCATTATCAAGCAGTTCAAACAAATCGAGATTATCAGGGCCGGTTATTGAGATAAAAAAGTAAATTCTGTCATTTTGATTTTTCTGATTTTCCCACTTTATTTCAAATATTATCGAAAAATGTTACAGGAATTTTTTATTCGACAATAAATTGTTCTCAATTTGACGTAATCAGATTTCGTATCCAACGTTTCGTGCTCTCTGGACCTGTATCTTTTATGACACTTTTCGAAATAACTTTTAACGCTGAATTCAACGATATATCATACAATGTCATTCAAACTTGATTTTCAGGTGATTTTGACCCTTATCCAATTTTCTTTGGGTCGGATCTGTAGTGAATGCAATTAATCAAAAACTGTTGTTGATAAAATAGTCAAGAGACGCGAATAAAATGATTTTAAATTTGAATACCAAGCCTTGCAAAACTTATATCGTAATAATATCAAAATAAAGTTCGATTCTGGAACAAATGACAAATCCAACAATAGTGATTTCTAGCGAGAAGATTGAGAATGTATTGAAAGGTATTCAAGAAGACGAAATAAGCAAATGTATAAGAAGTATGGGTTCCAGAACCGTTAAGTGCATTTTACAAAATGGTGGACATTTCGAACACTTACTTCATTGATTTTCATTTACTTTCGAATAATCATTCGATTTTTCTTTCATTAAATGATAATTCGTTTAATTATTATAAATTGAAATATGTAAATAATTATTACTTGTTTCTTGATTTTATTCTGATATGTTCCATTTAGTTCAAGATGAGTAAGTTGATTTTCTCATCGAAATGTATTGCTTGTTGTTAATTAAACTAAATTTACCGAAATGTAATACAGATCCGACCCAAAAAAATTTGGATAAGGGTCAAAATCACCTGAAAATCAACTTTGAATGACATTGTATGATGTATCGTTGAAATCAGCGTTAAAAGTGTCATAAAATATACAGGTCCGTATTGAAAAAAATGAGGTTGAGGGTGGCCCAGAGAGCACGAAACGTTGGATACGAAATCTGATTACGTCAAATTGAGAACAATTTATTGTCGAATAAAAAATTCCTGTAACATTTTTTGATAATATTAGAAATAAAGTGGGAAAAAAAGGAAAATCAAAAAGACAGAATTTATTTTTTTTATGATATCTCAATAACCGGCCCTGATAATCTCGATTTGTTTGAACTGCTTGATAATGCTTCTATGCATGCAACTTTTTCTCCATTTGACCGACCTTCTAACTCTTATGGTTTAAAAGTTACCAATACAATCCCATTGAAAAAGTGGCCACCCTGTATATCGAGTAGAATAACAACTTACCTATGATAAATTTTATTTTTGTTACGATTCTAAAGAGTATTATAAAAATGTTTAATTTCACAATACTTTGTGTTACTAATTGCCATTTTTTTGTCCCACGATGATCTGTTATCGAAAAGTACTGCTTTGCGACTAGTTGTCCGAAAAATGGTGCATCAGCGTCTGAAAATTTGTCTATGTTATCTGACAACTGGTTAAATTGACTTTTTGACCCTTATTAGTTCTAATCAAACAAATAATTCGTTTCTAATGTTTCTTCTTGCCCTAATGCATTCTTCAAACTTCAAAAAATATATTTACGCCGAGAATTTTTGTTTCAAGCAAAACTTGAACCATTTTATAAATTTTCAATACAAAAAAGTAGTTGAGTGTCCGAAAACCGGTTAAGTTACCCTAATCAGAATCGTAAATTAACACCCTATACATGATTTTTTCAGGGAATAACTCAGACTTAAGATTGTAGGAGTTGATAAAGTATTAAATGGATAGATGAACAAGCACGCGAATAGCTCATTTCGTCACAAATTCCACCTCAATTCATTTCAAATATCATTCTTGAAGGGTACAACCGCAGAAGGTGCGGTCGAATTTCAACCAAAAACCGAAACAACAGAATCCGGCTTCAAGACACATCGTGAGGAAACCGCAAGAACCATTACTCACATCTGGAAAATCTTCGCCACAAATTCATCTCGGAAGTAGAACAGAAATAGCACACTCTCGACACAATAATATTTCCCGGCGAACTGTTGGATCACTGACACTCCAATGATTAACGTGATCTCGTTCACGAAGAGAGAACCATGACTGCGTTGAACAATAATGTACCAAATATAACTTCTTGCGAGGTCAAACAACAACAACTAACAATGCACCCGATACATCACTTCATTATTTGATTGGAATTTTGTGATGTTTGTGTATCTGCTGGAGCTACTTCGGAACTGGATTATAAGTCATTGTTCGATAACACTCTTGATTTTCGAGCTGAAGTAGATAATGGTGATGAAACGATCAGTCTCCTGTTTTCAGATAAGGATAGGACTGAGAGAAGCGCCAATGTACTTAAGTTGGAACCTGGATGAGTAATAAGTTTATTCAATGATGCACAGGTTCATGTTTTTCCCGAGGTTGTCAAGTTTACGGCATGAATCGGTAAATACAGTGAACGAAACTTGCCGGTAACATTCGAGCGTTGTAGAGAAAGGCGTGGTAAAGTAAGCCACGGTTGCAAATAGTCAAATTGAGTCGAGAACTTCATTAGCGTAATCGTGATGGCTGAAGAGGCTACGTTTGCTTATCGTAAAAGGTTTCTATTAGCGTCATTGATAGAGAGACAAAATAAATACACATAAATTATCATTTCACCTATTATCGTAATTTTTCACGTTGTGAATGATTTTCCGCTAGGAAGGAAATGAAGATATATCTAGTCGATTTTCCCAAAGTAGCACTTTTCCGTACACGACTGCAGCCGATACGAAATATTTTTGCAACAACTTCTTACGACCTCATCCAAATTCGAGAAGCATAAAAGAGCCGAAAATTTTTTTGGGAAAACATCCAGGCAGATCAATTTTCATTTGGAAGTGAGAACCTTGTGATTGATTGTGAATTACGAAAAAAAACGATGAAAATTATGGGAAAAGAGTATTAAGTCGTCCATTTTCAGATTAGTAATTTACGTAACAAGTCCGGAAAATAGGGTTTTTTTGGACGAATAGACAAAATTCCAGGACGAGCGTAAGCGAGTCCTGGAAGTCTGTGAGGCCAAAAAAACCCTTTTCGGGCGTGTTGCGTACAATATTTTTTTGGCAACCATGTAAAATAACACTATCGCTACTGCTTTCCTTATTTTATTGCGATTGCGATAAAAAAACATGCAAATTTTTGACAACTAATTTCATATGAACTGTCAGCCTTTATCTCGGTTGCTATGGATTCTATGATGCTTTTCCGGCCTAGTCCGGGAAGTACGTACTTTCCGGACTAGGCCGGGAAATGCTACTTTCTCAGAGAAAAAGTGTCCGGGAAGTGAGCACTTCCCGGACGGTTGCCGAAAAAGTATTTTAAGTATGTATTCATAAAAGGCCAATTGAAAAGTCTCCTGTCTACCATAGCAAAACACATTTTTTTTGGCAACATTCGATTTTATTAATCAACATAGTTGCTTTCGAGGGCGATACAGCGATTATAGCGATTTTCTAACTTTTCGATAGCATTTTTGGGGTACGATTTGTCTTTCGCTTCAAAATAGGCCTTTATTTCGGCGATTACTTTTTCATTGGCGCTGAATTTCTTTCCAGCGAGCATTTTTATAAGGTTTGGAAATAGGAAAAAGTCGCCGGGGTCCAAATCTGGCGAATACGATGGATGCAGAAGCAATTCGAAGCCCAATTAATGCAATTTTGCTATTGTTTTCATTGATTTGTGACACGACACATTGTCTTGACGAAACAGCACCTTTTTTTAGAATGGGGCAGTTTTTTAACGATTTCTTCCTTTAAACGATCCAATAACGCTATATATTGATCGCTGTTGATGGTCTGGTCCTTTTGGAGATAATCAATGAATATTATAACCTTACGCATCCCAGAATACTGATACCATAATCTTTCCAGCTTTCTCTTATGTTTTTCCTAGCTTTGAATTCGGTTCATCGTGTGCAGTCCACTCAGCTGACTGTCGATAGGAAGCCAGAGTGAAATGATGGAGACATGTTTCATCCACTGTCACATATCGACGCAAAAATTCAGGTTTATTGCACTTAAACAGCTTCAAACACTGCTCATAATCATTAACACGTTGTTGCTTCTGATCGATTGTGAGCTCGCGCGGCATCCATTTTGCACACAGCTTTCTCATGTACAAATATTCGTGAATGATATGATGTACAAGTTCAGATGATATCTTCACAATGTCTGCTATCTCGATAAACTTCACTTTACGGTCATTCAATATCATTTAGTGAACTTTTTTTATTTTTTCCTCGGTGACAACCTCTTTTGGGCATCCACTGCGTTCGCCGTCTTCAGTGCTTATTTCACCAAGTTTAAACTTAGCATACCAATCAATGATGGTTGATTTTCCTGGTGCAGACCCCGGAAACTCTTCAACAAGCGCGGTCCCAAGGGGTCAAATGTAACAACACCGACCACTATGCCGCTATTAACCAACCAATAACAAACGCTTATCGTATCACAAAACCACAAAACATTATCGAGTTTTCCGAGTTTTTCCTAGAAATGAGTCTGAGTCAAGTAACCATAAATTGCATCTATACTTAGAAAAGCACCAAGTCATGAAACATGATTCACATCGCACTACGGGTACTACATTTCTTCGTACTATGTTATACTGAATGAATATTTCAGAGAACGATACCAAGATTTCATAAAAAAGTGTAATTCATATTGTATTCATAACCGCAAATAAAAGTAAACTAGGCATTACACCGCAAAACTTCCTATCAGGTGACTCAAATAGCTACGAAAATGATATACGTATTTGAAGCAGCTCAGAATTATTGCTATTTTTATTCGCATTGCAAATGATTAATATTCACATTTGGAAACAATGATTCTCTTTATTGGTCATAACTTTTATATTCGAGCTATAGAAACCTCGTTGCATAGCCCGTGCAGAAGAAAACAGGAATAACCAGAATGTAAATTGATATTCATATCATGTAACAAAGGATGAACCAATGAAATTATAATGAAATGGGCTATAAAGATTATTAACCAATTTTCAAATGAAAGGATAAGGATTATTGGCCAATCCTGAAATGGAAGGAATTCTGCGAATTGATCAATAGCAGTAGTATAATCAGGGCATATTTTCGAAAGAGTTGTACAGTGTCTGAACAAAAATGTTTATTGTTGACATTGCAAAAATCCACAAAAAAAATCATATCCATTTTTATGTATAATAATTTTTACAACCCCAATAAGAATTTGAAATAATTCATTAGGTGTACAACTTTGCTTCCGCCGTTTCGCAATAGATGGCTGTAGCGGTAAGTGGTAATTGAAATAAATAAATCGTAGATGTCATACAATAAGCTTAGATATTTGTAAACATAACGCCATTGAAATATTAGTCGATTTGTGCCTGGAAATGTGTCTCAAATACCTATGGTGAGGCCACTATTAGTGAAAGAACGTACCGAGACTGGTATCAACGCTTCTAAAACTGTGATTTTGTCGTCGAAGACCAGCATGGCGGTGGAAGAAAGGTTTTCCAAGATGCAGAATTGGAGGCATTATTTGATCAAGACTGCTGTCAAATACAACTAAAATTGGCAAGATCATTGGCAGTGACGCATAGCTACTTTTGCTATTTGAAAAAAGATGGCAAAAAAAAGAATTTCGTGTGCTGATAAAATATTCATTTTTGAAGGGAGAACATACAGTTGAAGCAAAATCTTAGCTTGATGAAGAGTTTCCGGGGTCTGCACCAGGAAAATCAACAATCATTGATTGGTAAGTTGGTGAGTTAAAACGTGGTGAAATGAGCACCGAAGTGGACGCCCAAAAGAGGCGGTCAAGGACGAAAAAATCAAGAAAGTTCACAAAACAATTTTGAATGACCGTAAAGTAAAGTTGATCGAGATAGCAGACATTGTGAAGATATCATCTGAACGTGTACATCATAGCATTCACGAATATTTGTACATGAGGAAGCTAGGTGCAGAATGGGTGCCGCGCGAGCTCACAATCGATCAAAAACATCAACGTGTTTGAATCTGAGCAGTGTTTGAAGCTGTTTAAGTACAAAGAACCTGAATTTTTGCGTCGATATGTGACGATGGATGAAACATGGCTCCATCAGTTCACTTCGGAGTCCAATCGACAGTCAGCTGAGTGGACTGCACACGATGAACCGCATCCAAAGCGAGGAAAAACACAACAGTCAGCAGGCAAGATTATGGCATGAGTATTCTGGGATACGCAAGGTATAATATTCATTGATTACCTCCAAAAGGGCCAGACCATCAACAACGATTATTATATAGCGTTATTGGATCGTTTAAAGGATGAAATCGTTAAAAAACGGTCCCATTTGAAAAAAAGTGCTGTTTCGTCAAGACAATGTGTCGTGTCACAAATCAATGAAAACAATAGCAAAATTGCATGAATTGGGCTTCGAATTGCTTCTGCATCCACCGTTTTCGCCAGATTTGGACCCCGGCGACTTTTTCCTATTCCCAAACCTTAAAATAATGCTCGTTGGAAAGAAATTTAGCGCCTATGAAGAAGTAATCGCCGAAACTGAGGCATATTTTGAAGCGAAAGACAAATCGTACTACAAAAATGGTATCGAAAAGATAGAAGATCGCTATAATCGCTGTATCGCCCTCGAAGCCAACTATTCATAATTTTTTTAATAGATATATGTGATGGATGTAATTGAAGAAATCCTGAAATTGTTAACTTCTTTTGTTGATGACACTAATTTGATGATTGGTGGCGATGATTTTGATGATATCAAGTCAAAAACACTCTCAATATATAATAAATTAAAATCGTGGTTTACAAAGAACAAATTATTTTTGAATGAAAGTAAAAGATCAGCTGTGCTATTTAGCACAAGCAGATCGCAGAAAATGAGGGAAAATGTTTTGGATTTAAATGGCTGTTATGTCAAGATTGAAGAGTCAATTAAATTTTTGGGGGTATATTTGGATGGTTTTCTTAAGTGGTCATATCACATAGATTACCTGTCAGGGAAGCTATGTCGTGTAGGATTTGGAATCAGAACATTATCAAAGTATTTGAGTCTAAATAATTTAAAAACAGTTTATTTTGCAAATTTTGAATGCCTTTTAAGATATGGCATTATATTTTGGGGATCAAGCTCAGAGGTCAATAAATTGTTTGTGTTACAAAAAAGGGTGATGAGGTATATTTTTAAAATGACTTCAATTCAATCATGTAGGGGATTATTCAAGAGAAATAAACTGTTAACAATTTTTGGTATTTATGTATTAGAATGTTTGCTTCTTTTTTTTTCAAGAACAAAGATATTTTTTCAGTTCACACAATTAAAAGTAATTACCCTTTAAGATCGGAGTACTTGCATTATCCTATACATAGGTTATCTCTATCAGAAAAGCACCCATCTTACATGTGTATCAAATTGGACAATAAACTACCTGATAGGATTAAACAGTTGAATGATTTTAAGAATTTCAAGAAAAATGTCAGAGAATATTTGATTGTTTTGGAACCATATTCTCTTTATGATTATTTGAGTTAATTTTAGTATTTTTGTAGATGTTGGCAATTTGACACTATTTATTTTATGTATAGTAAGTACACTGTACAGACATACTATGAAATAAAGAGTATTATTATTATTATTATGTTGAATAATAAAATCGAATTATGCCAAAAAAATGTGTTTTACTATGGAAGACCGGGGATTTTTCAATTGGCCTGTAAAATAAATTATCAAGATGACTAGACTATCCCCCCATTTCGAATTATTGAACCAAAATTTAGTCAATACTCCCAATAATCAATTAGCACACCTCGTACAATCAACATTATCATAATCCCCACCACCTCAAACGCCCTAAAATCCCCCGCGCTAATCCCTCTCAAGCCGAAAATTCATTATCATAAACAAACAACACGGAGCTACGCTGTAGACACGCAGTCTGGCACCTACATCGACGTCGTTCCAATCGCATTGCCATTGAAACCGCCAGGAATCTCCATCATCCGGTCCTGATTAACCCGCGACGCCTCGCTACGTTCCCGGAAACGCACGTGTGTACGAACGTGAGCGAGTGTGCGAGAAAATCTTGAAATCTGTTTATATACGCCCGCCCTCGTATCATAACTACGGAAATTGTAGTTTCGATCCGTCAAGTCACGACGTGGAAATTACATTTTCTGGATGAATGGCACGTAGAGTTCCGCAGACGACGTCGGCGACGCTTCCCGCAGCCGCCTGTCGAAGGCGGTGGTGTCAGGTCTTCCGAGTAACTGAAACCAATACCGCAGAATTCCTTGGGTGGATCGAAACTGAGAAGTTCCACGAATTTCGAGTATTCGAATTTTCGAATAGGGCAATTATTTCATATCTCATTATCAGAACCCTCAGAGTAATAAACATGGATAGAGGGAGTATATGTCATTTTCAGTAGGCAAATTTTGTCCCCAACATGAACTATCAAATTTGACATGAAGCACGCGTAAATGAAAACATTTGAGTTATACGATATTTCACACAATTCTTATGTCCCAAAGTGAATCAATGTTTCATATTGACTCAAAATATATTGAAATAAATATCACAGAAATTCAGTAAAACAAACTTCAAGCGCGCCAAACGACGTGAAACAACCGATGACACTAGGACAGCAATAGTTGCCAAACCTTGGATTTCAGCAGGTAGATACGGAAAATAATAAATATTCTGCTTATTATAAATTCAAAAATTTAGGAAAATATCGGATTTCAAATATTCAAATTCGCATATTCAATTGAAAATCACTCAAATAAATATATTTCATTCAATATAATATACATTGATAATGATATAGTAAAATTGTGGATTTGAAAATATATCACAATCCGATAACGTATTTATCAATATTGGATACATGTAAAATTACGTACCTATGTCAGGAGTCTACACAGCGTGAGCAGATTTTAGCTTTTTCCCATTTTTATGAATTGTTTAACTGTCGAAGCTTCTATATTATTTTGGTTGCCATCGATGTTTGGCTGTGAAACCGGTCTATCATTACTCACTTTCTATTGCAGCACGTTTCCCTATTGTTAACTTGTAACATTTATTTTTTTTTAATATGATTACTGGTACATTATGTCATCCGCGGCTACCAGTTACACAGTCCATTCGATCATTACAATTTTTCACTTTTTTGCCAATAAATCAATATTTTGCTTAAATAGTTGCTGGTTCATCAACATAAACCAATCACTTAACATAGCCCCATAAAAAGTAATCGAGAGGCGTCACACGAACAAGGGGGGCAGTAAATAGGACCACTTCTGAAAATAAAGTTGTCACCAAATTGATTTTGTAATAAATTGAATGTTAAAAGCGCTGTTTGATAAGTTGCGCCGTATTGTTGGACCCAAATATCGTCGATGTTTAGCTGATTAATTTTTGGAAACGAAAAATCAGTCAACATGGCTCGATAGCGCTCGCCAATCACCGTTACCTCAGAACCTTCCTCGTTTCGATAGAAATAGGGGCCGATGTACCTATTCATTTCCCTCTAGCGTTGATGCGATGACCAAACTTTGAACGGTGTACTAAATTGTATATTCACTTTATCTTCTTTCTCTTCACAAAGTATATTACATAGATAGTAGCACTGTACGACGGTCGATAATTTATTTTACAAAATTATAGTTTTATTTCTTTTGTAATGGTTTTTTTCCACGAATATTTTAAAAATATATATGTGCCTATTACATTGAACATATCAATTCTTTTGTAGAAAAAGAAAAGTTACGAACTCTTCATTCGCAAATTAAAAATATTGTCATTCTTCAATGTAGATTATAAGGATTTGAAAGCTCCATAAAAATCGTTGGTTGTAAGAGGCAAAATCTATAATTTCGTTTTGAACTGAGCATTCACGTGATGGTGTTTCCTCTTAATGTCTCGACGTAAACGATGATCATTTGGCTTTAATTCTTGCACGAGCTGAATTTTATAGGCAGGTCTGCCAAATGCCTTACGTTAAATTCTTCACGTAGTGGAAGGACAAAGTCTAACAAGTTGAGAACGGCGACGTTTCGACATTTCTGCGTCTTCTTTCAACACTTCGCTTAACATCAGCAATATTCTTTTCGGTTTTTCTCTAGATCAATAAGATCCATGGCCTAGGTAAATAAACGAATTAAGTGGATATACCCGCTATGTAGATCTACCTACAAGGTAGTTATTATTAATATCATAATGGACAAACAAATATGCATTAAAGCATATTCAAATCGTGTCAGTTTGACCTGAATGGAATGAAAAATAACACAATTGAAAGTAGAGTAACATCGTTTTCAAAAAAACTTATAATTTGGAAGATCGTACTACTGAACTGACTGAATGAAAAAACAAAGGCATTCTGATACTACGTCAGACCTCTTCGACATTTTTTTCATTTGACATCTGCAATTAATTGAAAATCTATCGAGCGTCCTTATGAGGTATTGCAGATTTTCAATCATAAAGAATTTGAACATTTATCTAACCAGAAAATGATTTTTTTTTTATCACAAAACAATAATTTTATTATGGGAATGGAAAATCCCCAGAATATAGATGTATTCGTGAAAACCCGTTAACCCCTAATTTTCCTCAGATCTGAGGACAAATCACAAGACTTGACATCGCTGGAGGAGGTATTTTTAGACGGGCAATCGGGACAAGGAAGCGCATCGGATTTCTCGGAGTGGCAGATTCCAGCGAACCGAGGTAGAAAATGTTTTTTTTTTGCGATCTCGTTAACCGGGCCACTTCATTAAGCTCATTTAATTTCTACCTACGTGTACAACTGACTGACTTAGTGCCGGTTCAGCGTTCTATAAATGGTCGGAGGAGTCGGATTTTCGCAAGAATCGTACAAATTGCAAACGACGTTCGCGATAGCAAACAGGAAAATGGATTATAGGATTGCATTTCAATTACGACATTTGATATTTTTGAATTTCCGTAATATTCTGATCTTTCAATGGATAACTGAACACCACGGATTTTGTTGTTGTTTATGATAACGGTATATTTTTAGATCAGAAAAGATAAAGGAAATTAAATCTGAAACACAAACATTTCATATTAATAATGTGGAAAACAATTTAATGTTTTAATATTTCTTATATCGATTGAGCATCATCAGCTTCATCAAGCATTTACCTTGATATACTAGAAAACCGAGTAGAAAACAAATGAAGAAATCACTGACGAGAAGTCAGTCAGAAGCGCATGGATAAACGAGCGTTCGAAAGTTTTCACCATTTTTGCAGAAAATTTCAACCATTTCAATGCGTTGTTGAAGCTTGTCTTTCATTTTTCAATAATGACGTTATTTTTACTTGTAGAATGTGAAAAGATGACAGCTTCAAAAGTGACAACTGCTTAGGTAGCGTTCTGATTCTCATAGATAGAGGGAGCATATTATGTCATTTTCAGCAAGCAAATATTGTCCTAATATGAACTATCAAATTTGACATGAAGCGAGCGGAAATGAAAACATATCAGTGATAGATACGATATTTCACTCAATTCGCGAGTTTCTCCACAAAGAACGCACTCTTTGTGTCCCATAGTGAATCAACGTTTGATATTAACTCAAAATGTACTGAAATAAATACCTAAATAACGGGTGTTTTTTTTTCGAGGTATATAACTTTAAGTTGGCATTACTGTTCAAGATGGCGACCGATTTAACAGCTGTCAAGTGATTTATTCTCAGTTTGGTTTGGCAATTCATCATGAATAGACTCACGCCTGAACAACGCTTGCAAATAGTGCAATTTTATCTCGAAAATCAAGGTTCTGTGCGGAATACGTATCGCGCACTACGTCCATTTTATTTTGTTTAGCGATGAAGCGCACTTCTGGTTGAATGGCTACGTCAACAAACAAAACGGCCGCATTTGGAGTGAAGCTAATCCTCAAGTGTATGTCGAAACACCGTTACATCCAGAAAAACTGACTGTTTGGTGCGCTTTATGGGCTGGTGGAATCATTGGTCCGTACTTCTTCAAAAACGATGATGGCCAGAACGTTATAGTCAATGGTGATCGGTATAGAGCCATGATTACTAACTTTTTCATTCCTGAATTGAACAACCATGATATCCAGGAGCTGTGGTTCCAACAAGACGGCGAAACATGTAGCACAGCTCGTGCCACAATCGATTTATTGAAAGACACGTTTGGTGACCGCCTAATTTCACGTTTTGGACCTGTGAATTGGCCTCCAAGATCTTGTGATTTAACACCGCTAGACCACTTATTGTGGGGCTATGTAAAGTCATTGGTCTATCTATGCGGATAAGCCACAAACCCTTGACCATTTGGAAGACAACATTCGCCGTGTTATTGCCGATATACGGCCACAAATGTTGAAAAAGTCATCGAAAATTGGACGTCATATGCCAGAAATCATATTTAAAATGTAATGCCACAAGATTATCTTGTGGATGAATGAAATTCATGTCAATCGAATAATCCATCGTTGTTTTATTGCAATTTAAAGTTCTATAGCTCTAAAAAAACACCCTTTATAACAGAAATTCAGAAAACAAACTTCAAGCGCGCCAAACGACGTGAAACATCCGATGACACTAGCAGAACAAAAGTTGCCAAACCTTGGATTCCAACAGGTAGATACAGAAAATAATAAATATTCTGCTTATTTTAAATTCGACAATTAGAAAAAAATATCAGATTCCAAATATTCAAATTTGCATATTTAATCGGGAATCACTCAAATAACTATATTTCATTCAATCTAATATACATTCATAACGATATAGTAAAATTTTGGATTTGAAAATATATCACAATCAGACAACCTAACCAATGTTGGGGACATGTGAAAATTGCATATACTCCCTCTATCTATGTTTATTACTCTATGCGGGCTATTCAAATAAAACTCCTACATGAAAAAGTTACTTCATAATGTAAAAAAGAAATACTAAAGAGAATTTTTATTCGTTCACATCAAAGCTGAAATCATCGAGCCTGGCTGACGTTCAAAGTAGCATCCAAGCCAGATGAACGGATGTTTTCAAACAACATTAGCTTTGAAACATTCAAGTCAATCTCTTTCTCTTGGATGATAATGAAGCGAAAGAGAATTATACATCGGAATTAATCACAAATGAGTCACCATTTAAATTGAAGAGAATGAGTTAATTCAACAACATCCCGAGCATTCAGTGAATCAGTATTTGAACACATGTCCTCAGTTTGAGACGATTGAGATAATTGTGAGTAATTGTAGATTGAACAATAGAATCATTGTCGGAACTTTCATAACAACTTTCTGTGGGAATTTAAAGATGTGGAAAGAATTTTTTCTGTCCCAACCTTGTCTTTTTAGGAGCTCGTTTTTTTCTGTGTTTTCTGGAAGTCACAGACAACTCCACACAGAAATTGCGATTCTTCCTCATTCAGAGTTCTTCCTCGAAAACTCGAAAAAAAACAGTTTTTTTTTTCGAGGTTATAACTTTAAGTTGGCATTACTGTTCAAGATGGCGATTGATTTAACAGCTGTCAAGTGCGTTATTCTCAGTTTGGTTTGGCAATTGATCATGAAGAGACCCACGCCTGAACAACGCTTGCAAATAGTGCAATTTTATTTCGAAAATAATGGTTCTGTGCGGAATACGTATCGCGCACTACGTCCATTTTATTTTGTTTAACGATGAAGCGAACTTCTGGTTGAATGGCTACGTTAACCAAAAAAATTGCCGCATTTGGAGTGAAGCTAATCCTCAAGTGTATGTCGAAACACCATTACATCCAGAAAAACTGACTGTTTGGTGCGCTTTATGGGCTGGTGGAATCATTGGTCCGTACTTCTTCAAAAACGATGATGGCCAGAACGTTACAGTCAATGGTGATCGGTATAGAGCCATGATTACTAACTTTTTCATTCCTGAATTGAACAACCATGATGTCCAGGAGCTGTGGTTCCAACAAGACGGCGCAACATGACACACAGCTCGTGCCACAATCGATTTATTGAAAGACACGTTTGGTGGCCGCCTAATTTCACGTTTTGGACCTGTGAATTGGCCTCCAAGATCTTGTGATTTAACACTGCTAGACTACTTTCTGTGGAGCTATGTAAAGTCATTGGTCTATGCGGATAAGCCACAAACTCTTGACCATTTGGAAGACAACATTCGCCGTGTTCTTGCCGATATACGGCCACAAATGTTGGAAAAAGTCATCGCAAATTGGACTACATCCGAGCCAGCCGTGGCGGTCATATGCCAAAAATCATATTTACAATGTAATGCCACAAGATTATCTTTCGGATAAATGAAATTCATGTCAATCGAATAATCCATCGTTGTTTTATTGCAATTTAAAGTTCTATAGCTCTAAAAAAAAACACCCTTTATTTATTTCAGGTACATGAGTAGCCCCACGTTGATTTGACTCAAATAATGAAAAATATTGGTTTTGATTTGAAAATGTTGAGTTTTGATGAATTTTAGTTATCCAAGTTCATGATTTTCTCATAAACTCCCTATATATTTTGGGTGTGCCATTTCAAATAAAGAAGTTGTAGTCTGTTTCCGGTATAACCGGAAGTTGTAGAATTCTGAAAATATTTTAGAAAGAAAGATCATTGTCTTAAACCCCAACATGCAAATTTCAGTTTAGAATAATAATTAGTTTTTCATAAGCGTCTAATAAGCCATCAGCCTGTATATAATTTCATATAATTTTGAAAAGGGAACAAAAGGCGATTTCATTTGTTGTCGGAATTTTTAGTGTTGAAATTTGAAAAAAACAAATTTATATTATAACTTCGAAACAACTGATTACACATTCTAATGAAAAAAATGTCTATAGAATGTTTTCGTTTCATGATTACGAATTTCGGATACCCGACACAAATTCCTGATGACGACAATTCTGTCAAAACGTACGTAAAACGCTAATTGAAAAATCTCATGGACAGAAGTGTTGTTAATTCAGCTTTCAAGTAGAGTCCACAAAAAACTCGAATTATTTAATTTTCATTCGAGAGATAACAATTTGAACACACTTTATTAAATTAGTCGTCTCAACAAAAATGAGCAATGCTATTAAGAATTCTGCGTCAATTGGATGGAATGTTAAAAAGGACGAGCGCCACTAGTATGAAATATTCATTCCAGACTATTTTTCAGGAATTCCTCTTCCGTTTCTCCCAGTTCTCATTAAATTAAGTCCAGATGATGGTTTCGCCAGTTTCACTGGCAACGTCTTGTTATTTAGTAGTAAATTATTCTCTTATTTGAGCTATAAAAAAAAACGGTCGGATAACCAGTAACAATAGGGTTATTTAAAACGTGTTGTTGACATATCCCGTTAATACAGTGTACTTGTAACAAACTCAATGATTATTGCACCTTCAGCAATAATTTTTATGGTAGTGACGCAGAATGTACGTCGACTATTAGTTTAATGGAATCGAATAACACCAATATAATCGATTTCGCATGGTTGCCGTTCAATTGATGGGACAAAAGAATTTCATTCAATTATATGAAGTAAGAAATAGATTCATTATAACACTTTTCAATGAAGTGCAAGCTGTGGGTTTTGCTGACTTGATTATACATAAATATAATTGCCAAACATTTAACGTTGTTCAACATTACGAGTATACGTAGGTATGTATATTAAACTCGCATTGATTTGAGCTAAAACTTTGCAGCATGCTTATTATTCAACGGCTAGAATGATGGGGGACTTATTCATGAGGTACTATTTCATCTAAAACTTTTGAAAATGTGAAAGAATTCACGTATCTAGCGAACTAAAACTGAATTGACTATTAGTAATAATACACGACTTGGCTTTTAACAAATAATCACGAGTTCAAACCAAACACCTATTTTGTATTAACTTCAACTTCAACGAAATGTAACACACAAGCATGGCTAAAAATGATGGAGGTTCCAGAAAGCACGACGTAACAAGCTTTACCTTTTTCGAGGAACAATTAAAAAAAATCTTATTCATTTCATATCTACAAATTGTATATGATAAAAAATGATTAAACAAAAAACAAGGGATCGGAAAAAATTTCATATCTGCAAAAATTAACTAAACTGAATTACGGAATCTGAGATACAGGGCGTTGTATTTTATATTGAGAAAAAAAGTTTCATACTGACTTTTATTTTGTAGTTTTCTATTCTTTAAATTTCAATCAACAAAAAATACAACTTTCCGGGTCTCTTGTGTATTTTTCATATCAAGCATCGTTTTCGAGAAAACAATCAATTTTTGATAAGACAATACCATCACTGTCGGCTGTTCATGATATGCAATTTTTTTCTCGAAAACGAAGCTAGATATAAAGGAAACACAGAAAATCAAAAAGCTGTATTTTTAGTCGTTCAATTCTCAAAACTACAAATAAGTTAATTGCGTACTTTTTCCACAATATTGTTGGCTGTTGTGCCCATTGAGACATAAGTGGGCCAAATAATTTCAATATAGTTAGGGTTAAATAAGTGCCTTATTAATTCGAATATCTTCACCAAATGCCAGTTAAATCGGTTTAAGAATATTTGCGATAATTCATGAATCCCTCCTTTTTTTCTAATTCAACGCCCCTGTATCTCGGAAACGAAGCAACTCCGGGCATATGTCCTTAGGGCCTATTTTTCTTAAAACGACCTAGCGAATCACCCTCCGAAGTTTGGTACTTTAGTTAGGAATCATCCTGTATATCACATAGTTTTTGGGAAAAATATTGCAACATAATTTTATTCCTATTACACATTTTTAGATAAACTGATAATAAATCTAGTATAGTTATTTATAATACAAGTGCAGAAGGCATTGATATTCTTCCACGAGTTCAAAATTTGAAAACGAGCCACGAAGTGGCGAGTTTTCGAATGAACGAGTGGTAGAATGAGCCTTCTGCACGAGTATTATACTTTATTTCCTCTAATTCGTTGCATTTTTATTGCAATCAATGAATTATTTCCATGAATATCATTTAGTAATTTTTGCATTGAAAAATGTTGGTTGGTAGAACTGATTTATTTAAGGCCAATTGATGAATTGACAGATAAAGCCGTGGCGGAAAGTTCGGAGTACCAACATATAATAATGAAATATAACCATGAAAACTGTGCGTTTCTGATATATTCTCGCACGATTTTGTTCTACAAGATGTGGAAGAATGAACGGAATAACCACAGAATTAGAGAAAGATAATTCTAACACTTTGTTTAGATTCAAAGAACTCAAAATATTACCTCGATCGATTCCAAAGGTTTTTACTGAAATAAAAATCCTATTGTTCAAAGAATGGAGATCGTAGGAAGAAGTCATTAGACAAATTAGCAATTCCATTAATGAAATATAATTAGGTCATTCAGAATCGAAACGAATTTCATGCATAACCGAATTATCCAATTTCAGGATGATTTAACGTTCGAATGTCCTTGACTTATAAACGATGACTCATACAAATTCATCCAGGAAATAATGAACCCATCATATAAATTGGGTGTAGGATTACCAAGGCGCGGTGGCTTCATACGTTTATCGAGTACTAATTCCAGTGATAAATGGGCTTTATCTCGTGAATAAATAGCGTGGTGAGAATGAAGAGTTTTTCGGAAATTAAACGAATAAATATTTGTTGAAGTGAATGGCGACAACATTTGATTCATGCTGTTAAGTGACCAGCGTCGTTGTTTGCGATGGAATAATAAACACCGAGAATTCAACAAGTTTTATTTTTCGTCTCAATGTTTGTTATTTTTGAATTTTGAGCCGGAACTGGTCTAAAACGATATTGTTCGAATCGTTGATGTATACCATATGATAATGAACATAGATAGATGGAGTATACTCAATTTTGACATGTCTCCAACATGGTTAGATTACGTTGTCCGATTGTGATATATTTTCAAATCCATAATTTTACTATATCGTCATGAATTATATTGAATGAAATATATTTATTTGAGTGATTCTCGATTAAATATACAAATTTGAATATTTGGAATCCGATATATTTTCTAATCGGCGGATTTATAATAAGAAAATTTATTATTTTCTGTATCTACCTGCTGCTCTCCTAGTGTCACCGATTGTTTCGCATCGCTTGAAATTTGTTTCCAGAATTTCTGATATGTTTAGGTATTTATTTCAATATACTTCGAGTTAATATGAAACGTTGATTCACTATGGGGCATGAGTGCGTTCTTTGTGGAGAAACTCGCGAATTGAGTGAATATCGTATCACTGATGTTTTCATTTCCGCGCGCTTCAAGTCAAATTTGATAGTTCATGTTGGGGACAAAATCTGCTTAGTGAAAATGACATATGCTCTCTCTATCTATGTTCATGATTTTGAGATGTATACCTCCATAATAACTTGGGAACGAAAGGCCTAGATACTTCAAAAATGTAGGTTACGTTCAGATCTCGAATCGAAATTTTCTTTTTTGTTAATTTCGAAACTGCAGATTCGATCGAGATGAAAATTTGTATTTATATAGTTGAACAATGGTAATTTCAAGGCTCGTGCAAAATTTGATGTTGATCGGGTAACCGTAACCGTAGCAAATAAAAAATAATATCGAATAAATATTTCTCTAATTCTGTGGCCAATCCGTTCATTCTGATACATTTTATAGAACAAATTCGTGAGAAAATATCGCAGATTCGCACAGATTTCTTGGTGATATTTTATTATTATATGTTGGTACCCGGGACTCTTTTGCCACGGATTTATCTATTAAACTTCAAATTTGTGATTAGAAAACTTTCAGCCAACTCATATTTTTCAATGCACCAAACGAAGTTTATGGAAATATTTCTTGAACAAAATTCAGTAAATTACAGAAAATAATATATAATACTCGTACAGAAGGCTCATCAACATTCGTTCACCACTTCGTGGCTCGTTTTTGAATTTTGGACTCGAGGAAGAATATCAATACCATCTGAACTTGTATTTCAAATAACTGTGAATTTATCTAGATTAATGAGCTATCCGATTTCTAATCTTAATTATGATATGGCTGCCATTAAAAATCAGTTGATGGAATATTTAAATTAATCAATGTTATTCCTGATTTCCACATAAAACAGAATGCATAAAAATGAAATCAAGCAATAACCACAACACCAATAAATTGACATATGAAAATCTAATCTTTGTTCATCGTCTCTATTGATCTATCATTTCTGTATACATATTGTAACAGTTCAATTGATCTAGTCGGTTTTCTACGTTTTGCGTACTATTGCGGTAAGCATTTTCAGAGTTTCTGGAAAGTAGATTGTCATTCAACACTGTATTTCTAGGAACTGTCGATGTCGAGAAGTATTTATAGATAGATCATTTATTTGCAGATTATTATGGTTTTCAAGATATTCCAGTGTGGACAATTTAGTCTTTTTGGTGCGAACAAGCATTGAATTCGTTTTAGACTCATCAATATTCAGTTTGTTAATATCGAACCAACATTTTGGCTCAACAAATTTGTATTTTTTTTTAATCTCTTCTATTTTTCCCGCCCACTAATATTTTAATGTCATCGACATAATTCGTTGACAAACAACAATCTTATGATAAACGAATATCATTTATAAAAACTATGAATAAAATGAATCCTGCTTAACTTCCTTGTGCTGTATTAGTATCAATACATCGAATATCAGATTTTACACCATTTCCAACTGAAACCTGTTGCTTTCTATTCAATTCTATCATAACGTCATTTGCTTTTCTCTTATTTCTCTTTTCCCGTTTTTTTCTATTTCAAGGAATAATAGTTCATGAGTAACGTAATCGAAAGCTCAGCTAAAATCATTGAAAAGACCAAAACCAAATCTTTGTTCGATAAATGATTAGTTGATCTGCTTTTCATATTATAACTGTGTTGAAATTTAAAAAAATATATATTGTGTTCATTTATAAAATTGAGCAGTCTAACAATCATCATTTCGAAAAACGTATCGATCTCAAAATTTTTATTCACGATACCTATAGGTTCAATAAGAACAAAATTTATCATTTGAATCTAGTTCACTATGATTTGAAAAATATCCAGCAATTATTATTTTCTTGAATCGTGCATTTCAGAGGAGTATTTTTTGATTATCAAGAATATTTTGTACCACCTTCACGAGGTAAGCATTGAGGTGAATTGTGACAGGTTTTTTTTTGTGCGATCTATTACTGGTAACAAGCTATGAATTAATAGATATTGGTATTTCTTATTTTCTGTTAATATTATCAGAATGTTAGTATATTCACCTTTAGTATTAGATCTATCTGTGTGTTTTATATCGTCTCCTACTTTGAGGCCTCTAAAACTTTTGAAGAACTAGCATTTCCACTCTGGTGTTTTTGTTTATCTCCATTATGAGGAAACCACTGTTGATAAGATAAGTTCCGCATACACATAAAGGATGTACATCTATAAATATACTCTAAAACATATTTTCTGAATCATTTGTTTATTTTTGTTTATTTATTTCTTCGAGTTGGCCATTTTTTTCAAAGTTTTGTATTGTTATAAATTAATAATTCAGAATTCATTCAAATCGTCACACCTACATACAGGGTGTTCTGATTCGTTTCCGACAAACTGAAACGGGTGATAGATCACATCATTTTAAGCAAAAATTTTTTTATGAACATGGGTCCGGAAATGCTTCGTTTCCGAGATACAGGGTGTTAAAGTTGAAAAAATAATTCGCGTTTTCTTAAATATCTTTCGACTGATTCCAAATAATTGCATGAAAGTTGGTACATAGGGTTTTTTGAGGTGAGAAATTCAAATTTGTGGTCGATTTGGTTGTATTTTCTAGAGGGCGCCACTGGCAATAATTTCGTCCCCTTTAAACCGTTGCAACTTTTCTGTGCTACCCTGTACGCCATTCTGGACTGAAAAAAATCGATTCCCCTGACTTTTCTAGTTGAAAAAGGTATACCTCATTTAAGTTGCTAGGGGCAACCGTTTCAGAGAAAAACGCATTTAAAACCAAATCCATATTTTTGTAATCTCTAAAACATGTAGAAACAAATTTGTAATAATTTTGAATTAAATATTTTTTCGAAGTAACAATTTAGAACAAAACAAAATAACATAATAATTTTTAAAGAGGGTGTCGAAATGTCCACCGTTCTGTTGAATGCACAAATGACATCTTCGAATGATTGATTGTTTTACATTCAACAATTGTTGCGGCAATAGATTTAAAATGGCTATACACAATGACAAATTTGAAGTGTGTTAGGTTCAGATGTCATTGATTATAATTATAGTTAACTAAGTTAATAGTTTATCAACAAATACAGGAAAATGGTATTGGTTACCAAAAGCCCGAACGAAGCATACAAGGAAGAAATCATCTACAGAGAAATAGGATTTTACAGACCTTCGAAGAAAATAAAAACTCAGTATTCGTAAAGCATCCCAACAATGCAATATTTCAGGAAACAGAATATTCAGAACACTTAAAAACAACAATTACATAGCATACCACTTCCACTTATTAGTGGGCAATAGAAAATCCGCATGCATTCTGCCTTAGAAATTTTCAAAATGAATTTGAATTTAATATTTGAATAGGAATAATTTCATGAAAGGATTTCGAAGCAGTCAAAACATATTAAAGAAAACGCGAATTATTTTTTCAACTTTAACACCCTGTATCTCGGAAACGGAAGCATTTCCGGACCCATGTTCATAGCAACTTTTTTGCTTAAAATGATGTGATCTATCACCCATTTCAGTTTGTCGGAAACAAATCAGAACACCCTGTATGTACTAGGTGTGGAATAGAATCACGCTACTTTTTTCAATTCATCCTAGAGATGAATTGGTTTACACAAAATTTCCCTACGTTCTATCCTGGTAGCGAAACCAGCATCAATGTGGTTTCAAATCAAGCAAGCCGGAAGAGAAGCAATAGAGAAGGCGTAGGAAGAGCGGAATCGGTGATGCTTTCATACCGATTCGCTGAAAAGGGTCCGGAAGATAAATTTGACGTTTCGTTATCCGACGATAGATGTTTCTAAACACCATCGATCTGCCTGATTTATTGGCTTTTGTTGCGATTGCGAGCAGATTCTTCATTAACAAGATTAAGTGCAATTATTGGTAGAGAAATG